>NC_091677.1:18162500-18787500 GCF_042453785.1 Malus domestica | reverse complement strand
GCCACACTCCCCTTGGTATTTCCTCTTCCTTATTTCCTGATTCTAGGCTTTAAAACACTTTCCTTTTGTGTTTTAAACCCTAGCCGAATTTCCCTTGCTATTTCCTTTAAGTTTCTGATTTTATTTCCTAATTCTAGAATCCTTAGACTTAATTTCTGATTTCCTAATCAACCTAGGGTTTTAATTTCTGTTTTCCTTTAAATAAACCTCTTGGTTGCAGCCACAAAAAATGCCATTCAGCCACACACTCTCCCAAATTCGTCAAAACCCATCCACAACCTCAGAAACCATTCCTCCTCCATCTCTGCCGATTTCCACCACCATTCTTCATATCCACACCTTCCACACAACACCCACACACCATCCCCAAGCCTTGCCGTGCCTCTATACCATCCATAATCCATTCTACATCACAAAAACAGCCCAGAAACCACACCATCCCAATCTACCGCAAGGGGAAGAGAAGGAGACAGTTCACAAAGTTGTTTGGCTCTTCAATCTGAGTTGTTGAACAATTTTAGGTGTATTCTATCTTATATTTCAATGTCTACTTCTTGTAATCTTTGTTTTTCATTGAGTATGATTGGCTAAATTCGTTTTGGCTAAGGGTGTATTCGAAACCATGTTTATTTATGTGAAATAAATTGATTACTTCCAGTTATCGTTTCATAAGTCGTGAATACAATTTGCTTAACCGTTTAATTCAAAACTTATTCTTGTATGTTGATTGAGAGTGCACACTTGATTTGCATGCTGGAATTTGGTGCTAGAATATAAGTTTGTTTCACCTAATCGTTATGAATTTATATTCGCAAGTAGTGAAGATCGCTAGTCACGATCGTGTTAAGTAGATTCATGGCAGGAGTATCATGCTTTTCATAGTTACAATTGCCTTGTCGATGCTTATGATTTCCAAAGAACTTAATGATTCTAACTTGTATCTTTATCATGCTGTTCATATAGAGAACTTGTTAGGAATAATTTGTTTGCGATGCATATTCATCCAATTCAATGATTCTAGGGAAATCTGAAAGTTAATTTAAGCGAACCTAATTAACTTGGAGTGTCGAGGTTCATAATTTATTGAATTGATAACTGGAAATCGATTTACGTTGCATAAATTTCATGGGTGGAGAAGAACCCCTTAGCCATTCCATCATCCATTGATTCATCACATTTAGTTTACAATCTGTTTTAATTTACAATCTGTGCATTTAGTTCAAATTCGTCCAAACACAATTCCCCCATATTTTGTTAAGTTTGAGTCTTCATAATCTGTCCTCTTTGGTGTTTTTAAGTATTTTGAGTCATAAGTTTTGTCAAATTCGTCCAAATCTTGTCTTAGTTGCTGTTTGAGTCAATTAACTTGTTTTAGTCAGTTTTGGGCAGATTTGAGTGTTTCAAATCTGTTTTGAATCTTAGTAGTCTAATTAGAGTCTTTAAGTTTAGTTTTTGTGTTTCTAAGTCGATTTGTATTAGATTAGCACCCCTAGTTAATCCCCGGTTAGAACGATCCCTACTTACATCATTACTACAATTGCCACAAATAGGGTTTAATTTGTGTGTCAAGTTAATTTTCACATCAGTATATTGACTTGCACTTTCCGGAATGTCTCTAGAATGTCCTTTTCAGCTTCTTCTTTCTTTGTTTGCTTGAACCTACTAGGAAAGGGGACATTCAAAGGAAAATCATTAGTAGGAATGGAATTGGACACAGTTGTACCTTTATTTGGCAGATTGGATGGCTTAGGAGCCATGGAGACTTGCGGCAAAGGAACTTCTTTCCTTGCCGTGGCCAACCCCTGTTCCTCCTCTTCAATTATTACTTCTTCCACCTTGTTTGGGGCTGATTTGGATGGTGGTGGGGCTGTTCCTACTTGTTTCCCACTTCTTAACATGATTGCCTTGTCAGATTCAAAGCCTCCTTTCGGATTTGCAATGGTTGAGCTAGGCAACCTGCCTTGCTCTCGAAACTGCCCCATGAACTCGGCAATTTGCCCCACTTGTTTCTCCAACTCGTCCACCTTTTTGTCCCTATTTTGCATTCCCTGCGCCATAGAAGTTAGTAAATTAAAAATTTGATCATTATCAATAGACGAACCTGATTTTTGGGTGGGTTGTGCTTGGTGTTGAGTTGGTGCAAATGGCTTTTGATAGAAACCCGGGGGTTGTTGCCTAAATGTACTTTGTTGTTGGCCTTGTTGGGGTTCTCGCCATTTGAAATTTGGATGATCACGCCAACCGGGATTGTAGGTGTTAGAAAAGGGATCATTCCTTTGTTGGTATTGCTGCCCAAAACCCACAGCATTGAGGGTCTCCCACCCTCCGTTCTCGATCAATTGTGGGCATTTGTCCGTAGGGTGTCCTTGCATGGAACATACGCCACACGCACTTACATTTTGAACTTTTGGCCCTTCCACAACCTGAGAAAGCAAAGTAGTAAGGTTAGCCATTTGATTTTGAAGTTCGGTTATGACACTTACCTCATTCACTTAGTGTTGCCGTGGAGTGCCTCTTTGTCCAACACCTTCGTATTGTTGAGCGTTCAACACTCGATTTGCAATCAAGGTCTTTGCTTCCGTGGGGGTCTTGTCCACCAATGCTCCTCCCGCCGAGGCATCTAGCATTTGTCGTTCGATTGGTAGAAGTCCCTCGTAGAAGTATTGTAGAAAAAGCTCCTCCTTCATTTGATGCTGTGGACAAGAAGCAACAAGAGATTTAAAACGTTCATAATATGTAGGAAAAGACTCACCTTCTTCTTGTTGAATTCCACTTATCCTTTTTCGTAGGAGAATGACTCGAGAGGTTGGAAAAAACTTCTCTAAGAAAGCCCGTTTCATGCTCTCCCAAGATGTGACTGTTCCGGGAGCTAATTCATATAACCAATCTTTCGCCTTTTCCATAAGAGAAAAGGGGAAAGCCTTCATCTTCAATATACTCCCGTCCACGTTTACCGGAGTCATGCTTGAGCAAACGACTTCAAACTCCTTCAAGTGCTTGTTTGGATCTTCCATGGACAGCCCATGGTACTTCGGAATGTGATGTAACAAGCTTGACTTCAATTCGAACTCGGCAGTTTTGTCCTGAGCCGCCCTAGGGTACTGGATACATAGAGGTGCGGCATTATCTAATCCCGAAGCGGAAAGCTCCTTGATCGTTCGGTTGTCCGCTGCCATGTCTTCCACTTCCTCTTCAACTTCAGAAACGGACTCGGAACTTGCACTTGATTCACTAGGTTCCGGGTTCTTCCTCTTTCGTCTCAACTCACGCTCAAAATCGTCGTCAAAGTCTAAAATATGTTCTTGAACCGGATTAGAACTCCGAGTCATAAACAAGTACCTAAAACAAGAAACAAAATAACATAAGAATCTGATCTAATAAAAAAAACGAAAATAACAATCCAAGGGATTAGCAAAGTTGCTAATCCCCGGCAACGGCGCCAAAATTTGATATGGTAATAACTAGCATTCAAATTAACCCTCTTTTTATCAATTGTAGCAAGTATGTAAGTAGGGATCGTTCTAGGCCGGGGATTAGGAGGGATTGCAAAATCACTTGGAATTGACTCAAAAACGTAAAAACAAGTTTAAAACACTAAAATAGACTCAAAGAATGCAAAACTAAACTTTAAAACACCAAACCAAACCAAAAGACTCAAAACAGCACAAAAACACTCAAAACTGCCTTAAAAACGCAATCTGGGCAGTTTTGGACACTAAGCACCAAATTGGACGAATTTGGGTTTTAACTTGAATCAAAACACTTAAAAACACAAAGTAAAACACTTACTAACTAATTTGACACTTTAAAACAAAGGGGGATTGGTTTTGGACGAATTTAAAAACAAAACAAACTTTGTAAATTAGAACAGATTGTAAAAACGAATTTGGTTTAAATGGATGATGGAAGACTAGCTAAGGGGTTCATCTCCACACATGTTATACTTGCATACAAAACGATTTCCAATTGCTTTTCAATAAACCATGAATTCTCAATGCCCCAAGTTAATTAGGTCTGCTTAAATTAACCCTCAGATTTTCCTAACGTTATTGAATTGGATGATTGCATACGACAACCCAAAACATTCCCCACAAGTCCCCTACATGATTGCATAATAGAGATACAAGCAAGAATTATTAAGTTCTATGAAAACCATAAGCATTGACGAAGCACTTGTTACTATGATTGCATGAAACTTATGCCAAGACTTTACTTAACGCGATTGAGATCATCAACCTTTACTACTTGTGAATATAATTCCATAACGATTAGGTGAAATTTCCTTTTATCCTAGCATTCAATTTATGCATGATAATTAAGCGTGCACTCTCAACCAACACACACAAATCAATGTAATCCACATAGATAAGTAAATTGAATTCACAACTTATGAAACGCAATTAGAAGTAATCAAATCATAACACAAGCATAAACATGTATTTCGAATCCCCCCCTAGCCAAGGGGGGGTTTAGTTCCTCATACGCACAAAACAAAGAGAATTGAATTTAAACATTGAAATCAAAGGAAAAGAAACACCTAGAAATTCCAGCGACGCGAACTTGAATTGCATGAACTTCCGAGCTTCCTTCTCCTCCTCCTTGGTGCGGCAAGGGTCTAGGGACAGGTTTAGAGCCTTAGGGGTATGGATGCATGGTTATGGAGGGATGTAGTAGTGTTTAGGGGAAGGGAATGGTGAGGCAAAGGTGTGGAGAGAGTTTGGACGAATTTCTGGAGTGAATTGTGAATTGTGGTGAGTGGTGATCTGATTTAGGGGTTAATAGGAGTATATATAGGCACTTAAAACCCTAGGGTAATCAGATATGGACTTGGATAACCCAAATCCACAAGGAAATAGGTCTAAACAATCAGATTTTGCAAGGAAAAAGTCTCCTAGGTGCGGCTGGATAGGGGTAAGGTGGATAAGGTTTCTAGAATGCCTTGCAAGGCAAGGAACTAGGCATCTAGAAGCTAGGGTGCGGCACCAATGTAGGGATTTAAGGATAGGGCTTCTAGAAAGCCCCAAAACTGATAGGAATTGCATGAAACCCACAGCAAGGATGTAAACTTTCTAGAAACTTCTCATTTGTGTCCTACAACACTTAGGAGTCCTTCTAGCATTAGGAAAACATGTCCCAATCCTCCCTTGACTTGGAATTCTTCTCCTTCTTCATCTTGGATTCCTTTTCCTTCTTGGACTTGGAAAACTTCTTTGTTGCTGAAACTTGATGCCATTTGGATTTAACTTTCCTACTTCAAGTAGGAAACCTTGTTTGAGTAGGAATCTTCATCTTCAAGGAATCCTAATTCAACTAGGAAACCCATTTTGACTAGGAATCCTAATTCAACTAGGATTCCATCTTCACTTAGGCACTTTCCTACTTCGACTAGGAAACCTTGTTCAAGTAGGAAACATCATCTTCAAATCTTCAATTTCGTCCATCCTCTTGGCTCCAAGCATATGACATCCATTCCAAGCTCAACTTTGCTCCAAAAAGCTCCAAAATGCATCCTTTTTCATATTTTGCCCTTAGAACCTGAAAACACATAAAACTAGCTTAAAAGACTATTTTACTAAGCAAAAACACTATAAATGCACAAGAACAAGCTAAACTAAGGCGCATAACTATGCTCCTATCAGATAGGTGTATGGGACGGCTAGGGTGGTTTTGGGTCAGAAAATATGGTGAATGGTGAAGGATAGGTGCGGCAGAGAGAGTGGTGATGTTTCTGGCGTGAATGGGACTGAATGGAGATATTCTTGGGTATTTGAATGATGTAGAATGGATGGAGGATGTATGGAAGTGTTTAGGGTTGATGGGTGGTGCGGCTAGGGTGGTTTTGTGGCAGAAATTTGGGTGAATGGTGAAGGAATGGGGCTGTTGAAGATGGAGAATGGTTTCTGGCGTGAAGGATTATTTTCTGGATGAATGGCTATGTTTGTGGCTGCACAAACATGTTTATTTAAAGGGATTAGGAAATTAAAAACCCTAGGCTAATTAGGTAATCAGAAATTAAGTCTAAGGATTCTAGAATTAGGAAATAAATCAGAAAATTAAAGGAAAGGGCAAGGGAAATTCGGCTAGGGTTTAAAACACAAAAGGAAGGTGTTTTAAAGCATAAAAACAGGAAATAAGGAAGAGGAATGCAAAGGGGGGTGCGGCAAGGGTTCAAAAGGGTTCTAGGCTTTTGTTTTGTGTCCTAGAATGCTTAGAAAGTCTTCATAATTGCTGGAACTTTTAGGGACAATTAGGAAAAATCAAACCAAAGTAGGAAACCTTGGCTTAACTTTCCTACTTCAAGTAGGAATCCTTGTTGGAGGAGGAATCCTTGTTCTTCTAGGAATCCTCATGTGATTAGGAATCCATCTTCAATTAGGAATCCTCATGTGATTAGGAATCCATCTTCAATTAGGAATCCTTCGTTGATTAGGAATCCTTCGTCGATTAGGAATCCTTCGTCGATTAGGAATCCTCCTTCATGTAAGCACTTTCCTACTTCAACTAGGAAACCTTGTTCAAGTAGGAATCATCATCTTCAAGTCTTCAAATTCGTCCAAACCTTGGCTCCAATTATGTGATAATCATTCCAAGCCCAATTTTGCTCCAAAATGCATCTTCTTGCATCCTTTGGCCTTAAAACCTGAAAACACATAAAACTAGCTTAAAAGACTACTTTAACTAAGAAAACACCATGGAAATGCATAAGAACTAGCTAACTAAGGCGCATAAATATGCTCCTATCATTTGTTAAGTTAATTTTCGCATCAGAAATAACAACATAAATGCACAAGAACAAGCTAACTAAGTCGCATAAATATGCTCCTATCAATAATGTTTCCTCTTTTGAGCTTATTCCTTATCTTCTTTGTCTTGAATTTAATTTCTTCATCTTCTTATCAGATTCCTAGCCTTTTGAACTCCAAATTCGTCCATCCATCTTAGCCCATACATATGCTATCCATTTAGTGCCCAAAACTGCTTCAAAATGCACTTTCTTGCCAACTTTGTCATTTGGACCTACAAACACTATAATAACAACAAACTAACTATAAAAGTGCAAGAAAACGAGCTAACTAAGTTGCATAAATATGCTCCTATTGATAGGAGCATATTTATGCGACTTAATTAGCTTGTTTCCTTGCATGTACGTTGCTAGTACTTAGTAATTTTAGTATTTTAAGCTATTTTCGTGCAATTTCAGGTTTTAAGGACAAAGTATGCAAACATGTGCATTTTGGAGCCTTTTGGAGCAGTTTTGGGCATGGAATGGATAGCTTATGCTTGGAGCAAGGTGGATGGACGAAATTGAAGATCAAAGGAGGCTAGGAATGAATAATGAAATGAAGAAATGAAAATGAAGAACAAAGAGTTCAGAATTGGAAACCACAGTTTCTATTCTTGGAGGTTTCGATTCTTGAAAGTTTCTATTCTTGGCTTGGAAGTTTCCTAATCCTTCCTCACCTATGTTCCAGCCACAAAAAGGTTTCAAAACATGTTAGGTTGCCTAATTACATGTTTCTAGAAGTCCTAGAACTTGCCCTAGATATTGCCGCACCATCCCTTTAATTTCTAGTTCTTGGTTGCACAAGACACAACCTTTCTTTCCTATTTTCTACACCTAAACCACATTCCTGTTTTGTTCCATCCCTTGCCGCACAAGGGAGAGATTCTCCTTCCTATTTTATGTCCTAAAACATATTTCATTTTCCCTAAAAGCCTATGCCGCACCCTACATCTTTTTTTACCTGTTTTGTGCTTCAAAACACATTCCTAAATCTGTCCTACAATTTCTGCCGAATTTCCCTTTCCTTTTCTCTTTAATTCCTGCACCTTTCTTGCCTATTTTCTGACCCAAAATCACATTCATTTTCCTACATAAATCCTTCCCTAAAACCACTTCAAATTCGTAGCCCTTCCGTCCCCTCTAAATAAAGGCCCTTGCTGACCATTCTAAGCATTCCATCCTTCACCATAACCTACCTACATCCATCCACCACCACAATTCACCACAAATCATCACCAAACACCCACTTGTGTGCCACAGCAAGAAGGAAGAAGGAAGGACCCTTGGATGTCCAAGCTTCATTGTTGGTGCATTCTAGGTGTAATTCGTTTTATGATTTCAATGTGTAATTTCTTTTCTTTTCGTTTTTCTATGAACATGAGTGGCTAAACCCCTATTGGTTAAGGGTGATTTCAAAGCCATGACTATGTGTGCAATTTGATTTGATAAATTCCAATTATGAATTCTTGAATCGTGAATGCAATTGGTTTAACTATTTGATTAATAACTTATTTGTGTTTGTTAATTAGGGGTCGACACTTGATTGGCATGCATAAATCTGATGCTAGAGTATAAGGATGTTTCACATAATCGTTACAAACTTATGTTCATACGTAGTGAAGGTTGCTAGTCACAATCGCATTAAGTTCAATTCCTAGCATGAGTGACATGATGTCATAGTTGCAAGTGCTTTGTCATTGCTTATGGTTTTCATTGAACGTAATGATCTTTGATCGTATCTCTAATATGATGTCATGTAGGGGACCTTTGAAGAATGCTTTGGGTTGTCGAATGATGCCATCCAATCCAATAATACAAGGAAAATCTGAGAGTTAGCTAGTGATGTCATGGTTAATTTGGGGCAATGTTGTTCATAATTCTATGAAGGAATAACTGGAAATTGAGTCGTTTGCATACGTGTCATGTGTGGAGAAAGAGCCTCTAACTAATCCATCATCCATTTAAACTCCCAATTCGTTTTACAATCTGTTTTAATTACAACGTTTTGTCTTGTTTTCAATTTCGTCAAAACCAAATCCCCCTTTATTTTGAAGTGTTAGATTAGTTAGAAATCAATTTAGTTAGTGTTTTTAAGTGTTTTGATTCAAGTTATAACCCAAATTCGTCCAAGTTTGTGTTAGAGTTCAAAACTGCCCAGAAAGTGTTTTTAAGGCAGTTTTGAGTGTTTTTGTGCTGTTTTGAGTGTTTTGGTTTGTTTTAGTGTTTTAGAGTTTAGTTTTGCATTCTTTGAGTCTAGTTTAGTGTTTTAAACTTTGTTTTACGTATTTGAGTCAGTTTAGAGTGTTTAGCAATCCCTCCTAATCCCCGGTTTAGGAACGATCCCTACTTATCCATACTACAATTGTCAACAAGAGGGTTTAATTTGTGTGCTTATATATTTCGCATCAAATTTTGCGCGCCGTTGCCGGGGATTAGCAACTTTGCTAATCCCCCGTTTTTTCTTTTTGTTTATTTTTTGTGTCTTTTGTTTTAGTTACTGACTTTGTTTCTTTTCGTGTCTTTTGTTTTTAGTTTCTTATTTGCTTTTGTTTTGTTTATTTTAATTTTGATATTTGATTTAGTTATCTTTCTTTGATTTAAGGTACTAGAGAAGTAGGACATGGATTTTGCTAGCATTCAAGCTCAATTGGCAAATCTTACTTCTCAATTGTCGCAATATGCCGAAAGGACCACAATGCAAAGTGTCCCTATATTTGGTGCGTCTTATAGGCAAGGATATCAAGCTAATCAATGTCCACAAAGAGATTGGAGTGATCATTTGATGTGAAAATTAACTTGACACACAAATTAAACCCTCTTGTTGACAAATGTAGTATGGATAAGTAGGGATCGTTCTTAAACCGGGGATTAGGAGGGATTGCTAAAACACTCTAAACTGACTCAAATCTGTAAAACAAAGTTTAAAATACTAAACTAGACTCAAAGAATGCAAAACTAAAATCTAAAATACTAAAACAAACCAAAAGACTCAAAACAGCAAACAAACACTCAAAATTGCCTAAAAACCACTTTCTGGGCAGTTTTGGGACTCTAACACAACTTGGACGAATTTTGGTTTCCTAATGACCTAAAACACCTAAAAACATATTCTAAGACAAGTTCTAAGTAATATGACTTAAAGGAATAAGGTGGGATTGATTTTGGACGAAAATAATTAAATGGGCAGATTGAAAAAGAAAACAGATTGTAAGACAAAATTGTGATGAATCAATGGATGATGGAATGGCTAAGGGGTTCTTCTCCACACATGAAATTTATGCAACGTAATCGATTTCCAGTTATCAATTCAATAAGTTATGAACCTCGACACTCCAAGTTAATTAGGTCCGCTTAAATTAACTTTCAGATTTCCCTAGAATCATTGAATTGGATGAATATGCATCGCAAACAAATTATTCCTAACAAGTTCTCTATATGAACAACATGATAAAGATACAAGTTAGAATCATTAAGTTCTTTGGAAATCATAAGCATCGACAAGGCAATTGTAACTATGAAAAGCATGATACTCCTGCCATGAATCTACTTAACACGATCGTGACTAGCGATCTTCACTACTTGCGAATATAAATTCATAACGATTAGGTGTAACAAACTTATATTCTAGCGCCAAATTCCAGCATGCAAATCAAGCGTGCACTCTCAATCAACATACAAGAATAAGTTTTGAATTAAACGGTTAAGCAAATTGTATTCACGACTTATGCAACGATAACTGGAAGTAATCAACTTATTTCACATAAATAAACATGGTTTCGAATACACCCTTAGCCAAAACGAATTTAGCCAATCATACTCAATGAAAAACAAAGATTACAAGAAGTAGACATTGAAATATAAGATAGAATACACCTAAAATTGTTCAACAACTCAGATTGAAGAGCCAAACAATTTTCATGAACTGTCTCCTTCTCTTCTCCTTGCGGCAGATTGGGTGAGGATGATTTCTGGGGGGTTTGTGTGATGTAGAATGGATTATGGATGGTGTAGGGGCACAGCAAGGCTTGGGGGTAGTGTATGGGTGTTGTGTGGAAGGTGTGGAGATGAAGAATGGTGGTGGAAATCGGCAGAGATGGAGGAGGAATGGTTTCTGAGGTTGTGGATGGGGTTTTACGAATTTGGGAGAGTGTGTGGCTGAATGGAGATGTTTGTGGCTGCACAAACCTGTTTATTTAAAGGGATTAGGAAATTAAAAACCCTAGGCTAATTAGGTAATCAGGAATTAAGTTTAAAGCTTCTAGAATTAAGGAAACAAATCAGAAAATTAAAAGGAAAGGTCAAGGAAATTCGGCCAGGGTTTAAAGCATAAAAAGGAAGGTGTTTTAATGCTCCAAAACAGGAAAGAGCCCTCTCCCTTGCACGGCAAGGAAGAGGAAAGGGCAAGGGGTCCATAAGGGTTCTAGGCTTTTGTTTTGTGTCCTAGAATGCTTAGAAAATCTTCATAATTGCTGGAACTTTTAGGGACAATTAGGAAAAATCAAACCAAAGTAGGAAACCTTGGCTTAACTTTCCTACTTCAAGTAGGAATCCTTTTTGGAGTAGGAATCCTTGTTCTTCTAGGAATCCTCATGTGATTAGGAATCCATCTTCAATTAGGAATCCTTCGTCAATTAGGAATCCTTCTTCATGTAAGCACTTTCCTACTTCAACTAGGAAACCTTGTCCAAGTAGGAATCATCATCTTCAAGTCTTTAAATTCGTCCAAACCTTGGCTCCAATTATGTGATAATCATTCCAAGCCCAATTTTGCTCCAAAAAGCTCCAAAATGCATCTTCTTGCATCCTTTGGCCTTAAAACCTGAAAACACATAAAACTAGCTTAAAAGACTACTTTAACTAAGAAAACACCATGGAAATGCATAAGAACTAGCTAACTAAGGCGCATAAATATGCTCCTATCATCATTCAACTTCTATGTGGTGGGAATCTCAACGAGCTCAACACGAAGGATATTGGCAGCCATATGAGGAGTTCTATTCAAGACCTATGCAATATGCTCAATCAAACTCCGGTTTGTCAATAGATTATAATCAAATTCTTAATGAATTAAATTCTTTGGTGTAGGGCTCACAAAATCAAGCCAAGGAGGCTCAACAAGATGCATATTGGCAGCCATATGAGAAGTTCTACACCACGCTTATGCAGCCACCACAACCTCCCCCATAATTTTCCCAAACAAATTCAGGTACGTCTTTGGATAATGATATGTTTAGTAAGTTACTCACCTCTTTGAACCAGGAAGTAGAAAATCAAAACAAAGAGATGCAAAATCAAGCCAAGAAGACGGGCGAATTGGAGAAGCATATTGGGCAGATTATGGAGTTCATGGCGCAAATTCAAGAGCAAAATGAACTCTCCAACTCAACTATTGAAAATTCGAAGCACGATTTTGCAATTGTTGAGGCTATCACTTTGGGAAGTGAAACGGAGGATGAAGCTGTCCCTAAACCATCCAAACATAGCCCGAAAGTGGATGAATTGCTGCTGCAAGAAGAAGAGGAGGATGACGATATGGGCAGTTTAGAAGAACTCTTGCCACAAGCCCCTCAAGTCCCTAGGCCGTCCAACTTAGGTGAGGTGGTTCCTAATTCAATTCATTCTAACATTATTCCATCAAATGTGCCTTTTCCTCACAGATTTTTGATTCCCAAGAAAGAAGAGAGTGAAAAAGACATTGTGGAAGCCCTTCCCAAGGTGCAAAGTGATATCCAAATTCTTGGTACAGCAAACCAAGTTTCAGATTGTGTTGAATTGTTTGAAGAACTTTGTACATCAAAAAGAAGGATTCAAGAAAAAGAAGTGGCTGGAGAATGTCAAGAATTCATAAAAAATGACGTATTTGAAACAACAAAGCCCAAAGAAGTTGAGTTTGATGACACGGGACAAATCGCAACCATCGTAGTAAATCTGGCCAAATTCAAAGTCCCTGAAACGTTCAAAGAAGTGGTGTTCGTCCTTGAGTTCTTATCGGAGCAAAAAGGTAAGACATTTTCTCCAATTTCAAATGCGTTTTTTACTAACATGTTGATTTTGATGATTCAAGCACCCACGTTAGAATTTAAATCCTTGCCAGATCATTTAAAATATCACCGTCCATTCAAAGATCAATTCCATGCCATGGCCACCAATCAAGTTTAATTGGAGGTCTTCGTCCAGCTGCAAGACGTTAAAGTAAGTGCTTCTTGGGAGGCAACCCATGCATTCAACTTAGGAACGATGGAACTTTCATTCCACACTCAGATTTGCGTTCCTAAACCCTTATCTTTGCTGCCTTTATTTTATCAAGCTTAGTTGTTTGTTAGTTTGTTTGTTTGCTTTCTGTGAGTTTATGCTTAAAACATTGAGGACAATGTTTGATTTAAGTGTGGGGGGATAACAAAGTATTTTTGATGCAAATTCGTGGGTTTTATTACCTATCCCCTCTAAAGTTGTTTCTCACTGTTTTTAAGTGTTTTTAGTGCATTTTGAGCTGTTTTGGTGTGTGTTGAAGTAAAAATCCGAAAATTTGATAAAAATTTGAAAAATTGTTTTGAAAAAGCCAAAAAGAGTTGTTTTTGAATCGTTTTTGTGTGTTTGTGTCTTAGGGTACCTTCCAACACAATGATGAGGATTTGGTTTTTAATTGCATGACTGTTAAAGAAAGTTATAAACATGGATGGAAGTTTGATATGCTCTTTGGTTTATGCTTGGTTGTAGTTATAGTTTACGAATTCACATGTAATCACAAAAGGAAAAAATCAGTTTTTGTAACATGCTTGAAGGAAGGAACTCAAACTAACGCTACATCCTTGTGGACTTGAGCCTAAACGTTATTTGGAGAGTTATTAATCTGTGCATTCTTGTTTTCTAAAGTCGTTGCATGATCTCATCATTCTTTGCTTGGTTGCTACTTAGAATGCGTTTCATCATTATAGATCCAAATACTAGAACTCATGCCCGTTCCATTCAAAGCATGATATTGAGTGCATAACACATATTCAAGATGAAATTGTTTAGTTACCACCAAAGCCACAAAGCCTATCCCTTTTGTCATATGTTTTGTAGGTTTAACCCCCTTTGAGCATTCGTTAGCCTATTTTCTTTGTTAACCACATTATCCCTACCTAGCCTAGATTAGGACTGTCCACACCCTTGTTCTTAAAGAATAGTGAAGCATGACTTAGAGGGAATTCCTTCTGATTTTTGCAGAAAAACAAGTGTGGGGGAAGGGTTTTCAAAGTGTGTTTTGTGTGCCAAAAGAAAGAAAAGGCCATAAAAAAAAGGAAAAAAAAATTCGTGGAAAAAGAAAAAGAAAAAGAAAAGTTTTGGAGGAGGGGTCTAAAACATCTCGAGAGGCTCAGCGCCGTCTCAACCTGATGTGAAAATTATGTTGACACTCAAATTAACCCTCTTTTTATCAATTGTAGCAAAGTATGTAAGTAGGGATCGTTCTAAACCGGGGATTAGGAGGGATTGCAAAATCACTTGAAAACTGACTCAAATACTTAAAAACAAGTTTAAAACACTAAAATAGACTCAAAGAATGCAAAACTAAACTTTAAAACACCAAAACAAACCAAAAGACTCAAAACAGCCCAAAAACACTCAAAACTGGCTTAAAACCACAATCTGGGCAGTTTTGAACACTAGACTCAATCTTGGACGAAAATTGGTTTTATCTTGACCTAAGACACTTAAAAACATAAACTAAAGTGATTTCTAACTACTATGACTCAACTAAGTAAATGAGGATTGATTTTGGACGAATTTAACTTTTAAAACAAAAACTTTAAAAACAAACTTTAATGAAAACGATTTTGATGAAATAGAATGGGGAAAGGCTAGTTAGAGGGTTCCTTCTCCACACATGAAACCTATGCATACGACTCGATCTCCAATTATTCTTTCAACGAACCATGAATGACAATGCCCCAAATTAACTAGATTGACCAATTAACTCTCAGATTTCCCTAGATTCATTGAATTGAATGGGATACGCATTACAACCAAATTATTCTTATCAAGGACCCTAACTATGGAATACGCATGATAGAGACACATATCAAAGATCATTAAGTTCAATGGAAATCATAAGCATTGACGAGGCATTCATAACTATGGGATACGCATGTTACTCTTGCCTAGGATTTACTTAACACAATCGTGACTAGCGACTTTTACTACTTATGAATATAAGTTAATAACGATTAGGTGAAATTCCCTTATACTCTAGCATCAAATTCATGCATGCAACCTAAGTGTCGACCCTCAATCAACATACATAAACATGTTATCAATCAAATAGATAAGTAAACCACATTCACGATTCATGAAATCATAATTGGAAGAAATCAAGTCATATAAAACATATGATCATGGCTTTGAATTCCCCTCTAACTATAAAGAAATTAGTTCCTCATGTTCGCAAATACACAAAGACAAATAAATTTAAACATTGACATAAAGATAGAAAACACCTAGAAACGCTCCACAATCCAAGCTCCTTGAATGGCATGCACGCCTCCAAGTTGTCTTCCTTCTTCTCCTTGCAAACTCACGGCACAAGAGGTATGAATGGTGAATGGTGTAGTGAAAATCTGGTAGAGGGTGGTGAATGAATAGGTGCGGCAAGGCCTTGTATTTATAGGCTGAAAATTCACATTCCTAGGTAACAAAGGACAAGGTTTTAAAGGCCTAAATTGCATAGGATAATAACATCCAATCCTATAAGGAAAACAAGTCAAAAACCCAAAGGGATTGGGAGATAATGTGCAGCAGAAAGAGTGTGAAAAGATAAGGCTTCTAGAAACCAAAAATCCCAAGGGAAATAGGAATTAGGTGCGGCAAGGATCTAGGGTTCTAGAAGGATAATGCAAGGCAGATTTTTAGGCTTCTAGAAAGGTTCTTAGGTGTCATCTTGATAGGATAAGATAAGGTCATCTAGAAATCCCATTTTAAGCATCCTAATCTAATTAGAAACCCTCATAAGTGGCTGGAATGTGGATAGTTTAGGATAAGGATAAGATAGGATAGGATAAGGTTTGATTGGATAAGATAAGGTTATGGATGAGGTTTTGGATAATACTCCTTATCTTGAGCTGATTCTTTGGCTTTAATTCTTCTTCTTCATGTAGGAAACCTTGCTTGAGTAGGAAACTTCATATATCTAGGAATCCATCTTCAATTAGGACTCCTTTAGTGATTAGGAATCCCAATTCATTTAGGAATCCTTCATTCAAGTCATTTCCTTCTTCAACTAGGAAACTTTGTATCTTCAATTCTTCAACTTTGAAACGCCTTCCTAGCTTCACCAATTCCTCAAATTCGTCCATCCCTTGTGCTTCATGTGCATGAACTCCATTTTAGCCCAATTTTGCTCCAAATTGCATCCTTTTGCTCACTTTGTCTCTAAAACCTGAAAACACATGAAAATAGCTTAAAAGACTAACTTAACTAAGAAAACACAACATAAATGCATAAGAACTAACTAACTAAGGCGCATAAATATGCTCCTATCAGCATGATCCTGCAAGGAATAAGGACGTTTGGTGAAACGGGGTCAGGACAAATTGAATTTAGACTTACCTTGGTTGTAGTGGATGGCATAGATGGCATAGCTTTAGCTTGATCTTCCTGCCCATTAGACAACTTAGTTAGTATCTTAAGAAGTGCATCATTGTCAAGAGACGTACCTGAGGCACTTGGGCCGGATTGGGCTTGATTTTGGGGTGGGCCGTAAGTTTTGGGAAAGAACCCCGGGGGTTGTTGCCTAAAGCCTCCTTGGTTCTGAGGTTGCTGGGGATCCCTCCACTTGAAATTTGGGTGGTCTCTCCAACCGGGATTATATGTGTTTGAATATGGATCGTTCCTTGGTTGGTTTTGACCTTGAAACCCAATTGCATGGGCGCTTTCCCATCCACCATTTTCAATCAACTGTGGACATTTTTCAGAGACATGTCCTTGGATGGAACATACGCCACATACAGTTGTTCCTTGCATCTTCATGCCCTCGGCCATCTGAGACACAAGAGAAGTAAGATTAGCCAATTGTGAATGAAGATCGGAAGTCGAACTTACCTCATGTACTTGGTGCCGTGGGGGTCCTCTTTGGCCTACACCTTCGTACTGTTGAGCGTTCAACGCTCTATTAGCAATCAAGACCTTGGCAGCCATGGGTGTCTTGTCCACCAATGCTCCCCCCGCCGAAGCATCAAGCATTTGACGTTCTAGAGGTAGGAGACCCTCGTAGAAGTATTGCAACAGTAACTCCTCCTTCATCTGATGCTGTGGACAAGAAGCAACAAGTGATTTAAATCGTTCATAATATGTAGGAAAAGACTCACCTTCTTCTTGCTGAATTCCGCTTATCTTTTTGCGGAGGAGGATGATGCGAGAAGTTGGAAAGAACTTCTCCAAGAACGCTCTCTTCATACTTTCCCACGATGTGACAGTTCCGGGAGCTAACTCATATAACCAATCCTTGGCTTTATCCATCAAAGAGAATGGAAAAGCCTTCATCTTCAAAATATTTCCGTCAACATTGACGGGAGTCATACTAGAGCAAACTACTTCAAATTCTTTCAAATGTTTGTTAGGATCTTCCATGGACAAGCCATGGTATTTAGGAATATGATGAAGCAAACTTGACTTTAATTCAAACTCATCCGTCTTACCTTGGGCAGCCCTGGGATATTGAATGCACAAGGGTGTGGCATTATCCAAACCTGAGGCGGAAAGCTCCTTGAGTGTACGATTGTCCATGGCCATGCCTTGGACTTCTTCAAATATCCCTGCCGTGGCTTCTTCCTCCTCTTCTTGTACGTTTTCTTCAAGGTCAGATTCGGAGTTGGGTGGATGGTGTTCTTGTTGGTTCCTAGCTCTTCTCAACTTCCTCTCAAAATCGTCGTCAAACTCCAAGATGTTCGCACGAATCGTTTGAGAGCTTCTAGTCATACATTAGTACCTAAGAAACAAGAAACAAAATTAGGTCAGAACTTAAACAAAATCAGAAACAAAGTGAAATAAAAGAAACAAAAACAATCCAAGGGATTAGTAAAATTGCTAATCCCCGGCAACGGCGCCAAAAATTTGATGCGAAATAGATAAGCACACAAATTAAACCCTCTTTTTGTCAAATTGTAGCAAAGATGTAAGTAGGGATCGTTCTAAACCGGGGATTAGGAGGGATTGCTAAACACTTGGAAACTGACTTAAAACTCAAAAACAAAGTTTAAAAACACTAACTTAGACTCAACGAATGCAAAAGTAAAGGTTAAAACACTTAAACAAACCTAAAACTCAAAACAGCAACTAGAAGGCTCAAAACTGCCTAAAAACCACTTTCTGGGCAGTTTTGAGCACCTACACTAATTTGGACGAAATTTGATGAAAACTTGAATCAAAATACTTAGAAACACAAATCAAAACACTTTCTAACTAATCTAAGACTTCAAATTAAAGGGGGATTTGTTTTGGACGAAAATTTAACACAAAACAGAAACTTGAACTAAACAGATTGTAAAAACGATTTTGGTGAAATAGATGGATAAAAGGCTAGTTAGGAGGTTCTTCTCCACACATGTCACACTTGCAAACAAAACGATTTTCAGTTGTTCTTCCAATAAATTATAAAGACTCAATGCCCCGAATTAACCGTGAATTGCACTAATTAACCCTCAGTTTTTCCAGAATTTATCAAGTTGGATGATTGCATACGACAACTTAAAACATTCCCTACAAGTTCCCTACATGAATTGCATAATAGAGATACAAGCAAGAATCATTACGTTTTATGAAAAACATAAGCATTGACGAAGCATTTGTTACTATGAATTGCATGAAACTTATGCTAAGAATTCATTCAACGCGATCGTTTTCAAGCGATCTTCACTACTTGTGATTATAAGATTGTAACTATTAGGTGAAACTCCCTCATAATCTAGCATCATATTCATGCATGAGAATTAAGCGTGCACTCTCAATCAACATACACAAATACGTTATCAATCAAATAGATGAATGAATTGAATCCATAACTCATGAAATAACAACTGAATGTAATCGAATCAAATTGCAAGCATGTACATGGTTTCGAATCACCCCCCAACTAAGGGGGTTTAGTTCCTCATACTCACAACACAAAGTTTATTGAATTGAAACATCGAAGACATAAGAAAGATTACACCTAAAATGCCAAAGAAGTCCACTTTGAAATCTGCACAGAAAGCTCCTCTTTCTTCTTCTCCTTGCTGCGGCAGAGATGGTTTTGGGGGTTTTTGGATGTGATTTTTGATGTAGGAAGGGAATTAGGATGGTATGGGGGTGCGGCAAGGTGTGTGTGTGGTGTATGGAGGTGTAGGATGGTGTATAGAGGTGGAGAATGGTGGCTGGAATGGATGAAGGCTGCGGCAAAGTGGGGAATAGGGTTTTGACGAATTTCTAAATATGGAGAGGGAGAGAGTGTGCGGCTAGGGCGTAAGGGGGGTATATATAGGCACTTAGAAACCCTAATGAAATCAGATTTTTAACAATGGGCTAGGGTTAGGTGCGGCTTGGGTTTAGGAGAAATGGACTAGGGTTTAACATGGCAGATTTTAGATGATTAGGCCCTAGGGTTCGGCATGGGTTGAAGGTCCACAAGGAAATCTGGGTTTAGGTCATCTAAAAGCCCAACGGCAAGAATAGAAACTCTCGAAAATGGAAACCTCCAAGAATAGAAACTTCCAACTTTTAGAAACTTTGGTTACCAATTCCGATTTAGGAAAGATCGACCCAAAATGGAAACTTTTAGGCTTAGCTTTCCTACTTCAAGTAGGAAACCTCAAATCATCAACTCTTCAATTCCATCCCAACCTTGCGTTCCAAGCATGTCCTTTTCAATTCAAGCTCACTTTTTGCTCCAAAAGCTCCAAATTGCATCATTTCATGTAATACGTCCGCTAAACCTGAAAACACAAGAAAGTAGCTTAAAAGACTACTTTAACGAAGAAAACATAACAAAGATGTATAAGAACTAGCTAACTAAGGCGCATAAATATGCTCCTATCAAATTCCCCCACACTTAGCTTTTGCTAGTCCTCGAGCAAAACAAACAAAAGAAAGGAAACAGAACGAAACCAACTAACCAAAACAAAACCTAAACATTCCAACGTTTGCCTCAGGGATTTCCAATGCACATGACATGTTAAAGATTGTTATCCCCACAGATTTGAGTCATCTTTACACAAGCACATACTTAATTAAAGCCACCACTTACTAGTTCACAAGTAATCAATTAAAACAATGCTTTGAATGTAGTAACATGCCTTAGAGAATTCCCTCAATTCCTTACAAGATATACACTCTATTTTCACTCAGATTTTCTAACTCCACACCCTACACTAGTCATATGTGAGAAGATTGATGTAGATATGAAAACGAATGCTCACATATATGTTTCACAAAGAACGCAATTTCTAGAGTTAAGAAGCATGTTTAGATATGATCTCATGAATGAAATGCTACTACTGAGATGCGAGAACCAGTGACACCATATGCTCATACCAAATTCAAACTCCACAAATTGAAACACATAACACTCAAGGTAGAAGTTAAGGGTTGTAATGGGGCTTGGGGTGTTGGTTAACAAGGAAAGGATAAGGAAAACAAATGTTCTTCAAGCAATAGTAAGCAAAGCAATGAAATTGAGACTTAGAATTCACTTAGAGTGCAGAAATTAACTTTAAAACAAAAGGGAAAGATTTAAACAACTCCTTAGGGCCGAATTCATTGTTTTGGACCCTTACTTCAACAAACAATACTTTGGAACTCTTTTTCTCAACTTTTCAACTCTTTTTCACACTTTTCATATTTTTTTCTTCATTTTTTCTTTTTCCACGAATTTTTTTCTTTTCTTTTTTTTTTCTTTTCTTTCCACACGTGCCTATGGCACACAAAATCACAAAAGAAATACTTCCCCCACACTAGTTTTCTGCCAACATAAATCAAAAGGAATTCAATTTGAACCATGCTTTACTATGCTTTAAGAACAAGGGTTTGGATGGTCCTAAACTAGGCTAGGTGAGGAAAACATGGGTTAACAAATAACGAAGGCTAACAAGGCTCAATGGGGTTAAAACCTACAAATCACAATGACATAGGGCACACGGCTTTTTGGCTAAGGTGGTGGTCACTACACAACTTCATCTTGAATATGTGTTATGCAAATCAATAACATGCTTTGAATGAAATGGGCATGAGTTCTAGCATTTGGAACTAAATGATGAAACGCCATCTAAGTAGCAACCAGGCAAGGAATAATGAGATCATGCAACGACTTAGAAAACAAAGAATGCACAGATTTTAACTCTCCACATAAACGTTTAGGCTCAAGTCTCACAAGGTTGTAGCGTTAGTTTGAGTTCCTTCCTTCAAGCATGTTACAAAAACTGATTTTTTCTTTTATGATTGCATGTGAATTCATAAGTTATAACCACAACTAAGCATAACAAAGAGTAAATCAAACTTTCATCCATGTTAGTCACTTTCTTTAACAGTCATGCACTTAAAAACCAAATCCTCATCATTGTGTTGGAAGGTACCCTAAGACACAAACAAACACACAAAAACAACTCTTTTTGGGTTTTTAAAACAAATTTTTCAAATTTTTATGTAATTTTCGGATTTTTACTTCAAAACACACTAAAACACATCAAAACTGCTCAAAAACACTTAAAAACAGCAAGGAACAAGTCTTCAAGTTTAGGGTGATAAAATCCCACGAATTTGCATCTAAAACACTTAGTTACCCCCCCACACTTAAATCCAACATTGTCCTCAATGTTTCAAGCATAAAATCACACTAAACAAAAAGAAACATACAAACAGCAACTAAAACAACTAAATAGGCAGAATCGAAATAAACAACAAAGTGAAGAGTTTAGGAACGCAAATCTGATTATGATGCCGGAGCTTGCTAGGTCCTCTTTATTTGCATGGGTTGCCTCCCAAGAAGCGCTTTCTTTAACGTCGTACAGCCGGACGAAAAACACAATCATGCCCCATTGGAGCCCACGGCATGGAGTGGGATCTCCTCCACAACCTGCCCCACAAAGTTCTTGTTCATTGCATCCTTGAACGGAAATGGATAGTGATGTTTGTTGATGGGTGCGTTGTGTTGCCTAAGGTTCATGTTCATGCGCCCACCATCGGAGATTTGCTTGGGTACCTGCACCAAGGAAGGAAACCACCTATCAACTTTAATGGGAATTGGATTTGGACTAGGTGCCTTACCTTGGTGTTGTGATGAAATGGCAGCAACATGAACTTTTTTTCTCATGGTGTTCTCGGCCACATTGGGTATCTTAAGGGCAGTGGCCGTGGGGTCCTTATGCTCTACTCCAATTCCCTCGTCTTGCATGGCTCTCGATGCAACCTTTGTGTTAGGGGCTGAATAGTCCGTCTCTATCTTTTCTATTGTATCCATAACACAACAAGAACGAACAACGTTAGGAGTCTCAATGGATTCAAAAATTTTAAAACAAATCATATCACCACCAAATGCCATAGTTACTTCTCCTTTGGCTACATCAATCTTGGTTTGAGCCGTTTTCATGAAAGGCCGTCCAAGGAGAATGGGCAATGAAGGAGCATGATCTGATTCATCCATCTCAAGAACATAGAAATCCGCCGGAAAGATCAAATGATTAACCTGCACCAAAACATCTTCCACAACTCCCTTTGGATATGCATTAGATCTATCGGCCAATTGTATGATTACACCATCATTTTTTAACTTGCCTAGGTTCATCGATGCATAAATTGAATATGGCATAACATTTATGGATGCACCTAAGTCTAACATGGCAGATTTGAACCTAGTATTACCAATGACACAAGGAATGGTGAAACTACCTGGATCTTTGCATTTAGGTGGTAGCTTCCTTTGCAACATTGCAGAGACATTCTCGCTTACATGTACCACCTCCTTCTCCCTAATCCGCTTCCTCGTTGTACAAAGCTTCTTCAAGAACTTGGCATACTTCGGGATTTGCTTGATTGCATCCAAAAGAGGTATGTTAACTTGAACTTTCCTAAATGTCTCTAGAACATCTTTTTCCTCCTCTTCATTCTTGGATTGCAAAAATCTGCTAGGAAAGGGCACATTGGGTGGAATAATGTTAGAATTAACTGAACTTGGACCTTTCTTACCTAAGGTGGACGGATTGGAGGACTTAGGATCAATGGTTGCTTGCGGCAAAGGTTGCTCCACCTTTGCCGTGGGTTGCTTTGGGTTTTCCTCTCCAGATTTCAACGTTCCATCAAGCATTTGACGTTCTAGAGGTAGGAGACCCTCGTAGAAGTATTGCAACAGTAACTCCTCCTTCATCTGATGCTGTGGACAAGAAGCAACAAGTGATTTAAATCGTTCATAATATGTAGGAAAAGACTCACCTTCTTCTTGCTGAATTCCGCTTATCTTTTTGCGGAGGAGGATGATGCGAGAAGTTGGAAAGAACTTCTCCAAGAACGCTCTCTTCATACTTTCCCACGATGTGACAGCTCCGGGAGCTAACTCATATAACCAATCCTTGGCTTTATCCATCAAAGAGAATGGAAAAGCCTTCATCTTCAAAATATTTCCGTCAACATTGACGGGAGTCATACTAGAGCAAACTACTTCAAATTCTTTCAAATGTTTGTTAGGATCTTCCATGGACAAGCCATGGTATTTAGGAATATGATGAAGCAAACTTGACTTTAATTCAAACTCATCCGTCTTACCTTGGGCAGCCCTGGGATATTGAATGCACAAGGGTGTGGCATTATCCAAACCTGAGGCGGAAAGCTCCTTGAGTGTACGATTGTCCATGGCCATGCCTTGGACTTCTTCAAATATCCCTGCCGTGGCTTCTTCCTCCTCTTCTTGTACGTTTTCTTCAAGGTCAGATTCGGAGTTGGGTGGATGGTGTTCTTGTTGGTTCCTAGCTCTTCTCAACTTCCTCTCAAAATCGTCGTCAAACTCCAAGATGTTCGCACGAATCGTTTGAGAGCTTCTAGTCATACATTAGTACCTAAGAAACAAGAAACAAAATTAGGTCAGAACTTAAACAAAATCAGAAACAAAGTGAAATAAAAGAAACAAAAACAATCCAAGGGATTAGCAAAATTGCTAATCCCCGGCAACGGCGCCAAAAATTTGATGCGAAATAGATAAGCACACAAATTAAACCCTCTTTTTGTCAAATTGTAGCAAAGATGTAAGTAGGGATCGTTCTAAACCGGGGATTAGGAGGGATTGCTAAACACTTGGAAACTGACTTAAAACTCAAAAACAAAGTTTAAAAACACTAACTTAGACTCAACGAATGCAAAAGTAAAGGTTAAAACACTTAAACAAACCTAAAACTCAAAACAGCAACTAGAAGGCTCAAAACTGCCTAAAAACCACTTTCTGGGCAGTTTTGAGCACCTACACTAATTTGGACGAAATTTGATGAAAACTTGAATCAAAATACTTAGAAACACAAATCAAAACACTTTCTAACTAATCTAAGACTTCAAATTAAAGGGGGATTTGTTTTGGACGAAAATTTAACACAAAACAGAAACTTGAACTAAACAGATTGTAAAAACGATTTTGGTGAAATAGATGGATAAAAGGCTAGTTAGGAGGTTCTTCTCCACACATGTCACACTTGCAAACAAAACGATTTTCAGTTGTTCTTCCAATAAATTATAAAGACTCAATGCCCCGAATTAACCGTGAATTGCACTAATTAACCCTCAGTTTTTCCAGAATTTATCAAGTTGGATGATTGCATACGACAACTTAAAACATTCCCTACAAGTTCCCTACATGAATTGCATAATAGAGATACAAGCAAGAATCATTACGTTTTATGAAAAACATAAGCATTGACGAAGCATTTGTTACTATGAATTGCATGAAACTTATGCTAAGAATTCATTCAACGCGATCGTTTTCAAGCGATCTTCACTACTTGTGATTATAAGATTGTAACTATTAGGTGAAACTCCCTCATAATCTAGCATCATATTCATGCATGAGAATTAAGCGTGCACTCTCAATCAACATACACAAATACGTTATCAATCAAATAGATGAATGAATTGAATCCATAACTCATGAAATAACAACTGAATGTAATCGAATCAAATTGCAAGCATGTACATGGTTTCGAATCACCCCCCAACTAAGGGGGTTTAGTTCCTCATACTCACAACACAAAGTTTATTGAATTGAAACATCGAAGACATAAGAAAGATTACACCTAAAATGCCAAAGAAGTCCACTTTGAAATCTGCACAGAAAGCTCCTCTTTCTTCTTCTCCTTGCTGCGGCAGAGATGGTTTTGGGGGTTTTTGATGTGATTTTTGATGTAGGAAGGGAATTAGGATGGTATGGGGGTGCGGCAAGGTGTGTGTGTGGTGTATGGAGGTGTAGGATGGTGTATAGAGGTGGAGAATGGTGGCTGGAATGGATGAAGGCTGCGGCAAAGTGGGGAATAGGGTTTTGACGAATTTCTGAATATGGAGAGGGAGAGAGTGTGCGGCTAGGGCGTAAGGGGGGTATATATAGGCACTTAGAAACCCTAATGAAATCAGATTTTTAACAATGGGCTAGGGTTAGGTGCGGCTTGGGTTTAGGAGAAATGGACTAGGGTTTAACATGGCAGATTTTAGATGATTAAGCCCTAGGGTTCGGCATGGGTTGAAGGTCCACAAGGAAATCTGGGTTTAGGTCATCTAAAAGCCCAACGCCAAGAATAGAAACTCTCGAAAATGGAAACCTCCAAGAATAGAAACTTCCAACTTTTAGAAACTTTGGTTACCAATTCCGATTTAGGAAAGATCGACCCAAAATGGAAACTTTTAGGCTTAGCTTTCCTACTTCAAGTAGGAAACCTCAAATCATCAACTCTTCAATTCCATCCCAACCTTGCGTTCCAAGCATGTCCTTTTCAATTCAAGCTCACTTTTTGCTCCAAAAGCTCCAAATTGCATCATTTCATGTAATACGTCCGCTAAACCTGAAAACACAAGAAAGTAGCTTAAAAGACTACTTTAACGAAGAAAACATAACAAAGATGCATAAGAACTAGCTAACTAAGGCGCATAAATATGCTCCTATCATTAAGTTCCTTGAAAACCATAAGCATTGACGAGGCATTCGTAACTATGAAAAGCATGATACTCCAGCCAAGGATTTACTTAACATAATCATGACTAGTGACTTCCACTACATGTGAATATAAGTTTTTAATGATTAGGTGAAACTCCCTTATACTCTAGCATCAAGTTTATGCATGCAAACTAAGTATGCATCCTTAATCAACATACATAAACAAGTTTTAATAACTCACATAAGCAAATCACATTCAAGACTCAAGAAACAATAATTGGATGTAATCAATTCATATAAAGCATATAATCATGGCTTCGAATTCACCTCTAACTAAAAAGAAATTAGTTCCTTATGTCTTTAAAAACATGAAACCAAATTAAAAGCAACATTGAAACAAATATAAGGATATAATACACCTAGAAATGCTCCAGCAATGGCAGATTCTACTCCAAGGGTTTCCTCTCCTTCATTCCTTGCAAATCTGCGCACAAGTATGTATTTTATGATGTTTTGGCTCTTATATGTGTGGTCGAATTTGTGGTGAATGGTTGTGTGAATTGTGGTAGAGGGTGGTGAATTATGAGTGCTGCAACTTTGTATTTATAGGGAGAGAGAAGGCACGGCAAAAAGGGTTGAATTAGGATTACAAATCAGCAAAGAACAAGGACAATTCTCATCAGATTCCAAGGATGAAAAGGAGTAATCCTTGCATTAGGAAATAGAGCTACTAGAAAGGCTAGGTGCGGCTGATTTGTAGGAGAAGGGATAGGGTTCTAGAAACAGGTTTTTATGTGTCCAAGTCTGAAAAGAACTCCCCCTTGCAGCTGGAATTAAGATAGATTAGGATAAGGTTAGGATAAGATAAGATAAGGTTAGTTTGGATAAGTGATGCGTAAAATAACTAAACACACAAATTAACCCTCTTGTTGACAATTGTAGTATGGATAAGTAGGGATCGTTCTTAAACCGGGGATTAGGAGGGATTGCTAAAACACTCTAAACTGACTTAAAT
Source organism: Malus domestica (assembly GCF_042453785.1). Taxonomy (NCBI): domain Eukaryota; kingdom Viridiplantae; phylum Streptophyta; class Magnoliopsida; order Rosales; family Rosaceae; genus Malus; species Malus domestica. The sequence continues at coordinate 18,760,578 of NC_091677.1, read as the reverse complement.
GTGTAAAACAAAGTTTAAAACACTAAACTAGACTCAAAGAATGCACAACTAAACTCTAAAAAACTAAAACAAACCAAAAGACTCAAAACAGCAAACAAACACTCAAAACTGCCTTAAAAACACTTTCTGGGCAGTTTTGGGACTCTAACACAAACTTGGACGAAATTTGATTTTCTAATGACCTAAAACACTTAAAAACATATTCTAAGACAAGTTCTAGTTAATATGATTCAAAGAAATAAGGTGGGGTTGATTTTGGACGAAAATAAATAAAACAAAGCAAGAACAATGTAAACAGATTCTTAGACAAAATTAAGTGAATTGATGAGATATGGGGTAACTAGAGGGTTCTTCTCCACACATGATACACTTGCATTCAACTTTGATTTCCAATTGCTTCTTTCAATAAACTATGAATCTCAACTCCCTAGGTTAATTGTGATAGCACTTTTTTAACCTTCAAGTCTTCCTAAAGTTATTGAATTGGATGGGAATGCACATGCAACAACTCAAAACATTCTCTAAAAGTCCCTTATGTGAAAAGCACAATAAAGGTACAATCAAAGATCATTAAGCTTCATGAAAACTATAAGCATTGACGAGGCAATTGTTACTATGAAAAGCATGAAACGTTTGCCAAGAATTCACTTAACACGATCGTTTATAAGCGACCTCCACTACGCAAATATAAGGTTGTAACTATTAGGTGAAACTTCCTTATATTTTAGCTTCAAATTCCTGCATGAAAACTAAGTTGGCCACCTTAATCAACACACAAAAATAAGTCATCAATCAAACGGTTAAGCAAATTGCATTCACAATTCATGAAATAACAATTAGACGTAATCAATTCATCTTGCAAGCATAATCATGGTTGATGCGAAATATATAAGCACACAAATTAAACCCTCTTTTTATCAATTGTAGTAAAGTATGTAAGTAGGGATCGTTCTAGGCCGGGGATTAGGAGGGATTGCTAAATCACTTAGAAACTGACTTGAAAACATAAAAACAAAGTTTAAAACACTAACTAGACTCAAAGAATGCAAAACTATACTTTAAAACACTAAAACAAACCAAAAGACTCAAAACAGCCCCTAAACACTCAAAACTACCTTAAACACACAATCTGGGCAGTTTTGGGACTCTAACACAAACTTGGACGAATTTTGGTTTTCTAATGAACTAAAACACTTAAAAACATAATCTAAGACAAGTTCTAATTAATATGACTCAAAGAAATAAGATGGGGTTGATTTTGGACGAAAATAATTAAATTAAGACAAGAACAAAGTAAACAAATTCTTAGACAAATTTAAGTGAATCAAAACAGATTGTAAAATGAATTTGAATGAAACTTATGGATGGAAGGCTAGCTAGGAGGTTCTTCTCCACACATGTCACACTTGCATACAAAACGATTTCCAGTTGCTTTTCGATAAGCTATGAATACTCAACGCCCCAAATTAACCATGAATTGCACTAATTAACCCTCAGTTTTTCCACAAGTTATTGGGTTGGATGATTGCATACGACAACCCAAAACATTCCCTACAAGTTCCCTACATGAATTGCATAATAGAGATACAAGCAAGAATCATTAAGTTCTATGAAAAACATAAGCATTGACGAGGCACTCGTTACTATGATTTGCATGAAACTTATGCCAAGAATTTACTTAACGTGATTGTGACTAGCAACCTTCACTACTTGTGAATATAAGTTCATAACGATTAGGTGAAACTCCCTTATATTCTAGCGTTAAATTCATGCATGAAAATTAAGCGTGCACTCTCAACCAACATACACAAATCATTTCTTATACGATCGGATAAGTAAATTGAATTCACAACTTATGAATCACAACTGGATGTAATCAAATTATATTGCAAGTATGAACATGGTTTCGAATCACCCCCTAACTAAGAGGGATTTAGTTCCTCATACTCACAAAGCAAAGATACATAAAATTAGACATTAAAATCAAAGGAAAGAAAACACCTAAAATGCTCCAACTTGGGTAGCAAGTGCATCCAAGAATTCTCCTTTGCTTGCTTGCGGCAGATTGCTTTGTGGACGGATTTTTGGGTAGTTTTATGATGTAGAATGGATGGGGAATGGTATGGAAAGGTTTAGGGTAAGTGTGGAGGAGTGTTTGAGGGTTGGAGGGTGGTGGAGAACTAGGCAAAGAGGGTGGAAGAAGGTGGAGTGGCTGTTATGTTTTCTAGGCACTAGAATGGTGTTTTTGGGGTGTTTTGCTACCTAGAGGTTGTATGGACGAATTTTCTGTGATGAATGATGAATATGAGAGTGTGAACCCTTTGCCAAGGGGTGTAAACATGTATATATAGGCCCCAAAAACCTTAGAGAATCAGGTTAGGCTAGGGAGAATGCACGGCAAAGAGTGTATGTGGTGTGCAATGGTCCAAGGGTGAAAATGAAGTGATGATGCAAAGTGTGAAGGGTAAAATGGAGTGGTCTTGTAGCTAGGGGGCATGAATGATTGTGTACATTGCATAGAGATGGAAAGGGAGGTGAAAATGTGTCAATAAATGGGTCAAAGGTGCAGCAACATGTGGTACACAAGGCATGAGATTCCAAATGTGAATGATGGAGCATCAATTGGTGCATGTTATGGTTGTGAAAGTTGTATAAAATTTTGTGGGTGAAGGGAACAAGAGGTATCAAGCAATTAAGTGTAATAATTAAATGAATTGAAGCATGAAATCAGAAATTATGTAGGGGACAAGAGTGATCAAGCATGGCATGGGAATCCAAAGGGAATTCTATGTTGTTTTGCATGGCAATGAAGGCAAGTTGGGGTGACAAATTTTTGGGATGAGTTCTTCATCTTTTAGACCATAATTCTTCACATTCTTGGCCTCTTTAGTTCTCAAATTCGTCCATCCACTTTGGCCCAAATATGTGACATGCATTCCAAGCTCCATATTTCTCCAAAATGCTCCAAAAGGCATCTTCTTGCCTACTTTGTCCATAAAATCTGAAAACACACGAAAATGACTTTAAACATTAAAATAACTAAGGAAACACGACATAAATGCACAAGAACAAGCCAACTAAGTCGCATAAATATGCTCCTATCAATGGTATTGAATAACCCCCTAGCCAAAAAGGCTTAGTTCCTCATGTTCACAAAACAAAGGAAAACAGATTTATACATTGTAGATATAAGAAAGAGAACACCTAAATACTCCAACGATTCAATGTTGAACGACTAGAACCTTCAAGCACTTCTTCTTCCTCTCCTTTGCTGCGGCACAAGGGTTGGGGGTGATTTTAGGGAGTTATGGATGATGTAGAAGGATGGAAATAAGGTTAGGATGAATGTAGGGGTCGGCTAGGGTAGTTTCTGGGCAGAAAATATGATGAATGGTGGTAGAATGGTGCGGTTGAGAGTGGAGGCTAGTTTCTAGCGTGAATGGATAGTAGATGGATCTTTTGTGGCTGCAAAAGAGAGTTTTATTTAAAGGATTTCAGGAATTAAAACCCTAGGTTATTTAGGTAAACAGAAATTAAGTCAAAAGCTTCTAGAAATAGGAAATCAAATCATAAACTTAAGGGAAAGTGCCAAGGGGGATGCGGCAATAACATATATGTATAGGAAAGGGTATGGCACGGTTTGGGACTGAAATTGGCTAAGTTTAAATCTCCAAATCCTCCAAGAAAAGGTAAGAAATCAGAATTAAAAGGAGAAAAGGTAAGGTGATGTGCGGCAAAGACTAGAAAATAAAGGGAATGTGATTTCCTTGCAGATTTGGTGCGGCAATAAAGGTAAGTTGGAGGGTTGGGTGCAGCAACTTCCTAGGCAGGTATTAGGATTTCTAGGAGCTATATTTAAGTGTCCTAAATTATTTAGGAAGCCTCTTTGCTGCTGGAAATTGAATGGATTGGAAATAGGAAAGTTAAGACCAAATTAGGCAATTTGGACTTAGTCAAACCCTCTTCTTCTTGGATTCCTTTTCCTTCCTTGTTTTGAATTAATTTTTCTTCCTCTCTTTGGCTGATTCCTTGCATGTTTTGGTCTTCAATTTCGTCCATCCTTTTGCTCCAAGCATGTGATAATCATTCCAAGCCCAATTTTGCTCCAAAAGGCTCCAAAATGCATCTTTTGCCCTTAGAATCTGAAAACACACAAAAGTGACTTTAAACACTAAAATAACTAAGGAAACACAACGTAAATGCATAAGAACAAGCCAATTAAGTCGCATAAATATGCTCCTATCAATAAGGTTTTGGATAATGTTCCTTCTTTTAAGTTGATTCCTTATCTTCTTTGTCTTGGATTTATTTCTTCAACTCTTTAGCACATTCCTAGACATCTTTGGTTTTCAAATTCGCCCATCCATCTTGCTCTATCCATGTGTTATCCATTTGACGCCCAAAACTGCTTCAAAATGCTCCAAATTGCACTTTCTTGCCAACTTTGTCATTTGGACCTACAAACACATGAAAATAGCTTAAAACACGATAATAAACACAAACCAACTATGAAAATGCAAGAAAACAAGCTAACTAAGTCGCATAAATATGCTCCTATCAAAATCCTCCTTTCCCAGACTCACGAAACCATCGTTTTTCGGCCAATGTTTTGAGGTTGATTTTTTTTCAAATTTGGTTTTCAATTTGCAAGTACTAGCACATCCGCACTCCGTAACCTCTAATTTGGGTAGATTTTGGTTTTGATTTTTCTAGATCTATATGAATTTGTGCTTGGCTCTGGTAAGTATGCGACTTAGTTAGCTTGTTTTATTGCATATATGTTGTTAGTTCCTAGTTATTTTAGTATTTTGAGATATTTTCATGTGTTTGTAGGTCCAAAGGGCTAAAGAAGCAAGAAAGTGCAATTTGGAGTAGTTTTGGGTATGGAATGGATAGCACATGCTTGGAGCAAGGTGGATGGACGAATTTGAAGTTCAAAAGAGGCTAGGAATGTGCGGAAGAGATGAAGGAAATAAATTCAAAATAAGGAAGACAAGGAAGCTCAACAAGAAACAAGGAATGTTAACCAAGTTACCTTATTTTGTCCTAATCCTTTACCACCACGGTTTCAGCTGCAAAAGAGGATCCGTAATTATTTTAGGACACTTAAATAATGATTCTAGAAAGCCTAAACCCATTCCTATCGGGTGCCGCACCACCTTTCCCTTTCCCTTTCCCTTTCCCTTTCCCATGTCGTGCAAGGCAAAGACCTTTCCCTTTTCTTTTCCTGCCGCATTGATAAGCTCATATTTATATATATTTTACATAAAATTCACTTGCCTTTTCTTAGTTAGTTCCTTATATTTTTGAGCTATTTACTATGTTTTTGTGTTTTGTGTGATTTATCAAGCAAAGAAAAGAAAAGTAGCACATGTGAATTATTAAGTAACAAATTCGTCAAAACTGCCTGTGCAGATTATCTGACTTTGGAAGCATGTTACAAACAGCTCAGAATGAATGAGAGAATGAGCCTTATATGCGTGGAAAGCTACGGATGTCTATTTTCTGGAACAATTTACGGATTGTTAATCTCATTTTTCTAGAAGAAGTTATGGGCATTGTAACACTGAAAGGTCAGAAAAGGGCTAAGCAGATTTGGCTAATAAAAAGAGAAAGGCAACACATGGGCAAAGGAAACACACACACATGGGCAGAAAATGGGTGGATTGTTGGCTGAAATAATGAAGAACATGTGTCTACAAATGCAAAGGAAAAACACACACACATGGGCAAAGGAAACACACACACATGGGCAAAGGAAACACACACACATGGGTAGGAATTGTGTGTGTTTTGTGGTTGAAATGATGCAAAGAACATGTGTGTGTGCAAGTGTAACAGCTAGGATGATAACATGGCAGCAAACACATGGAGCACACGGCATGGGCAGAAAATGTGGGTGTTTGGTGGTTGAAATGATGAAGCATGTGTGTGTAAATGTAAAGGAAAACATGGCAGAAAATGTGTGTGTTTGGTGGTTTAAATGATGAAGCATGTGTGTGTAAATGTAAAGGGGAAACATGACAACACACACCCACACAAGTTGCACATGCAAAGGAAATGGAGTGGTCCTCTCTCAAGCCTATAAATACCACCTCCCATATTCATCAACAACAACAGATTTTGATCCCTTACCTTAGCCGCACCTCTCCATCACCATTCTCTAAAAATTCAGCCAAACACCACCCCTAGCCACACCACCCATCAACCCTAAACCTTTCCATACCATTCCCCATCCATTCTACACCATAAAAACCACCCAAAACCTGTTCTAAATCTCTTATGCCGTGACTATTGCAAGGAAGGAAGGAGAAGGAACATCTTGTGCCGTGCCTATGCCCAAGCCTTGGGAGTGTTGGAGCGTTTCTAGGTGTTTTCTATCTTGATTTCAATGTTTAATTTAAGTTATCTTTGTGTAATTGCGAGCATGAGGAACTAAACCCCTCTTAGTTAGGGGGTGATTTGAAACTATGTTCATGCTTACAATATGATTTGATTACATCCAGTTGTGATTCATAAGTTGTGAATTCAATTTACTTATCCGTTCGTATAAAAACTGATTTGTGTATGTTGGTTGAGAGTGCACGCTTAATTTTCATGCATGAATTTGACGCTAGAATATAAGGGAGTTTCACCTAATCGTTATGAACTTATATTCACAAGTAGTGAAGGTTGCTAGTCACAATCACGTTAAGTAAATTCTTGGCATAAGTTTCATGCAAATCATAGTAACGAGTGCCTCGTCAATGCTTATGTTTTTCATAGAACTTAATGATTCTTGCTTGTATCTCTATTATGCAATTCATGTAGGGAACTTGTAGGGAATGTTTTGGGTTGTCGTATGCAATCATCTAACCTAATAACTTGTGGAAAAACTGAGGGTTAATTAGTGCAATTCACGGTTAATTTGGGGCGTTGAGTATTCATAGTTTATCGAAAAGCAACTGGAAATCGTTTTGTATGCATGTGTGACATGTGTGGAGAAGAACCTCCTAGCTAGCCTTCCATCCATAAGTTTCATTCAAATTCATTTACAATCTGTTTTGTTTTACAAAGTTTGTTTTGTTTTCAAATTCGTCAAGAACCAATCTCCCATTTATTTCAAAGTGTTAGATTAGTTAGTAATCACTTTAGTTTGTGTTTTTAAGTGTTTTGATTCACCCAAATTTGTCTAAGACTCTGTTTACTTTGTTCTTGTCTTAATTTAATTATTTTCGTCCAAAATCAACCCCATCTTATTTCTTTGAGTCATATTAATTAGAACTTGTCTTAGATTATGTTTTTAAGTGTTTTAGTTCATTAGAAAACCAAAATTCGTCCAAGTTTGTGTTAGAGTTCCAAAACTGCCCAGAAAGTGTTTTTAAGACAGTTTTGAGTCTTTGGTTGCTGTTTTGAATCTTTTTGTTTATCTTAGTATTTTAAAGTATAGTTTTGCATTCTTTGAGTCTAGTTTAGTGTTTTAAACTTTGTTTTTACGTTTTCAAGTCAGTTTCCAAGTGATTTAGCAATCCCTCCTAATCCCCGGCCTAGAACGATCCCTAATTACATACTCATTCTCTCATTCATTCTGAGCTGTTTGTAACATGCTTCCAAAGTCAGATAATCTGCACAGGCAGTTTTGACGAATTTGTTACTTAATAATTCACTTGTGCTACTTTTCTTTTCTTTGCTTGATAAATCACACAAAACACAAAAACATAGTAAATAGCTCAAAAATATAAGGAACTAACTAAGAAAAGACAAGTGAATTTTATGTAAAATATATATAAATATGAGCTTATCACGCATATCCCTTTCCCTTTCTCTCTTGGATTCTGACATTTAATTACCCTTTTTCTTTTAGGATTTGGTGTACAAATCTGTCTCCAAAATTATGTAGGGTTTGAACTATCTTTCCCTATATATATTAAACCTTGCCACACCATTCATACATCCCATCCTCCATCATCGATTCACTACTATTCATCCTTCATCACCCAGTCACAAAACACAATACACATCACTCAAACCTTCACCCACACCTTGTGCCGCATCAAAGAAGAAGAAGGAGGACCCTTGGACGTGCTTGTGATAGGAGCATATTTATGCGCCTTAATTAGTTAGTTCTTATGCATTTATGTTGTGTTTTCTTAGTTAAGTTAGTCTTTTAAACTATTTTCATGTGTTTTCAGGTTTTAGAGACAAAGTGAGCAAAAGGATGCAATTTGGAGCATTTTGGAGCAAAATTGGGCTAAAATGGAGTTCATGCACATGAAGCACAAGGGATAGACGAATTTGAGGAATTGGTGAAGCTAGGAAGGCATTTCAAAGTTATGACTTGAATGAAGGATTCCTAAATGAATTGGGATTCCTAATCACTAAAGGAGTCCTAATTGAAGATGGATTCCTAGATATATGAAGTTTCCTACTCAAGCAAGGTTTCCTACATGAAGAAGAAGAATTAAAGCCAAAGAATCAGCTCAAGATAAGGAGTATTATCCAAAACCTCATCCATAACCTTATCTTATCCAATCAAACCTTATCCTATCCTATCTTATCCTTATCCTAAACTATCCACATTCCAGCCACTTAGGAGGGTTTCTAATTAGATTAGGATGCTTAAAATGGGATTTCTAGATGACCTTATCTTATCCTATCAAGATGACACCTAAGAACCTTTCTAGAAGCCTAAAAATCTGCCTTGCATTATCCTTCTAGAACCCTAGATCCTTGCCGCACCTAATTCCTATTTCCCTTGGGATTTTTGGTTTCTAGAAGCCTTATCTTTTCACACTCTTTCTGCTGCACATTATCTCCCAATCCCTTTGGGTTTTTGACTTGTTTTCCTTATAGGATTGGATGTTATTATCCTATGCAATTTAGGCCTTTAAAACCTTGTCCTTTGCTACCTAGGAATGTGAATTTTCAGCCTATAAATACAAGGCCTTGCCGCACCTATTCATTCACCACCCTCTACCAGATTTTCACTACACCATTCACCATTCATACCTCTTGTGCCGTGAGTTTGCAAGGAGAAGAAGGAAGACAACTTGGAGCCGTGCATGCCATTCAAGGAGCTTGGATTGTGGAGCGTTTCTAGGTGTTTTCTATCTTTATGTCAATGTTTAAATTTATTTGTCTTTGTGTATTTGCGAACATGAGGAACTAATTTCTTTATAGTTAGAGGGGAATTCAAAGCCATGATCATATGTTTTATATGACTTGATTTCTTCCAATTATGATTTCATGAATCGTGAATGTGGTTTACTTATCTATTTGATTGATAACATGTTTATGTATGTTGATTGAGGGTCGACACTTAGGTTGCATGCATGAATTTGATGCTAGAGTATAAGGGAATTTCACCTAATCGTTATTAACTTATATTCATAAGTAGTAAAAGTCGCTAGTCACGATTGTGTTAAGTAAATCCTAGGCAAGAGTAACATGCGTATCCCATAGTTATGAATGCCTCGTCAATGCTTATGATTTCCATTGAACTTAATGATCTTTGATATGTGTCTCTATCATGTGTATTCCATAGTTAGGGTCCTTGATAAGAATAATTTGGTTGTAATGCGTATCCCATTCAATTCAATGAATCTAGGGAAATCTGAGAGTTAATTGGTCAATCTAGTTAATTTGGGGCATTGTCATTCATGGTTCGTTGAAAGAATAATTGGAGATCGAGTCGTATGCATAGGTTTCATGTGTGGAGAAGGAACCCTCTAACTAGCCTTTCCCCATTCTATTTCATCAAAATCGTTTTCATTAAAGTTTGTTTTTAAAGTTTTTGTTTTAAAAGTTAAATTCGTCCAAAATCAATCCTCATTTACTTAGTTGAGTCATAGTAGTTAGAAATCACTTTAGTTTATGTTTTTAAGTGTCTTAGGTCAAGATAAAACCAATTTTCGTCCAAGATTGAGTCTAGTGTTCAAAACTGCCCAGATTGTGGTTTTAAGCCAGTTTTGAGTGTTTTTGGGCTGTTTTGAGTCTTTTGGTTTGTTTTGGTGTTTTAAAGTTTAGTTTTGCATTCTTTGAGTCTATTTTAGTGTTTTAAACTTGTTTTTAAGTATTTGAGTCAGTTTTCAAGTGATTTTGCAATCCCTCCTAATCCCCGGTTTAGAACGATCCCTACTTACATACTTTGCTACAATTGATAAAAAGAGGGTTAATTTGAGTGTCAACATAATTTTCACATCAGGTTGAGACGGCGCTGAGCCTCTCGAGATGTTTTAGACCCCTCCTCCAAAACTTTTCTTTTTCTTTTTCTTTTTCCACGAATTTTTTTTTCCTTTTTTTTATGGCCTTTTCTTTCTTTTGGCACACAAAACACACTTTGAAAACCCTTCCCCCACACTTGTTTTTCTGCAAAAATCAGAAGGAATTCCCTCTAAGTCATGCTTCACTATTCTTTAAGAACAAGGGTGTGGACAGTCCTAATCTAGGCTAGGTAGGGATAATGTGGTTAACAAAGAAAATAGGCTAACGAATGCTCAAAGGGGGTTAAACCTACAAAACATATGACAAAAGGGATAGGCTTTGTGGCTTTGGTGGTAACTAAACAATTTCATCTTGAATATGTGTTATGCACTCAATATCATGCTTTGAATGGAACGGGCATGAGTTCTAGTATTTGGATCTATAATGATGAAACGCATTCTAAGTAGCAACCAAGCAAAGAATGATGAGATCATGCAACGACTTTAGAAAACAAGAATGCACAGATTAATAACTCTCCAAATAACGTTTAGGCTCAAGTCCACAAGGATGTAGCGTTAGTTTGAGTTCCTTCCTTCAAGCATGTTACAAAAACTGATTTTTTCCTTTTGTGATTACATGTGAATTCGTAAACTATAACTACAACCAAGCATAAACCAAAGAGCATATCAAACTTCCATCCATGTTTATAACTTTCTTTAACAGTCATGCAATTAAAAACCAAATCCTCATCATTGTGTTGGAAGGTACCCTAAGACACAAACACACAAAAACGATTCAAAAACAACTCTTTTTGGCTTTTTCAAAACAATTTTTCAAATTTTTATCAAATTTTCGGATTTTTACTTCAACACACACCAAAACAGCTCAAAATGCACTAAAAACACTTAAAAACAGTGAGAAACAACTTTAGAGGGGATAGGTAATAAAACCCATCCCCGGTTTAAAAACAGTGAGAAACAACTTAAGTATTTGAGTCAGTTTTCAAGTGATTTTGCAATCCCTCCTAATCCCCGGTTTAGAACGATCCCTACTTACATACTTTGCTACAATTGATAAAAAGAGGGTTAATTTGAGTGTCAACGTAATTTTCACATCAGCTTGCCATTCAAGCTTGGATTGCTGGAACGTTTTTAGGTGTAATCCATCTTTTGTTTCAAATGTTTAATTTAAGTTATCTTTGTTTTGTGAACATGAGGAGCTAAACTTGTTTTAGCTACAGGAGAATTCAAAACCATGAACATATTTGCAATATGAATTGATTACTTCTAGTTCTGATTTCATAAATCGTGAATGCAATTTACTTAACTATTTGCTTCAGAACTTATTCTTGTTTGTTGATTAAGGATGCATACTTAGTTTGCATGCATGAATTTGATGCTAGAATATAAGGGAGTTTCACCTAATCGTTATGAACTTATATTCATAAGTAGTGGAGGTTGCTAGTCACAATTGTGTTACATAAATTCCTGGCAGGAGTATCATGCTATTCATAGTTATGAATGCCTTGTCAATACTTATGATTTTCACAAAGCTTAATGATCTTTAATTGTATCTCCATTATGCTGCTCATGTGGGGAACTATTGAAGAATAATTTGGTTGCTGATGCATTATCCATCCAATTCAATGACTTAAGGAAAATCTGAGGGATAATTAGTGCTATTAACGGTTAATCTGGGGTGTTGAGGTTCATGGTTTATTGAAAAAGCAACTGGAAATCGATTTGTATACAAGAGTGTCATGTGTGGAGAAGGACCCTTTAGCTAGCCAATCACCCATAATTTCCCCCAATTTCGTGCCAAACTTGTTTAAGTCTTTAATCTACTTGTCTTTACTTTAAATTCTTCAAAAACCCAATCCCCTTTACTTTGTTGTGTCAAATTAGTTAGAATCTGTCCAAACTTGTGTTTTAAGTGTTTTAAGTCAAGTTAAAATCAATTAGTCCAAATCACCCTTTAGTGTCTAGTTTGAGTCTATTTGATTATTTTGTGCGATTTTGAGTGTCTTTTGTTTGTTTTGAGTTCTTTGAGTCTAGTTAAGTGTTTTCAAGCCTAGTTTTGTGTTTTTGAGTCAGTTTTAAGTAGATTAGCAATCCCTCATAATCCCCGGCCTAGAACGATCCCTACTTACATCTTTACTACAATTGTCAATAAGAGGGTTTAATTTGAGTGCTAGTTTATATCACATCAAATTTTTGGTGATGTTGCCGAGGATTAGGAACTTTGCTAATCCCCTTTGTTTTTTTTTCCGTGTATTTTGTTTTCTTGTTTTTAGGTACTAGTTTATGACTCGAAGTTCTCAACCGGTTCATGAGCATATCTTTGATTTTGACAATTATTTTGAATGAAGAGCTTCTCTTTCAATATTTCTATGAAGGACTTCTTCCAATTGTAAGACAAAGGCTAGATGCCTCGACGGGAGGAGCTTTGGTTGACAAAATACCCGTTGTTGCCAAGACCCTAATTGCCAACCGAGCCTTGAATGCACAACAATATGAAGGAGTTGGATAGAGAGACCCCCCACGGCAGCAACATGTGAATAAGGTAACTGCAATATCTGAAATTCAATCTCAATTGGCTAATCTCACTCTCCATATGTCACAGGTTGTTGAAAGACCCAAAGGGCAAGAAAACACAATCTGTGGTGTGTACTCTATACAAGGACACCAATCTGAAAAATGCCCTTAATTGATCGAGAATGGAGGATGGTAAAGTGCCAACGCCATTGAGTTTCAAGGCCAAAATCAGCCCAAATATGATCCATGCTCCAACACTTACAATCCGGGTTGAAGAGATCATCCAAATATGAAATTGAGGGAGTTTCAACAACCTCAACAACAAGGAGGATTTTGACAACCACCCCCGGGGATGTTTCCAAGGCCATACGCACTAACATAACCCCAACCACAATCTGCCCAACTGATGTGAAAATTATGTTGACACACAAATTAAACCCTATTGATGACAATTGTAGTATTTAAGCAAGTAGGGATCGTTCTAGACCGGGGATTAACTAGGGATGCTAATCAACACAAATAAGACTCAAAAACACTAAACTAGACTCTATAGACTCAAAACTAACTTTAAAACACTAAAAAGAGCAAGAAACAAACAAAAAGACTCAATTCTAGACCTAACAAGTGATTTGGACGAAAATAGAACTTCAAAGACTCAAAAGACTTAAAAGAAACAAGTTTTGACTCTAAAAACAAGATTTAAAAGCAAGGGGTTTGGTTTTGACGAATTTAACTTTTAAAACAGAAGCTTTGAAAACAAACTTGACAAAAACGATTTGATGGAAATTAAGATGGTGAAAGGCTAGTTAGAGGGTTCCTTCTCCACACATGAAACATATGCATACGACTCGATTTCCAGTTACTCTTTCAACAAACCATGAATGACAATGCCCCAAATTAACTAGATTGCACCAATTAATTCTCAGATTTCCCTAGATTCATTGAATTGAATGGAATACGCATTACAACCAAATTATTCTTATCAAGGACCCTAACTATGGAATACGCATGATAGAGACACATATCAAAGATCATTAAGTTCAATGGAAATCATAAGCATTGACGAGGCATTCATAACTATGGAATACGCATGTTACTCTTGCCAAGGATTTACTTAACACAATCGTGACTAGCGACTTTTACTACTTATGAATATAAGTTAATAACGATTAGGTGAAATTCCCTTATACTCTAGCATCAAATTCATGCATGCAAACTAAGTGTCGACCCTCAATCAACATACATAAACATGTTATCAATCAAATAGATAAGTAAACCACATTCACGATTTATGAAATCATAACTGGAGGAAATCAAGTCATATAAACCATATGATCATGGCTTTGAATTCCCCTCTAACTATAAAGAAATTAGTTCCTCATGTTCGCAAATAAACAAAGATAATTAAATTTAAACATTGACATAAAGATAGAAAACACCTAGAAACGCTCCAACAATCCAAGCTCCTCGAATGGCATGCACGGCTCCAAGAGTCTCCTTCCTTCTCCTTTGCAAACTCACGGCACAAGAGGGATGTTTGGGTGAATGGTGTAGTGAAAATATGGTAGAGGGTGGTGACTAAATGGTGCAGCAAAGGATGGTATTTATAGGCTGAAATTCGCAGCCCCTATGTAGCAAAGGAAAAGGATTTAAAAGCCTAATTTGTATAGGATAATAACACACAATCCTTGAAGGAAAAGGCTAAGGCTTTTAGAAACCAAGGGGGAAAGGAATAATCAGGTTTCTAGAAGTCCTAGAAAGGTTTGGGGCGTCACTTTTGTAGGACAAGGGATAAGGCCTTCTAGAAAGGTTGTTTTGTGGCTGATTTCTAGAAAAAACAAGGGATAAGGTGTGGAACCTTTGTAGGAGTGGATAAGGGCTTCTAGAAACCAATTTTAATGTGTCCTAATCTGAAAATAAATCCCCCATGCAGCTGGAATTAAATTAGGATAGGATTAGGATAGGATAAGATAAGATAGGATTGGATAGGATAGGGTTTGGATAATGTTTTGGATAAGGTTTCTTCACTTGAGCTGATTCTTTGGCTTCAACTTCCCTTCTTCAAGTAGGAAACCTTGTTTGAGTAGGAAACTTCAATCTTCTAGGAATCCAACTTCAACTAGGAATCCATCTTCAACTAGGATTTCATCTTCAATTAAGCACTTTCCCACTTCAATTAGGAATCTTTGTATCTTCAATTCTTCAACTTCAAAACACATTCATAGCTTCATCAATCCTTCAAATTCGTCCATCCCTTGTGCTTCATGTGCATGAACTCCATTCTAGCCCAATTTTGCTCCAAATTGCATCCTTTTGCTCACTTTGTCTCTAAAACCTGAAAACACATGAAAATAGCTTAAAAGACTACTTTAACTAAGAAAACACAACATAAATGCATAAGAACTAGCTAACTAAGGCGCATAAATATGCTCCTATCACCAACCAAAATCAGGTTCGTCCATGGATAATGATCAAATTGTTCAATTATTAACCACTGTGGCGTAAGGAATGTAAAATCAAGCCAAAAAGGTGGATGGGTTGGAGAAGCAAATGGGGCAAATGGCGGAATTCATGGGCCAATTCAGAAAGCAAGGCAGATTGCCTAGTTTAACAGTTGACAACCCGAAGGGAGGATTTGAAATCTCCAAGGCAATCACGTTGAAAAGTGGACAAGAAGTTGGAACTGACCCAAAACCATCCAAATCAAGCCAAAAGGAGGACGAGAAACTGCAATTCAAGGAGGATGAACAAGACAAGGCCACAGCAAGGATTGATGATATGATATTAACTAGCACTCAAATTAACCCTCTTTTTATCAATTGTAGTAAGTATGTAAGTAGGGATCGTTCTAGGCCGGGGATTAGAAGGGATTGCTAAATCACTTGAAAACTGACTCAAAAACGTAAAAACAAAGTTTAAAACACTAAACTAGACTCAAAGAATGTAAAACTATAACTTAAAACACCAAAACAAACCAAAAGACTCAAAATAACACAAAAACACTCAAAACTGCCGTAAAACCACTTTCTGGGCAGTTTTGAACTCTAAACAAGGTTTTGACGAAAATAGGTTTTAACTTGACTCAAAACACTTAAAAACACAAACTAACACACTCTCTAACTAATTTGACACTTGAAAACAAAGGGGGATTTGGTTTTTACGAAATTGAAAACAAAACATAAACTTGTAAATCAAAACAGATTTTAAAACGAATTTGATTGAATTGAATGGATAGAAAGCTAGCTAAGGGGTTCATCTCCACACATGTTATACTTGCATTCAAAACGATTTCCAATTGCTTTTCAATAACCCATGAATTCTCAACGCCCCAAGTTAATTAGGTCCGCTTAAATTAACCTTCAGATTTTCCTAACGTTATTGAATTGGATGATTGCATACGACAAC
This sequence comes from Malus domestica, assembly GCF_042453785.1. NCBI lineage: Eukaryota > Viridiplantae > Streptophyta > Magnoliopsida > Rosales > Rosaceae > Malus > Malus domestica. Next base: position 18,744,457 of record NC_091677.1, on the reverse strand, counting down.
CCAAAGCATTCCCCACAAGTCCCCTACATGATTGCATAATAGAGATACAAGCAAGAATCATTAAGTTCTATGAAAACCATAAGCATTGACGAGGCACTCGTAACTATGAATTGCATGAAACTTATGCCAAGAATTTACTTAACACGATTGTGATCAACAACCTTTACTACTTGTGAATATAAGTTCATAACGATTAGGTGAAATTCCCTTAAATCCTAGCATCAAATTCATGCATGCAAACTAAGTGTCGACCCTCAATCAACATACAAGAATAAGTTTTAATTCACATAGATAAGCAAATTGAAATCACAACTTATGAAACGCAATTAGAAGTAATCAAATCATATAGCAAGCATAAACATGGTTTCGAATCCCCCCCTAGCCAAGGGGGGTTTAGTTCCTCATACTCGCAAAGCAAAGATACATAAATTTAGAAATTAAAACCCAAAGAAAGAAAACACCTAGAAGGCTCCAACTTGGCAGCAAGATCATCAATGATTTCCCTTTCCTCCTTGCTGCGGCAGAGAAGTTTAGAACAGGTTTTGGGTGGTATTTAGGGTGTAGAATGGATGGGGAATGGTAGGGAAAGGTTTAGGGTTGATGGGGGTACGGCTAGGGATGATTTTTGGGCAGAATTTTGGGATTTTGGTGATGGGAAGGTGCGGCAGAATGCAAGGGCAGATTTCTGGCGTGAATGATTGTGTATGAGAGGTGGTGATCTGATCTAGGGGTTATAATGAGTATATATAGGCATCCAAAACCCTAGGGTAATCAGATTAGGGTTTCTAGAAGCCCAAATCCACCAGAAATTAGGTTAAAACAATCAGATTTTTAGTGGGAATAAGGCCTAAGGTGCGGCTAGGGTTAGGGTCCACAAGGAATTAGGGTTTAGGTCATCTAAAAGCCCAAAACCAAGAATAGAAACTCTCGAAAATGGAAACCTCCAAGAATAGAAACTTCCAACTTTAGAAACTTTGGTTTCCAAATCTGAATTCTTTGTTCTTCACTTTCATTTCTTCATTTCTTAAGCTTCTTTGACCTTCAAACTCGTCCATTCCTTGTGCTCCATTAGCATACACTCCATTCCAGCTCAATTTTGCTCTAAAATGCTCCATTTTGCACTTCTTTGCATACTTCGTCTCTAAACCTGAAATTGCACGAAAATGACTTTAAACACTAAAATAACTAAAGAAAAACAACATAAATGCTTAAGAACAAGCCAACTAAATCGCATAAATATGCTCCTATCAATTGAACAACCCTTGCCATAGCCCCAACCTTCCAATTCGACCAATTTAGGTAAGGTTGGTTCAAATTCAGTTCATTCTAATGGTATTCCACCAAATGTGCCTTTCTCTAGCAAGTTTATGCAATCTAAGAATGAAGAGAGTGACAAGGACATCATTGAGACGTTTAGGAATGTGCAAGTCAATATCCCGCTCCTTGATACAATAAAGCAAATTCCGAAGTATGCTAAGTTTTTGAAGAAACTTTGTACAACAAAGAAATGAATTCGGGAGAAAGAGGTGGTACATGTAAGTGAAAATGTCTCTGCAATGTTGCAAAGAAAGCTGCCACCTAAATGCAAAGATCCAGGTAGTTTCACTATCCCTTGTGTAATTGGTAATACAAGGTTTGAACATGCTATGCTAGATTTAGGTGCTTCCATTAATGTCATGCCATATTCTATTTATGCATCTATGAATCTAAGAGAGCTTAAAAATGATGGAGTTATCATCCAATTAGCTGATCGTTCTAATGCATATCCGAAAAGAGTTTTGGAAGATGTTTTGGTGCAGGTTGACCATTTAGTCTTTCCGACCGATTTCTATGTGCTTGAGATGGAAGATTCAGGCCATTCTTCTCCATTTCCAATCTTACTTGGACGACCTTTCATGAAAACAGTCCAAACCAAGATTGATGTGGCCAAAAGAGCATTAACGATGGAGTTTGGTGGTGATATGATTAAATTCAATGTTTCTGACTCTGTTAAGAATCCTAATGATGTTCGTTCTTGTTTGGTCATAGATGTGATTAAAAATTTAGGGTAGGAATGTTCAGCAACACTAATAAAAAATGATGTATTTAGAACCACCATTGAAGATGGAATTGGAGTGGAGCAAAAGGAACACACCACTACCCTCAAAATATTCAATCTGGCCAAGAGCATCCCTAATGAATTTGTTAACAGTGCTACTACTTTTGAGCCTTCGTCGCAGTACATTGGTAAGCCATCTAGTCCAATTCCAATTCCCATTTCAAATAATAGGTTGTTACTTTGTATGGTGTAGGTCCCCAATCGAATCCAAGCTGGTCAGAATACTTACATTAACTTTAGGAAGCTCAACGCCACAATCAGGAAGGATCACTACCCCCTTCCATTCATAGATCCAATGCATGGAAATTTCGAGGATCATGTGGTGGAGGAAATACCCCTCTATGCCGTGGGCTCCAATGAAGCTTAAGATGAAGTATCGTCCGACTAGAAAATGTTAAAGCAAGCGCTTCTTGGGAGGCAACCCATGCATTCAAATAAATTTTGCTCCACAACCAGATTTGCGTTCCTAAACCCTACTCTTTATTGCTTTTACTTTGCCATGATAGTTGTGTTTGTTAGTTGTCTTATTTGCTTGCTTGCGTGTGAGTTTATGTTTGAAACATTGAGGACAATGTTTGGTTTAAGTGTGGGGGGGGGGGGGGTAAACAAAGTGTTTTTCATTAATTTTCGTGGGATTTTACCACCTAGCACCTCTAGAGTTGTTTTTCATTGTTTTTAAGTGTTTTTAGTGTGTTTTGAAGTGTTTTAATGTGTTTTGAAAGAAAAATACGAAAATTTGAAAAACAAAAGTTAGAAAAAGTTTTGAAAAACCCAAAAAGAGTTGTTTTAGAGTTGTTTTTGTGTGTTTGTCTCTTAAGGTACATTCCAACATGATAAGAGCATATTTATGCGCCTTAGTTAGCTAGTTCTTATGCATTTTCGTTATGTTTTCTTTGTTAAAGTAGTCTTTTAAGCTACTTTCATGTGTTTTCAGGTTTAAAGGACATATTACATGAAATGATGCAATTTGGAGCTTTTGGAGCAAAAAGTGAGCTTGGAATGAAAAGGACATGCTTGGAACACAAGGTTGGGATGAAATTGAAGAGTTGAAGATTTGAGGTTTCCTACTTGAAGTAGGAAAGCTAAGCCTAAAAGTTTCCATTTTGGGTTGATCTTTCCTAAACCGGAATGGCCTTGCGTTTGAGCAACATTAGAAGGTTCCGAAGCGTTGGAAGACACAAAGAAAGGTGTTAGAATATTTTCTCATCCTTGCCGTGGGTTAGGGCTTAATTTCTCTTGGTTTTGGGCTTTTTAGAAGCCCTATCCACATTCCCACTAACCAGCCGCACCTTTCCCCTTCTAGAACGCATATTTCCTTGCCTTGCAAGGCTTTCTAGAAGCCCTAACCCTAGCCCACTTAATTGCCGCACCCTAGGCCCTTTTCTCAACAAATTTCTGATTGTTTAACCTATTTTTCTGGTGGATTTGGGTTTCTAGAAACCCTAATCTGATTTGCTAGGGTTTTTAAGTGCCTATATATATATTTCTACACCTAGCCGCACACATCACCTCTCCACAATTCAGAAATTCATCCAACCCTATATTCCCATTCCTTGCCGCAGCCACCATCATCCTTATACCCTTAGCCGCCACTCCTCCATCCATTCCAGCCATTTCCCACACCTTGCAACAACCCTTCTCCACAACCATACACCATTCTACACCTCCATACACCATCCATACACCTTGCCGCACCACCATACTATCCTAACTCCTACAAGGTTGCCCACGGCAAGGGTGGTTCCACCTTTGCCGCAAGCTCCTAGCATCCCAAATCTGCCCAATTTGCAAAATTTCATCCTCGTTATGACCTGTTTTTGATGTAGGACCTGCCCCAACTTCCTTACCACTTCTTAGGGTGATTGCTTTTGCACTTTCGAAACCTCCCTTCGGATTTGGAATGGTGGAACTAGGAAGTTGTCCGGGATCTCGAAACTTACCTACAAACTCGGCAATCTGCCCAATTTGTTTCTCAAGTTGATCCACCCTTTTATCTTGGTTTTGCATAGCCTTAGCTTGATCTTCCTGCCCATTAGACAACTTAGTTAGTATCTTAAGAAGCGCATCATTGTCAAGAGACGTACCTGAGGCACTTGGGCCGGATTGGGCTTGATTTTGGGGTGGGCCGTAGGTTTTGGGAAAGAACCCCGGGGGTTGTTGCCTAAAGCCTCCTTGGTTCTGAGGTTGCTGGGGATCCCTCCACTTGAAATTTGGGTGGTCTCGCCACCCCGGATTATACGTGTTGGAGTATGGATCGTGTCTTGACTGATTTTGGCCTTCAAACCCAATGGCATTCGCACTCTCCCATCCGCCATTCTCGATGAGTTGAGGACATTTTTCGGAGACATGTCCTTGGATAGAACATACGCCACATACCACAGGTCCTTGCATCTTCATTCCCTCGGCCATCTGTGAAACAATAGAAGTAAGATTAGCCAATTGTGAATGAAGATCGGAAGTCGCACTTACCTCATGTACTTGGTGCCGTGAGGGTCCTCTTTGGCCTACACCCTCGTACTGTTGAGCGTTCAACGCTCTATTAGCAATCAAGACCTTGGCAGCCATGGGTGTTTTATCCACCAATGCTCCCCCCGCCGAAGCATCAAGCATTTGACGTTCTAGAGGTAGTAGGCCCTCGTAGAAATATTGCAAAAGCAACTCCTCCTTCATCTGATGCTGTGGACAAGAAGCAACAAGTGATTTAAATCGTTCATAATATGTAGGAAAAGACTCACCTTTTTCTTGCTGAATTCCGCTTATCTTTTTGCGTAGGAGGATGATGCGAGAAGTTGGAAAGAACTTCTCCAAGAATGCTCTCTTCATACTCTCCCAAGAAGTGACAGTGCCGGGAGCTAACTCGTATAACCAATCCTTGGCTTTATCCATCAAAGAGAATGGAAAAGCCTTCATCTTCAAGATATTTCCATCAACATTGACGGGAGTCATACTAGAGCAAACTACTTCAAATTCTTTCAAATGTTTGTTAGGATCTTCCATGGACAAGCCATGGTATTTAGGAATATGATGAAGCAAACTTGACTTTAATTCAAACTCGTCTGTCTTACCTTGGGCAGCCATGGGGTATTGAATGCACAAGGGTGCGGCATTATCCAAACCCGAGGCGGAAAGCTCCTTGAGTGTACGGTTGTCCACCGCCATGCCTTGGACTTCTTCAAATATCCCTGCCGTGGCTTCCTCCTCCTCTTCTTGGACGTTTTCTTCAAGGTCAGATTCGGAATTGGGTGGATGACGTTCTTGCTGGTTTCTAGCTCTTCTTAACTTCCTCTCAAAATCGTCGTCAAAATCCAAGATGTTTGCACGAATCGGTTGAGAGCTTCTAGTCATACATTAGTACCTAAGAAACAAGAAACAAAATTAGGTCAGAAACTTAAACAAAGTCAGAAACAAAGTGAAATAAAAGAAACAAAAACAATCCAAGGGATTAGCAAAATTGCTAAACCCCGGCAACGGCGCCAAAAATTTGATGCGAAATAGATAAGCACACAAATTAAACCCTCTTTTTGTCAAATTGTAGCAAAGATGTAAGTAGGGATCGTTCTAAACCGGGGATTAGGAGGGATTGCTAAACACTTGGAAACTGACTTAAAAACTCAAAAACAAAGTTTAAAACACTAAACTAGACTCAAAGAATGCAAAAGTAAAGGCTGAAACACTTAAACAAACCTAAAACTCAAAACAGCAACTAGAAGGCTCAAAACTGCCTAAAAACCACTTTCTGGGCAGTTTTGAGCACCCTACACTAATTTGGACGAAATTTGATGAAAACTTGAATCAAAATACTTAGAAACACAAATCAAAACACTTTCTAACTAATCTAAGACTTCAAATTAAAGGGGGATTTGTTTTGGACGAAAATTTAACACAAAAACAGAACTTTAACTAACACAGATTGTAAAATCGATTTTGGTGAAAAAGGATGGATAAAAGGCTAGTTAGGAGGTTCTTCTCCATACATGTCACACTTGCAAACAAAACGATTTTCAGTTGTTCTTCCAATAAATTATGAATACTCAACGCCCCAAATTAACCGTGAATTCCACTAATTAACCCTCAGTTTTTCCACAAGTTATTAGGTTGGATGATTGCATACGACAACCCAAAACATTCCCTACAAGTTCCCTACATGAATTGCATAATAGAGATACAAGCACGAATCATTACGTTCTATGAAAAACATAAGCATTGACGAAGCATTTGTTACTATGAATTGCATGAAACTTATGCTAAGAAATCATTCAACGCGATCGTTTTCAAGCGACCTTCACTACTTGTGATTATAAGATTGTAACTATTAGGTGAAACTCCCTCATAATCTAGCATCATATTCATGCATGAAAACTAAGTGTGCACTCTCAATCAACATACACAAATAAGTCATCAATCAAATAGATGAACGAATTGAATCCACAACTTATGTAATAACAACTGAATGTAATCAAATCATATTGCAAGCATATACATGGTTTCGAATTACCCCCCAACTAAGGGGGTTTAGTTCTTCATACTCACAACACAAAGTTTATTGAATTGAAGCATCGAAGACATAAGAAAGATTACACCTAAAACGCCCAAGAATTCCACTTTGAATTTCTGACTTCAAGCTCCTCTTTCTTCTTCTCCTTGCTGCGGCAGAGAGGGTTTAGGGTGATTTTGGATGTGATTTTGGTTCTAGAAGGGAGTTAGGATGGTATGGTGGTGCGGCAAGGGGTATGAATGGTGTATGGAGGTGTAGGATGGTGGCTAGAGGTGTGGACTGGTTGCGGCAAGGAGTGGGGAGTGGCTGGTTTGTATGGAGGAGTGGCGGCTAGGGGTTCTAAGGGTGATGATGGCTGCGGAAAGGTGAGGAAATAAGGTTGGATGAATTTCTGAATTGTGTAGAGGGTGGATATTCGGCCAAAGGAGTAAAACACATATATATAGGCACCTAAAACCCTAATGAAATCAGATTGAAACAATGGGCTAGGGTTAAGGTTTGTAAAATAAGGCTTCTAGGATGGAAAGGTGCGGCATGGGCTTAGGGTAAACAATCAGATTTTTGCATGTGAACAAGGCCTAGGTGCGGCTGATTAAGTGGCTAGGGTTAGGGTTTAGGTGCGACATAGGTCCAAGAAGTAAGGATGGGTCGTCCAAAAGCCCAAAGCCGAGAATAGAAACTCACGAAAATGGAAACCTCCAAGAATAGAAACTTCCAACTTTAGAAACTTTGGTTGCCAATTCCAAATTAGGAAAGATCAACCCAAAATGGAAACTTTTAGGCTTAGCTTTCCTACTTGAAGTAGGAAACCTCAAATCTTCAACTCTTCAATTCCATCCCAACCTTGTGTTCCAAGCATGTCCTTTTCAATCCAAGCTCATATTTTGCTCCAAAAGCTCCAACTTGCATCATTTCATGTAATATGTCCTTTAAACCTGAAAACACATGAAAGTAGCTTAAAAGACTACTTTAACGAAGAAAACATAACAAAGATGCATAAGAACTAGCTAACTAAGGCGCATAAATATGCTCCTATCACCCACACCTTGCCGCAACCCTTCTCCACAACCATACACCATTCTACACCTCCATACACCATCCATACACCTTGCCGCACCACCATACTATCCTAACTCCCTTCCAAACCCAAAATCACATCCAAAAATCCCCTAAACCCTCTCTGCCGCAGCAAGGAGAAGAAGAAAGAGGAGCTTGACGTGCAGAATTCAAAGTGGAATTGTTGGGCGTTTTAGGTGTAATCTTTCTTATGTCTTCGATGTTTCAATTCAATAAACTTTGTGTTGTGAGTATGAGGAACTAAACCCCCTTAGTTGGGGGGTAATTCGAAACCAGGTACATGCTTGCAATATGATTTGATTACATTCAGTTGTTATTTCATGAGTTGTGGATTCAATTCGTTCATCTATTTGATTGATAACTTATTTGTGTATGTTGATTGAGAGTGCACGCTTAGTTTTCATGCATGAATATGATGCTAGATTATGAGGGAGTTTCACCTAATAGTTACAATCTTATAATCACAAGTAGTGAAGATCGCTTGAAAACGATCGTGTTGAATGAATTCTTGGCATAAGTTTCATGCAATTCATAGTAACAAATGCTTCGTCAATGCTTATGTTTTTCATAGAACGTAATGATTCTTGCTTGTATCTCTATTATGCAATTCATGTAGGGAACTTGTAGGGAATGTTTTGGGTTGTCGTATGCAATCATCCAACTTAATAACTTGTGGAAAAACTGAGGGTTAACTAGTGCAATTCACGGTTAATTTGGGGCGTTGAGTATTCATAATTCATTGGAAGAACAACTGATAATCGTTTTGTTTGCAAGTGTGACATGTGTGGAGAAGAACCTCCCAACTAGCCTTTTATCCATCCTTTTATTCAAAAACGTTCTACAATCTGTTTAGTTTAAAGTTTCTGTTTTGTTTTCAATTTTCGTCCAAAACAAATCCCCCTTTATTTTGAAGTCTTAGATTAGTTAGAAAGTGTTTTGATTTGTGTTTCTAAGTGTTTTGATTCAAGTTTTCACTCAAATTCGTCCAAGTTCTTGTTAGGTTCTCAAAACTGCCCAGAAAGTGGTTTTTAGGCAGTTTTGAGTCATTAGGTTGCTGTTTTGAGTTTTAGGTTTGTTTAAGTGTTTTAACCTTTAGTTTTGCATTCTTTGAGTCTAGTTTAGTGGTTTAAACTTTGTTTTTGAGTTTTTAAGTCAATTTCCAAGTGTTTAGCAATCCCTCCTAATCCCCGGTCTAGAACGATCCCTACTTACATCTCTACTACAATTTGACAAAAGAGGGTTTAATTTGTGTGCTTATCTATTTCGCATCACAACACAATGATGAGGATTTGGTTTTTAATTGCATGACTGTTAAAGAAAGTTACAAACATGGGTGGAAGTTTGATATGCTCTTTGGTTAATACTTGGTTGTAGTTGTCATTAACGAATTCACATGTAATCACAAAGAAAAAAAATCAGTTTTTGTAACATGCTTGAAGGAAGGAACTCAAACAAATGCTACAACCCTGAGAAACCTGAGCCTAAACTTTGTTTGGAGAGTTATTAATCTGTGATTTCTTGTTTTCTAAAGTCGTTGCATGATCTCATTGTTTTGTTTGCTTGGTTGCTACTTAGAATGCTTTTTCATCATTTTAGTTCCAAATACTAGAACTCATGCCCGTTTCATTCAAAGCTTACAATTGAGTGCATAACATATAACAAGATGAAGTTGTTTAGTAGTTACCACCAGAGCCAAAAAGCCTTAATCCCTTGCATATGTTTTGTAGGTTTAAGCTCTTTGAGCCTTGTTTAGCCTATTTTCTTTGTTAGCCCGCATTATCCCTACCTAGCCTAGAATAGGACTATCCATACCTTTGTTCTTAAAGTATAGTGGAGCATGACTTAGAGGGAATTCCTTTTGAGCAACATTATTGTAGAAAACAAGTGTGGGGGAAGGTTATTTCCAAAAAAAAAAAAACAAAAAAAAAAGGTGAAAAAGAAAAGAAAAAGAAAGGAAAAGAGTTCAAAATAAGTGAGAATGAACTCACAAGTATTGGTTGTTGAAGAAATGGTCCAACAGTTTGAATTCGCCCCTAAGTGTTTTGTGAATCTTTCCCTTGTGTTACAACCCTTAGACTTCAATCTTGATGGTTGTGTGTTTCAATCTGTGGAGTTTCAAATTGGTATGAGCATATGGAATCTCTGGTTCTCGCTTCTAAGTAGTAGCATTTCGTTCATGAGATCATATATATATACATATATTAATAACTCTAGAAATTGTCTTCCTTGTTTAAAACATATGTGAGTACTAGTCTACATGTTTACATCAATCTTCTCACATATACTTAGTGTAGGGAGTGTAGTCAGAAAATTTGTGTGAAAATAGAGAGCATATCCGGTGAGGAATTGAGGGAATTCTCCAAGGCATGTTAATCCATTCAAAATGTTGTTTTAATTGATTAAATGTGAGCTAGTGAATGGTGACTATGATTAAGTGTGTGCTCGAGGGTAAGGATGGCTAAAATCTATGTGAGTAGTGACTTTTAATGTGTCATGTTTCATTGGAAATCCCTGAGGTGAATGTTGGAAGGTTTAGCTTATGTTTTGTTTGTTTTATTTTGCTCAAGGACTAGCAAAAGCTAAGCGTGGGGGAATTTGATAGGAGCATATTTATGCGACTTAGTTAGCTTGTTTTCTTGCATTTATTGTTAGTTCCTAGTTATTTTACTATTTTAAGCTATTTTCGTGTGTTTGTAGGTCCAAAGGGCTAAAGAAGCAAAAAAGTGCAATTTGGAGCATTTTGGAGCAGTTTTGGGCATGGAATGGATAACACATGCTTGGAGCAAGGTGGATGGATGAATTTGAAGTTCAAAAGAGGTTAGGAATGTGCTGAAGAGATGAAGGAAATAAATTCAAAATAAGGAAGACAAGGAAGCTCAGCAAGAAAGAAGGAATGTTAACCAAGTTACCTTATTTTGTCCTAATTGTGGATGCAAATTTTCTCCTCTTCGATCTTGGACAATTTTGCACCTACAAAACAACTAGCACCTTAGGTTAAGGCCAAAAGCCTCACGCACCCACGATGAATGGGGGGGGCTTTGGCCGAAGAACCTCCGATGCCAAAGTTAGAATTTAGAGAGAAAGAGTGTTTAGAGAATTTTGGGATTTTTGCCAAAGTGTTGGAATTAGCTTTTTGGTGAGAATGGGAGTATATTTATAGGGATAGGAGGTGGCTAGGGTTTTTAGGTTTAATTAGCCAATTTATTTGGCTATTAAACATAAAATGAATGTTTTGGTGGTTTTTTGTATAATTGGCTAATAAAAAGGAAGAAATGGTGGGAAAAGGTAGAAAAAAGGTAATGGATTAGGTTTTTCAATGGGATAGCCGGCCCTCTTGTGTTTTTAGGTTTGAGTGGATGTTTCAAATTGACAATTAAGGGATTGATTAGGTAATTAATCCCTTAATTAGTCAATTATTATGATTTTATGAAATATGAAAGGAATAAGTATATTATTTAGCTAATTGATTAGCTAAATAATGAAATGGGAAATATATGAATAAATTAGGTTTTAAGTTGATACCTATTTTGGGCACTTTTGACTTGGTTGAAAAAATGATTCTCTACTGCTCGCGTGTAGGAAACCCGGTATGCCTCGAGGGTATTTTTGTCCTCTTTTGTCCAAAAGTCCACGTGTCGCCTAGTGAATATTTTTGGCTCCACACTAATCCTTTCCTAATCCATTACCACCACGGTTTCATCTGCAAAAGATGATCCATAATTATTTTAGGACACTTAAATAATGATTCTAGAAGGCCTAAACCCATTCCTATAGGGTGCCGCACCACCTTTCCTTTTCCTTTTCCCTTGCCGTGCAAGGCAAAGACCTTTCCTTTTTGTTTTCCTGCCGCATATCCCTTTCCCTTTCTCTCTTGGATTCTGACGTTTAATTACCCTTTTTCTTTGAGGATTTGGTGTACAAATCTGTCTCCAAAATTATGTAGGGTTTGAACTCTCTTTGCCTACATATATTAAACCTTGCCGCACCATTCATACATCCCATCCTTCATCATCGATTCACTACTATTCATCGTTCATCACCCATTCACCAAACACAATACACATCACTCAAACCTTCACCCACACCTTGTGCTGCAGCAAAGAAGAAGAAAAAGGACCCTTAGACGTGCTTGCCATTCAAGCTTGGATTGCTGGAACGTTTTTAGGTGTAATCCATCTTTTGTTTCCAATGTTTAATTTAAGTTATCTTTGTTTTGCGAACATGAGGAGCAATACTCATTTTAGCTAGAGGAGAATTCAAAGCCATGAACATATTTATAATATGAATTGATTACTTCCAGTTGTGATTTCATAAATCGTGAATGCAATTTACTTAACTGTTTGATTCAGAACTTATTCTTGTTTGTTGATTAAGGATGCATACTTAGTTTGCATGCATGAATTTGATGCTAGAATATAAGGGAGTTTCACCTAATCGTTATGAACTTATATTCATAAGTAGTGGAGGTTGCTAGTCACAATCGTGTTACGTAAACAGGAGTATCATGCTATTCATAGTTATGAATGCCTTGTCAATGCTTATGATTTTCACAAAGCGTAATGATCTTTGATTGTATCTCTATTATGCTGCTCATGTAAGGAACTATTGAAGAATAATTTGGTTGCCGATGCGTTATGCATCCAATTCAATGACTTAAAGAAAATCTAAGGGTTAATTAGTGCTGTTCACGGTTAATTTGGGGCGTTGAGGTTCATGGTTTATTGGAAAAGCAATTGGAAATAGATTTGTATGCAAGAGCGTCATGTGTGGAGAAGGACCCTCTAGCTAGCCAATCACCCATAATTTCCCCCAATTTCTTGCCAAACTTGTATAAGTCTTTAATCTACTTATCTTTACTTTAAATTTGTCAAAAACCCAATCCCCTTTACTTTGTTGTGTCAAATTAGTTAGAATATGTCCAAACTTGTGTTTTAAGTGTTTTGAGTCAAGTTAAAATCAATTTTCGTCCAAATCACCCTTTAGTGTCTAGTTTGAGTCTATTTGATTATTTTGTGTTGTTTTGAGTCTCTTTAGTTTGTTTTGAGTTCTTTGAGTCTAGTGAAGTGTTTTCAAGCCTAGTTTTGTGTTTTTTAAGTCAATTTTAAGTAGATTAGCAATCCCTTCTAATCCCCGGCCTAGAACGATCCCTACTTACATCTTTACTAAATTTGTCAATAAGAGAGTTTAATTTGAGTGCTAGTTTATATCACATCAGGCTCTTTTATTCTATGATTAGGGATTTTTAACTTGATTTATTATTACATATGGAGATTTTTTTTTATTAAGTTCTTCTAATTGATTTTTATATTTCAGTATTTTTCCTTTTGCTATGAACTTGCAGGATGAAATTATTTTTTTGGGATGCTTCTGTTTTTCTAGTGTATACAATATCCTAACTACTAATTTAACACTTGTACTGTACTATCGTATTTTTGTAGAGAACAAAAACTATTAAATACACTTTTGTTTTGATCTGTTACCAAGTTTTGTTGTTCAGCTGGATATTTCTTTGGTATATGGCAATGGCCAAGTCTTCTTTGTGGCTAACTGTTCTTGTCTTCACCTATTAGAACGGAATTGGTTTTTCATTAGAAAGCTTGAATGGCATGAAAAAACTGATAGATTACGCCACTGAAATTAATGAGAGGCCTTTGCTTGCGCAAGCATTGGAAACAGGCAACTTTGACCCCTATATTTCCTAGTTACTTTTGTTAATGGAAAGATTACATTTCTGATTACAGAAATGTAAAGGTACGGATATGCCATACCCGTTCCACCTTATAGTGTGTTGTCCATAACCTTTGGTCTCAACTCAAGTATAGACTAAGTTCTAGCTTTCTCTTTTATATTTATATTGCTCTAGTCTTGTACAATCTCAAGATGATTGAATAAACTGCAAACATTAACAAAAGCTCCAACTTCAATAACTTTCTCAACTTTACCAAATACTATAATGGGAAAAATGCATTCTCATTTCTCATCACCCCCTGGAAAACACATAAGATTTGTTTTCCTTTCCATTCCATGAACCAACGGAGCTTTAGACCTCCTTATGGGAGGTTTGAATTCTAACCCCCTCAATGTTTAGTTATTGGTTTGGTAACCCAAGTAGACAGACAGTTCAAAGGCTGAACCAACCTAGTCATGTAAGATTTTGTGGCTGGTTACTTCAGATTTTCCGTTTCATTGATCCTTGTACATGTTCAGGTTGTTAGTACGCCTAAGAAACGTAATAATTCCAATTTGACTGTGAGCTGATGTTCCTTTTTTAACCGATCCATGTAAACATTGTTTTTTGCAAATGCCATTTCATTCTTAATATTTGATTGAAATCGGGTGGTTCAAGCTTTGGAAGGAAATCTTTCTCCAGATGAGTTAAATGAGGGAATTATACCATGTCACATTACGATATTCAGTTATGGAAGCTTAGAGTACAACACTAGTGAGTACAGGGGCGTGGATTTGGATACTCTTCTCGACATGTCCACTGATGAGCTCGTCAAGCTCTTCCTTGCCATAGCTCGCAGAAGGTAATAAACAAATTCCTCGATTTGGTTTCTTGGTTTTATTTTTGGTGGATTTATGAATTGGGTTTGAATTGGATTGAGTGGATGTTAGAATATGGGATAAATTACATAAAACTATCTCTGTGGAGCCAAAAATAATCACAAGGCGACACATGGATTTTTGGGTGAAGATGACAAATTTACCCTCGAGGCATACCGAGTCTCCTACACACGAGCAGTGGAGAATGATCCATCAACCTAATCAGGAGTACCCAAAATAGGTAACAAGTTCAAATTTGTCTCATTCATCCTCATTCCATAACCTCCAAAAACCTCCTAAAACATTTCTTTTATTATGATAATTAGCCAATTAATATATTTATACCTAATTAATATATTAATTGCTAATTGAATCACCAAATAACACCCCAAAACACACTTAAGGTTGGCCACACCCCATTCCCTATATATATGACCCTATTTCTTCCAAAAAGCTAAGTTCCATACTCTTGCAAAACTCCAAAACTCTCTAAATACTTTTCTCTCTAAATTGTAACTTTGGCATCGGAGGTTCTTCGGCCAAAGCCCCCCCCATTTCATCATGGGCGCTTGAGGCTCTTGGCCTTCACCCGAAGGTGTTAATTGTTTTGTAGGTGCAATTTTGTCCAAGAAGAAGAAGGCGGAAATTTGCATCCACAAATTGGTGCTTTCATTGAGAGTTGAAATCCATATTCGTATAAGACTCTCGCATAAAAAGGTTTTTACTCTATTTTCTAGTCCATTTGAATATTTTTCATATGTTCTTATTATTAGAATTTTTTATTTGCAAAGGTTCTTTGATAAAACGTATAAGAAAAATATAATGGCTAGAAATTTAGAAAATTCCATAAGTGAAAATTCCAATACTCAAGAAATGGGATCGTGGAGATCCATGAGGCAAATTGGGATCGTAAGCAGAGTGGCACCACCACTACAAGGTTCCACCATGGCCCAAGCCATGCCATCCAAGCTTGCACGGGCCCGAGCCCAAGCATCGTATTCACATGCACCACGTATTGAGTAGCCTACTCCCGTGACCTAACCTAATCTCGCAACCCAGCCTACTTCCGTAATCCAGCCTGCTCCTGCATCCCTACCTGCTTCTGTGCCCCAGCCTGCTCCTGCGACCTAGCCTGCTCCTGTAGCCCTGCCTCCCATGGTTTCCCAAGCAGCTCAAGTTGGCCCGAGAATATCTCAACTATCCGGAGCAACCATCGTGCGGGAACCCTACCTCCCATGGTTTCTTAAGCAGCTTAAGTTGGCTCGAGAATATCTCAACTATTCGGAGCAACCATCGAGCCGGGGGCATTTTCACCATATTTCTTCGTGGATTTGACATTTCCCAATTCAAATCTTGCACCAAGAGTCTACCAAACTTCCACTGCTCAAGGAGGCACATTCCTTCCAAGCTCTTCCAATCCAAATGGCGAACAACACTTGTCTCGACAAGTCATAGAGTTGACGAGCGCCCTTGCATAACAGACAACCTTGGTGAATCAACTCTTGCAACGCACCAAGATCCAATGTTCCCCAGACGAGGTGTCCTGAAGTAGGACAAAGGCAGACGAACCTCTCCACCAGTATCTTGGTAAACAGCCCATTAACCAGTCACGCTCCAAGCGTTCTGGCAGTTTACGCTCCCGCCTGGGTCCTTGGGATAGCGTATACTCTCATCTTAGCACACAGAGGAGCGTGCATTCCCAATCAAGCTCATGGACGAGCATACGTTCACGGTTGAGGACACACTCTGACTATCAATATAGACAACCTTCCAGATGAAATGTTCATTCACAACTAGGCTCGTAAGGAGCATTCTCCACCTCACATCGAAGTAGGCAGCACGGTAGACGGAGAGAAGCAGTCACTCAATCTGACTCAAGTTCAACCGGCAGCCTGCAAACGGCCTGTCCGCCTACCAAGTACATGCCACATGCGCCGCAGCTGCGACATTGATGAGTCGAGCATAAGGAAGAGCGACCTAAACCCATAGGTCATGATTAGAGGCAGCTGAAAGTTCCACTGCCCCAGCAAAGGCAAATTCAAGAAGAAGTTAAGAGACTCATAACTGAATGATTGCAAAATTTCCAACATAACGAGGCTGCTGACGATGCGCTTCGACGAGATATGACCAACATAAGCATGTCACCATTCACGAATGAAATCGAACGGACAGATCCACCTCGCAGGTTCACTATGCCTCACTTCATTCTGTACAAGGGAGACGAAGATCCAGATCGACATCTCAAGTACTACCGCAGTACCATGATCCTCTACGGGAACAACAATGCGCTTATGTGCAAAAAAAATTTCCACAACTCTACAAGGCGAGGCGCTAGATTGGTTTCACACTCTGCCGTCACAGTTGATCCAAAGTTTTAACAAACTTTCCTTTGTTTTCACTAAGGAGTATTCGTCTAACCGCTCAATCAAAATGAGATCCGACCATCTCTTCAGCATCGTAAAAGACCCTTGGGAGACAATTCGTAATTATGTCAAGAGATTCAAAACGGAGAAGGCCAAGATTGTTGGTTGCAATGAAGACATATCAATGGCAACATTCAGAAATGGACTTTTTACCGAACATCATTTATTTGGAAAACTGATCATAGGAGAAGAACTGACCCTAGCAGCTTTGTACGCTTTAGTAGAAAAACATGCACTATGGGATGAGGCCAAGCAGTCTAACAAAGATGAGTCGGAAGAGAAGCACATGGAACGTTCCCTAACCAAAGAAGACTTAGCGCCTGAAACATTCACCAAATTCACAGTTCCAATCGGCCAAATTCTCCGCAAGCTCAAGAACGAACCTTGGTTCGAACTGCCACAACCCATGAAAGGCAATCTTACCAAGCTGGATCATACAAAGAATTGCGCATTTCATCAAGGACCAGGCCACACTACCAACGGCTGCCTGAAGTGGAAGCAGTATCTTAAGAAGCTTACAAATGAGGGCCAATGCGACGAGTATCTTAACAAGTCAACAAAAAGGCCTACACAAGCAGGGGAAGTCTCTATCACCCCTTAAACCTCGTTTGGGTTTTTTTTCCAAATAAGTTTGAATTCTCAAGCAGCTCGACGAAAAATGTTTCACAAGCCAATGATTATCTAGTTTGTTATGTAGTTTCTGCCTTCCAGCACAATTGATTTATTTCTTTATTCTCAATGAAGATTCAAGAAGTTATTCACAAGCATGGCTCAACTGCTGTCCACAACGACTGCTAAAAAATCATACGAATTCACTTTCCAGTACGAGAAGATAAACTAATTGCTCTCCAGTGCGAGAGGGTAAACCAATTCCCCGACACCCATATGGGTTTGCTCTCCAGTGCGAGAAGATAAACTAATTGCTCTCCAGTGCGAAAGGGTAAACCAATTCCCTGACACCCATATGGGTTTGCTCTCCAGCGCGAGAGGGTAAATTAATTGCTCTCCAATGCGAGAGAGTGACTAATTGCTCTCTAGTGTGAGAGGGTAAACTAATTGCTTTCCAGTGCGAAAGGGGTAAACTAATTACTCTCCAGTGCGAAAGGGTAAACTAATTCCCTGACACCCATCTAGGTAAGCTCTCCAGTGCGAGAAGGCCACATAGTTTAAAAGATCAAATGCTTAAAGATCAACTAGGCAGCAAATGGTCAGGGGCAGCAGCCACTTTTGCACTTAACAGTTCACTCATCTGACACTTTATCTTCAGCAACTCCGATCTTGGCAGCTTTATCCTTGACTGGTCCATCTACGGCAGCTGAAAAATCAAACTCAAGCAGTTTCCTCATTTTTGGCAAGCAGCCCAGACATGGCAGCCTAAACCGTTACCCATGCCACGCCATTTGCTCGGTCCATGCCGAGCTAATCCTTAGCTTCAATTAAGCCGAGCAGCACAAGCAATGGCCCCTGCCACACCACCTTCTTGGCCCATGACAAGCCGATTCCTAACCCCTACCAGCTGATGCACCACACCACCCTGATGGCTGCCCAATGGCAGTACCTCTCAAGAAGAAGACAAGAAAAAATTAAATTTTTCTTACGTTGGTGCGACACAGAGAAGACGAAGAAATCAACGAAAGACGGTTTTTTGCATGGGCAAGATGTAGAAGATTACTAGAGGAAGGGGAACAAATATCCTCTAAGCTCTCTCTCTCTTGTAGGGTAGAATAAATCGCTCTCCAAAGTTGATTTAATAACCCACTTAAGGTAGACTTAAATAGGCTTTGAGAGAAATTTATTTCCCTTTCCTAGAATGACCTAATTTTCTATTAAAGAAGGAATCTACATAAAAATAGGAAGCAGTCATGCGTTTCCTAAAGCAAGAAGATCTCTACACCTGCTGCCCTTTCCTATGAGCAGCCCAGCAGGTGTGGGGGCATTTGTGGAGCCAAAAATAATCATAAGGCGACACGTGGACTTTTGGGTGAAGATGACAAATTTACCCTCGTGGCATACCGAGTCCCCTACACGCGAGCAGTGGAGAATCATCCATCAACCAAATCAAGAGTTCCCAAAATAGGTAACAAGTTCAAATTTGTCTCATCCATCCTCATTCCATAACCTCTAAAAACCTCCCAAAACATTTCTTTTATTATGATAATTAGCCAATTAATATATTTATACCTAATTAATATATTAATTGCTAATTGAATCACCAAATAACATCCCAAAACACACTTAAAAGCCGGCCACACCCCATTCCCTATATATATTACCCTATTTCTTCTAAAAAGCTAAGTTCCATACTCTTGCAAAACTCCCAAAAACTCTCCAAATACTTTTCTCTCTAAATTCTAACTTTGGCTTCGGAGGTTCTTCGGCCAAAGCCCCCTATTCATCATGGGCGCGTGCGGCTCTTGGCCTTGACCCGAAAGTGTTAATTGTTTTGTAGGTGCAATTTTGTACAAGAAGAAGCCGGAAATTTGCATACACAACCTTAACTATTGGGCCAACCACAGTTTCATACCCCATCTTTAAAACATTTCAATGTCATACCTTATCTTATGAATTTGTTGCAATGTCATACCTCCGTCAGTTTGTTTGTCCATTCTTCATTTAAATGCTGACGTGGCTTGAGGCGGGGTCCACTCTCTGGGCCAACCGGATTAAAAAATAATTAAATATTAAAAAAATAAAAAATAAAATTGATGTGATAAAAACTAACACACAAATTAAACCCTATTAAGATAGTTGTAGTACGCGTAAGTAGGGATCGTTCTAGGCTGGGGATTAGTTAGGGATGCTAATCAACACAAATTAAACTTAAAAACTAAAAACTAGACACTAAAACAGAAAACTAAACTCCAACTACTCAAAATAGATTAAACTGACTCAAAACACACAAACTAAGTTAAATTGACTGAAAACCAAAACTAGAATGTAATGAAAATTGAACTCAAAAGACTCAAAACAATGAAAAACAACCAATCTGGACAGATTCTAACCTAAGGACACGAAATAGAAAGGGGGTTTGGTTTTTGAAGAATTTAAGACTAAAAGCAAACAAATTTAAAGACTCTAAATACTTTGGACGAAATTGGCGATTTAAAGGGTGAATGACTAGTTAGAGGGTCCTTCTCCACATATGACACACATGCATACAAATCGATTGCCATTTATTCTTTCGATAAACCATGAATGACAATGCCCCAAATTAATTGTGAGAAGCACAAATTAACTTTCAGATTTTCCTAAATTCATTGAATTGGACTCAGCGACCAACCAAATTATTCTTATCAAGTTCCCCATATGAACAGCATGATAGAGATACATATCAAAGATCATTAAGTTCTATGAAAACCATAAGTATTGATAAGGCATTCGTAACTATGAACTTAATGATATTCCTGCCAAGAATTTACTTAACACAATCATGACTAGTGACTTTTACTACTTGTGAATATAAGTTCATAATGATTAGGTGAAATTCCCTTATATCTTAGCATCAAATTAATGCATTCAAACTAAGTAGACCTCCTTAATCAATATACAAGAACAAGTTATCAATCAAACAGATAAGTAAATTGCATTCATGATTTATGAAATCATAACTGGATGTAATCAATTCATATCACATATATGTTCATGGCTTTGAATTCTCCTCTAACTAAAACGAAATTAGTTCCACATGTTCATCATAATTGAAAACTAAATTAAACTAAACATTGGACTAAAACTAAGGATAGAAAGAACCCAAAAACGCTCCAGCACTCCAATGGCAAATTTGGCACAATCCTTGGCTGCAGGGGCACGGCATAAGTCCTCTTTCTCCTTGCAAGCACGACACACTATTAATTTTGCTTCTTTGAATTTCTCTCTAAAACCCTCTCTCTGAAATCTCCCCCAAAGCTGTGGCAAAAATAGGTTTATATAGGGTAGGGCACGACAAACTTCTAGAAGAGAAGGGATTAAATTCATCAGATTTCTAGGGGAAAAGGGATCAGGTTATTTGCATTGTTTTAGGGCTTCTAGAATTAGATATTTGGTATTCTAATGTGATAAGGAGTCCCCATTGCAGCTGGAATTAAGGCAGGATAGGATTAGGATAGAAAAAGATAAGATAAAGTTAATTTGGATAATGTTGGATAAGATAAGGTTGGTTAAGATAATGTTCCTTCCTTTTAGCTGATTCCTTATCTTCCAAGTCTTGATTTTATTTCCTTCATCTCTTCAGCATATTCCTAGCCTCTTGAACTTCAAAAACGTCCATCCACCTTGCTTCATGCATGTGTTATCCATTCTTGGCCCAAAATTGTTCCAAAATGCTCCAATTTGCACTTTCTTGCCAACTTTGGCATTTGAACCTAAAAACACACAAAAATAGCTTAAAACACTCTAATAAGCAGAAAATAGCTATGTAAATGCAAGAAAACAAACTAACTAAGTGGCATAAATATGCTCCTATAAAAAATTATTTAAATATTTTAATTTAAAAAAGGTGGGACCCATCCCCTGCAAACCCATCACCCCACCTCTTATTTCCAGTTCACCCAGACATTGAACTCACCCATCTTCGGTCACCCCAATTTCTCCTCTGCCACCTCTTCGACTCCCCCTCCCTCATTTCCTCTTCGTCCATCCGTTCCACCAGATCTTTAATTCTCACAAGCTCGAACCTGACCCGATCCCCCTTGCCTTCTTCTTCACAACCACCTCCCTTGCTCGTCATCATTTACTCCAACATTTCCCACTCTTTCTCTCTTCTCTCTCCTCTGTAAACCCTAAAAAGCAAACCCCCAAACTCTCCCTCTCTTCACTTTTTCTTTTTACAGAAAGCCAGTAGAGGCCATGAAAGAACCAGACTGCCAATCTCTCCATCGGTAAGCTCCGCACCCAAAGCGACGTCAACTCGATCCTAGCCTGCTGATGCGAAAATTTTCTTAGCACACAAATTAAACCCTCTTGTTGTCAAATTGTAGTATAAATGCAAGTAGGGATCATTCTAAACTGGAGATTTGGAGGGCTTGCTAAAACCTCTAAACTGACTTAAAAACATATAGACAAAGTTAAAAACACTAAACTAGACTCAAAGAACTTAAAACAAACTCAAAGGACTCAAAACAAGCTAAAAACGCTCAAATCTGCCTAAAAACACAAATCAAAACAGATTTTCACTAATAAAACACTTTAAAGTAAAGGGGGTTTTGGTTTTGACGAATTTGAAAACAAAACAAGTAAATTAAAGAACTAATGAAATCTGCACGAATTTGAGTAAATTGAACGGATGGAAGGCTAGCTAGGAGGTTCTTCTCCACACATGACATACTTGCACATAAACCAATTTTCAGTTGTTCTTTCGATCAATCATGAAACTCAACACCCCAGGTTAGTTAAGTCCGCTTAAATTAACCTTCAAGTTCTCCTTAAGATATTGAATTGGATGGGAAAGCGCATACAACAATTCAAGCATTCTTCAAAAGTTCTTTACGTGAACAGCACAATAAAGATACAATCAAAGATCCTTAAGCATTATGAAAACTATAAGTATTGACGAGGCATTCGTTACTATGATGAGCATGAAACTCCTGCCAAGAATTTATTTAGCGCGATCGTTGATGTGAACATTATGTTGACACACAAATTAAACCCTATTTGTGACAATTGTAGTAATGATGTAAGTAGGGATCATTCTAACCGGGGATTAACTAGGGGCACTAATCACTTGAAAACTGAACTAGAAACGCAAAAACAAAGTTTAAGACACTAGATTAGACTCAAAGAATGCAAAACTAACGTTTAAAATACTAAAACAAACCAAAAACTCAAAACAGCAACTAAAAGACTCAAAACTGCCTTAAAAACACTTTCTGGGCAGTTTTGAACACAAAGCACCAAATTGGACGAATTTGGGTTTTAACTTGTACCAAAACACTTAAAAACATAAACCAACACACTTTCTAACTAATCTAGGACTTCAAAATAAATGGGGATTTGATTTGGACGAAAATAAACTAAATGGACAGATTGTAAAGAAAACAGATTGTAAGACAAAATTGTGATGAATCAATGGATGATGGAATAGCTAAGGGGTTCTTCTCCACACATGAAATATATGCAATCTAAATCGATTTCCAGTTATCAATTTAACAAGTTATGAACCTCGACACTCCAAGTTAATTAGGTCCGCTTAAATTAACCTTCAGATTTCCCTAGAATCATTGAATTGGATGAATATGCATTGCAAACAAATTATTCCTAACAAGTTCTCTATATGAACAACATGATAAAGATACAAGTTAGAATCATTACGTTCTTTGGAAATCATAAGCATCGACAAGGCATTCGTAACTACGAAAAGCATGATACTCTTGCCAGGAATCTACTTAACACGATCGTGACTAGTGACCTTCACTACTTGCAAATATAAATTCATAACGATTAGGTGAAACAAACTTATATCCTAGCACCAAATTCAAGCATGCAAATTAAGCGTGCACTCTCAATCAACATACAAGAATAAGTTCTAAATCAAACGGTTAAGCGAATTGTATTCACGACTTATGCAACGATAACTGGAAGTAATCAACTTATTTCACATATATAATCATGGTTTTGAATCCACCCTTAGCCAAAACGAATTTAGCCAATCATACTTAAAGCAAAACAAAGATTACATGAATTAGACATTGAAATATAAGATAGAAAACACCTAAAATCGTTCAACAACTCAGATTGAAAAGCCAAACAATTGTAGAGAATCTGTCCCCTTTGTTGCTTGCGGCAGATTGTATGGTGATGCTTCTTGGATTGTTTTGATGACGTAGAATGGAATTTGGGGGGTGTAGAGGCACGGCTAGGGGGGTTTGGGGTCAGAAACTATGGAGTTTTGTGAAGGATAGGTGCGGTTAGGGATGGTGGATGAATTCTGGCGTGAATGGAGTTGTATGGATGTGTGTGGAATGTTTTGTGGCTGCAACAAGGAGGTTTATTTAAAGGAAAACAGAAATTAAAACCCTAGGTTGATTAGGAAATCAGAAATTAAGTCTAAGGATTCTAGAATTAGGAAATAAATCAGAAAATTAAAGGAAAGGGCAAGGGAAATTCGGCTAGGGTTTAAAACACAAAAGGAAGGTGTTTTAAAGCATAAAAACAGGAAATAAGGAAGAGGAAATGCAAAGGGGGGTGCGGCAAGGGTTCAAAAGGGTTCTACGCTTTTGTTTTGTGTCCTAGAATGCTTAGAAAGTCTTCATAATTGCTGGAACTTTTAGGGACAATTAGGAAAAATCAAACCAAAGTAGGAAACCTTGGCTTAACTTTCCTACTTCAAGTAGGAATCCTTGTTGGAGGAGGAATCCTTGTTCTTCTAGGAATCCTCATGTGATTAGGAATCCATCTTCAATTAGGAATCCTTCGTCGATTAGGAATCCTCCATCATGTAAGCACTTTCCTACTTCAACTAGGAAACCTAGTTCAAGTAGGAATCATCATCTTCAAGTCTTCAAATTCGTCCAAACCTTGGCTCCAATTATGTGATAATCATTCCAAGCCCAATTTTGCTCCAAAAAGCTCCAAAATGCATCTTCTTGCATCCTTTGGCCTTAAAACCTGAAAACACATAAAACTAGCTTAAAAGACTACTTTAACTAAGAAAACACCATGGAAATGCATAAGAACTAGCTAACTAAGGCGCATAAATATGCTCCTATCAATCGTTTATAAGCGACCTCCACTACTTGTGAATATAAGTTTGTAACTATTAGGTGAAACTCCCTTATACTCTAGCATCATATTCATGCATGCAAACTAAGTGTGCACTCTTAATAAACATACACGACTAAGTTATCAATTAAGTAGTTAAACAAATTGAATTCACAACTTATGAAATCACAACTGAAGGTAATCAAATCATATTGCAAGCATGAACATGGTTTCGAATTCCCCCCTAGCTAAGGGGGGGTTTAGTTCCTCAAGATAGGAGCATATTTATGCGCCTTAGTTAGCTAGTTCTTGTGCATTTATGTTGTGTTTTTTAGTTAAGTTAGTCTTTTAAGCCATTTTTATGTGTTTTCAGGTTTTAAGGACAAAGTGTGCAAAGAGATGCAATTTGGAGCATTTTGGAGCAAAATTGAGCTAGAATGGAGTTCATGCATGTGGAGCACAAAGAATGGACGAATTTGAAGGATTGAAGAGGCTAGGAATGTGTTTCAAAGTTGAAGAAATAAAGACTTGAAGATGTGAGGATTCCTAGTTGAAGATGGATTCCTAGAAGAATGAGATTCCTACTCAAACAAGGTTTCCTAATTGAAGTAGGAAAGTTAAACCTAAGTGGCCTTAAGTTCCAGCAACAAAGAAGTAATCCAAGTCAAAGAAGGAAAAGGAATCCAAGAAGAAGAAAGATTGACCAAGACAAGCTTTCCTAATCCTAATGCATAAAGATTTCAGCTACAAAAGGGATTTCTTTTCCTATTTGGAGACTTAAAACCTGATTTCTAGAAGCCTTATCCCTTCCTACAAAGGTGCCACACCTTATCCCTTGTTTTTCTAGAAATCAGCCACAAAACAACCTTTCTAGAAGGCCTTATCCCTTGTCCTACAAAAGTGACGCCCTAAACCTTTCTAGAACTTCTAGAAACCTGATTATTCCTTTCCCCCTTGGTTTCTAAAAGCCTTAGCCATTTCCTTCAAGGATTGTGTGTTATTATCGTATACAAATTAGGCCTTTAAATCCTTCTCCTTTGCTACATAGGGGCTGCGAATTTCAGCCTATAAATACCATCCTTTGCTGCACCATTTAGTCACCATTGATAGGAGCATATTTATGCGCCCTAGTTTAGCTTGTTCTTGTGCATTTATAGTGTTTTTCCTTAGTAAAGTAGTCTTTTAAGCTAGTTTTATGTGTTTTCAGGTTCTAAGGGCAAAGTATGCAAAATGATGCATTTTGGAGCCTTTTGGAGCAATTTAGAGCTTGGAATGGACATCATATGCTTGGAGCCAAGAGGATGGACGAAATTGAAGATTTGAAGATGATGTTTCGTACTTGAAAAAGGTTTCCTAGTCGAAGTAGGAAAGCGCCTAATTAAAAGATGAAATCCTAATCAACAAAGGATTCCTAATTGAAGAAGGATTCCTAATCTACGAGGGATTCCTAGTTGAAGATGGATTCCTAGAAGAATGAAGATTCCTACTCAAACAAGGTTTCCTACTCGAAGTAGGAAAGTTAAATCCAAATGGCATCAAGTTGCAGCTACAAAGAAGATTTCCAAGTCCAAGAAGGAAAAGGTTTCCAAGATGAAGTAGGAGAAGAATTCCAAGTCAAGAGAGGATTGAGACATGTTTTCCTAATGCTAGAAGGACTCCTAAGTGTTGTAGGACACAAATGAGAAGTTTCTAGAAAGTTTCCATCCTTGCCGTGGGTTTCATGCAATTCCTATCAGTTTTGGGGCTTTCTAGAAGCCCTATCCTTAATCCCTACTTTGGTGCCGCACCCTAGCTTCTAGATACCCTAATTCCTTGCCTTGCAAGGCATTCTAGAAACCTTATCACCTTATCCCATTGCTGCCGCACCCTTATCCCTTTTCCTTGAAAAATCTGATTGTTTAGACCTATTTCCTTGTGGATTTGGGTTATCCAAGTCCATATCTAATTACCCTGGGTTTTAAGTGCCTATATATACTCATATTAACCCCTAAATCAGATCACCACTCACCACAATTCACAATTCACTCCAGAAATTCGTCCAACCCTCTCCACACTCTTGCCGCACCCACCAAGCACCATCCCCATCCCTTAAACACTACTACATTCCTCCATAACCATGCATCCATACACCTAAGGCCCTAAACCTGTCCCTAGACCCTTTGCCGCACCAAGGAGGAGGAGAAGGAAGCTCGAAAGTTCATGCAATTCAAGTTCACGCCGCTGGAATTTCTAGGTGCATCCGATTATGCTCTAGGCGCTGTTTTGGGACAAAGAAAGGACAAACAGCCACACGTCATATATTATGCCTCTCGGACCTTGAACGATGCTCAATTGAACTACTCCACAACGGAAAAAGAACTCCTTGCCGTTGTTTTTGCTTTAGATAAGTTTCGTTCTTATTTACTTGGTACTAAAGTAATAATTTACACTGATCATGCAGCGTTGAAGTACTTGCTCACGAAGAAGGAGGCCAAATCAAGGCTTATTCGATGGATGCTTCTTCTCCAAGAGTTCGATATCGAAATCCGAGACAAGAAAGGCAGTGAGAACGTTGTGGCTGATCACTTGAGCCGTTTGGTGCATGAAGAAGATGTCGTCCCTATTCCAAAGACATTCCTGGATGAGCAATTGATGTCCATAAAGGTTAGTGAGCCTTGGTATGCCGATTTAGTGAACTTTTTAGTGTCAAAACGTATTCCAAGTGAATTCACTAGGCACCAACGTGATAAACTTAGGCATGATGCACGGTTTTATGTGTGGGATGATCCGTACTTATGGAAATTTTGCGCCGATCAGATTATACGTCGTTGTGTGCACGATTCTGAATGTCATTCAATTTTGAGTTTTTGTCATACATATGCATGTGGAGGGCCCTTTGGCACACAACGCACAACCCTCAAGGTGTTACAATGTGGTTTCTATTGGCCGAGTATTTTTAAAGATGCTAGAACTTTTTTCTTAACATGTGATAAATGCCAACGAATGGGTGGTATTAGTGCAAGGGACCGAATGCCGCAGGTTTCTATCCTAAATGTTGAAATTTTTGATGTTTGGGGTATTGATTTTATGGGTCCCTTCCCTTCATCGTATGGTTTCATGTATATTTTGCTTGCGGTTGATTATGTGTCGAAATGGGTGGAAGCCAAGGCCACCCGGACTAATGATTCTAAAGTGGTTGCAGATTTTATTAGAACTAACATTTTTGCAAGGTTCGGAATGCCACGAGTGATCATTAGTGATGGAGGGTCACACTTTTGCAATCGGACCATTGAAGCGTTATTGAGGAAATACAGTGTCACCCATAAGGTTTCTACACCGTACCATCCTCAAACGAATGGCCAAGCCGAGGTTTCCAACCCAGAGATCAAGCAAATACTTGAGAAGACCGTTGGGCCAACACGGAAGGATTGGAGCTTACGGTTAGATGATGCACTTTGGGCGTATCGTACGGCGTACAAAACCCCCATTGGGATGTCCCCCTTCCGACTTGTCTATGGCAAGGCGTGCCATCTTCCCGTTGAATTAGAGCACAAAGCACTTTGGGCCATCAAGAAGTTTAACATGAACCTCGATGAAGCGGGAAGTCAAAGGAGATTGCAATTGAATGAGCTTGATGAGATACGGCACGAGGCGTACGATAATGCAAGCATTTACAAGCAAAAGACCAAAGCTTTCCATGACAACATGATCCATGGGAAATCATTATCAATTGGGCAGAAAGTGCTATTGTTCAATTCCCGTTTACATTTGTTTCCCGTCCAAATCCAAAGCTTGAAAACGGGACAAGAATTCAAGGTGAACCGGCATCGTTTGAAGCCCTATTATGACACCTTTGTGGAGCATGCCGTGGATGACATGCCCTTGGATGCCGTGGGCCCTAGTAAGGAGTGAATGAGGTCTTCGTCCGGCTGTACGACGTTAAAACAAGCGCTACTTGGGTGGCAACCCATGCATTCAACAAAGGAGGACATAGAGAGCATTCCAATTCCAAATTTGCGTCCTAAACTCTTCTCTTTGTTGTTAAATTCGTTTCTGCTATGTTAGGTTGTTTAGATGTTGTTTTGTTTGTTTGTTTGTTATTTGTGTGAGTCTATGCTTGAAACATTGAGGACAATGTTTGATTTAAGTGTGGGGGGGTAACCAAAGTGTTTTGATGCAAATTCGTAGGGTTTTGTCACCTATAATTTCAAATGTTGTTTCTTGCTGTTTTTAAGCCTTTTTAAGCTGTTTTGGTGTGTTTTGAGTCAAAAATCCGAAAATCCCCTAAAAATTTGAAAAATTTGTTTTAAAAACCCAAAAAGAGTCGTTTTTGTGTGTTTGTTTGTGTCTTAGGGTACCTTCCAACACAATGATGAGGATTCGGTTTGTAATTGCATGATGGTTAAAGAGAGTTATAAACATGGATAAAAGTTTGATTTACTCTTTGGTTTATGCTTGGTTGTGGTTATAACTTATGAATTCACATGTAATCATAAAGTAAAAATCCGTTTTTGTAACATGCTTGAAGGAAGTAACTCAAACTAACGCTACAACCTTGTGAGACTTGAGCCTAAACGTTTATTTGGAGAGTTAAAATCTGTGCATTCTTTGGTTTCTAAAGTCGTTGCATGATCTCATTATTCTTTGCTTGGTTGCTACTTAGAAGGCGTTTCATCACTTAGAACCAAACACTAGAACTCATGCCCATTTCATTCAAAACATGTCATTGATTTGCATAACACATATTCAAGATTAAGTTATGTAGTGTCCACCATAGCCCAAAAGCCGCATATCCCTATTCCATTATGTTTTGTAGGTATTAACCCCGTTGAGCCTCGTTTAGCCTATTTTCCTTGTTAACCACATTAGCCTTACCTAGCCTAGATTAGGACCATCCACACCCTTGTTCTTAAAACATAGTAAAGCATAACGCAAAATGAATTCCTTTTGATCAATGTGTGCGGGAAACAAGTGTGGGGGAAGGATTAGTGATATGGGGATGTGCCAAAGTCTTGAAGGAGGCACGGCAAAGAAGAGAAAAAAATGAGAAAAGAAAGAAAAAAAAATTCGTGAAAAATAGAAAAAAAAAAGAAAAGTTGTGAAAAACATGCAAAATAGTTGAAAGGCATGTGAAAAAGAGTTCCAAAGTGTTGTTTGTTGAAGAAAGGGTCCAAAGAGTTGCATTCGGCCCTAATTGATTGTTTGAGTCTTCCCTTCTGTTTTGAAATTGATTTCGGCATGCTAAAGTGAATTCTAAGTTTCGATTTCCATACTTTGTTTACTATTGTTTTAAAGAACGTTTGTTTTCCATATCCGTTTTTGTTAGCCAATACCTTAAGCCCCGTTACAACCCTTGACTTTAATCTTGAGTGTTGGGTATTTCAATTTGTGGAGTTTGAAATTGGTTTGAGCATATGGTGTCATTGGTTCTCGCATCTAAGTAGTAGCATTCCATTCATGAGATCATATTTATAAACATGTTTTGAGTTACAAAGTTTTTGTTTTGTTTTAAATTTCGTCAAAACCAATTCCCCCTTTCCTTTGAAGTGTTAGATTAGTTAAAATCTGTTTTGGTGTGTGTGTTTTAAGTGTTTTGAGTCAAGTTAAAACCAATTTTCGTCCAAATAACTCCTTAGAGTCAGTTTTGAGTCTACTTGGTTGTTTTGTGCTGTTTTGAGTCTTTTAAGTTTGTTTGGAGTCTTGTGAGTCTTGTTAAGTGTTTTTGATGTGATATTAACTAGCACTCAAATTAAACCCTCTTTTTATCAATTGTAGCAATGTATGTAAGTAGGGATCGTTCTAGACCGGGGATTAGGAGGGATTGCAAAATCACTTGGAATTGACTCAGAAACGTAAACACAAGTTTAAAACACTAAAATAAACTCAATGAATGCAAAACTAAACTTTAAAACATCAAAACAAACAAAAAGACTCAAAACAGCACCAAAACACTCAAAACTGCCTTAAAACCACTTTCTGGGCAGTTTTGAACTCTAAACAAGATTTTGACGAAAATAGGTTTTAACTTGACTCAAAACACTTAAAAACACAAACTAACACACTCTCTAACTAATTTGACACTTGAAAACAAAGGGGGATTTGGTTTTTACGAAATTGAAAACAAAACATAAACTTGTAAATCAAAACAGATTTTAAAACGAATTTGATTGAATTGAATGGATAGAAAGCTAGCTAAGGGGTTCATCTCCACACATGTTATACTTGCATTCAAAACGATTTCCAATTGCTTTTCAATAACCCATGAATTCTCAACGCCCCAAGTTAATTAGGTCCGCTTAAATTAACCTTCAGATTTTCCTAACGTTATTGAATTGGATGATTGCATACGACAACCCAAAGCATTCCCCACAAGTCCCCTACATGATTGCATAATAGAGATACAAGCAAGAATCATTAAGTTCTATGAAAACCATAAGCATTGACGAGGCACTCGTAACTATGAATTGCATGAAACTTATGCCAAGAATTTACTTAACACGATTGTGATCAACAACCTTTACTACTTGTGAATATAAGTTCATAACGATTAGGTGAAATTCCCTTATATCCTAGCATCAAATTCATGCATGCAAACTAAGTGTCGACCCTCAATCAACATACAAGAATAAGTTTTAGTTCACATAGATAAGCAAATTGAAATCACAACTTATGAAACGCAATTAAAAGTAATCAAATCATATAGCAAGCATAAACATGGTTTCGAATCCCCCCTAGCCAAGGGGGGTTTAGTTCCTCATACTCGCAAAGCAAAGATACATAAATTTAGAAATTAAAACCCAAAGAAAGAAAACACCTAGAAGGCTCCAACTTGGCAGCAAGATCATCAATGATTTCCCTTTCCTCCTTGCTGCGGCAGAGAAGTTTAGAACAGGTTTTGGGTAGTATTTAGGGTGTAGAATGGATGGGGAAGGGTAGGGAAAGGTTTAGGGTTGATGGGGGTACGGCTAGGGATGATTTTTGGGCAGAATTTTGGGATTATGGTGATGGGAAGGTGCGGCAGAATGCAAGGGCAGATTTCTGGCGTGAATGATTGTGTATGAGAGGTGGTGATCTGATCTAGGGGTTATAATGAGTATATATAGGCATCCAAAACCCTAGGGTAATCAGATTAGGGTTTCTAGAAGCCCAAATCCACCAGAAATTAGGTTAAAACAATCAGATTTTTAGTGGGAATAAGGCCTAAGGTGCGGCTAGGGTTAGGGTTTAGAGATGGGCCTTCTAGAATGCCTTGCAAGGCAAGGAAATCAGATATTCTAGAGGCCTAGGTGCGGCTAGGGTTAGGGTCCACAAGGAATTAGGGTTTAGGTCATCTAAAAGCCCAAAACCAAGAATAGAAACTCTCGAAAATGGAAACCTCCAAGAATAGAAACTTCCAACTTTAGAAACTTTGGTTTCCAAATCTGAATTCTTTGTTCTTCACTTTCATTTCTTCATTTCTTAAGCTCCTTTGACCTTCAAACTCGTCCATTCCTTGTGCTCCATTAGCATACACTCCATTCTAGCTCAATTTTGCTCTAAAATGCTCCATTTTGCACTTCTTTGCATACTTCGTCTCTAAACCTGAAATTGCACGAAAATGACTTTAAACACTAAAATAACTAAAGAAAAACAACATAAATGCTTAAGAACAAGCCAACTAAGTCGCATAAATATGCTCCTATCAAATTCCCCCACACTTAGCTTTTGCTAGTCCTCGAGCAAAACAAAGAAACCAAACAAAACAAAAACACAATCTAAACCTTCCAACATTTGCCTCAGGGATTTCCAATGCACATGACATGTTAAAAATCATCACTCCCACAGATTTTAGTCATCTTCACACTTAAGCACATACTTAATCATAGTCACCACGTACTAGTTCACATTTAACCAATTAAAACAATGCTTTGAATGTAGTAACATGCCTTAGAGAATTCCCTCAATTCCTTACAAGATATACACTCTATTTTCACTCAGATTTTCTAACTCCACACCCTACACTAGTCATATGTGAGAAAATTGATGTAGATATGAAAACGAATGCTCACATATATGTTTCACAAAGAACGCAATTTCTAGAGTTAAGAAGCATGTTTAGATATGATCTCATGAATGGAATGCTACTACTTAGATGCGAGAACCAGTGACACCATATGCTCATACCAAATTCAAACTCCACAAATTGAAACACATAACACTCAAGATAGAAGTTAAGGGTTGTAATGGGGCTTGGGGTGTTGGTTAACAAGGAAAGGATAGGGAAAACAAACGTTCTTCAAGCAATAGTAAGCAAAGCAATGAAATTGAGACTTAGAATTCACTTAGATTGCAGAAATTAACTTTAAAACACAAGGGGAAGACTTAAACAACTCCTTAGGGCCGAATTCATTGTTTTGGACCCTTACTTCAACAAACAATACTTTGGAACTCTTTTTCTCAACTTTTCAACTCTTTTTTCAAACTTTTCATACTTTTTTCTTCAATTTTTTTTCTTTTTCCACGAAATTTTTTTTTTCTTTTTTTTCTTTTCTTTTCTTTGCCGTGCCTATGGCACACAATTCCTCATGAAAAACACTTCCCCCACACTTGTTTTCTGCTAACATAGATCAAAAGGAATTCAATTCGAATCATGCTTTACTCTGCTTTAAGAACAAGGGTATGGATGGTCCTAAACTAGGCTAGGTGAGGAAAACATGGGTTAACAAATAATGAAAGCTAACAAGGCTCAACGGGGTTAAAAACCTACAAAACATAATGACATAGGGCACACGGCATTTGGCTAAGGTGGTGGTCACTACACAACTTCAACTTCATCTTGAATATGTGTTATGCAAATCAATAACATGCTTTGAATGAAATGGGCATGAGTTCTAGCATTTGGAACTAAATGATGAAACGCCTTCTAAATAGTAACCAAGCAAGGAATAATGAGATCACGCAACGACTTAGAAAACAAAGAATGCACAGATTTTAACTCTCCAAATAAACTTTTAGGCTCAAGTCTCACAAGGTTGTAGCGTTAGTTTGAGTTCCTTCCTTCAAGCATGTTACAAAAACTGATTTTTTTCTTTTATGATTGCATGTGAATTCATAAGTTATAACCACAACCAAGCATAAACAAAGAGTAAATCAAACTTTCATCCACGTTAATCACTCTCTTTAACAGCCATGTAATTACAAACCGAATCCTCATCATTGTGTTGGAAGGTACCCTAAGACACAAACAAACACACAAAAACAACTCTTTTTGGGTTTTTAAAACAAATTTTTCAAATTTTTATGTGATTTTCGGATTTTTACTTCAAAACACCCTAAAACACACCAAAAGAGCTTAAAAACAGCAAGGAACAAGTCTATAAGTAAAGGGTGATAAAATCCCACGAATTTGCATCAAAAACACTTATTTACCCCCCCCCCACACTTAAATCAAACATTGTCCTCAATGTTTCAAGCATAAACTCACACAAAACACAAAGAAACACACAAACAGCAAGTTAAAAACAAAACTGGCAGATTAGAAACAAGCAACAAAGTGAAGGGTTTTAGAAACTCAAATCTGGTTGTTAGAGCAATTCCTAGGTCCCACGGCATGGATTTGATCTTTGAATGGACGATGATACTTGAAATGAACCGGCATTGGTTTAGATTCTAGTGTAGGTACCTGATTCATCAAAATCAGCAAGTTAGTATAAAATGTAATGGAAATTGGAGAAGATGACTTACTTGCTTTGTCCGACAAGAACTCAATGACAAACACCACTCCTTTGAACGTTTCAGGGATATTGGACTTGGCCAGATTTACTATGATGGTTGTGACTTGTCCAATGTCATCAAATTCAACTTTTTTGGGCTTTGTTGTTTCAAATTTGTCCTCTTTGAGGAAGTCTTGACATTCTTTAGCCACTACTTTCTCTTGAATCATTCTTCTTGGGAAACAAAGGCCTTTGAAATATTCAACACGATCTAGAACTTGCTTTGTTGCACCAAGAATTGGAATATCCTTTTGCACCTTTGGAAGAGCTGCCACAATGTCTTTTTCACTCTCTTCTTGCTTGGGAATCAAAAACCTGCTAGGAAAAGGGACATTGGGAGGAATAACATTAGAATGAAATGAAATTGGGACGTCCTTACTTGTGATGGGTGGGTTAGAAGGCTTAGGGGGTTGCGGCAAGGGTTGTTCTACCCTTGCCGTGTGTATGTCTTCTTCCTCCTCCTCAATCAGCAGCTCCTCATCCACTTCTAGGCAATGTTTGGACGTTTTTAGGTCAGCTCCAACCTCCATAGCCCTTCCCAAAGTGATAGCATCATGGATTTCAAAATCTTCCTTCGAATTTTCAATAGTTGAGTTGGAAACTTCACTTTGCTCTTGAATGTGTGCCATGAACTCCATAATCTGCCCAATATGCTTCTCCAATTCACCCGTCTTCTTGGTTTGAATTGGCATCTCTTTGTTTCGATTTTCTACTTCCTGGTACAAAGAGGTGAGTAACTTATTAAACATATCATTATCCAAAGACGTACCTGAATTGAATTGGGCAAATTGTTGTGATGGATGTGATAGTTCATATGGCCAATGATAGAACTCCTCTTCTTGCTGCCAATATCCACCTTGTTGATCCTCCTTGGCTTGATTTTGTGAGCCCTGCAACAAAGAATTTAATTCATTAAGAATTTGATTATAATCTATTGACGAACCTAAATTTGATTGAGCATATTGTATATGAGGTTGTGGTGGCTGCATAGGTCTTGAATAGAACTCTTCATATGGCTGCCAATATGCTTTGTGTTGAACTTGTTGAGTTTCCCACCACATAGAGTTTGAATGATCACTCCAATCGCTTTGTGGATATAGATTGGCTTGGTATCCTTGCCTATAAGACGCACCAAATGTAGGGACACTTTGCATTGTGGTACTTTCGGCAATCTGTGACAATTGAGAAGTAAGATTTGCTAATTGAGCTTGAATGCTAGCAAAATCCATGTCTTACTTCTCTAGTACCTAAAATCAAAGAAAGAGAACTAAATCAAATATCAAAAGTAACACAAAACAAGGAAAACAAAACTAAGTCAGAAACTAAAACAGAAACAAACTAAACAAAAAGAAAAGAACCAAGGGATTAGCAAAGTTGCTAATCCCCGGCAACGGCGCCAAAATTTGATGTGATATTAACTAGCACTCAAATTAAACCCTATTTTTATCAATTGTAGCAATGTATGTAAGTAGGGATCGTTCTAGACCGGGGATTAGGAGGGATTGCAAAATCACTTGGAATTGACTCAAAAACGTAAAAACAAGTTTAAAACACTAAAATAAACTCAATGAATGCAAAACTAAACTTTAAAACATCAAAACAAACCAAAAGACTCAAAACAGCACCAAAACACTCAAAACTGCCTTAAAACCACTTTCTGGGCAGTTTTGAACTCTAAACAAGATTTTGACGAAAATAGGTTTTAACTTGACTCAAAACACTTAAAAACACAAACTAACACACTCTCTAACTAATTTGACACTTGAAAACAAAGGGGGATTTGGTTTTTACGAAATTGAAAACAAAACATAAACTTGTAAATCAAAACAGATTTTAAAACGAATTTGATTGAATTGAATGGATAGAAAGCTAGCTAAGGGGTTCATCTCCACACATGTTATACTTGCATTCAAAACGATTTCCAATTGCTTTTCAATAACCCATGAATTTTCAACGCCCCAGGTTAATTAGGTCCGCTTAAATTAACCTTCAGATTTTCCTAACGTTATTGAATTGGATGATTGCATACGACAACCCAAAGCATTCCCCACAAGTCCCCTACATGATTGCATAATAGAGATACAAGCAAGAATCATTAAGTTCTATGAAAACCATAAGCATTGACGAGGCACTCGTAACTATGAATTGCATGAAACTTATGCCAAGAATTTACTTAACACGATTGTGATCAACAACCTTTACTACTTGTGAATATAAGTTCATAACGATTAGGTGAAATTCCCTTATATCCTAGCATCAAATTCATGCATGCAAACTAAGTGTCGACCCTCAATCAACACACAAGAATAAGTTTTAGTTCACATAGATAAGCAAATTGAAATCACAACTTATGAAACGCAATTAGAAGTAATCAAATCATATAGCAAGCATAAACATGGTTTCGAATCCCCCCCTAGCCAAGGGGGGTTTAGTTCCTCATACTCGCAAAGCAAAGATACATAAATTTAGAAATTAAAACCCAAAGAAAGAAAACACCTAGAAGGCTCCAACTTGGCAGCAAGATCATCAATGATTTCCCTTTCCTCCTTGCTGCGGCAGAGAAGTTTAGAACAGGTTTTGGGTAGTATTTAGGGTGTAGAATGGATGGGGAAGGGTAGGGAAAGGTTTAGGGTTGATGGGGGTACGGCTAGGGATGATTTTTGGGTAGAATTTTGGGATTTTGGTGATGGGAAGGTGCGGCAGAATGCAAGGGCAGATTTCTGGCGTGAATGATTGTGTATGAGAGGTGGTGATCTGATCTAGGGGTTATAATGAGTATATATAGGCATCCAAAACCCTAGGGTAATCAGATTAGGGTTTCTAGAAGCCCAAATCCACCAGAAATTAGGTTAAAACAATCAGATTTTTAGTAGGAATAAGGCCTAAGGTGCGGCTAGGGTTAGGGTTTAGAGATGGGCCTTCTAGAATGCCTTGCAAGGCAAGGAAATCAGATATTCTAGAGGCCTAGGTGCGGCTAGGGTTAGGGTCCACAAGGAATTAGGGTTTAGGTTATCTAAAAGCCCAAAACCAAGAATAGAAACTCTCGAAAATGGAAACCTCCAAGAATAGAAACTTCCAACTTTAGAAACTTTGGTTTCCAAATCTGAATTCTTTGTTCTTCACTTTCATTTCTTCATTTCTTAAGCTCCTTTGACCTTCAAACTCGTCCATTCCTTGTGCTCCATTAGCATACACTCCATTCTAGCTCAATTTTGCTCTAAAATGCTCCATTTTGCACTTCTTTGCATACTTCGTCTCTAAACCTGAAATTGCACGAAAATGACTTTAAACACTAAAATAACTAAAGAAAAACAACATAAATGCTTAAGAACAAGCCAACTAAGTCGCATAAATATGCTCCTATCAGTTTTTAAGTTTATTTTTGTGTTTTTAAGTCAGTTTCAATTAGATTAGCAATCTCTCCTAATCCCCGGTCCAGAACGATCCCTACTTATACATATACTACAATTGTCAAAAGAGGGTTTAATTTTTGTGTTAGAATATTTCGCACCACCTCATACTCACAAAGCAAAGATAAACAAATTTAGACATTGAAAACAAAGAATGAAAACACCTAAAAACGCTCCAACAATCCAACTTGAATGGCAAGCACGTCCAAGGGTCCTCCTTCTTCTCTTTGTTGCGGCACAAGGTGTCGTTTGATGGATGAGTGGTAAATTATGGTGGTGGATGGATATAGGTGAGTTATGGTGAAGGGTGGATGGGTGGATTGTGTTCTATCTGGTTTTCTTCCCCATTGTTATGGTGAAGGGTGGATGTATTTATAGGCTAGGGAGAGGACCACCATCTAATTAAGGTGGTAGTGATGAGTGTTGTGGTAATTAGTGGATGTAATGGGTGTGGTGGATGGATGTTTCGTAATGAGTGGATGTAATGGGTGTAGTGGATGAGTGTTTGTGGTAATGAGTGGATGTAATAGGTGTAGTTTTGGTAATGAGTGGATGTAATGGGTGTAGTGGATGGATGTTTGGTAATGAGTGGATGTAATGGGTGTAGTGGATGAGTGTTTGGTAATGAGCGCATGTAATGGGTGTAGTGGATGGATGTTTGGTAATGAGTGGATGTAATGGGTGTAGTGGATGAGTGTTTGTGGTAATGAGTGTAGTGGATGAGTGTTTGTGGCAATGAGTGGATGTAATAGGTGTAGTTTTGGTAATGAGTGGATGTAATGGGTGTAGTGGATGAGTGTTTGTAGTTGTAGGTCAACATACTTGCACACACACACATGCTAATTTCTGGCCTTCTAATCTTCAAAAACGTCCATCCTCATGTCTCCATGCTTGCACTATCCAATCTTGGCCCAAAAATTCTCGAAAGTGCTCCAAATAGCACTTTGTTGCCAACTTTGTTATTTGAACCTACAGATACACGAAAATAGCTTAAAGTACTAAAATAACTGGAATTAAACTAAGTAAATGCCAAGAAACAAGCTCACTAAGTTGCATAAATATACTCCTATCAAATTCCCCCACACTTAGCTTTTGCTAGTCCTTGAGCAAAACAAAAGAAACAAAACGAAACAAAAAAAACAAAACACAACCTAACCTTCCAACATTTGCCTCAGGGATTTCCAATGCTCATGACATGTTAAAAATCATCATTCCCACAGAGTTTGGTTATTTTCACACTTGAGCACAAACTTAATCACAGTCACTACTTACTAGTTCACAATTAACCAATTAAAACAATGTTTTGAATGTAGTAACATGCCTTAGAGAATTTGCTCAATTCCTTACGAGATACTCTTTATTTTCACACACATTTTCTGACTACACACCCTAAACTAGTATATGTGAGAAGATTAATGTAAACACGAAAGACTAGGACTCACATATGTTATAACAAAGAAAGCAATTTTCTGGAGTTATTAAGCATGTTTAGATATGATCTCATGAATGGAATGCTACTACTTAGATGCGAGAACCAGTGACACCATATGCTCATACCAATTTCGAACTCCATAAATTGAAACACACAACACTCAAGATTGAAGTCAAGGGTTGTAACAGGGCTTGGGGGTAATGGCTAATAAAGAAAGGATAGGAATAACAAACATTCTTAAAGCGATAGCAAGCAAAGCAATGAAATAGACACTTGGAATTCACTTTAGAATGCAGAATCAACTTTTAAATACAAAGGGAAGATTCATGCAACACTCAGGGCCGAATTCAATGTTTTGGACTTCTGCAATATATTGATAAAAAAGGAGTTCATTTTAAGTCATGCTTTACTATGCTTCAAGAACAAGGGTATGGATGGTCCTAAAACTAGGCTAGGTAAGGATAGTGTGGATTAACAAAAAACATAGGCTTAACAAGGCTCAACGGGGTTAAACTTAAACACATAATGAAATAGGGGCACGACAATTTGGCTTTGGTGGTCACTACACAACTTCATCTTGAAAATGTGTTATGCAAATCAATAGCATGCTTTGAATGAAATAGGCATAAGTTCTAACATTTGGAACTAAATGATGAAACGCCTTCTAAGTAGCAACCAAGCTAAGAATAATGAGATCATGCAACGACTTTAGAAAACAATGATGCACAGATTATTAACTCTCCAAATAAACGTGTAGGCTCAAGTCTCACAAGGTTGTAGTGTACATTTGAGTTCCTTCTTTCAAGCATGTTACAAAACTGATTTTTCCTTTATGATTGCATGTGAATTCATAAATTATAACCACAACCAAGCATACACCAAAGAGTAAATCAAATTTTCATCCATGTTTATAACTCTCTTTAACAGTCATGTAATTAAAAACCAAATCCTCATCATTGTGTTGGAAGGTACCCTAAGACACAAATAAACATACAAAAACAACTCTTTTTGGGTTTTTCAAAACAATTTTCAAATTTTTATGAGATGTTTGGATTTTTATGTCAAAACACACTGAAACACTCCAAAACAGCTTAAAAACATTTAAAACAGCAAGGAACAACACTAGAAGTAATGGGTGATAAACTCCTATGAATTTCATGCAAAACAATGGTTACCCCCCCCCCCCCCCACACTTAAATCAAACATTGTCCTCAATGTTTCAAGCACAAACTCACACAAAAAACAAGCAAACAAAAAAACAACGAAAAAACATGACAAGTATGGCAAAGTAAAAACCAGACATAGTAGAGTTTAAGAACTCAAATCTGGTTTTGGAGATAGATGATCTTGTTGTCTTTCCACAACTTTGATCTCGAACTGGTTTGGAATTTTGAGCGAGGAATATGAGAGTTCCTTGGTTTCAATTCAGACTCCTTCTGCTGGGTTGATTTGATTGTGCAGTCTGCATTCTTCTCTGCTTGTTTCTTCTGCACAGCAGGCAAGCACGAGATAGAGGTGTTGGTCTATTTCTTTCTTCAATCTTTCCAAGTGCCCACCTCTTGCTTTCTTTCTCCTTGTCCCTAGTTGAGGATGAATTGGCAAATTGTCTCCACATGCTTCGAGGTATCATTTTCACTTCCCTTATCTGTTCCCTAGGCAGATGTGGTAGACGAAGAGGAAGCATAAAATGATGAAGATGAGTACTCGAGAGCAAGGCTAGGTAAGCAATCAAGAAGGGGTTCCAGGCAGTCGGTTCCAGATCGGAAGATTGATACCAAGTGCTGGCTAATTGCTCTCTTTCTCCTTGTCCCAAAACAACGACAAGGATAAGGACAGGGAGAAAGCATGATATGAGATACTCTTGCTTCAACCTTCATGATATGAAATACTTTTGCTTTGGATGAGTTGTTTGCAGAGGTACCTCAAGGAATAAGGAACACTGAGTGACTCGAGAGGGTTTGTTGGAAAGACATTCTTGGAGAAGAAGAAGGGTTATGTATGTCTGCCTTGCAATGGAGGGTGAAGGGTGACATTTATAGGAATTAATAACCGGTAGTATTCTTTCACTCTTGTCAGCAACCGTTGGATGATTTAATAGTAAACTTCACGTGCTTTCTACTTCACAAGAGATCTTCGACAGATTGCCTGTAATTTTCGGAAGGCTGAATGTGCATGTGACAGGCGCTGACACATCTGGAAAAGCAAGTGCCTCTTCGATATCTGGAATCGACGCTTCGACAAACTGCCCGTGATTTTCGCAAAGCTGACTCTGCATGTGACAGATGCTGACACGTTTGGAAAAGCAGATGCCTCTCCGATATCTAGAATCGGCGCTTCGACAAACTGCCCGTGATTTCTGCAAAGCCGACTCTGCATGTGATAGATGCTGACACGTCTGGAAAAGCAGATGCCTCTCCGATATCTGAGCTTGCCTCTTCGATCTCTGAAATCCTATCGAGTGCAGAGGTTGCATGTGACAAGTGCGGACAAATCTGGAAAAGAAGTTTGGCCGTGGTTTCTGAGCAAGCCCAGCTTTTAAGAAAGCTAGCGCCTCTTCGATTTTTGAGGTGGCCTCTTCGATTTCTAAGCTCGCCTCTTCGATCTTTGAAATCCCGTCGAGTGCTGATTTTTATAGAGGTACGCATGACGTTCAAAGCACACTTGAATTTCTGCCTGTAGAAACTCCCTTCTTGTACTTCTATGATCTTGACTGGTCCGACTTCTTCTTTCTTTAACACCTCTGAAAATGTATGGCCCTTCCAACCGTCATTTTAACTTGAACCTTGGTGAAGAGGCAGTCCCGCCTTCTCCAGACAACATATGGCGCCCATCCTTTATATCCCCTACTGGTCCCCTTACTGTTGGGGATTTGGTGATGAAGAATGATATGACAGCTGCGGTGGTGGCCAGGAACCTTGTCACTCCCAAAGATAACAGACTACTTGCCAAACGGTCTGATGAGTTGGCTGTTAAGGATTCTCTGGCTCTCAGTGTGCAGTGTGCAGGTTCTGTGTCTAATATCGCCCAACGCCTCCTTGCTAGAACCCGTCAAGTTGAATCATTGGCGGCTGAAGTGATGAGTCTCAAACAGGAGATTAGGGGGCTCAAGCATGAGAACAAATAGTTGCACAGGCTTGCACATAACTATGCTACAAACATGAAGAGGAAGATTGACCAGATGCAGGAATCTGATGGTCAGATTTTACTTGATCATCAGAGGTTTGTAGGTTTGTTCCAATAGCATTTGCCTTCGTCTTCTAGGGTTGTACCGCGTAATGAAGCTCCAAATGATCAACCTCCGATGCTTCCTTCTTTTGGGGCTCCGCCGATTGCTGAGGCTCCGCCGACTACTGAAGCTCCGTCGACTACTGAGACTTCTCCTAAGCAGCCTTTGTAAAGGCTCCCTCTTGTAGCTTTTTTCTGCTTAATGTTCCTTTTTTTTATGAAAATGAATGTAAAAATACCTTGCCTAACTGTCAGTGTTTTAAAAATAAACCCACACCAAAAACAATTAAACAAACAACAAATAAAAATGATAATCATGGAAAAATAAAACTACAGAAAAGGGAAAGTTTTTAGAAACGCAAAACTGATTGTGGAACGATTCAAAAATCTTCCTTATTTGAATACATGGGTTGCCTCCCAAGAAACGCTTGCTTTAACGTTTTCCAGCCGGACGAAACTTCCTTCTAA
Source organism: Malus domestica (assembly GCF_042453785.1). Classification (NCBI taxonomy): domain Eukaryota; kingdom Viridiplantae; phylum Streptophyta; class Magnoliopsida; order Rosales; family Rosaceae; genus Malus; species Malus domestica. The sequence goes on along the minus strand of NC_091677.1, from coordinate 18,701,857 downwards.
ACTTGGATGGGGCCCATAGCATGGAATTGATCCTTGAATGGATGGTGATACTTGACGTGATCCGGCAATGGTTTAAATTCTAGTGTAGGTGCCTGAATCATCAAAATTAGCAAGTTAGTATATAATAAAATCGAAGTTGGAGAAGATGGCTTACTTGCTTGCTCCAACACAAACTCAATTACGAACACCACATCTTTGAAGGTTGCAGGGATATGGGACTTGGCCAGATTTGGTGTTTTGAGTGTTATGACTTGTCCCGTGTCATAAAATCCAACTTTTTTGGGAATTTTCGTCTCAAGTGTATCTTCTTTGATGAATTCTAGACATTCCCCATCCACTTCTTGCTCTTGATTCGTTGGAAAGGTTTCGAAGATGCCTCTCTCACCCTCTTCTTCCTTGGATTGCATAATCCTGCAAGGAATAAGGACATTTGGTGAATCGAGGTCAGGACAAATTGAATTTAGGCTTACCTTGGTTGTAGTAGACGGCATAGATGGCATATGGGGTTGCGACAAATGTGGTTCTTCCCTTGCCATGGCCTTGTTATTCTCCTCTTCTTCGAGCAGCAGCTGTTCATCCATGTTTTGGCTTGGTTTGGATGTCTTGGGTTCACCTCCAACCTTCATAGCACTTCCCAAAGTGATAGCATCATGGATTTCAAAATCTTCCTTCAAATTTTCAATAGCTGAGTTGGAGAGTTTACTTTGCTCTTGAATTTGTGCCATGAACTCCATAATTTGCCTAATTTGCTTCTCCAATTCACCCGTCTTCTTGGCTTGATTTTGCATCTCTTTGTTTCCATTTTCTACTTCCTGGTTCAAAGAGGTGAGTAACTTATTAAACATATCATTATCCAAAGACGTACCTAAATTGAATTGGGCAGATTGTTGTGGTGGCTGCATAGGTCTTGAATAAAACTACTCTTCTTGCTGCCAATACCTATCTTGTTGGAATTGTTGAGGTTCTCCCCACATGTAATCTGAATAATCTTTCCAATTCGAATTGTAAGCGTTGGAAAACATGTTGTCACATGATTGGCTATGGCCTTGATAAGCCCAAGCTTCTTCATTCGCAGCGAATTGAGAACATTGATGAGTTGGATATCCTTGCCCATAGGACACACCATATGTAGGGACATTTTGCACTGTGGTCCTTTCGGGATATTGTGACAATTGAGAAATAAGTTTCGCCAATTGAGCTTGAATGGTAGCAAAATCCATGTCTTACTTCTCTAGTGCCTGAAATCAAGGAAACAAAATTAAATCATTTATCAAAAGTAAAACAAAAAAAAAAAAAAACACAAACAGAAACAAAGTCAATAACTAAAAACAAAAGACATGAAAATATACAAAAAGAAATAACAAGGGATTAGCAAAGTTGCTAATCCCCGGCAACGGCGCCAAAAATTTGATGCGAAAATTTTCTTAACACACAAATTAAACTCTCTTGTTGTAAAATTGTAGTATAAATGCAAGTAGGGATCGTTCTAAACCGGGGATTAGGAGGGCTTGCTAAAACCTCTAAACTGACTTAAAAACATATAAACAAAGTTAAAAACACTAAACTAGACTCAAAGAACTTAAAACAAACTCAAAGGACTCAAAACAAGCTAAAAACGCTTAAATCTGCCTAAAAACACAAACTGGGTAGATTTGGACTCTAACACACTTTTGGGACACCTAAAAACACAAATCAAAACAGATTTTGACTAATAAAACACTTTAAAGTAAAGGGGGTTTTGGTTTTGACGAATTTGAAAACAAAACAAGTAAATTAAAGAACTAATGAAATCTGCACGAATTTGAGTAAATTGAATGGATGGAAGGCTAGCTAGAAGGTTCTTCTCCACACATGACATACTTGCACAGAAACCAATTTTCAGTTGTTCTTTCGATCAATCATGAAACTCAATACCCCAGGTTAATTAAGTCCGCTTAAATTTACCTTCAAGTTCTCCTTAAGTTATTGAATTGGATGGGAAAGCGCATACAACAATTCAAGAATTCTTCAAAAGTTCTTTACGTGAACAGCATAATAAAGATACAATCAAAGATCATTAAGCATTATGAAAACTATAAGTATTGACGAGGCATTCGTTACTATGATGAGCATGAAACTCCTGCCAAGAATTTATTTAACGCGATCGTTTATAAGCGACCTCCACTACTTGTGAATATAAGTTTGTAACTATTAGGTGAAACTCCCTTATACTCTAGCATCATATTCATGCATGCAAACTAAGTGTGCACTCTTAATAAACATACACGAATAAGTTATCAATCAAGCAGTTAAACAAATTGAATTCACAACTTATGAAATCACAACTGAAGGTAATCAAATCATATTGCAAGCATGAACATGGTTTCGAATTCCCCCCTAGCTAAGGGGGGTTTAGTTCCTCATACTCATAAAGCAAAGATAAACAAATTTAGACATTGAAAACAAAAGAATGAAAACACCTAAAAACGCTCCAACAATCCAACTTGAATGGCAAGCACGTCCAAGGGTCCTCCTTCTTCTCTTTGTTGCGGCACAAGGTGTCGTTTGATGGATGAGTGGTAAATTATGGTGGTGGATGGATATAGGTGAGTTATGGTGAAGGGTGGATGGGTGGATTGTGTTCTATCTGGTTTTCTTCCCCCTTGTTATGGTGAAGGGTGGATGTATTTATAGGCTAGGGAGAGGACCACCATCTAATTAAGGTGGTAGTGATGAGTGTTGTGGTAATGAGTGAATGTAATGGGTGCGGTGGATGGATGTTTGGTAATTAGTGGATGTAATGGGTGTAGTGGATGAGTGTTTGTGGTAATGAGTGGATGGATGTAATGGGTGTAGTGGATGAGTGTTTGTGGTAATGAGTGGATGTAATGAGTGTAGTGGATGAGTGTTTGTGGTAATGAGTGGATGTAATAGGTGTAGTTTTGGTAATGAGTGGATGTAATAGGTGTAGTTTTGGTAATGAGTGGATGTAATAGGTGTAGTTTTGGTAATGAGTGGATGTAATGGGTGTAGTGGATGAGTGTTTGTGGTAATGAGTGGATGTAAAGGGTGTAGTGGATGAGTGTTTGTGGTAATGAGTGGATGTAATAGGTGTAGTTTTGGTAATGAATGGATGTAATGGGTGTAGTGGATGAATGTTTGGTAATGAGTGGATGTAATGGGTGTAGTGGATGAGTGTTTGTAATTGTAGGTCAACACACTTACACATACACACATGCTGATTTCTAACATTCTAATCTTCAAAAACGTCCATCCTCATGTCTCCATGCTTGCACTATCCAATCTTGGCCCAAAAATGCTCGAAAGTGCTCCAAATAGCACTTTGTTGCCAACTTTGTTATTTGAACCTACAGACACACGAAAATAGCTTAAAGTACTAAAATAACTAGAATTAAACTAAGTAAATGCCAAGAAACAAGCTCACTAAGTTGCATAAATATACTCCTATCACCTGCCTCGACCGCCACATCGCCGACGCCTAAAAGGCTTGTTTGTCACTTCAAGCTCTTAGTTTTTTGAAGGAGAACGTGAGGGCAATTGGGTCTAGAGGTGGGGTTTCGTCGCTCTTGGACATTTGTCAAGGCTGCATGCCCAGCTTGCAGGCTTCGGCAGTGAGTGTGCTGAGAAATTTGGCTGGGTTTGCTGAGAAATAAAAAAAATTTGGGTTTTTTTTGTTTCAAAATTTGTTTATTTATAGGGGAGTAGGATGAGTGGCAGGGGAGGGTTGGGGGGGGATGTTGGTGTAGGTGGGTTCTGGGTTTGAAGTGGTTCTGGTATTGGGTTGGGGGAAAGTAGGAGCAGGGAAATTTTTTGATGGGGATAAGGGGTGGGGTGATGGGTTTGTAGGGGATAGGTCCGACCTTTTTTAATAAATGATTTTATTTTTTATTTTTTTAATATTTAATTAATTTTTTAATCCAATTGGGCCAAGGAGTGGGCCCCGCCTCAATCCACGTCAACATTTAACGGAAGAATTGACAAACAAATTGATGAAGGTATGACACTGAAACAAATTCGTAAGATCAGGTATGACATTGAAACTGTGGTTGGCCCAACAGTTAAGGTAGTTTTATGTAATTTACCCTAGAATATGTAATGTAGTGTGTGGGTTATAGTATTAGAATACTTAAAGTATGTACTATGCTAGCTTTGTAGTTGGTTTTGGATTTCAGCAAATTGTGAAACATCAGAATTATTAAACTATGCATATAGTTTTACTTTCCTTACATTTTTTAAACTCTTTGGATTTATGAGCATCCTCTGATCTTAGGGTGGTACAAGAAAAATTGAAGAATGTATTGGAGGTGTGTTTAATTTTCGCTTAAACTACTCACTTGCATTATTTATGGTATAGATTGGTGGTTACTATGCTCACACCTTAAGCTAAAATTATGCAAGGCTCTTCATTACAGCTTATGTTTATTTTTTTATTTTCATTGTTGGGCTTTCTTACCAATAGATGATTATATTGTGCTTGATATAAGTTGTCTTTTCTTTTTGGCAGAATAAAGATAATAATTGTGGATCAATGTTCGTAGCACTACATTCGAACTCCTCAATAGTTGGTTAAAGTGGATATGGAAAACTAGCATTATAAGATAGACATATCATAGGATTGTAACAAATACTTTTAAATTTTTTACATTGATTTTTTGTGTGTATGTAGCTGAATATATGATTTGATTAGTATAAAACAATTCTTTCAATAAAAATTGACATTGAAAATATTATTAATTCTAAAAAAAAAATGTATTTGTATCCTTTTAATTTTGTCGACGAAGTTGGATCATCGCAAATGTATAATTCCAACGACTCTTGACCATCACAAATATGTTTGTGTGCGTATTTTCGATAATTCTTAATTGTTGGTAATGGTAATTGCGACAAGTATGCGCTCTTATAAATAACATTTTATTGTTGGAAAAACATTTTTCGACACAATATTTTGGTTGTAAGAAAAGTATCACACAAAAAAATTGATGTTGTTTAGAAAGTATATTCGACAGTCATACAAGTATTTGCGACGGTCAGACAAGGTCCTAAAATTTGGGTTTGACCTTTAAGCATCGGATATGGTCATATTCTACAAAACGAAAAATCTTTTGGGGGAAATTGAGCATTCTCATGTCTATTTAAAGAATAACGCTAGAGAGACCATCTATTTAGACCATGTGCACATTGTTAGCTTGCTGACTCACCTTCTTCTGTTCAACTCGCTCTATGTACCCTTAACAATGCTTCCTCACTGCAATTTCAAGTTACAACTTAATTAATTAATTAAGATTAGCAAGTGACAAGGAGGAGGATGAAATTTGTATGAGACTTTCCCATTATTTTCTCAACTTTTAGAATTTTAACACTCGAGGGGCGTTCAAGCATTGATTGAAGGATCTCGAGGGCTTAGTTGTCCAATTTTTTCGTTGTAACGCAAGAGTAATGCTAAACAACCATCTCTGTCCCACTAGTTTAATTATCTTTGGATCTTGAATTAACAATAAATAAATAAATAAATAAATAAAAGAAGGAGAAAAGATAAAAAGGTCATTTTATTGACTTCTTAAATCACAAAGAAGAATGCCTAACTATCACCCTCGATTTAAAAAAATAAATAAAAAAATGAAGAAAAAAAACATTAGGAAGACATAAGTAATTCTGTGTTTGTCACTACAAACCTGTGTTGATGATCACCGTTAATATCGACCACCTCCCCATTATTTCTGTCATGATCATCACCACAACCCATCTGATCAAGGAACGGCTTCAAATCCTCACATCCATTGGCAATCCCATTCATCCCACCACCACATTGCTTGATATCCAAGGAAGACATAGAATCCTGCATGGCCCATATGCTCACATCTTCATGCAAATGTTGATGATGTGGATGTGCATGTGGGCCCCCATTATTATTGTCACTATTGTTGTTGCTATTGGCGTTGTTTTGAACAAACACATAAGGCAGTTGTTGTTGTTGTTCTTGCGGTTGTTCTTGCTGCAGTGCAACTGCATGGTGAGGAGGCTGAGGTTGTTGAATGTAATGGAAATGCCCCATTGGGTTGCCGCACAAGCTCAAAGGATCCCCGTTAATCAATAGATCGCACGTGTTTTGATCTCCGATTTCCGGCATTTGAATAGGGTTTTGATGCTGTTGTTGATGAACTTGTTGTGCCTGAGCTCTGCATATGGCTAGCTGGTGAAGAATAATGTCGAGCTCAGCCTTGTTGTACTCGATCAAGTGCTGCATCTCGCGAATGATTCTGTAACAACCGCCAACGGGATCGTTGGCGCGAACGTCAGACTGGAAGATGATGGTGCGCATGGCCTCATCCTTGTCGGGCTGGTCAAGGTGTTTGATGATTTTCGTGATGTTGCTGACGCCAAAGAGCTTGTGAGCGTTGAGGAACTGGCGCTGGCGGTCGTGGGGGAAGTAAGGGGCTAGAATGCAGTCGGGGGCGCACTTTCTGCGCTGGTATTTGCACGCAGCGCAAGCCTGCGTGTTGCCGTTGCCTTTTGTTGACGGTGTTGTGGTTGTCGTCGAAATGTGATGAGTGTGGTTATGGCTATGGCTACTACTACTCATGATAAATTTCTTTTCTTTTTCGGGGGGTTGATGCGTTGTTGGTGCTGTTGGAATGGGATGCGTTTCCGGCGGGGGTGGTAGAGGCTGTTTTTTTTCTTGACGAGGCTTTTTTTTCTGGGGAGTGGGGAGGGGGGTTCCCTTATTTTCTCAATGGAAGTGAGGAGGAAAGGGGGAATGAGGGATGGGGAGAGATAAGAGGGACAGAGAGGCAGATATCTTAACGGTTTCTGTTGGGGAATTTTTGGTTATAAAATGTGATTAGTTTAGGGTGGTGTAAGATTAGGTGGTTTGTCTTAATTTGATTATTAGCCAAAAATAGAAAGAGGATGCTTTGTCTGTTTTTGGGTAAAGCCAAATTAACATTACACTATGAAATAATATTAATTTCCTTAAAAAATATAATTAACAGCATCGAGGTATCTAAAATACTATTAGACGTTACACTCGGTGTTACCCAGTTGTGACTGTATTGTATACACATTGCTGGACACAAGAGCTTCTCCATGCGTGGTGCATGTTAGATTCAAAGCTTAAGCCATCTCCAACGGAGAGTTCTACAAGTCCAAAAGCCAAAAAATGGCTTGATTTGCCCAAAAACTCATCTCCAACCGTTGACTAGGCTATAATTTTATGGAGCTCACCAAACCACATTTGGCCAAAAGGGCATTAGTATAGTCAAATGTAGCCCCCCACTTAGTCCTTTTTTTGGACCCAGCACCTCAATTGCATAATTGATTCAAATTCAACAATTAGATTTAAAAACATCGAACGATAATTTTATTAAATTAACTAATAAATTTATAGTATAAACTTAAAACTAATAAATTATTGAGAGACTATATTTAGTTCCTTCGGTTGAAGATGACATATGATTATGGCATGATACTGTTTATTTAAAAATAATTTCTTATAGAGCTATAATTCTCAACGGGACTATATTTAGCCTTTTCGGTTAGAGATGGTCTTAGAGAAGTGTGTTTTGGACTCGGGTCCAGGTCTTTGGTCCGATGATCAAAGTAGCCAACTCGAGGGACATTATAATCAGCTCTAGTTCGACAGGTTCAGAAAAGTGTGAGGTTGCATAAAGCAATTTTAGAGCCAGAGCCAGTACATAAAAACAGCGGCAGGAGATTCAATATCTTACGAAGGAACACAAGTGTAAAGTAAATCTCCATCTCATTCCAAGAAATTGCTAGATGATACAAAGAGAATAAATGACTACGGTTCAGCAACTAAAAACAGATACAGAAATTGAAAGCTTGTCGACCAACTATCCAAAGCTTGTCGACCCTTCCTCTTGAATTTCAGCAGTTGTGCATATCTCAATTGCAAGAAGATCTGAATTCAAAATTCAAAATGACGGTGAGAAGCCGTTCCATAATTCTTGGGACATTGTAAGTTATACACACGCAGTTTTTTGTTCTGATTTTCGGAGACAAGGTTTGATGTCAAAAACAAAAAAGTGCACACGTAGTTTCTTAATCGATAATTCAGAAACAGCAAGGAGCCGAAAGCAAAGAAATTTTCTTTATACAAGCTCTAATCTTAATAAAGGAAGGGAAGACAGTCTTACGATTCACAAACAACTGAGGTTCAGAGCTGAGGAGGTCTTCAACAGACCTTCTGTACTGTGTAATCAGGTCCCTGGAATTCAATTCGACAACGAGAACAAAAGCAAAGTGTCATAAAATTGAATCAAGAAACCAACATATTTACTTAGTATTAAATACAACCAATAGAGCACTAGAGTGTACACACTTCCTCTGATGCAACGATTGCTCACTTTCTTCCAACTTCTGCTTCTGTCTGTTACGATTGTGATTAGTCTGATCGCAATTAGTAGTTTTCTAGTACTTCTATTAGTAATAATCTCGTTGTTTAGTATTTTAGCCAGCTGGCAATTGTCGTAGTGGAAACATATATGTAATCAAATTGGTGGGGTTGTCCTCCAACCATGAATTAGAAAATCATTATCAATATAACAAAAAGAAAACAACTCTCTCTCTCCTTCCGTCTCTATCGTCCTCCATAGTTGTTTGGCAACTTGCAGGTTGAGAACAGGGGTGCTGAGCATCGATACTTATAACTGGTATCATCCTCTAGATCCTGCGACTCCCTCTTGTATGCCCCGCCACACCAACAATTCTCGGATGTCGACCTTGGAATCGTGCATCTCTGCTGTGGAAACTGTTTTGGAAGCTCTTCCTCAACAGATCCAAGCTGCTTCGGACGCCCGCCTCACCTCCTTGGAGACGAAGTTCTCCCTCCTCTTGGAGTATCTGCATCGAGATCCTGGCGCTCGTGGTGGCGAGGGTTCTTCTGTAGCTCCCAATCCTCCAGATCCCGATCCGTTGCACCCTACTGACGACGGCGACTGCCGTTATCTGGAGACTCCGCGATTTCCTCGTCGTGACTCTTTTGACGGCGGTTTCACTCCGCGCCCTCAGTGGCCGCATCGTTTGGACTTTCCCTATTTCACCGACGGCGACGATCCTTCCGCTTGGATCTACAAAGCTGAGCAGTATTTTGCTTATTATCACACTCTAGAAAATCAGAAGGTACTGACTGCTTCTTTTCATTTTGAGAATGAATCGCTGCAATGGTTCCGATGGCATGATTGCATCTGTTCCACTTCCACTTGGCATGAGTTCACCACCGCACTGTGCCAGGAATTTGGCTCGTCGGATTTCGAGGACTGTACCGAATCCTTGTTCAAGCTCAAACAAACAGGTAATCTTAAAGACTACATACTCGAATTCCGGCGTCTCGCTAATCGTACTACTGATGTTGGCCCAATTCTGTTGAAGAGTTGTTTTATTGGTGGATTAAAGCGAGAATTAAAGTATGATGTTAAGTTGCTGCAACCTATTTCGGTGCATGATGCCATTGCTCTGGCCGTGCAAATTGAGGCTAAGCTCCTGGATCTAAAAAATGTCACCCCTAAACCTGTTCCTTCGGCCAGACCCAACCTTCTCCCTCCTCCCAACCCGGGACGGAACCGAGTCCCTGCTTTGCCTTATAAAAAATTAACCCCTGAGGAGGTGCAGCGAAAACGAGACCGGGGTGAGTGTTGGTTTTGTATTGACAAGTGGGATAAAGGACACAAATGTGCTCATAAACAGCTTCTTATGTTAGATATAATTTCTGATGATGAATGTGGAGATGATGAACCAACTGATCTTCCTGTAGAGTTACAAAGCATGGCATTGAGTGAGTGTGCCTTTTATGGCACTAGTGCCAAAACTTCGGTTCAAACTATGAAGGTGGAAGGGTTGGTCAAGAATCATACTGTTAAAATACTGTTAGATTCTGGAAACACCCATAATTTCATTGACTCTAGATTAATCAAGCAATTGGGGTGTTCTGTTCATCCAACAAAGCCCTTCGAGGTGATGATTGCGGATGGGGGTAGAGTGAAAAGTCAAGGTTGCTGTAGACAGATGCAGTTGACAGTGGGCCAATATAATTGCTGCAGTGATCTGTTTGTTTTACCTCTTGGGGGTTATGATGATGTCTTAAGGGTCCAGTGGCTAGCCACAGTAAGTCCAGTCCTGTGGGATTTTCAAAATCTGACTATGGAGTTTCAAGTGGGATGCCAGCAATTTAAATTGACTCACTGTGCACCTTCACAGTCTCCCATACAAGATATTTCGTTGCATCACATCAGTAAAGGGTGCTCCACTTCCAACTTGGGATTATTATTATATTCTTTGGAGGTTGAAACAAGTGACACATCTGAGCTCACTTTTTTCCTAATACAATGAACTGCACACGGTTTTGAACAAATTTGAGGTGGTTTTTACTATTCCTTCCACATTACCTCCCTCACGGACCCACGACCATAGGATTCCATTGCTTCCAGGAGCAAAACCCCCTAATATCTGGCCTTATCATTATGGACCTCTACAAAAAGCTGAAATCGAAAAAGCAGTCTTGGAATTGCTGCACTCGGGTTTTATCAGACCTAGCCGAAGTCCTTTTTCCTTTCCCGTTTTATTGGTTAAGAAGAAGGAAGGCACTTGGAGATTATGTATGGATTACAGGGAGCTGAATAGCATCACTATCAAAGATAAATATCCTATCCCACTCATAGATGACCTGTTGGATGAGCTATTTGGGGCTAGGTACTTCTCCAAACTGGATTTAAGATCAGGTTATCATCAAATCCGAATGCATGGGGAGGATGTGGAGAAAACTGCCTTCAAGACCCATGAGGGCCACTATGAATTTTTGGTGATGCCATTTGGCCTTACCAATGCACCAGCAAGTTTTCAAAGCTTGATGAATGACATTTTTAAACCTTATCTCAGGAAATTTATATTGGTATTTTTTGATGACATATTAGTTTACAGTAAAAACTAGGAGGAGCACCTATCTCATTTGCACCAGACTTTGGAATTGTTGATGCAGCACCAATTATATGTCAAGAAGTCTAAATGCTCTTTTGGTCAGCCATAAGTTGAATACTTGGGTCACATAGTTTCATGTGATGGAGTGGTAGCTGATCCCACTAAGATCCAAGCCATTTTGAATTGGCCAGTCCCTAGGAATGTGAAGGAGCTGAGGGGTTTTTTGGGGTTGACAGGTTATTACAGAAAGATTGTACAAAACTATGGCAAGATATGTCAGCCTCTGTACCAACTCACAAAAAAAGATGGGTTCATATGGTCTGAGGCAGCAGAGTTAGCTTTTCAAGAATTAAAAAGGGTCATGACATCTCCTAAGGTGTTAGCCCTACCTAATTTCTCAATTCCATTTGTTATTGAATGTGATGCTTCTGCAAATGGAATAGGCACTGTCCTGCAGCAACAGGGAAAACCCATTGCTTTCTCCATCAAGACTTTGGGCCCCAAGAATCAGGCTCTATCCACTTATGAAAGAGAACTCATAGCTGTGGTGCATGCTATTAAAAAGTGGCAAAATTACCTCCAGGGGCAACATTTCATCATCAAAACAGATCACAATAGTTTGAAATATTTTTTAAATCAAAGAGCCACTACTCCATTCTAGGAAAGTGGGTTTCAAAGCTATTGAGATATGATTATTAGATCCAATATAAACAAGGTGTGGAAAACGTGGTAGTTGATGCCCTCTCAATGGTACCTAATGTCTAGACACTACCAACAAACCAAATTGAAGAGTTAGTGGAACGTGTCACTATCACATACCCTTATTTTGGATGGTTGGATGACTTGAGGAGACAATTGGAAAAAGATGAGTGGGTAAAACAAAAGATGGAGGAATTAAGGGCAGCCACACACGCCAACTCACTTATTTCCGATTTATCAAAGTTCCACATTGATAATGGTTTTATAAAGTACAAAGCTAGGATTGTGATTGGACCTAATTCAACTTGGAGACAAAAGATCTTTGAAGAGCATCATTGCACTCCTATGCCCGGTCATGAAGGAGTCCAAAAAACCTACCATAGATTGAAAAGAAGTTTTTATTGGGTAGGAATGAAAAAAGATATTAAGTCATTGGTAGCTGAGTGCAAGGTGTGCCTACATAATAAGTATGAGACCTTGTCACCACTAGGTCTGCTTCAGCCACTTCCAATACCTGAAAATGTTTGGAGGGACATTAGCATGGATTTTATTTGTGGCTTACCCAACTGCAAGGGAAATTCTGTTATTTTCGTGGTCGTGGACAGATTATCAAAATATGCTCACTTCATTCCTCTTGGTCACCCTTATACTGCAATTATGGTAGCTCAAGCATTTGTAGAGCATGTTTTCAAGCTGTATGGCATGCCAGCAACCATAGTAAGTGATAGAGACATTGTATTCCTCAGTGCTTTTTGGAAAGAATTTTTCAAATTGAGTGGGTCTAAGCTGTGTATGAGTTCAGGATACCACCCTCAGAGTGATGGCCAAATTGAGGTGGTTAACTGGTGCTTGGAGACCTATCTTAGGTGCTTCACAAGTTGTCAACCCAAAAAGTGGCTTTATTGGCTCCCATGGGCAGAATGGAGTTATAGTTCTTCAGTTCATAGTTCATCCAAATTATCTCCTTTCGAAGTTGTTTATAGGTATCCCCCTCCACATATTGCTTCTTATGAAAAAGGCACTGCAAAACTGGATATAATTGAGCAAGGATTGTTAGCAAGGGATAATCTTTTCTCTATGCTCAAGACTGAAGGGAAATCTTTGAGATTCATGTATGGGATTTGATAGGAGCATATTTATGCGCCTTAGTTTAGCTTGTTCTTGTGCATTTATAGTGTTTTTCCTTAGTAAAGTAGTCTTTTAAGCTAGTTTTATGTGTTTTCAGGTTCTAAGGGCAAAGTATGCAAAAGGATGCATTTTGGAGCCTGGGATTTCTAAATGACTAGCATGCATATACAATTCAAAATTTATATACATGAGCAACGGAAGCATTTATCAAATAATATCAAAGCAATAGTCATGCAAATCCCCTTCAAGGTTCATAGGTTTATATATAATGCATCAAAAACATTTTTAGAGAACCAAGAACAAAGTGAAGGTTTAGTCTTATACCTCTTGATCTAGATTTAAGACCAAGGATGGACCACCTCCAAGCCCTTTGCTCCTTGAAATCCTTGAGCCTAGCCTCCCTCCTTGCCTCCTCCACTTTGAAAGAATGAGTACTCCTAGGTTCTCTTCAAGTTTCCAAAGTTGAAAACCTCTAAAGATCCTCACCCACTAGTGTAGTGAGAAGGATGAAGGAATAACCAAAAGGTGAAAGATGTGTTAGTAAAATCACCCCAAGGTGGCCGGCCTTTGATGTGTTTTAGAGAGATATTTCTTTTGCCTCTTTGTTGTTTTAAACACACAAAAACCCTAATGAACAATATCTCTATAAAGTTCCTTATATAGACAAAAGAAACCTAGTCAACAACTTGACTAAATATCTCACCCTTTCCACCTAAAGTGGCCGGCCCTCTTTGTGTTGTTTGGGCTTTGGGCTTTCATTTATTTCAAGTCATCCAATGCTTGAATAAAAGCCCAATGGGTTTAGGCCCAATGGGCCCAATTAAACCCGAACGTTTCTTTAAGCCCAAAACGATCTTTATCGCTTTTATGATTTCTTTAGACTTTCTAAATTAATCACAACACTTAATTAATCCAATTAATTGTTTCCATCATCCATTAATTACTCAGTACAATAGTGTATTGGTGAACAATCTTTTAGGTTCTAATTAGCAAGGCAGTGAGGTGATTGGCACCAATCCAATTGATTATATTTAATCCAATCCCTTAGTGAATTAAAACTTCCTTTTAATTCACCTTTCTTCTTTGATGACTACATTTAATCATCTAGAAGAACTCACAAGCTATGAGTGACATCTAACCATATGTCATAGCTACCCAAGCTAATGTAAAAGTTTATTCGGAGAACCTATTCAGTTGGAATTACAATGTAATTCAATCCTTCTCTAAAACAATACTCTCAATCACATTACTAGGGTATGGATATATTATGTCAAACCCCTAATGTGATTATTCCTTCTTATATGATTCATTTGAGTCGTATAGGAATGCTTTCCTTTATTACGCTCGATACTTCTGATGCGAATAATATAAGCACACAAATTAAACCATCTTTTGACAATTGTAGCAAAGTATGTAAGTAGGGATCGTTCTAAACCGGAGATTAGGAGGGCTTGCTAAAACCTCTAAACTGACTCAAAAACAAAAAGAAACAAAGTTAAAAATGTAAACAAAAGATTTTAAAACAAGAAAGTAAAAGGGGGATTTGAGTTTGGTGAAGTTGAAAGTAAAAACGAATAAACTAAAAACTTAAATAGATTTTAAACAATTTTGGGTTGAATGGATAATGGAAGGCTAGCTAAGGGGTTCTTCTCCACACATGTCTTGCTTGCATACAAAATGATTTCCAATTGCATTTCAATAACTTATTAATTCTCAACGCCCCAAATTAACCATGAATTGCATAAATTAATTCTCAGATTTCCCTAGGTTCATTGAATTGAATGGAATACGCATTACAACCAAATTATTCTTATCAAGGACCCTAACTATGGAATATGCATGATAGAGACACATATCAAAGATCATTAAGTTCAATGGAAATCATAAGCATTGACGAGGCATTCATAACTATGGAATACGCATGTTACTCTTGCCAAGGATTTACTTAACACAATCGTGACTAGCGACTTTTACTACTTATGAATATAAGTTCATAACGATTAGGTGAAATTCCCTTATACTCTAGCATCATATTTATGCATGCAAACTAAGTATGCATCCCTAATCAACATACATAAACATGTTATCAGTCAAATAGATAAGTAAATCGAATTCATAACTTATGAAACGCAATTAAAAGTAATCAAATCATATTGCAAGCATTAACATGGTTTCGAATCCCCCCTAGCCAAGGGGGGTTTAGTTCCTCATTATTACAAAACAAAGATAAACAAATTTAAACATTGGAAAACAAAGGGAAGAAAGCACCTAAACGTTCCAACGATCCATGTTGGATAGCAAGCGCGTCCAAGGACTTTTCTCCTTCTCCTTGCCGCAACAACAAGGTTGGAATGATGTTGAAGGGTTGGTTATTTGGAGGAATGGATGGGAAGGGGTTTAGATATGTAGGAGAGGCAAGGAAAGGCTTGGAGAATGGTTAATTTCTAGATGAATTGAATGAGGTTGCTGCATGGTATTTATAGGGAGAGGATGGACTTGTTTAAGCACAAATTTCTGGTGGAATGGGTAGGTAAACTCACGGCAATGGTGGAGAATTGTTGTTGGGGTAGGTTTTGAGTCATCCACTCACATGTCATGGTGAGTTAAGCATTGCATCATCCACTCACATGTCATGGTGAGTTAAGCATTGCATCATCCACTCAAATTTCTGGTTGCTTTGAAGTAAAAGCCACGGCATTGAGGTTTTTGAGTGAAGTTTTGGCCAATCCTTCTAGAAACCTATCCCTTTTTGCACTTTGTATTTGTTTCACCACATTTTTAGCATGTTCCTAGCCTCATTTGACTTCAAATTCGTCCATCCTCATGTCTCCATGTTTGCACCATCCAATCTTGGCCCAAAAATGCTCCAAAATGCTCCAAAATGCATCTTTTTGCATCCTTGGCCCATAGAACCTACAAACACACAAAAATGGCTTAAACTACTAACATAACTAAGAACTAAGAACATAAATGCACGAAAACAAACATACTAAGTCGCATAAATATGCTCCTATCAACTTCGGCCGAAGATTCCCGAATCATATCTTAGAGTATTCTTCCTCTCTTATCGAAGATTAGAGATCCCTTGTTGCGCATACACTTGCCTTCATGACTAAGTGGCTTAACCCCAATCATGCCGTGGACACCCGCGGATGGGATGACTTTGACATAATCAAAGATTAAGTACTTAGCCACAAGACAACGACGATGCCTCAGGTCAAAGGACTACTTACATTATTCCAACCATTAGAGTTACTTGCTTGACATGTGAGTAGACCTCCATGCAAGTACTCTCGTTCAATTGTGTTCAGTGAACTCATTCCCTTAATGAGCACCTACATACTTGTCTTAGTGTCACAACACGAATGGGATGAGACTTTCCATCCTTCCATTTGAAGCAGACACAGTAACCGATCTAAGCATTGTCAGTATCCCTCCAACAATCCAATGACCAGGAACCTTTTGGACATTATGGTTATGTTAAGAAGGTCTCTGTAGTCTAACATCATTAGATTACTTCTTCAATCGATCCATCGTCCATGGATACACTATTTAAGACATATATCATTTATTGAGATAGTCCTAATTCGTGTCTTTGCCATTTGATGTATAAGAATCATCTATACATCCATTCATTTGTCCTGAAAGGTTACTTCCAAAGATTGACTTTCAGGGCATATTTCCAACAAAGACTAATCTATTGGTGGCTCAAAATAGGATGAAAGCTCAAGCTAATAAGCATAGAAGGGAAAAAGAGTTTGAAGTTGGAGACTTGGTTTATTTGAAATTGGTACCTTACCAGTTGCAATCGTTGGTTGCACATGCTTTTCATAAATTACATCCCAGGTTTTATGGCCCTTATGAAGTTCTGGAGAGAATTGGGAGTGTAGCCTACAAACTCAAACTTCTTACAGATTCCAAAATACATCCTGTCTTCCATGTTAGCTGTTTAAAGAAGCATTTGGGTCCAGGGGTTAGTCCTCTAACAACACTACCAGTGGTAACAGAAGATGGGTTGCAGTCTCGGGAACCAATGTCAATTCTGCAACGGCGAGTTTACAGAAAAGGTAATGGAGCGGGAGTGCAACTACTCATTCATTGGAAGGGCAGCAAGGAAGAAGATGCTACATGGGAGGATTATGATGAGTTGGCTAAGAAATTCCCAGATTTTTTTCTGTGAATACAACCTTGTGGACAAGGTTTATCTGAAGGAGTGGGCAATGTTACGATTGTGATTGTGATTAGTCTGATCGCAATTAGTAGTTTACTAGTACTTCTATTAGTAATAATCTAGTTGTTTAGTATTCTAGCCAGCTGGCAATTGTCGTAGTGGAAACATATATGTAATCAAATTGGTGGGGTTGTCCTCCAACCATGAATTAAAAAATCATTATCAATATAACAAAAAGAAAACAACTCTCTCTCTCCTTCCGTCTCTATCGTCCTCCATAGTTGTTTGGCAACTTGCAGGTTGAGAACAGGGGTGCTGAGCATCGGTACTTATCACTGTCCCTCAACCGTCTACAACCAAAAGCCACACAAATCTTAAACATTCCACTCCAATACTAAGAAAATGCTATATTGTAATACAGTGTGGGTGTGGCATGTTCTGCTACCAAACTATTACTCCAAATCATCGACCATATTTAAATTCGCGAACCAAATGGAATGACAACATAACATGGGGGAGACCTTAATCAAGACCACACTCCACATAAACTCTCACATTAAACAATGTCATCCAACGCATCCCCCATTGATTATCCTGCAACAAACATCAAAATAACTCAATTACCAAAGCCTTGATGCTGATCGATCCGGATATGGAGTTGAGCAGCTGCTGGCACTTCTCAAAGTGGTTGTTCAAATCGCTAACCAATCCGAATTCAGAACCCATTACACAATTCAAATTCATAAACCTTCAAAATAACAACTTTAACAAAAAAACATTCGAAAACCCCCAATTACAAAATAATACCAATGCATCAGACTGCAGATCCCTGGTTCCATTCTCGATCTTGTCCGCTAATTTCTCCACCAACTGCATTATATAAAGCAAACCCAACAAAATTAAGCATAAATTCAAACCAATATGCATTTTTGATTGTATACATATACACACACACAGATGTATATAAATGTGTAGAAGTTAGGGTTTTTGAGTTTGGGTACATGGAAGAGATGGAAATATGAGGCGAGCGACTGGTGATGCTGCTTCTGTTGATGTTGCTGTTGTTGTTGTTGCTGCTGCTGCTGCTGTTGCTGAAGAAGAAGACGCTGCTATGATTGTTTAATTAATGTGATGTTTTGAATTGAGATACATGTTAATGAATGTTAAGCTGGCAACTGCAAAAGTTGTATGTTGATGGTCTTAGAACATGAGAATATTTTCTGCAACTGCAATTTGGTTATTGGTTCAAGGACGCGGGGTGCCCCTGATTTTTCAGGGTAAGAAGGGGTAGAGAAAATGGCTCGAGCCAATGTTTAAGTACTAGGCGCCATGGCGCGGAAGTAACCCATGTCATACTGCCAGAAAAAGCTCGATATAGCTGTTTTCGAATTAAAACTAGCTAAAAAATTGTTGAAAGAATTGCCCTCCATTTAAAAACAAAGTTTTATCAGGCAGCATCGGTGTGGTGTTGCCTAATCTCTGAAAGCTGCCAATGGTCCAGCACTATTATACATTGTAATGCTTGATCATCTTCATTTATAATTTCCTGGTGTGAAATGCACAATTTTCAAGTTTACGAGAGTTGGTTTTTGGCCCAATAAAAAGAGTCTAATATCGATGGAAATTGCAGGTAACGGCATAAGATAGATACGGCAGTAAAACCAACAGTTGCCTTGAGAGCCATGTTAGTGGGAGGGATAGCGGCATTTGCCAAAGTAGCCGGTGCAGCGAAGGCTGCAGGTGGTGCCAAGGTGGGTGCAGCGGCAGCTGCCATGACAGCAGCAGCCACTGCAGCTGTAGGAACAAGACAAGACGACACGAACAAGTAAGCCGAATGAGTTTTTCTTTTGATGTAATCTGTAATTTATGTAGCGTTAGTGTTGGCTGTCCCGGTGTGTCCCAGGAGCAAATTTGCTACATTTGAGTTGTTACTTTTGAATGTAAGTTAATGTTGAAACACTTGAAATAAATGACATGATTTTTTATTTAATCCCTTGTTTTTCCGCATACACTCTGTTAACTATCATCAACGAAACGTGGTGGAAGATTTTTCTTCAGGACCACCATTTCGAAATGGAGACAAACAGTGGAAGTCCGGTTATGTTTTCAGACACGATCGTCTCATATTTACGTAGTGGCACTAAAGCTGATGCACACAAACTCCGGGTTTGGGGACTCTAACTCAGATATGACCTGTGCAATTGTAAAACATAAACAAGTGGATGTTCAAGCTAAAGCAAGCACTCAAAACGAATATAAGAAACGAAATGTTTTTCCGTTGCAACCACCGAAAACAAAAGAATATAACTCAGTTCAAATTAACTTTCGGCATCTCATACCACAACATTCTTCCCATGTCTGTCCCTTTTAACTGCAAAAATGCAACATATTTCAAATCTCGAGTAAAAGAATTCATCTTCTGTTATCAAGAACACAGGACCAGCCAAAATCTTCCCATGTTGAAATTGTTAATAGTCACAATTCCTTTACCCCTGCCACTCAATGATATGAATGTATCTTTGATTTCGTCTTCTTTGCCGACAGAGAAATCTCCAGCAAAGAATGCTGATTCTTTCGAATCAGTCCCTGAAAAGGAAAGCCAAACTACGAGTCACTGCTCAGGTTTCGGACGTTCAAACTACCACTAGAAATATTCATATACAACGAACAAGAATAACAGACTGCCATTCAAATCCATATATTTGAAATCAAAAGCACGTGGGACAACATTCGATCATTGTAGATCGAATGACATTGGCAGATAAATGTAATGCCTGCATAAACCTCATCACGAAATGGAGAAAACAGTTGCTCATTGCAACTGAGTACTGACTTTACCTTCCTGTCAAAGATATATGGTCCATAATTTAGACGGCCCATGTTTTCAACCTATAACAACAGAATATATCAAATTAGGGGGGGAAATGTGATGAGGCAAATTCGACGTTAAGAAATGAAAGTAAGGATGAACAGAAAAACAAATAGACGACATTCAAGTACCAACACAAACAAGCTGATGTTAGAAAGACCTTTCGTATTAGACAGGGTTAGAGGTTGATTTTTTACCATCTTTCAAACGTGCCAACGTATGTTGGTCTTCCATAACCATCTTCAGACGAGCACATTACAAAAACTTGAGCTCTGTTGAAAGTTGAAATGTGAGGAGCAATTTGTCCCACATCAGTGAGGGACAAGCCTTGCTGGTGGCTTAGATGGTCTTGGGCTACTCCCCATATTGCCAATTGGTTTTATGGTGGAACCCCAATTTCATCAAGCTCTCTAATATATAGACGAGTGGCTTGGAATCTGAACAAATGAGAGGTAATACACTTTGTGTTCCCCTGGAAAAGGAGAAGATAAATTTCTAAGAGTAATGAACAGGAAGCTACTTCATAGAGTAAGGGAAGGTTACACTTTTTGTATGGATACAGTGCTTCCACCATCGTTGTCTTTTGCAGAGCATACTCTGTTGCGTATAACATAAATCCGAACATCTGAAAATAAGAAGCATTCATCTCAGCGTAATAATTATATCGCTTGATCACCATGAGCAATTGTAAGCACTCATCTCAGCGTAATAATTATACTCGTCCGAACCAGTATTTGCCCCATTATAAAATTCAAAGTTTGATCCCCCATTTGCCATCTGCAAATTTGAAATCTAAAGTTAACAAGCTTTGCCATAAAGCTTTACATGAAACTAGGAAAATTACGACTTTTAGGACATACATAAAGCACTGTAGAACCATTTCTTTCCAAAATCTTTTCCAAGGCAGCTGCTTTAAAATCAGCATCAGTCTCTGGATTCTTCTCTCCCCAGTGTGTAAGCCAACCTGTCTAAAACTCTCGGATGCAAACATTATGAACATTTGACTGCTGCCAACAGAATTATTAATGACCAACAGAAACTTACAAAGAAAGTGGTGGTGATTTTCCCAAGGCATTGAACTCCTTTTGCATCTCAAATATAGGCCAAGGATCATCACCAGCAGTGAAGTCAACAGCTACAACATAAATATTAGCTCAATTACCGTTTCTTTTGATTTCATTATTTGTTTATCTTGGTAAGAACCAATCAAGACCATTGCCTACTTGAACATCAAAGCACGATACCTTTTAACCAAAACTTACATTCACTAGGCTAGATCAGTTTGGAAATCTGGGGTGCATGCTAACTAGTACAGAAAAGATAATCCAAAACGAAAAACATACCAATTTAAGGAAAACGGGATCTGATGATCTTAGTCTGGGAGCTGGATTGATGGCAAATAACCAAGGATGGGAACCTCCCAAATCCCACCCTGCAATATAAGCATATTCACAATATTTATTATCACCATTATTGTTAACACCAAAATTATTGGCAACTAAAAGATTAACGATTGAAAAACAATAGTAACTGAGATATCCGAATAATTTGCAATATGTTTATGCCTGCTAGTAGGGTTTAGGGATAAATTAAAGGCCAATTGAAGCATGTCATTTAGGTTCACTAGCAGGGCAACATGGGGCAGAAAGCCACTTAACAACAGGTAGATATCCGAGATCCGTACAGACAGCACTGACCTGCACATACATACATATGGTCCAGGTCGAAGCATATGATAGGAACATATTTATAAGACTTAGTTAGCTTGTTTTCTTGCATTTTCATAGCGAGTTTGTGTTTATTATAATGATTTAAGCTATTTTCGTATGTTTGTAGGTCTAATTGGCAAAGTTGGCAAGAAAATGCATTTTGAAGCATTTTAGAGCATTTTTGGGCTGAATTGGATTGCATGCATGTGAAGCACAAGGAATGGACGTTTTTGAAGATCAAATGAAGCAAGGAATGTGCTAAAGAGATGGAGAAATTAATTCAAGACTTGGAAGATGAATAATCCGCTACAAGGGGACCTAAAACCCTTCTAGAAGGCCTATATCTTCCCTTATACATGTGCTGCACCCACCTTTCTAGAAGCCCTAGAAAGGTGGCCCCCCAAACCCTACTAGAAGTTCCAATTTCTGCCACAAAACATGTTCTTTCTAGAAGCCTACAAAAGTGGCGCCTCAACCCCTTTTAGAAACCCTAAAAATCTGCTAGAAACCCTAGTTATTTTCCCCCATGGATTGGGCCAAGCCTTGTGCCGCAAAACCCTAGCCTTTTCCCATCAGAATTTGTGAAAACCCTAGCCTATAAATATATGTTTTCAGCCACAATTTCATATTACCACCCCCATATAATTCTAAAACACATTCAGCCGTAATTTTGGAGATGAAGGAGCTTTACCATCGCTTCCATTGGAGAAGGAGGACCTTGTGCGCAAGTCACCTGCAACCATTGGAGTTCTAAGAGTTCTTTCTTCCCTCATTTTAGTTTCAATGTTTATTTCAATTTGCTTTTCAATTGTTATGAACATGTGTAACTAATTTTTTCATAGTTAGAGGTGAATTCAAAGCCATGGACATATGTTTATGTTGACCCTAAAAAACTACCAAGCCTACATGGCGCACAGGCCGAGTAATCTATAAGCTAACTACGTCCTTCGGTGAATGCAGGGCGTGCTAACTCGTCGGCAGAACTCGGTCGAGGAGTAAATTTGTTGATGTTGTGTTGGGTGTGCGGCTGACTTCTGCATCTTGCAATTACGGCTGAGGAAGAAACACGTCTCGGCCTCTTGGGTCCTTGAACCTGAAGACAAGGCTACTATTCTTACGAAGTTCACGAATCGCCATCGTCGGATTCGGTCACAGTGATGGTATTCGTCAGAGTAAACTCATGCCGAATCGACACTAAAGTGTAAGGGCACAAATACTCAAAGCAGATATGAGTCTTAATAGTGAACGTGGTTCGGCCATCTGAATGCCGAACTCCAAATCCTACTTGAGAATATCCAATCATAAAATCATAAAATAACTCGGCGTGCAATGCGTCAAGCTCAGTAAGCTGTAACACCTCACTTCGCCGAGAAGGCTAATGAGATGACCTCAATCAATAAGGATTCGGAAACCCTTCTCGACCGAGACTTGGATAGGTAACCAGCCGTCCTCGCCGTAGTGCTGTTGATGCCAACGGAAGATGTTGCGAGATCGGCTGATTCTACGGCGACAGAGCTATCTATGTTGACTGAAGATATCACCGGTTGCTTTCAAATTGCTATTAATGCCAACGGAAGATGTGTCAGCGAAAAGAGAAAATAAAAATCTTAAGTGGTTGAGAGAGTTTGCGCATGGTAGTTGTGTGTTGAATTAGAGAGAGTTGAACGATACATAACCTCCTCTATTTATAGCACCGGATACCTTCTAGGTCGAGTTAACACCCTACTCGGATTAGGATTTCTTCTTCTAATCAAACACCATCTCGAGTATTCCTACTCCCATCAGGATTTTGAACCTATTCTTTCATTGAGCCGGATTCACTTCCGGGTTATTAATCTCGCCGAGACTTCGTTTTGCGTCAGGATTCGACTCGTCCTGCAGTACTGGGCCGAGAATGACTCTACACTCGGCCCAAACTAATATTTTTGGCCCAAACATTACCCCCTCGCTTTTGAGGTCTTTGGCCTAAATCCTCTGGTCGAGCTCCGACCGTGAAGAAGCGAAACTAATACTCAAAATCCAAATACTCTATTTCTGAGGTGCATTTATTGAGCACGATTGCACGATCTTAATCCTGCTAACCAATACAGCACGTGGCATCCTTTCACACGGCTAATCCCTAATGATGACGTTTAAAGCGTGCGGCTCCCTGAACCGTCATACCATCATGACCTTGTTGCTGAGCACAAACATGTTACCTTGATCCACGAACCATTCACCATTGTGTAGGCGCCAAAACATCTTTCACCATAAATCTCGCTGCCACACGGAATTGTGCGCCCCCCAAAACACGAAACCCTTGGTCTTTTTAACTAGATTATCTGAATGTTCATAATGATTAGCGAATTCTTCAGTCAATTTTACCCTTCGTTTTGAATTTCGAACGATTGCCCTTCCTTCCATAATTCTATAAATACCGAAGCTCTCTCATTTGCACTTTACGCTTTCGAGCTCTCTGAAATTTCTTGCCCTTATTCTCCAGTGAATCCCTTTCTTCCAGATCTTCGTCTTCAAACCCCCCAACCCAGAAAATTCCTCTCGTGTCGCATCTTCAACCCACATACAATGGCCTCTTTCATCTCCAAGCTTTCCAAGGAATATGACCAATGCCAGAAAATTATTGATCAAAGTTCAATCAAAACCATCCGTTTTGAAAGTGACATGAGCACCCCTCATCAAATCTTGGGCCCTCTCTTCAAAGCGGCAGTACCACTAACCATCATCGGACTTCTCAATGAGCACTGCCTATCACCCTTGCTGCAAGGGTTTGAATGGTCGAAGTGGGACCTGGCAAGGCCTCAAAGTTCATGGCATTCGACCACTACAACCTGGGTGGCTTGGGTCGTACAAATGGAAAAACTCTTTGGTGAACAATGGAAAGCCCTAGGCATCTACGACGTCATTCACCTTTCATCCATGGAAATCATCCTGGACAAGGAGCTCCTTTTAGCCGCCCTGTGCTTTTGGTGTTCGGCTACCAACACCATGGTCCTCCTTCTCGGCCCCATTGGTCCTACCATTCTTGACATTATTGCCATCTTGGGGACTTCTCCAACTAGGATTCCAATCGACGCCGCCCTCTCTGGGTACTCGTCGAACCTTGACTTGAATGCGCTTTTTGACAAACGGGCCTTGGGACGCTGAGCAGTGCAGGCCAAGCACCCTCGAAAGAAGAGGTTCACAAACTTCACAAGAACTTCTTCAACTATAACACCCTTTATCTCCATTTTGCTAGCCGAGGAGAAGAGGCTCTGCGAGAAGGGGAACACGAGGCTTTCCTCTTCTATTGGTACAACAAATGAAGGGAAATAATGAGATTTATTTGGGATTTCTAGTGACTAGCATGCATATACAATTCAAAATTTATATACATAAGCAACGGAAGCATGTTATCACATAATATCAAAGCTATAGTCATGCAAATCCTCTTCAAGAAGCATAGGTTTATATAAGATGCATCAAAACATTTTATTGAAGAACAAAGTGTAGGAGTAGATTTATACCTCTTGATCTAGACTTGAGACCAAGGATAGACCACCTCCAAGCCTTTTGTTGTTGGAACTCCTTGAGCCTAGCCTCCCTCTTTGCTTCCTCCACTTTGCTAGAATGAGTGCTCCTTGGTTCTCCTTTAGTCTCCAAGATTGAAGACCTCTAAAGATTCACACCCACTAGTGTAGTGAGATGGATGGAGGAATAACCAAAGGGAGATAAGATGATTAGCTAAGTCTCCCCTTTGGTGGCCGACCGATTGTGTTTAAGAGAGAGAGATATGCTTTCTCCTTTTGTTAAATCAACACACAAAAAACCCTAATGAAACTTTTCACTATAAAGTTCCTTTTATAGCATAAAGAAACAAGTCAACAACTTGACTTTCTCTCTCCCTCTCTTTGGCCGGCCCTTTGTGTTTTTTGTTTTGGGCTTTGGGCTTTTATCATTTCAAGTCATCCTATGCTTGAATAAAAAGCCTAATGGGTTTAGGCTCAATGGGCCTAAATAAA
Organism: Malus domestica; assembly: GCF_042453785.1. Taxonomy (NCBI): domain Eukaryota; kingdom Viridiplantae; phylum Streptophyta; class Magnoliopsida; order Rosales; family Rosaceae; genus Malus; species Malus domestica. The sequence continues at coordinate 18,676,354 of NC_091677.1, read as the reverse complement.
CCCGAACTTTCTTTAAGCCCAAAACGATCTTTTATTGCTTTTATGATTTCTTTAGACTTACTAATTAATCACAACACTTAATTAATCCAATTAATTATTTCCATCATCCATTAGTTGTCTCACTACAAGAGTGTATCGGTGTACAATCATTTTAGGTTCCAATTAGCAAGGCAGTGAGGTGATTGGCACCAATCCAATTGATTATATTTAATCCAATCACTTAGTGAATTAAAACTTACTTTTAATTCTCCTTTTTCTTTGACGACTACTTATTTAATCATCTAGAAGAACTCACAAGCCATGAGTGACATCTAACCATATATCATGGCTACCCAAGCTAATATAGAATTTGTTCGGAGAACCTATTCAGTTGGAATTACAATGTAATTCGATCCTTCTCTAAAACAATACTCTCAATCACACTATTAGGGTATGAATATATTATGTCAAACCCCTAATGTGATTATTCCATGTTATATGATTCAATTGAGTCGTATAGGAACGCTTTCCTTTATTACGCTCGATACTTCGGCCGAAGATTCCCGAATCATATCTTAGAGTATTCAACCTCTCATAACGAGGATTAGAGATCCCTTGTTGCGCATTCACTTGCCTTCGTGGCTAAGTGGCTTAACCCCAACTATGCATTGGACACCCGCGGATGGAGTGACTTTGACATAATCAAAGATCAAGGACCTAACCACAAGACAACTATGATGCCTCAGGTCAAAGGACTACTTACATTATTCCAACCATTAGAGTTACTTGCTTGACATGTGAGTAGACCTCCATGCAAGTACTCTCGTTCGATTGTGTTCAGTGAACTCATTCCCTTAATGAGCACCTACATACCTGTCTTAGTGTCACTACACGAATGGGATGAGACTTTCCATCCTTCCAATTGAAGGGGACATAATATGTATTGGTCTATGCATTGTCAGTATCCCTCTGACAATCCTTATGACCAGGAACCTTTTGGACATGATGGTTATGAGAAGAAGGTCTCTGTAGTTTAACATCATTATATTGCTTTTTCCATCGATCCATTGTCCATGGATTCACTATTTAGGACATATATCGTTAATTGAGATAGTCCTAATTAGTATCTTTGCCTTTGGATGTATAAGAGTCATATTCATTGTCCTGAAAGGTTTCTTCCAAAGATTGACTTTCAGGGCATATCTCCAACAATAAATTTATTTGTTGTACCAAATCCAATAAATATATGGTCGAGAACATGCCAATGGCCAAAGCCCTAGTTAGCGGTCACATTCTGGCACTCAGCCCGGCCATTCTCGTCCATCTTCTATGCTGCTTGGCCGAAATGACCCTAGATAAGGTCGACCCGTACCAGAATGGTCCTTTCTGGGACTTCCAACTCTGGTTGCAGGTGTATTTCGCCCCTCTTCGGCCAACGATCGCTGATTTCACGCCTACGGAAGTGCTCGGCCAACACCCCCCACCAAGCTGAAGAGGTGTTCAGATACTTCTTCGCTCTCGACGATCTTTCTAATGACGAGTTCTTAATTTGTCGTTGTCGAGAATACCCTTTATCGATTAGGCTTCCTACATCCTTGTGGGGCGCGGATGAAGATGCTGACCTTCGTCAATCCTGGGGTCTTTCATGCTTGCCCGCGACTTGCCTCTCGGCTGTGAGGGTCACCGAGCGGGTTAGGAAGTGTATAATCCCAACTTCCCCCCTCAACAGCTTGGCTACCTCCAAGGTTGCCCAGTCCCCCTTCTCTCATCGCGGTCCATCCTAAGCCGTGGACGCGAACCTGGTTCTTTAGAGAAAGAATGTGATGACACCAAAAAGGAGTTCCAAGAGCGATGCCAAAAATTCCACCTTCGATCGGCCTCTCCAGAATCTCTTAGCACCGATACCTTCGGCGATTGGTGGGAAGAATACACTCATAGCTTCTTCAGCGCACCAGTTGAAGATGTCATTAACAAGATCTTCTGCGATCATCCCCACAAGGCTCCTGCTCCCCAACCTAAAGAGGCTACCCATGGTATATAGGTTCCTTTACATATTTGGATATATATATATATATATATATCCTTACTGTTATTGACTTGGCTTTCAATTCTCAGGCAGATGAGCGTCGAAGAAGGTAAAAGCGGTGGCTGCAATTGCAGCCAGGAAAAAGGTAATCCCCTCTTCTAGGCTGAGCAAACGACCCCGACAGGAGACTGAGACGGCCGCCGCAGTCCCTCGTCATACAAAACGCGTCAAGAAATTGACAAACAAAGAGTAACGAGAAATTCACGTCATCTCTAGCCAAACGTCGGGAATAGCCACTCCCAATGTTTCTCCTTCCACCCCAGCTGTAAGCATCCCAATGGTCGTGCAGCCGGCTGTGAAAAGTCAGTCTCCCAAAGCTCGTCCTGACCCTCCAGTCGTGATCGAGCTAAGGACTACTCCATTGGTCGAGTTATCTGTAGTTTCGGGGTCGACCGCTGCACTTGTCGTGGAAGAGGTGGCCCCCCTGGTCGAGAGAACTCTCCCTAAAAATCCAAAACACACGACAGTCGTTCTAGAAGAGAGCGACATGAGAGATGAGATTCGGCTGGCGGGTCACCTTCAACTACGTAATCAACCTCCCCTTGCGTCTGAGGCAGTTGTCCAAGCTGGCCCTTCTGCGGCCGACCGTGGCAAACGACCTGTCGTAGAACCAGAGGAGAGCGATGGGAGCGATGAGATTCCGCTGGTGGGTTGCCCTCAACCCTGCAATCAACCTCCCCCTACGTTCGAGGCAGCTGTCCAAATCGGCCATTCTGCAGCCGATCATGGCGAACGACCTACCATAGAGCCAAAAGGATGGCGGAAACGCCCGTTCATCAGCAGGACCATGACTTCAACATTCCTCCCCAAGAAGCCACTTCGGCTTTCGTAAGTAACCCTACCGCTTTCCTTGGTTATTTTTCTGTCTTAGAGCTCTAAACCAGGAAAATATTAAATGTCAGGTGCCTGCCCACTCTTTTCATCGAAAATTCTACGCGCCGAAGGGTGTTATCTATATTTCTTGGCTGCCTTAGTGGCCATCGAACGTAGATAACCTCTATCGGCCGCGTGAACTGAGAAGCAGTCTAAGACACTGGGCTAGGCCCTTAAGTTATTTAGGTTCGAGCAACGAATCTGAAGATATGGCCAAAGTTTCCTCTCGGCAGGTTTAAAACAAAACCTTCTCGCTATCTTTTTCGTGATGTCCTTGAGCTTAAACTGATTATTGTGTGCAGCCTTCATGGGAAGTCGAGTTCAAAGCTCTCTTGTCAAGCAATACCGGAATGGCTAGTCCTTAGGCCACAACAACTGAACCTGCTGATTCAACTGCTCTGGCTCGGTTACAAGAAGTCTTGTCCCTCTCAGCGTCGCAAGTCCTTAAGCATAAAGGTCTTGATTTGTTGGGTGCATGCCTAAACGATCTCGGAGCCGATGGTCAAATGAGCACCGAGGCTATCGTTCAGGCATCGTCCACCTTGGGGCGCGTTCGGGAAACCTTTAGTGTCCTCGAGAACGCTCTGAGGGCTGAACAAGATCTAAAAGCGACCGTGGCCGTCCAAGACGCTCTACGGTCGAAGATCGATGCCTTAAAGGCTAAAGGAGAAGCCTTGGCCGACCTCGATCGTCAAATAGCCGAATTGGCAAAATGAAGGTCGGCTATTGCTTCTGAGCTTGCGAAGGACTTTTGATGCGTAAAATAACTAAACACACAAATTAAACCCTCTTTTGTCAAATTGTAGTAAAGATGTAAGTAGGGATCGTTCTAAACCGAGGATTAGGAGGGATTGCTAAACTCTTGAAAACTAACTCAATAATGTAAAAACAAAGTTTAAAACACTAAACTAGACTCAAAGAATGTAAAATTAAAAGTTAAAACACCAAAATAAAGCAAAGGAACCAAAACAGCAAATAAACACTCAAAACTGCCTTAGAAGCACAATCCGGGCAGTTTTGAGTACTAACACAAATTTGGACGAATATATGTTATAACTTGACTCAAAACACTTAAAAACACAAATCAAAACACTTTCTAACTAATCTAAGACTTCAAAATAAAGGGGGATTTGTTTTGGACGAAAATTGAAAACAAAACAGAAACTTTAAAACAAAACAGATTGTAAAACCTTTCGGATGAAAAGGATGGATAAAAGGCTAGTTAGGAGGTTCTTCTCCACACATGACACACTTGCAAACAAAACGATTTTCAGTTGTTCTTCCAATAAATTATGAAACTCAACACCCCAAGTTAATTAGATACGCTTAAATTAACCTTCAAGTTCTCCTTAAGTTAATGAATTGGATGGGAAAGCGCATACAACAATTCAAAGCATTCCTCAAAGGTTCCTTACGTGATGAGCACAATAAAGATACAATCAAGAATCATGAAGCACAATGAGAACTATAAGTGTTGACGAGGCATTCGTTACTATGATGAGCATGAAACTCGTGCCAAGAATTCATTCAACGCGATCGTTTTCAAGCGACCTTCACTACTTGTGATTATAAGATTGTAACTATTAGGTGAAACTCCCTCATAATCTAGCATCATATTCATGCATGAAAACTAAGCGTGCACTCTCAATCAACATACACAAATAAGTTATCAATCAAGTAGATGAACGAATTGAATCCACAACTTATGAAATAACAACTGAATGTAATCAAATCATATTGCAAGCATGTACATGGTTTCGAATCACCCCCCAACTAAGGGGGTTTAGTTCCTCATACTCACAACACAAAGTTTATTGAATTGAAACATTGAAAACATAAGAAAGATTACACCTAAAAGTTCCAGCAATCTGCAATAGACTAGCAAGCACATTCAAGAGCACTCCTTCTTCCTTCTTGCTGCGGCACAAGGTATGGAGATGGTTTGGATGGGTTTTGGATGATGGAGAATGGTGGGAAGGTGTCTAGGATGGGTGTATGGCACGCTAGGAAGGTTTGGGGTCAGAAAATATGGATTTGGGTGAAGGTTGGGCACGGCAAAGGTAGGGGAAAGGTTTCTGGCGTGAATGGATGTGAATGGGTGTGTGTAGAATGTTTTGTGGCTGCAACCAGGAGGTTTATTTAAAGGAAAACAGAAATTAAAACCCTAGGTTGATTAGGAAATCAGAAATTAAGTCTAAGGATTCTAGAATTAGGAAATAAAATCAGAAACTTAAAGGAAATAGGCAAGGATATGCGGCAATTACTTAAAACACAAAAGGAATGTGTTTTAAGTCAGATTTTGGGAAAGAAACCCTCCCCCTTGCACGGCAAGGAAGAGGAAAGGATGAGGGAGGTGCGGCTAATGTTTTAAGAAAGGAAACATGTCCTAAAACTAAAGGGAAATAGGTCTACTTGTGCGGCAAGGGTTTGGGAAAGGTCTAAGTGACCTAAAACTGATGGGAAAGAGGATCCCTTGCACGGCAAGGAAGGGGGATTAAGGGAAAGGTGCGGCAAAGGTCCTAGAGTGGTTTAGGGCCTTTGTTTGGTGTCCCAAAGTGCTTAAAAGGTATTCAAAGTGGCTGGAAATTAAGGACATTTAGGAATAGGGAAGGTCAACCAAAATAGGAAACCTTGGCTTAACTTTCCTACTTCAAGTAGGAATCCTTGTTGGAGTAGGAATCCTTGTTCTTCTAGGAATCCTCAAATGAGTAGGAATCCTTCTTCAATTAGGAATCCTTTGTTGATTAGGAATCCTTCTTGGATTAGGAAACCAACTTTCTTCAAGACTTCAATTCATCCATTCCTTTTGCTCCAAAAGGCTCCAATTTGCTTCTTTTTGCACACTTTGGCCTTAGAACCTGAAAACACACAAAAGTGACTTTAAACACTAAAATTGCTAAGTAAACACAACTTAAATGCACGAGAACAAGCCAATTAAGTAGCATAAATATGCTCCTGTGAAATTCCCCCACACTTAGCTTTTGCTAGTCCTCGAGCAAAACAAACAAAAGAAAGGAAACAAAACGAAACAAACTAACCAAAACAAAACCTAAACCTTCCAACATTTGCCTCAGGGATTTTCAATGCACATGACATGTTAAAGATTGTTATCCCCACAGATTTGAGTTCTCTTTACTCATAAGCACATACTTAATTAAAGCCACTACTTACTAGTTCACAAGTAATCAATTAAAACAATGCTTTGAATGTAGTAACATGCCTTAGAGAATTCCCTCAATTCCTTACAAGATATACACTCTATTTTCACTCAGATTTTCTAACTCCACACCCTACACTAGTCATATGTGAGAAGATTGATGTAGATATGAAAACGAATGCTCACATATATGTTTCACAAAGAACGCAGTTTCTAGAGTTAAGAAGCATGTTTATATATGATCTCATGAATGAAATGCTACTACTTAGATGCGAGAACCAGTGACACCATATGCTCATACCAAATTCAAACTCCATAAATTGAAACACATAACACTCAAGATAGAAGTTAAGGGTTGTAATGGGCTTGGGGTGTTGGTTAACAAGGAAAGGATAGGGGAAAACAAACGTTCTTCAAGCGATGGTAAGCAAAGCAATGAAATTGAGACTCAGAATTCACTTAAATTGCAGAAATTAACTTTAACACACAAGGGGGAGACTTAAACAACTCCTTAGGGCCGAATTCATTGTTTTGGACCCTCACTTCCACAAACAATACTTTGGAACTCTTTTTCTCAACTTTTCAACTCTTTTTTCATACTTTTCACACTTTTCTTTTTTTTTTCTTCTTTCAATGCCGTGCCTATGGCACACTAATTCACATGAGAACACTTCCCCCACACTTGTTTTCTGCCATACATTAATCAAAAGGAATTCAAATTGAATCATGCTTTGCTATGCTTTAAGAACAAAGGTATGGATGGTCATAAACTAGGCTAGGTGAGGATAACGTGGGTTAACAAATAATGAAGGCTAACAAGGCTCAACGGGGTTAAACTTAAACATAAAATGATATGGGATATACGGCAATTTGGCTTTGGTGGTGGTAACTACACAACTTCATCTTGAATATGTGTTATGCAAATCAATAACATGCTTTGAATGAAATGGGCATGAGTTCTAGCATTTGGAACTAAATGATGAAACGCCTTCTAAGTCGTAACCAAGCAAAGAATAATGAGATCATGCAACGACTTTAGAAAACAATAATGCATAGATTTTAACTCTCCAAATAAATGTTTAGGCTCAAGTCTCACAAGGTTGTAGCGTTTGTTTGAGTTCCTTCCTTCAAGCATGTTACAAAAACTATTTTTTTTTCTTTTATGATTGCATGTGAATTCATAAGTTATAACCACAACCAAGCATAAACAAAGAGTAAATCAAACTTTCATCCATGTTAATCACTCTCTTTAACAGCCATGTAATTACAAACCGAATCCTCATCATTGTGTTGGAAGGTACCCTAAAACACAAACAAACACACAAAAACAACTCTTTTTGGGTTTTTAAAACAAATTTTTCAAATTTTTATGTGATTTTCGGATTTTTATGTTAACACACACTAAAACACACCAAAACTGCTTAAAAACACTTAAAAACAGCAAGGAACAAGTCTCCAAGTTAAGGGTGATAAAATCCCACGAATTTGCATCTAAAACACTTAGTTACCCCCCCACACTTAAATCAAACATTGTCCTCAATGTTTCAAGCATAAAACCACACTAAACAAAAAGAAACACACAGACAGCAAGTAAATAACAAAACTGGGCAGATTAGAAACAAGCAACAAAGTGAAGGGTTTTAGGAACGCAAATCTGGAATTAGAGTTATTCCTAGGGCTTCCTTTGTTGAATTGCATGGGTTGCCTCCCAAGTAGCGCTTTCTTTAACGTCGTGAAGCCGGACGAAGAACACAATCAGACCCCATTGGAGCCCACGGCATCTAGTGGGATTTCTTCCACAACATGCTCAACAAAGTTCTCGTAGTAGGGCTTCAATCTATGTCCATTCACCTTGAATTCTTGGCCGGTTTTCAAACTTTTTATTTGGACTGCACCATGCACAAAAACATTAATGATAACAAATGGGCCAACCCACTTAGAACGTAACTTACCGGGAAATAGACGAAGACGGGAGTTAAATAGCAACACTTTCTGCCCTATGGAGAATGTTTTGCCTCTAATCATCTTGTCATGGAACACCTTGGTCTTCTCCTTGTAAATCTGGGCATTCTCATAAGCATCATGCCTAATCTCCTCAAGCTCATTCAATTGAAGCTTCCTATGATTTCCAGCCATGTCCACGTCCATATTGAAGGTTTTGACCGACCAATGTGCCTTGTGCTCAAGCTCCACGGGGAGATGGCATGGCTTGCCATACACTAGCCGAAATGGGGACATACCTATGGGTGTCTTGTAGGCCGTTCTATACGCCCACAATGCATCCTCCAAACGCAAGCTCCAATCTTTTCTATTTGGCCCAACGGTCTTCTCCAAGATTTGTTTGATTTCTCGATTGGAAACCTCGGCTTGGCCACTCGTTTGGGGGTGATAAGGTGTGGAAACCTTATGCATCACATTATACTTCCTCAACAATGCCTCAATGGTGCGGTTGCAAAAGTGAGATCCACCATCACTTATAAGCACTCTAGGCATCCCAAATCTAGAGAAAATGTTAGATTTAACGAAATCTGCAACAACTCTAGAATCGTTAGTTCGGGTGGCTTTAGCTTCCACCCACTTCGACACATAATCAACAGCAAGTAATATGTAAGTAAAGCCAAAAGATGTAGGAAAAGGACCCATAAAATCAATACCCCACACATCAAAGATTTCAACAACAAGAATGGGGGTTTGCGGCATTTGGTCCCTTTGGCCCAAATTTCCCGTTCTTTGACATCTTTCACACGTCAAGCAAAACGTCCTAGCATCTTTAAACAATGTAGGCCAATAAAAACCACATTCAAGAACCTTATGCGCTGTGCGTTGTGTGCCAAAGTGTCCACCACATGCATATGAATGGCAAAAACTCAAAATGGAATGAAATTCAGATTCAATCACACAACGACGCACAATCTGATCCGGATAGATTTTCCACAAATATGGGTCATCCCACACATAAAACCGTGCCTCCTTTCTAAGTTTATCATATTGGGCCTTGCTTAGGGTGTTAGGAACTTGCTTAGACACCAAGAAATTGACCAAATCGGCATACCAAGGGGTACTTACCTTAATGGACAGAAGTTGTTCATCCGGAAACGTCTCAGAAATGGGGAGGGACTCTTCTTCACGTACCAATCTGCTTAAGTGGTCAGCCACCACGTTTTCACAACATTTCTTGTCCCTAATTTCAATATCGAACTCTTAAAGTAGGAGCATCCAACGAATGAGCCTTGGTTTAGCCTCCTTTTTGGTGAAAAGATACTTCAAGGCTGCATGGTCAGTGAAAACAATTACTTTAGTACCAATTAGATATGATCTAAATTTATCTAAAGCAAATACAACCGCCAAAAGTTCTTTTTCGGTTGTAGAATAATTCAATTGAGCATCATTTAGAGTGCGTGAAGCATAATAAATAACATGGGAATGTTTATTTTTTCTTTGACCCAAAACAGCCCCAAGTGCATAATCCGAGGCATCACACATCAATTCAAATGGAATGGACCAATCTGGAGGAGTGATGATGGGTGCCGTGGTAAGTAGCTCCTTGAGATGCTTGAATGCCTTCTCACATGCCTCGTTGAACTCAAAAGACACATCCTTTTGGAGGAGGCGGCATAGGGGTTGTGCAATCTTGGAAAAGTCTTTGATAAATCTTCCATAAAATCCTGCATGACCAAGAAACGAACGAACCTCTCTAACCGAAGTAGGAGAGGGTAAGTAACGTACAAGATCTACTTTAGACTTATCAACTTCAATTCCTTTTTCAGATATTATATGACCCAAAACAATACCTTGTTTAACCATAAAGTGACACTTTTCCCAATTCAACACAAGGTTTGTTTCAACACAACGTTTCAAGATTAAAGTGAGATTATCCAAGCATTTGTCAAATGAATCACCAAACACACTAAAATCATCCATGAATATCTCAATAATCTTTTCAACATAATAAGAAAATATGCTTACCATACACCATTGAAACATGGCAGGAGCATTGCACAAGCCAAATGGCATGCGTCGATATGCAAACGTTCCAAAGGGACAAGTAAAAGTGGTATTTTCTTGATCATCCGGGGCAATGACAATTTGGTTATAGCCTGAATATCCATCAAGAAAACAATAAAAGGAATGACCTGCTAACCTTTCCAACATTTGGTCTAGAAACGGCAAAGGGAAGTGATCCTTCCTTGTGGTGGCGTTTATCTTCCTATAATCAATGCACACACGCCAACCAGTTTGAATCCTCATGGGTACAAGCTCATTCTCGGCATTTTCCACAACTGTCACTCCGGATTTCTTAGGCACACATTGGATAGGTGAAACCCAACGACTATCGGAGATGGGATAGATCACCCCACAATCTAGAAGTTTAATTATCTCATTTTTCACAACTTCCATCATTGGAGGGTTAAGACGGCATTGAGCCTCTCTAGTTGGTTTGGCCCCCTCCTCAAGAAATATGTGATGCATACAAGTCGTAGGGCTTATACCTTTGATATCGGCCAATGTCCAACCTAGGGCAGATTTGAACTCCTTCAAAACTCGAAGCAATTTCTCCTCCTCTTATGCCGTGAGGGAGGAGGAAATGATGGCAGGTAGTGTTTCATTTTCTCCCAAGAAAATGTACTTCAAATGGCTTGGCAAAGGCTTGAGTTCAAGGATAGGTGCCTGAATTATGGATGGAAGCAATTTGTTAGTCGAAATGGGAATGGACTCACGGTTAGTATACTTACCATCAAGCTTAGGTGAGGACTCAAGGGCAGCCACAACTTCAATTAGTTCCTCACTAGGGGGCACGGCAAGAATGTTATCATTCATGCCGTGGGTTTGCATGAAATCTGCCCCTTTGTTTTTGCCTTCCACGCCTTGTGTAATGACTTTTTCAAGCACATCCTCGTTCAAATCTTCAAGATATCCCTGCGCCAAAGAGTCAACAATATCAATAGAGAAACATGAATGATCTTCACAAGGATATTTAATAGAATCAGAAAGATTGAAGTTAACAACTTCCCCATCAAATTCCATGGACAAAGTTCCATGAAACACATCAATTTTAGTCCGGGCCGTCTTTATGAATGGCCTTCCAAGTAGAATGGGCAGCGAGGGTGCATGATCCGATTCATCCATCTCAAGAACATAGAAATCCACCGGAAAGATCAAATGGTTAACCTGCACCAAAACGTCTTCCAAAACTCCCTTTGGATAGGCATTAGATCTATCGGCCAATTGTATGATAACACCATCATTTTTCAATACTCCTAGGTTCATAGATGCATAAATGGAATATGGCATAACATTTATAGAAGCACCTAAGTCAAGCATGGCAGATTCAAATCTAGTGTTACCAATGACACAAGGAATGGTAAAACTACCCGGATCTTTGCATTTGGGAGGTAATTTGCGTTGCAAGATAGCGGACACATTCTCACCTACCGTTACCACTTCTTTGGTCGAAATCCTCTTCCTAGTGGTGCACAATTCTTTCAAGAACTTAGCATACCTCGGGACTTGCTTGATTGCATCTAACAAAGGTATGTTAACTTGAGCTTTCCTAAAAGTTTCAAGGATATCCTTTTCTGCCTCTTCTTTCTTCGTTTGCATGAACCTACTCGGAAAAGGCACATTTGAAGGGAAAACATTAGTATGAACTGAATGGGACACATTCTTACCCTTATTGGCCGAATTGGACAAATTGGAGGCCTTAGGGACTTGCGGCAAAGGTGGAACCTCCTTTGCCGTGGGCATGCTTGATTCCTCCTCTTCAATTTGCACATTTACATCACTTTTGGGACCTGTTTGTGATGGTGTAGAACCTGCCCCAATCTCTTTTCCACTTCTCAAAAGTATTGCCTTTGCACTTTCGAAACCTCCCTTCGGATTTGGAATGGTGGAACTAGGGAGTTGTCCGGGATCTCGAAACTTACCTATAAACTCGGCAATCTGCCCAATTTGTTTCTCAAGTTGATCCACCCTTTTGTCTTGGTTTTGCATAGCTTTAGCTTGATCTTCCTACCCATTAGACAACTTAGTTAGTATCTTAAGAAGTGCATCATTGTCAAGAGACATACCTGAGGCACTTGGGCCGGATTGGGCTTGATTTTGGGGTGGGCCGTAAGTTTTGGGAAAGAACCCCGGGGGTTGTTGCCTAAAGCCTCCTTGGTTTTGAGGTTGTTGGGGCTCCCTCCACTTGAAATTTGGGTGGTCTCTCCAACCGGGATTGTATGTATTTGAATAAGGATCATTCCTTGGTTGGTTTTAACCTTGAAACCCAATTGCATTGGCGCTTTCCCATCCACCATTTTCAATCAACTGTGGACACTTTTCAGAGACATGTCATTGGATGGAACATACGCCACATACAATTGGTCCTTGCATCTTCATGCCTTCGGCCATCTGAGACACAATAGAAGTAAGATTAGCCAATTGTGAATGAATGTCAGGAGTCGAACTTACCTCATGGACTTGATGCCGTGGGGGTCCCCTTTGGCCTACTCCTTCGTATTGTTGAGCGTTCAACGCTCGATTAGAGATCAAGATCTTGGCAGCCATGGGTGTTTTGTCCACCAATGCTCCCCCCGCTGAAGCATCAAGCATTTGACGTTCTAGAGGTAGGAGACCCTCGTAGAAGTATTGCAAAAGCAACTCCTCCTTCATCTGATGCTGTGGACAAGAAGCAACAAGTGATTTAAATCGTTCATAATATGTAGGAAAAGACTCACCTTCTTCTTGCTGGATGCCGCTTATCTTTTTGTGTAGGAGGATGATGCGAGAAGTTGGAAAGAACTTCTCCAAGAACGCTTTCTTCATACTCTCCCAAGATGTGACAGTGCCAGGAGCTAACTCGTATAACCAATCCTTGGCTTTATCCATCAAAGAGAATGGAAAAGCCTTCATCTTCAAAATACTTCCGTCAACATTGACGGGAGTCACACTAGAGCAAACTACTTCAAATTCTTTCCAATGTTTGTTAGGATCTTCCATGGACAAGCCATGGTATTTAGGAATATGATGAAGCAAACTTGACTTTAATTCAAACTCTTCCATCTTACCTTGGGCAGCCGTGGGGTATTGGATGCACAAGGGTGCGGCATTATCCAATCCCGAGGCCGAGAGCTCTTTGAGTGTACGGTTGTCCACCGCCATGCCTTGATCCTTTTCACCCACTTGTACTATGGGCTCCTCCTCCTCTTCTAGGACTTCTTCTTCAAGGTCAGGTTCAGGAATTGGCTCTTGTTGATTTCTAGTTCTTCTCAAATTCCTCTCAAAGTCGTCGTCAAAGTCCAAGATGTTCGCACGAACCTTTTGAGAACTTCTAGTCATAAACTAGTACCTAAGAAACAAGAGACAAAATAGGTCAGAAACTAAAATAAAATCTGAAGCAAAGTAAAATAAAAGAAACAAAAACAATCCTAGGGATTAGCAAAATTGCTAATCCCCGGCAACGGCGCCAAAAATTTGATGCGTAAAATAACTAAACACACAAATTAAACCCTCTTTTGTCAAATTGTAGTAAAGATGTAAGTAGGGATCGTTCTAAACCGGGGATTAGGAGGGATTGCTAAACTCTTGAAAACTAACTCAATAATGTAAAAACAAAGTTTAAAACACTAAACTAGACTCAAAGAATGTAAAATTAAAAGTTAAAACACCAAAACAAAGCAAAGGAACCAAAACAGCAAATAAACACTCAAAACTGCCTTAGAAGCACAATCTGGGCAGTTTTGAGTACTAACACAAATTTGGACGAATATATGTTATAACTTGACTCAAAACACTTAAAAACACAAATCAAAACACTTTCTAACTAATCTAAGACTTCAAAATAAAGGGGGATTTGTTTTGGACGAAAATTGAAAACAAAACAGAAACTTTAAAACAAAACAGATTGTAAAACCTTTCGGATGAAAAGGATGGATAAAAGGCTAGTTAGGAGGTTCTTCTCCACACATGACACACTTGCAAACAAAACGATTTTCAGTTATTCTTCCAATAAATTATGAAACTCAACACCCCAAGTTAATTAGATACGCTTAAATTAACCTTCAAGTTCTCCTTAAGTTAATGAATTGGATGGGAAAACGCATACAACAATTCAAAGCATTCCTCAAAGGTTCCTTACGTGATGAGCACAATAAAGATACAATCAAGAATCATGAAGCACAATGAGAACTATAAGTGTTGACGAGGCATTCGTTACTATGATGAGCATGAAACTCGTGCCAAGAATTCATTCAACGCGATCGTTTTCAAGCGACCTTCACTACTTGTGATTATAAGATTGTAACTATTAGGTGAAACTCCCTCATAATCTAGCATCATATTCATGCATGAAAACTAAGCGTGCACTCTCAATCAACATACACAAATAAGTTATCAATCAAGTAGATGAACGAATTGAATCCACAACTTATGAAATAACAACTGAATGTAATCAAATCATATTGCAAGCATGTACATGGTTTCGAATCACCCCCCAACTAAGGGGGTTTAGTTCCTCATACTCACAACACAAAGTTTATTGAATTGAAACATTGAAAACATAAGAAAGATTACACCTAAAAGTTCCAGCAATCTGCAATAGACTAGCAAGCACATTCAAGAGCACTCCTTCTTCCTTCTTGCTGCGGCACAAGGTATGGAGATGGTTTGGATGGGTTTTGGATGATGGAGAATGGTGGGAAGGTGTCTAGGATGGGTGTATGGCACGCTAGGAAGGTTTGGGGTCAGAAAATATGGATTTGGGTGAAGGTTGGGCACGGCAAAGGTAAGGGAAAGGTTTCTGGCGTGAATGGATGTGAATGGGTGTGTGTAGAATGTTTTGTGGCTGCAACCAGGAGGTTTATTTAAAGGAAAACAGAAATTAAAACCCTAGGTTGATTAGGAAATCAGAAATTAAGTCTAAGGATTCTAGAATTAGGAAATAAAATCAGAAACTTAAAGGAAATAGGCAAGGATATGCGGCAATTACTTAAAACACAAAAGGAATGTGTTTTAAGTCAGATTTTGGGAAAGAAACCCTCCCCCTTGCACGGCAAGGAAGAGGAAAGGATGAGGGAGGTGCGGCGAATGTTTTAAGAAAGGAAACATGTCTTAAAACTAAAGGGAAATAGGTCTACTTGTGCGGCAAGGGTTTGGGAAAGGTCTAAGTGACCTAAAACTGATGGGAAAGAGGATCCCTTGCACGGCAAGGAAGGGGGATTAAGGGAAAGGTGCGGCAAAGGTCCTAGAGTGGTTTAGGGCCTTTGTTTGGTGTCCCAAAGCGCTTGAAAGGTATTCAAAGTGGCTGGAAATTAAGGACATTTAGGAATAGGGAAGGTCAACCAAAATAGGAAACCTTGGCTTAACTTTCCTACTTCAAGTAGGAATCCTTGTTGGAGTAGGAATCCTTGGTCTTCTAGGAATCCTCAAATGAGTAGGAATCCGTCTTCAATTAGGAATCCTTTGTTGATTAGGAATCCTTCTTGGATTAGGAAACCAACTTTCTTCAAGACTTCAATTCATCCATTCCTTTTGCTCCAAAAGGCTCCAATTTGCTTCTTTTTGCACACTTTGGCCTTAGAACCTGAAAACACACAAAAGTGACTTTAAACACCAAAATAGCTAAGTAAACACAACTTAAATGCACGAGAACAAGCCAATTAAGTAGCATAAATATGCTCCTGTCAACTTTGAGTCGGGCGGCAAAGATTGTTTAACCGAGTATGCGGTGAGCGTGAAACGAATCGAGCAGTTGAAGATGGACAAGAAGAACCGGCAGGCTGAGGTCATAATGGGCGAGGTGCGGTGGTTGGAGCTGAAGGCCTTTCTTGGCACTCTTCTTCCTTCTTCGCCCTGAATTTATTTAAATGTAAACTGACCGACTTGCTCAATTTGTGTATTCTCTTATCGGTCTTAATGAAATGAATTTCTACTCCCGCATTTCCCATGTGACCGAATAGTACTTCTTTAAAAACTTCCCATTGATTGGTAATCTGTGAACTAAACCGGTCCGATCTCTAAGATGATATGCACTTTTACCGAGAACCTTATGTATGACGAACGACCCTTCCCAATTTGGTGACCATTTACCGAACCTGGGATCTTTAATTCCTACGGGCAACACCGTTTGCCAAACTAACTCTCCCTCACCAAATGTTTTCTGTCGGACCTTTTGGTTATAGGCTCGCTCGGCAATCTGTTTTTGTGCCACCAGCAAGTTATAAGCATCAAGTCGCACTTCTTCTAAATCTTCTAACTCCTGTCTCATGGACTGATTATATTCGGCGCTGAACAGACTACTTTGTTCAATTATTCACAACGAATTTATGCTTAACTCAACTGGTAACATTGCATCGTGTCCGTAGGTTAGTGCATACGGGGTTGTCCCCGTTGCCGATCGGAGCGATGTTCGATATGCCCATAAAACCTCATTCAACTTTAAATGCCACATGCCAGGCCTTTCTTTTATTATTTTCTCGAGAATGCCGATCAACACTTTGTTACTTGCCTCGGCCTGCCCATTTGCTTGTGGATAATACGGTGTAGACTGTTCAAGCCGAATTTTCAAACTTGCAATATATTCTTTAAACCTCTCGGCTGTAAAGATTGTGCCATTGTCAGTTATGATCATTTCTGGTACGCCGATGTGTTCTTCCACAAAGTCGCAAACTTCTTTAGACGTTAGCTAGGCATACGATTTTTCTTCGACCCACTTAGTGAAGTAGTCGGTTGCTACCAGTATCCATGCATGCTTGGCAGCCCCGGAAGATGGTGTGATTTTACCGATTATGTCCATGGCCCATCCTCTAAACGGCCATGGTTTGGTGACCGAATGTAATGATTCGACCAGGACCCTTTGTATAGGACCATGGATCTGACACTGTATGCACCCTCGTGCGAACTTGATACAATCCTTGAGTATTCTTGGCCAAAAATAGACGTGTCGTCGAAACAACCATCGCATTTTACGTCTGGACTGATGAGCTCCGCAAACCCCTTCATGGACTTCTGTGATTACTTGAGCACCCTCTTGGGGGCCGAGGCATAGTAGTAATAGACCATCTTCACCTTTTCGATATAACTCGTTTTGATATATGACATAGTTTGTGGCGTGAACTTTTATCTTGAGACTGTGTTTGCCATTGGGATTGTCAAGATACTGCATAATAGGCTTTCTCCAATCATCTGGTATTGCTTCGATAGTGCAAACATCTATATGATCTTGTCGGTCTAACAACGAAGGTAAGGACATGACTCTTGTGCATATCACGTTGTCACGTCAGAGGACTTGCTGGTTAACCAAGGCCGGGTATAACTGTCGTCTGCGTCGGTATTATGAATTCAGGAAATATATTCAAATGTAATACCATCGAAGGATTCGGCCAAATAGCTAGCGACCATGTGATAGGGTGCTAGAGTACAACTCATGCATCGAAAATAACCATTAAGTTGGTTAATCACAAGTTTAGAGTCGCTGAGGATAAAGGAACGGGTCGCCCTCAAGTCATGAAGGATTCCAATGCTGATGATAAGGGCTTCGTATTCGGCCTGGTTATTTGTGCATTCGAAATCCAGCTTAAGCAAAAAATACCAACGATCATGGTTTGGAGATTGAATGACAATTCCAACACCAACCGAGGATGAAGTACGTGAGCCATCAAAGTACATCATCCAGTAGTTATCACGCGTTTCAACCATGTCGATTTCAACGTCGTTGCCCCTAAAACCATATGAGGAAGGGTGGTGAGCAAGGAAATCAACCAGTGCCTGGCCTTTGACAGCTTTCTAGGGCACGTATTGCAAGCTAAACTCGGACAACGCCATTGTCCACTTCCCAATTCGGCCTTTGACGATTGGTTGGGTGAGCATATAGCGGATGATGTCGGTCTGGGCAATGACTTGGTGATCGATGGGAGCATGTAATGCCTAAGCTTAGAGGCGACGAAAAATACGGCTAGGCAGAGCTTCTCGACGGTGGAATAATTGATCTCTAGTTGATTGAGATTTTGACTTAGATAAAAAATAGCCTGCTCTCGTACAGCGTCGTTGTCTTGCGCAAGGAGGCAGCCGATGGATTCTTCAGCCGCCGAGATATATAGCTTGAGAGGCTTACCGCGCCGGGATGGGACAACGACATGTGGTGTTGTGAGGGAGACTTTGATTTGTATAAACGCCGCCTGATGCTCGTCTTTCCACTCAAATTTATCTGAGTCCTTGAGTTTCAAAAGTGTAGAGAACGCTTTCATTTTACCCGCCGAGTTAGCTATAAATCGGCGGAGAAAATTTATCTTACCAAGTAAAGACTGTAGTTGTTTCTTCGTCTTCAGGGGTGGAGCATTGATGATTGCGCGTGCTTTATTTTCATCCACTTCAATCCCACGGTGATGCACGAGGAAGCCGAGAAAATTACCGGCCGACACACCGAAGGCACATTTGGCAGGATTCATTTTGAGGTTGTGTTGACCCATACAGAGGAAAGCCTGTCGGAGATCATCTAGATGTGCCTGCCGGTGTTTAGATTTGATTACAACATCGTCAATGTAGACTTCGATGATGGTTCCAATTAAATCGTGAAATATGGTGTTCATTGCTCGTTGGTACGTGGCACTGGCATTCTTGAGGCCGAATGGCATGACATCCCATTCGTATGTACCGAGTACCCCCGGGCAGCGAAAAGCAGTCTTGTGCACATCAGCTTCGGCAATGAAAATTTGGTTGTACCCGGCATGTCCATCCATAAAAGATAAGATTGCATGATTCGCCACAGCGTCGATTAACAAATCTGAAATCAACATTGTATACTCATCTTTAGGAGTTGCCAGATTCAGATTTCTAAAGTCGATGCGAATGCGCAATGCACCACTTTTCTTTAAAACAAGAACGATATTAGCCAACCATTCAACATATCGAGCTGTCTGAATGAACCCTGCTTTCAAGAGACGAACTAGTTCATCCTTGATGCTGAGGTGCACTTCGGTCGAGAATCGTCGAGGTGGTTGACGGAAGGGTTTACACCCAGGTTTAATACGTAACTCGTGCTCGATAAAAGTGCGATTTAAGCCAGGCATCTCGTGGTAGCTGCAAGCAAAACAATCTTTGAACTCCTCAAACAGGGCACGAAGTTTGGTTTTCATAGGTCGGGGAAGCAAAGCACTAATAAATAAAGGTCGTGGGTCATCGGCCATCCCAACATTAATTTCTTCCAATGGGTCATTGACTTGGGGCCGATTGTCTTCGAGCTTAGCCGGGGCAGCTTGAATTTTATCAAGAGATAACACAGGACCATTACCTCATTCGGCGATGAACTCTACGAGGTTAACACCTGAATTTGGGTGCTTAGATATAGTATACCAATGAGCCAGCAGTTGTTCCATAGTAGATGAAACCGTGGCCCTATGTTTTTCCCGATCGGTGTTAAACATCGGGGTTGGGGATGAAATTAGCTAACCTGAGTCTCGTCGAATCCTGGTGGATAGTTTCGGTGCCAACCTCGATATCTTTCTGAACAGAAATCTGAGTCAGCCGTCCTTCATCATTGAAACCTTGTAGGGTGATGTAGCCAACGTGGTCATCATAATACCGTGCTTGGATCATGTTAACTTCGAAGGGCTGACTATCGGCCGAGTGAATAATGACCGATTTACCGTCCCAAAAAACGAGCACCTGATATAATGATGAAGGAATATAGCTGGTTTGATGAATCCAGTCTCGACCGAGCAGTGCATTATACTCGATCTTGGAGTTGACGATGAAAAAGGCTGTTATGTGATTATGGCCGGCAATGTTTACCGCTAAAGGAAGCAACCCTTTGGTTTGGGATTTGTCTCCGACAAAACTACTCATTGTGATCCCAGAGGGAATAAGTTCGTCATTGGAGCGACGTAATGCCTTCATGACGTTTACAGGCATGATATTGACAGTGGCTCCACAGTCGACAAAAACTTTGGAGACTGGATACCCTTTGATATGGGCCATTACATACAATGGCTTTAAATGATGAAGTTTGGCCGATGATGATTGAGGAAACAATTTGGCCAAAGCTGCCTTGAGGTTGTCATCTTTTGTTATTGACTCGACTTCAACAACAGTTACAAAATCAATGTGACCGGCTTTCTCGGCAACTACGTCGCCATCGAGGAAATTCAGTTGAGATGTGCTCGACTGAAAATTAGCGGGCAAAACATGGACCATACTGGTTTCGATGTTATCCAGGACCGACGGGCCCATCGGGTTACGATCATCCTCTTCAGCCTCTTCTCTTTCCTGGTCACCGACTGCGGCATCTGCTTCCGTCAGAGTTGTACTAAGAGACTCCTCTGCTCCTTCTTCAATGGTTTGTTCCTGCGGTGTCTCTTCGGAAGCCTGTTTGTTCTGTGTAGGTGCCTCAGGTGCGTATGAAATCGGAATTGTGCCTGGGATTGGTGATAGGATACGAGCTTGCTCTTGGTACATTATACGGGCATCCCTGGTGTCAAGATAGGCATCCAATCGTGCGACTCGTGTATTTCATCGATCGTAAGGCCGAAGAGAGAAACGGCCAAAAAAACTTCGAAGTGGTATTGTAAATACTGAAGGTCCTCCAATGAGAAAGGAAGGTCAGCCGCATCAATATCAGTGTATGGGTCGACTTCAAAGCCAAGGACTCGAGCTTCTCGTATATGCTGGAACCCAGCCTTCAATCCTGGGTCTGAGGTCTTCTGAATAATTCGCTCGGCATCCGGGCAAGTTAGTACGAGATCGATTGTATCTTTACATGCTTTCGGCAAACCATATAGATTGTTGGTAAAATGCTTTTTATGAAACTCTCGTATATATTCCAAGGCCTCCCCGAGGAATGGTGGATGTAAATTTAGTCGAATTTTGATCAAAGGTTCTTGTGGGGTTGGCGGGGACAATTGGCTTTCAGCTTCTTACCTGAAATGCTCGAAGCGTGCCTTTATTTCCCCGGGTCGAAGAAAAAGTTTGATCCGTTTATTAGCCTCCTCAAATGTGGTTTCAACATCTCGATTGACCAGCTGTTTCCCTTGAACCAGCTTTGTCATAATAGTTGGGGATGGTCGTTCATCATCATTGGCAACTGTTTCCTTCGGCCGCCATTTAGGGATCGAAGTTTCTTGGGCTGCTTGTTGGCGGGCCATGCAGTCTATTATTTGGTATCGATATTTCTGGGATTTGGACAGTGCAGTGTAGATGCCTTTCGAATAGTGATATATATACCAATGCTGATCTCGAGGTTCGGGAGGTTTCAAAGTTTTTTGGCTCTGCGTTGATTCTGAGCTGCTAGAATTGCGTATGTAATAATCTTCGTCATAAAACGGAGCATCAAAATCAAGGCGCCGTCTGACTGAAGGTGTTTCTTCCACCCGTACTTTAGGGCCGAGCTTATAAAAAACCCCTTGATGTTGGCCTACGTTGAGCACCTTTTGTTGTGTTGCGGCTGTAGGTTGTTCCATTATAGCCGGAGATGACTTTTCCTTCGGCTCGGTGTTGACATTTGCTTTACACTTTCTACATAAAACCGCCGACCCACTATCTTTATCAGTGCTGGAATCTGTCATAGGTTTGACAATAGCGAGTCCCGTTAGAGCTGTAGGTGGTTTGAACGAAAAACAGCATTGAAACATGGTCGAGAATTCTGATTCAGAGAGCGTTGCGTTGTAACGACCTCTGCCTTCCCTTTTCCTTTGTCCCTAGGTAGGCGAGCATGTACCAGATTTGAGTTTGCCGTTATCAATCCATCTTTGGACGTTGTCTCAAAACACGACATAATTATTTGTCATATCTTTTCTTGAATTATGGTATTTGCAATATATCTTTCCTTTAAGCTCATCGGCCTTGGGAATGTTATGCCCGGGCCAAAGTTTGATGATCTTTGCTGATAACAATTGATAAAAAATTGCATCGGCCTTTGTAATATCAAAAGTATAAACTTTTGATGTTTTCATTGTTTCTTCAGTGGCCAAGCGGGTTTTGACTTCCTTAGAGTCAATTTGAGTCAGTGCCTTGCAAACGTATGGCTTATCTATTATTATCTCAGCTGCGTCCACGCTGACGCATTCACCTTCAGTCGATGCGTAACTGGTAGTGGGATTTTTGTAGATCATCCCTCGGGATGGAGCTTTCGAGATCTTCTCTTCGCGGAGCAAATAATCATATTGCTCGACATGTTGGGCTAGTTCATACATATCCGAAAGTTTACCCCTAAGAATTTCTTTTTGTATTCTACGTCAAGACCGTTTAGAGCAAGTATGACGAATTCGACTTCGGGGAGAGGTACTCGGCACCAATTCCTGGCAGATTTAAATCTGGTAAGATAATCCATTGGTGACTCATCGGATGCTTGAGCCATCCTTGCTAATGACGACACTGACATTTCCATCCCTGGCCGATAAAACTGCTCATGAAATTGCTCGACCAACTCCTCCCAGATTTGGACAGAATTCGGTGGGAGGTTGATATACCAAGCAAATACTAAACCGGTAAGCGAAAAGTTGAAAAGTCGCAGCTTGTGAAAGTCGCTATTGACATCTCCGCATTGCGCGGTGAAACGAGCCACATATTCTAACGAGGATAAGGATGATTCTTCAACAAAAAGGCTAAAATCTGGGATTTTGAAACCTCTAGGGTATTCGAACTGTTCCACATAAGCTGGATACGGATGTATAAATTTAAGGAACTTCGTCCCTTTCTTTATGGCCGAATCGATCATCCGTTGGACCTCGGTCATATCAACAGGTGTTGCTTCCACTCTATGGTCGGATTTGTCTGACCTACTATTTGATCCTCTTCATTTTTCCAAGTTAATTGGTTTGAGTCGAGCAGGGATTGACTCGGTCGGTATAATTGGTAACTGATTATTTCTTGGTGACAAGTGTTGGGCATGATCGAAAGACCTTCCGTCACTGACCTTACTAACCAGTATTTCGAGTAATCTGGTTTGTGCCTCACTGGTATTGCGTATCACGTCATGAAGTTTATCGATTCCTCGACTAAACGTCTGTTCAACCGTCCGAAACTACTTGTCAAGTCATTTTCGAAGAAACGATCTTGTTGGTGGATCAGATCTTTGACCACCATCCTCGTCAGAATCCTCTATTATCCCTTCACTGAGAACACAGGTGTTCCTGTTAGGGATTTCTAGATTGCGAAACTGACCGCCAAGATTAACTTCCCTTTCTCGACGAGTCGCGCTTGTGGACTCAGGTGTCACGGCATTAAGGGGATTCTGCGCCTGCGACACACTATGTCCTATGTTCTGAATTGGCAAATCGGCTGTTGATTTTCCCATAGCTATTTTCTATTTTACCGATCGCGTTTCAATTGGCATGAACTTCATAGTTTAGCACTGGGTCCCACTGGGCGTGCCAAAATGATGACCCTAAAAAACTACCAAGCCTACGTGGCGCGCAGGCCGAGTAATCTATAAGCTAACTACGTTCTTTGGTGAATGCAGCGCGTGCCAACTCGTCGGCCAAACTCGGCTGAAGAGTAAATTTGTTGATGTTAGTTGGGTGCACGGTTGACTTCTGCGTCTTGCGATTACGACCGAGGAAGGAACACGTCTCGGCCTCTTGGGTCTTCGAACCTGAAGACAAGGCTACTATTCTTACGAAGTTCATGAATCGCCGTCATTGGATTCGGTCACAGTGATGGTATTCGTCAGAGTAAACTCACGCCGAATCGACACCAAAGTGTAAGGGCATAAATACTCAAAGCAGATATGAGTCTTAATAGTGAACGTGGTTCGGCCGTCTGAATGCCGAACCCTAAATCCTACTTGAGAATATCCAATCATAAAATAACTCGACGTGCCATGCTCCGAGCTAAGTAAGCTGTAACACCTCACTTCGTCGAAAAGGCTAATGAGATGACCTCAATCAATAAAGATTCCAAAACCCTTCTCGACCGAGACTTGGATTGGTAACCAGCCGTCCTCGCCGTAGTGCTGTTGATGCCAACGGAAGGTGTTGCGAGATCGGCTGATTCTGCGGCGACAGAGCTATCTATGCCGACTGAAGATATCACTGGTTGCTTTCACAATGCTGTTGATGCCAACGGAAGATGTGTCAGCGAAAAGAGAAAATAAAAATCTCAAGTGGTTGAGAGAGTTTGCGCAAGGCAGTTGTGTGTTGAATTGGAGAGAGTTGAACGATACACAGCCTCCTCTATTTATAGCACCGGATACCTTCTAGGTCGAGTTAACACCCTACTCGGATTAGGATTTCTTCTTCTAATCAAACACCATCTCGAGTATTCCTACTCCTATCAGGATTTTGAACCTATCATTTTATCGAGCCGGATTCACTTCTGAGTTATTAATCTCGCCGAGACTCCTTATTGCGCCAGGATTCGTCTCGTCCTACAGTACTGGGCCGAGAATGACTCTACACTCGGCCTAATCTAATATTTTGGGCCCACACAGTTTAATATGAATTGATTACTTTCAGTTTTTGTTTCGTAAAACATGAATGTGATTTTCTTATCTATTTGATTGAGAACTTATTCTTGTGTGTTGATTAAGGATGCATACTTAGTTTGCATACATGAATCTGATGCTAAATTATAAGGGACTTTCACCTAATCGTTTGGAACTTATAATTAAAAGTAGTGAAGATTGCTAGTCACAATCATGTTAAGTAGATTCTTGGCTGGAGTATCATGCAGTTCATAGGTACGATAGCCTTGTCAATGCTTATGATTTCCATGGAACTTAATGATTTTTTAATGTATCTCTATCATGCTGTTAATACAGGGAACTTGAGAAGAATAATTTGGTTGAGATGCGTATCCCGTCCAATTCAATGAATTGAGGGAAATATGAGAGTTAATTTGTGCGTTCACGATTAATTTGGGGCATTGTCATTCATGGTTTAAAGAAACAATACTGGAAATCGATTTATGTTGCATATGTTCATGTGTGGAGAAGGACCCTTTAACTAGCCTATTTCACCATTCAATTCACCTGATTTCATACCTAGTTTGATTTAGTTTTGCAATCTATTCAATTTAATTAATTTCGTCCAAATCAATCCCCCTTTTAATTAAGTGTCTTAGATTAGTTAGAAAAGTGTTTAAATCTATCCAATTTAGTGTTTTGTGTCTTAGTAGTCTTAAATTCGTCCAACTAACTCCCTATAGTTAGTTTTGAGTCAATTTCACTTATTTGTGCTGTTTTGAGTAGTTTAAGTCAGTTTTAAGTCTTAAGTGTTTAGTTTTGTGTTTTTTAGTCATATTTGTGTTGATTAGCAGCCCTAGTTAATCGCCGGTTTAGAATAATCTCTACTCGCTTAATACTACAATTACATGTTTAATAGGGTTTAATTTGAGTGTTAGTTAAATTTCACATCAGCATAACAAGAATACCCAGCTTCTGGGAGAGTTTGAGAAGTGCAACTAAATCCATAATACCGTCAAAATCCAAAGTACCAGCTCTGGGTTCATGTTGATTCCGAGGAGCATAACTTTGAATCGTATTTAATCCCAATGTCTTTGCTCTCAACAACCTATCCTCCCAGTACTGCATTAATAAAATAAAATGTCCCACATCACCATATTAATACAAGAAACCCTTCACTATATATTAATACATGCCAACAGTCTATGATCCACATGCTTTTTCAAATTGAGGTAGTGCATCTATGGAATATGAGCCTACGGATTAGGTTCAACTAGAAATTTCTCCAGTACAAATTCCCCAGTGCAAACTTAAACAACATATGCTCGGAAGACACCCAGGAGTTGGGGACATACTTAAGATTAATGTACACTCAGCTGACGAAACACTTTAAGTCCTTAAGTACTCGGAAAGACCAAAGAAAGGAGAGAAATGCCTTAGGAAGAACCGGGAAATAATGCAAGTCGCCCCCAATGATCTGGAAAGGCTGACTATCTTTCCAGTTTCCAGAACTTGTCCTCTGAAATTTCAAACTTTCTGGCATAATCCCAAGTCTGAAAAACAACCAAACAAAGTTGACACTACTCAATCACTACATGACCAATTGACACTTGCAATTCTTCTACTTTTTGGACAAGAACAAAAAAAAAAAAAAAAAAATTGACTCAAATTGAGTATACTTGGTAAATTTGGTTCCAACTAGATCACCAATTTGTCAAACACTCGGAAAGTAAAATGCACTTTCCAATTAGGCCAACTTGTGCTTGATTTGTCACTTAGTTCAAAACCACTTTCCTAACAACCAAAAGTTAGTTTTTTTTTTAATTAACTCCTTTTACCGCCGAATCAGGAAGGAAGAAGTGGTTGTAACTTTGAAAAAGATGAAACATAGAAAAGCAGTGGGCCCAGATGATATACCGATCGAATTGTGGAAGGTCTTGGGAGAGACAGGTATAGCATGGCTCACTGACCTTTTCAATAGGATTTTGAAAACGAAGAAGATGCCAAATGAGTGGCGAAAGAGCACTTTGGTGCCTATCTACAAGAATAAGGGCGACGTACAAAATTGCATGAACTATAGGGGTATTAAGCTAATGAGTCATACAATGAAGCTCTAGGAGAGAGTCATTGAGCGTAGATTGAGGCAAGAGACAGGGGTTTCGGACAACCAATTCGGGTTCATGCCAGGGCGCTCAACCATGGAGGCAATCTATCTCTTACGAAGATTGATGGAAAGATATAGAGATGGGAAAAAGGATTTACACATGATCTTTATAAAGTTGGAAAAAGCGTATGATAAGGTCCCAAGAGACATTCTTTGGAGGATTCTAGAGAAGAAAGGAGTATGATGGAGCAAAGACTGCCGTAAGAACTCATGAAGGGCAAACCGAAAGCTTCCCCATAACTGTAGGGTTACATCAAGGCTCATCCTTAAGTCCTTACCTTTTTGCATTGGTAATGGATGAGTTAACAGGACATATTCAAGATGATATTCCTTGGTGTATGCTTTTCACAGACGATATAATGTTGATAGATGAAACTCAGGAAGGAGTAAATGCGAAGCATAACCTTTGGAGAAAAGTATTGGAATCTAATGGTCTTCGCCTAAGCCGATCAAAGACAGAATATATGGAGTGCAAGTTCAGTGCAAATAGAGGCCAAAATGAGTTAGGGGTGAGGATTGGAGATCAGGACATACCAAATAGCGACCGTTTTCGTTACCTAGGATCTATCTTGCAAAAGAACGGAGAATTAGATGGACCCCTCAATCATAGAATACAAGCTGGATGGATGAAGTGGAATAGTGCATTCGGCGTGTTGTGTGATCGTCGAATGCCACTGAAGCTCAAGGGAAAATTTTATAGGACGGCAATAAGGCCCGTGATGCTGTATGGCATAAAATGTTGGGCGGTGAAGCATCAACAAGTACATAAAATGGGTGTAGCGGAGATGAGGATGCTTCGTTGGATGTGTGGGCACATGAAAAAGGATAAGATTATGAATGAGGACATCTGAGGTAAAGTAGGAGTAGCCGAAATTGAAGGAAAGATGAGAGAAAACCAGTTACGGTGGTTTGGACATATGCAAAGAAGGCCTACTGACGCTCCGGTTCGAAGATGTGACTACGGGACAGAGTTCAGGGCCGAAGGGGTAGAGGAAGACCTAGGAAAACTTTGGAAGAGACACTAAGAAAAGACTTAGAGTGCTTGGATCTAACGGATGACATGACACAGAATCAAGCGTAATGGCATTCTAGGATTCATATAGCCGACCCCACTTAGTGGGAAAAGACTTTGTTGTTGTTGTTGTTGTTGTTTTTATAATTAACTTAAACAAACGATTGGAAACAATCAGAGCGACCCATAATCAAAACCCTGAATTTATTTTAACTAAATTTTCCAACTTACATGAAAATACAGTGATGTGAAAATTAACTCGACACACAAATTAAACCCTATTGATGACAATTGTAGTAAAAATGTAAGTAGGGATCGTTCTAAACCGGGGATTAACTAGGGATGCTAATCTACACAAATATGACAAAGAAATACTAAATTAAACTTAAAACACTAAACAAGACTTTTATGACTCAAAACTGACTCAAAACAACAAAACTAAGTTAAAAAAGACTTAAAACAGGTTCTAAGGACTATTTAGACGAATTTAATACTCATGGGACTTAAAACACTAAGTTGGACAGATTGAAACACGTTTTTAACTAATCTAAGACACTTAATTGAAAAGGGGATTGATTTGGACGAAATTAATTAAACTAAATAGATTGTAAACTAAAGCAAACTATGTATGAAATCAAGTGAATTGAATGGTGAAATAGGCTAGTTAGAGGGTCCTTCTCCACACATAACATATGCAACATAAACCAATTTCCAGTATTGTTCCTTTAAACCATGAATGACAACACCCCTAGTTAACCGTGACAGCACAAATTAACCATCAGATTTTCCTTATTTCATTGAATTGGACGAGATACACATCACAACTAAATTATCCTTATCAAGTCCCCTAACTATGAAAAGCATGATAGAAAGCATATCAAAGGTCATTAAGTTCTTTGAAAATCATAAGTATTGACGAGACATTCGTAACTATGAAAAGCATGATACTCCTGCCAAGGATTTAACTTAACCCCATTGTGACTAGCAACCTTTACTACTTGTGAATATAAGTTCATAACGATTAGGTGAAACTCCCTTATACTCTAGCATCAAATTTATGCATGCAAACTAAGTATGCATCCTCAATTAACATACATAAACAAGTTTTAATAACTCATATAAGCAAATCACATTCAAGACTTTAGAAACAATAACTGGATGTAATCAATTCATGTAAAGCATATAATCATGGCTTCGAATTCACCTCTAACTAAAAAGAGATTAGTTCTTTATGTCTTTAAAAACATTAAACCAAATTAAAAGCAACATTGAAACAAATCTAAGGATAGAAAGAACCAAGAACGTCCCAGCAGCTCCAATGGCAGATTTTGAACTCTCCCTTGGATTGCAAGCCACGGCACAAGCTTTTCCTTCTCCTTCCTCCACGCAAGTGCACCTTTAAAACTCTCTGAAATCTCTCAATTATATCTGAATGTATGTGGGTGCGTGGGTGAATTGATTTGTGCGGCAGATATGTATATTTATAGGGCAAACTCACGACATAATCCCTAAGGATTAGGATTGAACAATCCTTGAGGAAAAGGACTAGGGTTTGGCAGAAATCCAAAAGGAAAAGGTTAAAGGTTCCAACAAATTCTAAGGCTTCTAGAATAAGGAAAACGCCAGATTTATAGGGTCTTCTAGAAAGGTTGATACGACACCATTTTAGGGGTTCTAGAAGAGCAAGGGTGCGGCATATATGTAGGGAAAGGATAAGCCTTCTAGAATTCAAATATTTAGGTCCTCTTGCAGCTAGATTTAAGTCACAAACTGATTTGGATAAGATAAGATAGGATAAAGCTAGATTAGGCAAGGATAAGATAAGATAAGGTTGGACAAGGTTTTGGATAATGTTCCTTCTTTTGAGCTGATTCCTTATCTTCTTTGTCTTAGATTTATTTTCGTCATCTTTTCAGCACATTCCTAGCTTCTTGAACTTCAATTTCGTCCATCCATCTTGCTCCATTCATTAGCTATCCATTTGGTGCCCAAAACTGCTTCAAATTGCACTTTCTTGCCAACTTTGTCATTTGGACCTACAAACACACGAAAATAGCTTAAAACGCTATAATAAGTAGAAACTAGCTATGAAAATGCAAGAAAACAAGCTAACTAAGTCACATAAATATGCTCCTATCATATAGTAGAAAGATTTGAAAGACATACCCCTTTGGTGCTGGGATGGTGCTGCTGTTGTTAGGGAAAGTGGGAAGAGAGAGGAGGTAGAAGAGCAAAGATAGGGACAAAGATGCCAAACGCCAAGAGAGAGAGAAAGATGAGGAAAAACAGGATGAGTTTTGTGTTTCTCCTCCTCACCATTGTTGACAAGCTGGAGCTAGACACTGAGCTATATTTCTTCTTACTTCATTATGTTTCACTCTACTGTCAAGCATAGCCAATAAATCATTATTGCTATGGATAATTTTTACCTTAATTTTAGCTACGCTCTTTAGAACTCAACTTTGATCTCACTTTGTCTATGAAACTCAAAGTTGTCACTTTACTCCTTGAAACTCGATTTAATATCCAATCAAATGGTGCCACATAAATTGAAAAAAAAAAATTTATTTCAAACATTGTATAACATTTGTTTTTTTTTTTTTGAACAAATGATATCATCTACATTAAGGGGGAGAGGGTGAGCTTAACCTCACAATGGGTTAGCAATAATATGGTTCAAATTTGTCTTTGACAAGAATCGAACCTAAGGCCTCACTCTTACAAGTGAAGAGAAATACCAGTAAACCATAATACTAAGGTCATCTCCAACCAAGCCAGCCATAGGGTCATAAGCCAAATAATAACCATTTTTGACACAAAACAAACATAGCATTCTAAAAAATTATTAAGATTACATAAAGATATAAAATATGAAGAGTTACTCTTTATAAATATGATAATTTAATTCAATTAACCAATAAAGTTAAAGAACAAACTTAAAAATAATAAATTATTGAGCCGGCTAAAAAATAGCCCCGTTCAATTGGAGATGGTATATAAATATAGCCTGACAGTGTTCATTATAAAATAATTTTTTGTAGAGCTA
Organism: Malus domestica; assembly: GCF_042453785.1. NCBI lineage: Eukaryota > Viridiplantae > Streptophyta > Magnoliopsida > Rosales > Rosaceae > Malus > Malus domestica. The sequence goes on along the minus strand of NC_091677.1, from coordinate 18,645,664 downwards.
CAATCTCAACGGGGGCTAAACATAGCCCCTTCGATTCGAGATCGCCTAAGTGGCCATTGTTAATTTCTGTTCGTTGATCTTCTTCAATTCATCCGGTCCAACGGCCGAAAACTAAAAAGGTGTGGGAGAAGTAAAAATGGGTGTGTGGATATCACACCCCATAAAAAAATAAGGAAACGTAAGAAAATGATGGTTCTTAATGGAGGAGGCTGGTTGATAGGAGCATATTTATGCGCCTTAGTTAGTTAGTTCTTATGCATTTATGTTGTGTTTTCTTAGTTAAGTTAGTCTTTTAAGCTATTTTCATGTGTTTTCAGGTTTTAGAGACAAAGTGAGCAAAAGGATGCAATTTGGAGCATTTTGGAGCAAAATTGGGCTAAAATGGAGTTCATGCACATGAAGCACAAGGGATGGACGAATTTGAGGAATTGGTGAAGCTAGGAAGGCGTTTCAAAGTTGAAGAATTGAAGATACAAAGTTTCCTAGTTGAAGAAGGAAATGACTTGAATGAAGGATTCCTAAATGAATTGGGATTCCTAGTCACTAAAGGAGTCCTAATTGAAGATGGATTCCTAGATATATGAAGTTTCCTACTCAAGCAAGGTTTCCTACATGAAGAAGAAGAATTAAAGCCAAAGAATCAGCTCAAGATAAGGAATATTATCCAAAACCTCATCCATAACCTTATCTTAGCTTATCTTATCCAATCAAACCTTATCCTATCCTATCTTATCCTTATCCTAAACTATCCACATTCCAGCCACTTAGGAGGGTTTCTAATTAGATTAGGATGCTTAAAATGGGATTTCTAGATGACCTTATCTTATCCTATCAAGATGACACCTAGGAACCTTTCTAGAAGCCTAAAAATCTGCCTTGCATTATCTTCTAGAACCCTAGATCCTTGCCGCACCTAATTCCTATTTCCCTTGGGATTTTTGGTTTCTAGAAGCCTTATCTTTTCACACTCTTTCTGCTGCACATTATCTCCCAATCCCTTTGGGTTTTTGACTTGTTTTCCTTATAGGATTGGATGTTATTATCCTATGCAATTTAGGCCTTTAAAACATTGTCCTTTGCTACCTAGGAATGTGAATTTTCAGCCTATAAATACAAGGCCTTGCGGCACCTATTCATTCACCACCCTCTACCAGATTTTCACTACACCATTCACCATTCATACCTCTTGTGCCGTGAGTTTGCAAGGAGAAGAAGGAAGACAACTTGGAGCCGTGCATGCCATTCAAGGAGCTTGGATTATGGAGCGTTTCTAGGTGTTTTCTATCTTTATGTCAATGTTTAAATTTATTTGTCTTTGTGTATTTGCGAACATGAGGAACTAATTTCTTTATAGTTAGAGGGGAATTCAAAGCCATGATCATATGTTTTATATGACTTGATTTCTTCCAATTATGATTTCATGAATCGTGAATGTGGTTTACTTATCTATTTGATTGATAACATGTTTATGTATGTTGATTGAGGGTCGACACTTAGTTTGCATGCATGAATTTGATGCTAGAGTATAAGGGAATTTCACCTAATCGTTATTAACTTATATTCATAAGTAGTAAAAGTCGCTAGTCACGATTGTGTTAAGTGAATCCTAGGCAAGAGTAACATGCGTATCCCATAGTTATGAATGTCTCGTCAATGCTTATGATTTCTATTGAACTTAATGATCTTTGATATGTGTCTCTATCATGCATATTCCATAGTTAGGGTCCTTGATAAGAATAATTTGGTTGTAATGCGTATCCCATTCAATTCAATGAATCTAGGGAAATCTGAGAGTTAATTGGTCAATCTAGTTAATTTGGGGCATTGTCATTCATGGTTCGTTGAAAGAGTAATTGGAGATCAAGTCGTATGCATAGGTTTCATGTGTGGAGAAGGAACCTTCTAACTAGCCTTTCCCCATTCTATTTCATCAAAATCGTTTTCATTAAAGTTTGTTTTTAAAGTTTTTGTTTTAAAAGTTAAATTCGTCCAAAATCAATCCCCATTTACTTAGTTGAGTCATAGTAGTTAGAAATCACTTTAGTTTATGTTTTTAAGTGTCTTAGGTCAAGATAAAACCAATTTTCGTCCAAGATTGAGCCTAGTGTTCAAAACTGCCCAGATTGTGGTTTTAAGGCAGTTTTGAGTGTTTTTGGGCTGTTTTGAGTCTTTTGGTTTGTTTTGGTGTTTTAAAGTTTAGTTTTGCATTCTTTGAGTTTAGTTTAGTGTTTTAAACTTGTTTTTACGTATTTGAGTCAGTTTTCAAGTGATTTTGCAATCCCTCCTAATCCCCGGTTTAGAACGATCCCTACTTACATACTTTGCTACAATTGATAAAAAGAGGGTTAATTTGAGTGTCAACATAATTTTCACATCACTGGTGAAGAGAGAAAATATCTCTTCCCCCCCCCCCCGCCAATCGTTGTTTCTATATTCATCATTTCTTCCTCCATCTTCAGCCACCTTATTATTAGTTTCATTGATTTCATTATTTTTAATGTTCTTAATGGAGGTGAAGTGAAAAGATGATTATTTTTTTTTTACCATATATTTATTTCGTGGGAAAATCTATTGTCAATTATAAGTTTTGAATGGATGAACTTACTTAAAAATAAAAATAAAAATAAAAATAAGAAAATGACAATGTAAGTGAGATGTCTAAAGTTCGACTCTCATAAATGACAAATTAGATACCCATTTATTATTGTTGATCATTTCGTGGCTTACCCACTTTTTGAGACTTATAGTTGACTCATTTGCCATATAGTACTACAGTCTATTAGTATTCGTTAAGTGATCTTAAGTCCTACTTTTGTAGCTATGAGTTCAATATTAAATTATTATGATATATACACATCACTTGTAGCATGAGATGGTACAAAATGTGTTCTCCCTATCATTTTCTAGAAACTATTGCTCTCCTAGTTAAAGGCCATGTCTTCATTGATGGTTTCTTTTGCGCTTGAAAAAGTTGTACAAGCAAGTTCTCGGCACAGCTTAGAGGTGGCCTCTGTGCAAGCTTTTTAAAGAGGCAAGAAGACTCTTTCGGCAACCCCAAAGGAAGCAAGACAACACCCCAGCCAAAGGCATTGACCTTCTTCAGAAGGATCCCCTCGCAATTTTTCCTTGTTAGTATTCTTTTTTAAAACGATAGCATTAGTCTGTAGACTGTGATGATATAAGAAAGGTGGATCCTTCGGCTTCAGTATGATCACAACTCAAAGCATGAACATACGTAGCCAATTGATGTACATCATTACAACTTCTAGGAAGAACATAAAAGAAAATATGTGAAAAAATTACCAGCTATGGTGATGTAGTATAGCTGGCGGAATGAATTGAAGATTATCGAAATGTGCGAATCGGGCACTAGGAATAAAGCTTTGCATATTTGAGTTTCAGTGTCCAATTTGAGCTCATGATGACCCGCCGTTTCAAAAAGATCAACAATGTGCATCAAACACCATGCAATGCATTGCTTTGATGTATTGTCTTTTTTGGCCAAATTCCATCACAATGCAAAGGTTTTAAGTTTTAAGAACATGTAATTAAGTATTTTGTTATTAATTGTTTAATTCAAATTCAAATTCTATTTGGATTTCTAGAACTCAGGCGTGTTCGGTGGGTTGGATGGATTGGTCTTAAGGATATGATTGGATTAACATGGATTGGTTAGGCTTTGAATGCCAGTCCATTGTTTGGTGAAACACTAAACTAGATGAGACTGGATTGGACTTAACGAAAGTGTGAGTTGAACCCAAAGCCTAAGAATGAGTCGGAGCAGCAAACGGAATAAACGGAAGAGCGTTCGACGACGGAAGACGATACAACGTTTAACCCGAATTCGATTGGCACCTGTTGCTGCAAATTGAACCAGCATTGTACCCTCTGATCTTTCACATGTCGCCGTTTGGAAGCTCGCAATAACCATTTCAATTGCCAAACTTCATCAATAGGAACCAAAAACCATCAAGAAGATGGAGGAAAAAACAATTTCTTGTCAACTGACGAACCCCCACCGACCACCTACTTAAATCAGAGAAAGAGAGATAGAGAGAAATCATAAATTTTTGTTATTTCTTCAGTTGATCTGGAAAAATGATGGAGAACGACGGAGAAGGCGTTGCTTCGACTCAACCCACGCCCTCTTCACATGTAACCGGGTTATAAAACTCACTCTCTTTTGAACTCATAACCTATCCTAACCTATCATGTCCAAGACACATTTAAAATGGGATAGGATCTTCTCTGGATCCCACCCATCCGGATCCTTCTTTAAAGATGTGGCTCCAATTGTCGTTCTGAAAAACATATTGCATAAAAGTTCCAAGAAAAAAGCACAAAAAAATGAAGAAGAAGAAGAAGAAGAAGAAGAAGAGGGATCTAGAGGATAGGAAGAAGTAAAGCAGGTTTCATCACCTTGTGAATGGTTCGTATGTGATGATGATCAAAGTGGCGCCAGATTCTTTGTCATTCAGGTAAGGAAACCGGTTTTATAATTAACTTATCAGCTCATTTGTTTTCTATATTTGACTTCCGATCTATATGTTTTGCTGGGGTCTAAATCATCAGCATCCTGGCAAGCAAATGTACTTTTTGAACCCTTTCAGTTTGAGGTTAATCCCTTCTCCACATTTTCTTTAGTTTTCCTAGACTTTGTATTGACATTGTTTGTATGAGATGATTGAAGAATGCTATTTTGAGTTTTGAGGTATGATGTGGTAAAAACTAACACACAAATTAAACCCTATTAAGATAGTTGTCGTACGCGTAAGTAGGGATTGTTCTAGGCCGGTGATTAGTTAGGGATGCTAATCAATACAAATTAAACTTAAAAACTAAAAACTAGACTCAAACAACTCAAAACTAAGTTAAATTGACTCAAAACAACAACTAGAGGGTGATTTGGACGAAAATTAAACTAAAAAGACTCGGAATACTAAATGAGGGTTGTTTTGACGAATTTAAAGTAAACCTAAGCACTTGCAGAAACAAACTAAAGGTAATACGAAATTAGGGTGAATGAAAGGGGTGAAAGGCTAGCTAGAGGGTCATTCTCCACACATGACACATACGCATACAAATTGATTTCCAGTTATTCTCCCTATAAACCATGAATGACAATGCCCCAAATTAATCGTGAAAAGCACAAATTAACTTTTAGATTTTCCTAAGTTCATTGAATTGGACTCAACGACGCAACCAAATTATTCTTATCAAGTTCCCTACATGAACTGCATAATAGAGATACATATCAAAGATCATTAAGTTCTATGAAAATCATAAGCATTGACAAGGCATTCGTAACTATGAATTGCATGATACTCCTGCCTAGCAACCTCCACTACTTGTAAATATAAATTCATAACTATTAGTTGAAATTCCCTTATATTTTAGCATCAAATCCCTGCATGCAAACTTAGTGTGCACCTTCACACAAGAACAAGTTATCAATCAAACAAATAAGTAAATTGCATTCACGATTCATGAAATCATAACTGGATGTAATCAATTCATATCACACATATGTTCATGGCTTTGAATTCACCTCTAGCTAAAACGAATTTAGTTCCATATGTTCGCCATTAAACAAAGACAATTGAAATTAAACATTGAAAACAAAAGATAGAATACACCTAGAAACGCTCCAGCAATCCAAAGGTCTTGAATGGCAAGCACAGCTCAAAGGGTCTCCTCTCCTTTCTCCTTGCAAGGCTGCGGCACAAGAGGGATTTCTGTGTATGATGGATGTGTGGTACGAAATTGTGGTGAGAAATGGGTGATTGATGAGTGTTGCGGCACAATGTATTTATAGGGAGAAGGGAAGACACGGCAAAGGCTGAGAAGAAGGGGAATTAGGACTCTAAATCAGCAAGGAAAAGAGACACTTCTCATTCAGATTCCAGGGAGGAAAATGAGTGGTCCTTGCGGCATGTGGCATGTTTTTAGGGAATGAGCTTGGCTTCTAGAAACCTGATTTGTAGGTATTTTAATCTGAAAATAAGTTCACTTTGCAGCTGGAATTTAGGTAGAATAGGATTAGGATAAGGTTAGGATAAGATTAGGATAGGATAAGATAAGATAAGATGGGTTAAGATAATGTTTGGATAAGGTTTTGGACAATGTTCCTTCCTTTTAGCTGATTCCTTATCTTCTTTGTCTTGACTTTATTTTCTTCATCTTTTCAGCATATTCCTAGCCTCTTGAACTTAAAAAACGTCCATCCATTATGCTCCATACGCATGTTCCAAGCCCAAAACTGCTCTAAAATGCTCCAAATTGCACTTTCTTGGCAACTTTGTCATCTGAACCTGAAAACACACGAAAATAACTTAAAACACTATAATAAACAAAAACTAACTCACTAAATGCAAATAAACAAGCTAACAAAATCGCATAAATATGCTCCTATCAAATTCCCCACACTTGGCTTTTGCTAGTCCTCGAGCAAAACATAACCTAAACCTTCCAACGTTTGCCTTAAGGATTTCCAATGAAACATGACATGTTAAAAATCACTACTCCCACATATTTTAGCTATCCTTACCCTCGAAGTCATACTTAATCGCAGTCACCACTCACTAGCTCGCATTTAATCAATTAAAACAATGTTTTGAATGTAGTACCATGTCTTAGAGAATTCACTCAATTCCACACTGGATATACTCTCTCTTTTCACACAGATTTTCTGACTACACTCCGGTATATGTGAGAAGATTGATGTAAACATGTAGACTAGTCACTCACATACGTTTATAATCAAAGAAGGCATTTTTTGGAATTATTAATGCATGTATATGTGATCTCATGAACGGAATGTCACTACTTAGAAGCAAGAACCAGGCATTCCATATGCTCGTACCAATTTCAAACTCCACAAATTGAAACACATAACAACTAACATACAAGTCTAAGGGTTGTAACGGGGCTAGGTATTGGCTAACAATGAAAGGCTAAGGATAAACAAAGGTTCTTAAAGTGATAGTAAGGAAGTAATGAAATCAACACTTAGAATTCAACTTTTGAATGCAGCAACTATTTTTAACCACCCATGGGAGATTCACGAAACACTTAGGGCCGAATTCAAACATTTGGACCCTTTCTTCAACAACCAATACTTGTGAGCTCATTCTCACTTTTTTCATTTTCTCACTTTTTTCTTTCTTTTCTTTTCTCATTTTTTTTCTCTTTTTTTTTCTCTCACCCTTCTCTTTGGCACACAAAACGTACAATCTCATAGATTTCCAACGAAAACCTTCCCCCACACTTGTTTTTCTGCATAATTTTGCTCAAAAGGAATTCCCTCTAAGTCATGCTCCACTACTGTTTAAGAACAAGGGTATGGATAGTCCTATTCTAGGCTAGGTAGGGATAATGTAGGCTAACAAAGAAAATAGGCTAAATAAGGCTTAACAGGGTTAAACCTAAATACATATGCAAAGGGTTTTTTTGGCTCTGGTTTAACTAAACAACTTCATCTTGTCTTTGCCATGCAATCAATTTTAAGCTTTGAATGAAACAGGCATGAGTTTGATGCGAAAATTAACTTAACATACAAATTAAACCCTCTTGTTGTCAATTGTAGTAAAGAATGTAAGTAGGGATCGTTCTAGGTCGGGGATTAGGAGGGATTGTGAAAACACCTAAAACTGACTTAAAAATGTAGAATTAAGTTTAAAACACCAAACTAGACTCAAAAGATGCAACACAAACTAAAAAGACTCAAAACTAGTTTAAAAGACTCAAAATAGCTTAAAACAATGAATTAGACTCTAAACTGACTCTAGGGATGGGTTTGGACGAAATTAGGTTCTAACTTGACTCAAGACACTTAAAAACACAAATCAAAACAGATTTTGACTAATAAAATACTTTAAAGTAAAGGGGGATTGGATTTTGATGAATTTGAAAACAAAACAAACAGGTTGTAAACTAAAATAGATTTTGGACGAATTTGGGTAAACTATGGATGATGGGCTAGCTAGAGGGTTCTTCTCCACACATGACACACTTACACATAAACCAATTTTCAATTGTTCTTTCGATGAATCATGAAATTCAACACCCCAGGTTAATTAAGTCTGCTTAAATTAACTTTCAAGTTCTCCTTAAGTTATTGAATTGGATGGGAAAAAGTATACAACAATTCAAACATTCTCCAAAATTCTTTTACGTGAACAACACAATAAAGAAACAATCAAAGATCATTAAGCATTATGAAAACTATAAGTATTGACGAGGCATTCATTACTATGATGAGCATGAAACTCCTGCCAAGAATTCATTTAACGCGATCGTTTATAAGCGACCTCCACTACTTGTGAATATAAGTTTGTAACTATTAGGTGAAACTCTCTTATATTCTAGCATCATATTCATGCATGCAACTAAGTGTGCACTCCTAATAAACATACACGAATAAGTTAACAATCAAGCAGCTAAACAAATTGAATTCACAACTTATGAAATCACAACTGAAGGTAATCAATTCATATTGCAAGTATGTTCATGGCTTTGAATTTCCCCCTAGCTAAGGGGGGTTTAGTTACTCATAATTGCAAAAAAATCAAAAAATAACAAAGTAGATATTGAAAGCAAGAACGAAGTACACCAAAAACGCTCCAAAATTTCAAGCTTGCAACGCCAAGGACCTTCGTTTCCACCACCTTGTTGCAGCACAAGTATCTAAGGATGTGTATGGATTTATGGAAAGGTTATGAATGTATTAAGGTTGAATGTAAGGTGCTCACGGCTAGGGAATTGGAATTCTAGTTATGGTGAAGGGTGGATGTATTTATAGGCTAAGGAGAGGATGTACTGGGTGGTGGTAATGAGTGGATGTAGTGGTAGGTGAATGTGTTGGGTGGTTGAAATGAGTGGATGTAGTGGTAGGTGAATGGATGTGTTGGGTGAAATGAGTGGATGTAGTGGTAGGTGAATGTATTGGGTGGTTGTAATGAGTGGATGTGTTGGGTGAAATGAGTGGATGTAATGGTAGGTGAATGTGTTGGGTGAAATGAGTGTGCTAAAATGGTTATTTATAGGGAGAGGATGATGCACAAACTTCAAATTTCATCCATTCCTTTTGCTCCAAGCATATGCTATCCATTCCATGCCCAAAAATGCTCCAAAATGCACTTCTTTGTGATGCGAAATAGATAAGCACACAAATTAAACCCTCTTTTTGTCAAATTGTAGTACAGATGTAAGTAGGGATCGTTCTAGACCGGGGATTAGGAGGGATTGCTAAACACGTGGAAACTGACTTAAAAACTCTAAAACAAGGTTTAAAACACTAAACTAGACTCAAAGAATGCAAAACTAAAGGTTAAAACACTTAAACAAACCTAAAACTCAAAACAGCAACCTAATGACTCAAAACTGCCTAAAAACCACTTTCTGGGCAGTTTTGAGAACCTAACAAGAACTTGGACGAATTTGGGTGAAAACTTGAATCAAAACACTTAGAAACACAAATCAAAACACTTTCTAACTAATCTAAGACTTCAAAATAAAGGGGGATTTGTTTTGGACGAAAATTGAAAACAAAACAGAAACTTTAAAACAAAACAGATTGTAAAACGTTTTTAGATGAAAAGGATGGATAAAAGGCTAGTTAGGAGGTTCTTCTCCACACATGTCACACTTGCAAACAAAACGATTTTCAGTTGTTCTTCCAATAAATTATGAATACTCAACGCCCCAAATTAACCGTGAATTGCACTAATTAACCCTCAGTTTTTCCACAAGTTATTAGGTTGGATGATTGCATACGACAACCCAAAACATTCCCTACAAGTTCCCTACATGAATTGCATAATAGAGATACAAGCATGAATCATTACGTTCTATGAAAAACATAAGCATTGACGAAGCATTTGTTACTATGAATTGCATGAAACTTATGCTAAGAATTCATTCAACGCGATCGTTTTCAAGCGACCTTCACTACTTGTGATTATAAGATTGTAACTATTAGGTGAAACTCCCTCATAATCTAGCATCATATTCATGCATGAAAACTAAGCGTGCACTCTCAATCAACATACACAAATAAATTATCAATCAAATAGATGAACGAATTAAATCCACAACTTATGAAATAACAACTGAATGTAATCAAATCATATTGCAAGCATGTACATGGTTTCGAATTACCCCCCAACTAAGGGGATTTAGTTTCTCATACTCACAACACAAAATTTATTGAATTGAAACATCGAAGACATAAGAAAGATTACACATAAAACGCCCAACAATTCCACTTTGAATTTCTGACTTCAAGCTCCTCTTTCTTCTTCTCCTTGCTGCGGCAGAGAGGGTTTAGGGTGTTTTTGGATGTGATTTTGGTTTTAGAAGGGAGTTAGGATGGTATGGTGGTGCGGCAAGGGGTATGGATGGTGTATGGAGGTGTAGAATGGTGGCTGGAAGGGTAGAATGGTTGCGGCAAGGTGGTATATGGGTGATGGTGGCTGCGGCAAGGTGGGGAAATAAGGTTGGAATAATTTCTGAATTGTGTCTCGAGATGATCCCTGCGGCAAGGAGTAAAACACATATATATAGGCACCTAAAACCCTAAAGAAATCAGATTAGACCATAGGCTAGGGTTTAGGTGCGGCAAAGGCTTAAAGTCCATCAGAAACATAGGTTAAACAATCAGAAATTTGGTGAGAAAAAGGGCCTAGGGTGCGGCAAGGAGTGGGCTAGGGTTAGGGCTTCTAGAAAGCCTTGCAAGGCAAGGAAATTGGTGTTCTAGAAGGGGAGAGGTGCGGCCCAAACCCTAGGGGAGATAGATTAGGCTTTAACTTGGCAGAAATTAAATGAAAAAGGGCTTAGGGTGCGGCATAGGCTTAGGATCCACAAGGAATTAGGGTTTAGGTCATCTCAAAGCCCAAAGCCAAGAATAGAAACTCACGAAAATGGAAACCTCCAAGAATAGGAACTTCCAACTTTAGAAACTTTGGTTGCCAATTCCGACTTCTTTGTTCTTCACTTTTATTTCTTCATTTCTTAAGCTCCTTTGACCTTCAAACTTGGCCATTCCTCGTGCTCCATTAGCATACACAACATTCCGGCTCAATTTTGCTCCAAAAAGCTCCAAATTGCATCATTTCATGTAATATGTCCTTTAAACCTGAAAACACATGAAAGTAGCTTAAAAGACTACTTTAACGAAGAGAACATAACGAAAATGCATAAAAACTAGCTAACTAAGGCGCATAAATATGCTCCTATCACTTTGCCACATTAACCCTTTGGGCCTTCGAACACACGAAAATAGCTTAAAATACTAAAATAACAATGAACTAACAACATAAATGCCAAGAAACAAGCTAACTAAGTCGCATAAATATGCTCCTATCAAATTCCCCCACACTTAGCTTTTGCTAGTCCTCGAGCAAAACAAAACAAACAAAACAAAACAAAACAAAACCTAGACCTTCCAACAATTGCCTCAAGGATTTTTAATGAAACATGACATGCCAAAGATCATCACTTACATAGATTTAAGCAATCCTTACCCTCGAGCATACTTAATCATAATCAACATTCACTAGTTCACATATAATCAATTAAAACAACATTTTGAATGTAGTAACATGCCTTAGAGAATTCCCTCAATTCCTTACTAGATACTCTCTATTTTCACACACATTTTCTGACTACACACCCTACACTAGTTATATGTGAGAAGATTGATGTAAACATGAAAGACTAGTACTCACATATGTTACAACAAAGAAAACAATTTCTGGAGTTAATAAGCATGTTTAAATATGATCTCATGAATGGAATGCTACTACTTAGATGAGAGAACTAGTGACACCATATGCTCATACGAAATTCAAACTCCACAAATTGAAACACATAACACTCAAGATAGAAGTCAAGGGTTGTAACAGGGCTTGGGAGTAATGGCTAGCAAAGGAAGGATAGGGGTAACAAACATTCTTAAAGCGATAGCAAGCAAAGCAATGAAATTGACACTTGGAATTCACTTTAGAATGCAAAATCAACTTTTAAATAAAAAGGGAAGATTCATGCAACACTTAGGGCCGAATTCAATGTTTTTGGACCCTTTCTTCAACAAACAACACTTTAAAGCTCTTTTTCACAACTTTTCTTCTTTTCATTCTATTTTCCACGAATTTCTCTTTTTCTTTTTCTTTCCTACCCGTGCCTTATTAAGGACATTGGCACACACACACAACAAGAATCACTTCCCCCACACTTGTTTTCTGCAATACATTAATCAAAAGGAATTAATTTTGAGTCATGCTTCACTATGCTTCAAGAACAAGGGTATGGATGGTTCTAATCTAGGCTAGGTGAGGACAGTGTGGGTTAACAAAGAACATAGGCTACACAAGGCTCAACAAGGTTAAACTTAAACATATAATGAAGTAGGATACATGGCAATTTGGCTTTGGTGGTGGTGACTACACAACTTCATCTTGAATATGTGTTATGCAAATTACTAGCATGCTTTGAATGAATGAAACGCCTTCTAAGTAGTAACCAAGTAAAGAATAATGAGATCATGCAACGACTTTAGAAAACAAGAATGCACAGATTATTACTCTCCAAATAAACGTTTTAGGCTCAAGTCTCACAAGGTTGTAGCGTTAATTTGAGTTCCTTCCTTCAAGCATGTTACAAAACTGATTTTTCTTTTATGATTGCATGTGAATTCATAAATTTAAACCACAACCAAGCATACACCAAAGAGTAAATCAAATTTTCATCCATGTTTATAACTCTCTTTAATAGTCATGTAATTGAAAATCAAATCTTCATCATTGTGTTGGAAGGTACCCTAAAAGACAAATAAACACACAAAAACAACTCTTTTTGGGTTTTTCAAAACAATTTTTCAAATTTTTATGAGATTTCCAGATTTTTAAGTCAAAACACACTAAAACACTCTAAAACAGCTTAAAAACACTTAAAAACAGCAAGGAACAACACTTAGAAGTAATGGGTGATAAACTCCCACGAATTTCATGCAAAACAACTTGGTTACCCCCCACACTTAAATCGAATACAAGCAAACACAAGCAAACAATCAAACAAACAACGAATACACATGACAAGTATGGCAAAGTAAAAACTAGACAGAGTAGAGTTTAAGAACGCAAATCTGGTTTTGGAGATAGATGATCTTGTTGTCTTTCGACAGCTTTGAGCTCGAACTGGTTCGAAATTCTAAGCGAGAGTTCCTTGGTTTCAAATCAGACTCTTTCTGCTGGGTTGATTTGATTCTGCAGTCTGCATTCTTCTCTGCTTGTTTCTTCTGCACGGCAGGCAGGCACGAAGTAGAGGTGATGGTCTGTTTCTTTCTTCAATCTTTCCAAGTGCCCACCTCTTACTTTCTTTCTCATTGTCCTTAGCTGAGGATGAATTAGCATATTGTCTCCACATGCTTCGAGGTATCATTTTCACTTCCCTTATCTCTTCCCCAAGCAGATGTGGTAGACGGAGAAGAAGCATAAGATGTTAAAGATGAGTACTCGAGAGCAGGGCTAGGTAAGCAATCAGGAAGGGGTTCCAGGCAGTTGGTTCCAGATCAGAAGATTGATACCAAGTGCTGGCTGATTGCTCTCTTTCTCCTTGTCCCGCAGATGAAAACAACGACAAGGAGAAGGACAGGGAGAAAGCATGATATGAGATACTCTTGCTTTCAACCTTCATGATATGAAAAACTTTTGCTTTGGGTGAGTTGTTTGCAGAGGTACCCCAAGGAATAAGGAACACTGAGTTACTCGAGAGGCTTCGTTGGGAAGGCATTCTCGGAGATGATGGAAGGTTATGTATGTCTGCCTTGCTATAGAGGGTGAAGGTCAACATTTATAGGAAATAATAACCGGTACTATTATTTCACTCTTGTCGGCAACCGTTGGATGATTGAACAGTAAACTTCACGTGCTTTCTACTTTACCAGAAATCTTCGACAGATTGCCCGTAATTTTCACAAGGCTGAGTGTGTATGTGATAGATGCTGACATGTCTGGATAAAGTTGATGCCTCTTCGATATCTGGAATCGACGCTTCGACAAACTGCCCGTGATTTCCGTAAAGCTGAGTGTGTATGTGACAGGCGCTGGCACGTCTGGAAAAGCAGATGCCTCTCATATTTTTGACCTTGCCTCTTCGAGTTCTGAGATCGCCTCTTCAAGTTTTGAGCTCCGTCAAGTGCAGAGGTTGCATGTGACAAGTGCGGACAAATCTGGAAAAGAAGATTAGCCCGTGGTTTCTGAGCAAGCCTAGCTTTTGAGAAAGCTAGCGCCTCTTCGATTTTTGAATTGGCCTTTTCGATTTTCGAGCTCGCCTCTTCGATCTCTGAAATCCCGTCGAGTGCTGATTTTTATAGAGGTATGCAGTACGTTTCAAAGCATACTTGAATTTCTGCTTGTAGAAACTCCCATCTTACACTTTTAAGATCTTGACTTGTCCGACCTCTTCTTTCTTCAACACCTTTGAAAATGTCTAGCCCTTCCGACCGTCGTTTTGACTTGAACCTTGGTAAAGAGGCATCCATGCCTTCTCCAGACAACATATGGCGCCCATCCTTCATATCCCTTACTGGTCATCTTACCGTTGGCGATTCGGTGATGAAGAATGATATGACCGCTGCGGTGGTGGCCCGGAACCTTGTCACTCCCAAAGATAACAGACTACTTTCCAAACGATCTGATGAGTTGGCTGTTAAGGATTCTCTGGCTTTTAGTGTGCAGTGTGCAGTGTGCAGGTTCTGTGTCCAATATGGCCCAATGCCTATTTGCTCGAACCCGTCAAGTTGAATCGTTGGCGGCTGAAGTGATGAGTCTCAAACAGGAGATTAGAGGGCTCAAGCATGAGAATAAATAGTTGCACAAGCTCGCACATAACTATGTAACAAACATGAAGAGGAAGATTGACTAGATGCAGGAATCTGCTGGTCAGATTTTACTTGATCATCAGAGGTTTGTGGGTTTGTTCTAACAACATTTGCCTTCGTCTTCTGGGGCTATACCGCGTCATTAAGCTCCAACTGATCAACCTCCTATGCCTTCTCCTTTTGGGGCTCCGCCGACTGCTAAGGCTCCGCCGACTACTGAGACTTCTCTTAAGCAGCCTTTGTGAAGGCTTCCTCTTGTATTTTCTACTTAATGTTCCTTTTTTCTTTTCATGAAAATGAATGTAAAAATACTTTGCATATTTGTTAATGTTTCAAAAATAAACCCACACCCAAAAATAATTAAACAACAAAAATAAAAATGACAATCATGGCAAAATAAAAATGCAGAAAAGGGAAGGTTTTTAGAAACGCAAAACTGATTGTGGAGCGATTCAAAAATCTTCCTTATTTGAATACATGGGTTGCCTCCCAAGAAGCGCTTGCTTTAACATCTTCCAGCCGGACGATACCTCCATTTAAGCTTGAACAGGGCCCACGACATGAAGGGGTACATTCTCCACGACATGTTCCTCAAAGGCTTCATAATAGGGCTTCAAACGATGCCCATTCACCTTGAATTCTTGTTGCGTCTTCAAACTTTGTATTTGGACTGCACCATGAGGAAAAACATTAGTAATAACAAAAGGACCAATCCATTTGGAACGCAACTTACCCGGAAACAAACGAAGATTGGAATTGAAGAGTAACACTTTCTGCCCTATAAAGAACGTCTTGCTACGAATCATCTTGTCATGGAATGCCTTCGTCTTCTCCTTGTAAATATGAGCATTCTCATAAGCTTAATTCTTAATTTCCTTAAGCTCATTCAATTGAAGCTTTCTATGAAGACCGGCCGCATCAATGTCCATATTGAAAGTTTTGACGGCCCAATGTGTACGATGCTCTAACTCAACGAGAAGATGACATGGTTTCCCATAGATAAGCCAAAATGGTGACATCCCAATTGGTGTTTCGTAAGTAGTACGATACGCCCACAATGCATCATCTAAGCGTAAGATCCAATCCTTCCTTGTTGGCCCAACAGTCTTCTCTAGAATCTGTTTTATCTCTCGATTTGAAACCTCAGCTTGGCCATTTGTTTGAGGATGGTAAGGTGTAGAAACCTTATGGTTGACATTGTACTTCCTCAACAACACCTCAATGGTCCGATTGTAAAAGTGAGACCTTCCATCACTGATGATTACTCGTGGCATGCCAAACCTTGCAAATATGTTAGTTCTAATGAAATCTGCAACCACTTTAGAATCATTAGTCCGGGTGGCTTTTGCTTCCACCCACTTTGACACATAATCAACTACAAGAAAAATATACATGAAACCATTCGAGGAAAGAAAGGGACCCATAAAATCAATACCCCAAATGTCAAAAATTTCAACATTGAGGATGGAAATCTAAGGCATTTGATCCTTTGCACTTATATTTCCTGTTCTTTGGAATTTATCACATGTTAAGCAAAAAGTTTTAGCATCCTTAAAGATACTAGGCCAATAGAACCCACATTGTAACACCTTAAGTGCTGTTCTTTGTGTGCCAAAGTGACCACCACATGCATATGTATGACAAAAGCTTAAAATGGAATGAAACTCAGAATCATGCACACATCGACGGACAATCTGATCAGGGCAATATTTCCACAAATATGGATCATCCCATACATAAAACCGTGCATCATTTCTAAGCTTATCATGTTGGTGTCTAGTGAGAATGCTTGGAATTCATTTAGACACCAAAAAGTTAACCAAATCAGCATATCAAGATTCACTTACTTTAATGGACATCAATTGTTCATCAGGAAACGTTTCAGCAATGGGTAGGGACTCCTCATTATGCATCATACGGCTTAGGTGGTCAGCCACCACGTTTTCACTTCCCTTTTTGTCTCGAATCTCAATGTCGAACTCTTGGAGAAGCAATATCCATCGAATTAGCTTTGGCTTGGCCTCCTTCTTGCTCAGCAAATATTTTAAAGCTGCATGATCATTGAAAACAATTACTTTAGTACCAATTAAATATGATCGAAATTTATCTAAAGCAAAGACAACGGCAAGAAGTTCTTTTTCCGTTGTTGAATAGTTTAATTGGGCATCATTCAACGTCCATGACGCATAGTAGATGACATGCGGCCTCTTATCATTCCTTTGTCCTAAAACAGCCCCTAAAGCATAATCGGATGCGTCACACATAAGCTCCAAATGAAGGCTCCAATCCGGTGGAACAATAATGGGAGCCGTGGTCAGCAACTCCTTGAGTTGTTTGAAGGATGCCGTGCACTCCTTATTGAAGTCAAACGCCACATCTTTTTGAAGGAGACGGCAAAGAGGTTAGGAAACCTTTGAGAAATCTTTGATAAATCTTCGATAGAAACCTGCATGTCCAAGAAATGAACGAACCTCTCTAACCGAAGTAGGAGAGGGTAAGTGACGTACAAGATCGATCTTTGATTTATCAACCTCCATTCCTTTTTCAGAGATGATATGTCCTAAAACTATGCCTTGTTTAACCATGAAATGACATTTTTCCCAATTGAGAACAAGGTTAGTTTCAACATATCGTTTTAAGATCAAACTAAGATTATTCAAACAACCATCAAATGAATCACCAAAAATGCTGAAATCATCCATAAAAACTTTAATAATTTTCTCAACATAATCAGAAAATATGCTCATCATGCATCTTTGAAATGTAGCAGGTGCATTACATAAACCAAATGGCATGCGACGATAAGCAAATGTACCAAAGGGGCATGTGAAAGTGGTTTTTTCTTGGTCCTCGAGTGTTATGACAATTTGATTATAACCAGAATAACCATCAAGAAAACAATAGAAAGCATAACCCGCTAACCTCTCAAGCATTTGGTTAATGAATGGCAACAGGAAGTGGTCTTTCCTAGTGGTGGCGTTGAGCTTCCTATAATTGATACACACCCTCCAACCTGTTTGGATTCGAGTGGGCACAAGCTCATTTTCAGCATTTGTCACCACAGTTACTCAGGATTTCTTTGGAACACATTGAACGGGCGAAACCCAACGACTATCGGAAATATGATAGATCACTCCACAATCTAAAAGCTTGATTATTTCCTTCTTCACAACTTCCATCATCGGAGGGTTGAGTCGGCGTTGAGCCTCTCGAGATGTTTTAGACCCTTCCTCCGAAAGTATGCGATGCATGCAAATGGTGGGACTGATTCTTTTTATGTCGACCAATGTCCACCCAATTGCTGTTTTGTAGTCCTTTAGCACCCTTACCAACTTTTCCTCCTCTTGTGTTGATAGGAGCATATTTATGCGACTTAATTGGCTTGTTCTCGTGCTTTTACGTTGTGTTTCTTTATTTATTTTAGTGTTTAAAGTCACTTTTATGTGTTTTCAGATTATAAGGCCAAAGTGTGCAAAATGATGTAATTTGGAGCCTTTTGGAGCAAAAGGAATGGATGAATTGAAGACTTGAAGAAATTAGGTTTCCTAATCAACGAAGGATTCCTAATTGAAGATGGATTCCTAATCACACAAGGATTCCTACTCCAACAAGGATTCCTACTTGAAGTAGGAAAGTTAAGCCAAGGTTTCCTATTTTGGTTTGACCTTTCCTAATTCTAAAAGTACTTGTGTTCCAGCCACTTTGAGGACTTCATATGCACTTGAGGACACAAAACAAAGGCCCTAGAACCCTTAGGGACCTTTGCCGCACTTACCCCATATTCCACCTTCCTTGCCGTGCAAGGGATCCACTTCCCCTTCAGTTTTAGGACATCTAACCTGCCCTAAAACCCATGCCACACCTTGTGAGGGATTTCTGACCTTTCCTCTTCCTTGCCGTGCAAGGGAGAGTGATTCTTTCCTATTTTATGAATTAAAACACATTCCTTTTGTGTTTTAATCCCATGCCGCACCTTTTAGCTTATTTCCTTTAAATTTCTGATTTGTTTCCCTAATTCTAGAAGCTTTTGACTTAATTTCTGTTTACCTAAATAACCTAGGGTTTTAATTCCTGAAATCCCTTTATATAAACTTCCTTTTTGCAGCCACAAAAGGACAATTCACTCCCATTCACGCAGAAACCATCCAACCTCCTTTTTCCGTGCCCATCTTTCACCAATCTCCATAATTTCTGACCCTAAATACAATCCATACACTCACCCACTTGTGTGCCGCAGCAAGAAGGAAGAAGAAAGGACCTTTGGATGTCCAAGCTTTATTGTTGGTGCATTCTAGGTGTAATTCTTTTTATGATTTCAATGAGTAATTTTTCTTTTCATTTTGCTATGAACATGAGTGGCTAAACCCCTATTGGTTAGGGGTGATTTCAAAGCCATGACTATGTGTGCAATTTGATTTGATAAATCCCAGTTATGAATTCTTGAATCGTGAATGCAATTGGTTTAACTATTTGATTAATAACTTATTTGTGTTTGTTAATTAGGGGTCGACACTTGATTGGCATGCATAAATCTGATGCTAGAGTATAAGGATGTTTCACATAATCGTTACAAACTTATATTCATATGTAGTGAAGGTTGCTAGTCACAATCGCGTTAAGTTCAATTCCTAGCATGAGTGACATGATGTCATAGTTGCAAGTGCTTTGTCATTGCTTATGGTTTTCATTGAACGTAATGATCTTTGATCGTATCTCTATTATGATGTCATGTAGGGGACCTTTGAAGAATGCTTTGGGTTGTCGAATGATGCCATCCAATCCAATAATACAAGGAAAATCTGAGAGTTAGCTAGTGATGTCACGGTTAATTTGGGGCAATGTCGTTCATAATTCTATGAAGGAATAACTGGAAATCGAGTCATTTGCATACGTGTCATGTGTGGAGAAAGAGCCTCTAACTAATCCATCATCCATTTAAACTACCAATTTGTTTTACAATCTGTTTTAATTACAACGTTTTGTCTTGTTTTCAATTTCGTCAAAACCAAATCCCCCTTTATTTTAAAGTGTTAGATTAGTTAGAAATCCATTTAGTTTGTGTTTTTAAGTGTTTTGATTCAAGTTGTAACCCAATTTCGTCCAAATTTGTGTTTGTGTTCAAAACTGTCCAGAAAGTGTTTTTTAGGCAGTTTTGAGTGTTTGGTTGTTGTTTTGAGTCTTTTGGTTTGTTTTAGTGTTTTAAATTTTAGTTTTGCATTCTTTGAGTCTAGTTTAATGTTTTAAACTTTGTTTTTACGTTTTTAAGTCAGTTTTCAAGTGTTTAGCATCATGTGCCATGAGTGTGCTTAAGATGATGAGGGCAATGTCTCATCATCGCCCAAAAAAACGTATTTTAAATGGCTTGGCAATGACATAAGTTCAAGTGTAAGTGGCTGCACAACTGAAGGAAGTAACTTATTAGCCAAAACTGAAATGGAAATTGGGTCCAAAAACTTCCCAGATTGTAGTGGCAATGATTTGAGGGCAGACACCATCTCCATCACGTCTTCATTAGGGGGTACGGCAAGGGAAAAATCATTCATGTCGTGGGGGTGCATGGTTACTGCTTCATTGTTTTGAATGTCCATTCCTCGTGAAATGACCTATTCAAGTGCATCGTCGTTCAATTGTTCAAAACAGTCCTGCGCCAAAAAAGCAAATACATCAATAGAAAAACATGAATGGTCCTCACTAGGATACTTGATAGAATCAGAAAGATTGAAATTGATAACTTCCCCATCAAACTCCATCGTCAAAGTTCCATTAAACACATCAATCTTAGTACGGGCAGTTTTCCTGAATGGCCGTCCAAGGAGGATGGGTAATGTAGGGGAGTGGTCTGACTCGTCCATTTCAAGCACGTAGAAATCTGCCGAAAAGATTAAGTGATTGACCTGCATTAAAACATCTTCCAAAACTCCTTTTGGATAGGCATTAGATCTATCGGCCAATTGTATAATCACACCATCCTTTTTCAATTTGCCTAAGTGCATAGATGCATAGATTGAATAAGGCATGACATTTATAGATGCACCTAAGTCTAACATGGCAGATTCAAAACGAGTATTCCCAATTACACAAGGAATGGTAAAACTACTCATATCCTTGCATTTAGTGGGCAGTTTACGCTGTAAAACAGCTGAGACATTTTTACTTACCTTGACAACCTCCTTGCTCGAAATTCTCTTCCTAGTTGTGCAAAGTTCTTTCAAAAACTTGGCATACCTTGGAACTTGCTTAATTGCATCCAAAAGTGGTATATTGACTTCAACTTTTCTAAACGTTTCCAAAATATCCTTTTCAGCCTTGTCCTTCTTTGATTGCATAAACCTACGAGGAAAGGGTACATTTGGAGGAACAACGTTAGAATTAATCAAAATTGGAACTTTCTTACCTTTGTTGGCTTAATTGGATGGTTTAAGAGCTTTTGGGGCCTGCAGCAAAGATGTTTCCACCCTTGTCGTGGGGGTGCTTTGCTCCTCCTCTTCAATTATCAACTCTTCAACCTCATTGGAACGTGAATTGGACGGTTGGGGATCTGATCCAACTTGATTTCCACTTCGCAAACTTATAGCTTTTGCATATTCGAATCCTCCTTTCGGGTCGACAACGGTTGATCTAGGTAACTTACCTTGCTCTCTGAATTGTCCTATAAACTCCGCAATCTGCCCAATTTGCTTCTCCATTTGGTCCACCCTTTTGTCTTGGTTTTGCATTGCTTTGGCTTGATTTTCTTGCCTCTGAGACAAATTGGTGAGTAACTTAAGAAGTGTGTCATTATCTAAAAATGTACCTGAGGTGTTTTGGGCAGGTTGTTATGGGGCTTGTGTTGGTGCGTATTGCTTGGTATAGAAGCTCGGAGGTTACTGCCTAAAGCCTCTTTGTTGTTGGGGTTGTTGGGGCTCCCTCAACTTGAAATTTGGATGGTTTCTCTAACCTGGATTGTACGTATTAGAATATGGATCGTTCCTTGGCTGGTTGTGGCCTTGAAATTCAATTGCATTGGCGCTTTCCCATCCACCATTTTCAATCAATTGAGGGCACTTTTCAGAGGCATGTCCTTGGATAGAACACATACCACATACACTTGGTTCTTTCATCCTTATTCCTTCGGCCATCTGAGACACAATGGAAGTAAGATTAGCTAACTGCGATTGAATGTCGGATGTGGAACTTACCTTATTCACTTACTGCCGTGGGCTGTCCCTTTGACCAACGCCTTCATATTGTTGAGCATTCAATGCTCGGTTAGCAATTAATGTCTTGGCAGCCATGGGTGTTTTGTCCACCAAAGCTCCTCTCGCTGAGGCGTCTAGCATTTCGTTCAATTGGTAGAAGCCCTTCGTAGAAATATTGAAGAAGAAGCTCATTCTTCATCTAGTGCTGTGGACATGAAGCAACAAGGGTTTTAAAATGCTCATAGTAAGTGGGATAGGATTCACCTTGGTTTTGCTGAATGCCATTAATCCTTTTGCGTAGTAGAATGACTCGAGAAGTTGGAAAAAACTTCTCCAAAAATGTCCGTTTCATACTCTCCCATGATGTGACAGTTCCGGGGGCTAGGTTATACAACCAATCTTTAGCCTTTTATAAGAGAGAAAAAGGAAAAGCCTTCATTTTCAGAATGCTCCCAACAACATTCACAGTGGTCATGCTCTAGCAAACAACCTCGAACTCCTTCAAGTGTTTATTAGGATCTTCCATGGACATCCCGTGGAACTTATGAATGTGATGCAACAAACTTTAGTTCAATTCGAACTCGTTCGTCTTCCGTAGGGTAGCCAGGGGGTATTAGATGCATAAGGGAGCAACATTGTCCAATCCCGAAGCGGAAAGCTCCTTGATTGTTCGATTGTCCGCTGCCATATTGGGATCTTCCTCTTTTTCTTCAAGTTGATGTTCTTCAAACTCAGGTTCAGGAATAGGTGGGTTACGATCTTGCTGATTCCTATTCTTTCTCAAAGTCCTCTCGAAATCGTCGTCAAAGTCCAAGATATGCTCACGAATCGGATGAGAACTCCGAGTCATAAACTAGTACCTAAAACAAGAAAACAAACAAGGTCAGTAACTAACATAAAAACACACGAAAATAAACAAAAAAGAAATAACAAGGGATTAGCAATGTTGCTAATCCCCGGCAACGGCGCCAAAAATTTGATGCAAAAATTAACTTCATACACAAATTAAACCCTCTTGTTGTCAATTGTAGTAAAGAATGTAAGTAGGGATCGTTCTAGGCCGGGGATTAGGAGGGATTACTAAAACACCTGAAACAAACTTAAAAATGTAGAATTAAGTTTAAAACACCAAACTAGACTCAAAAGATGCAATACAAACTAAAAAGACTAAAAACTAGTTTAAAAGACTCAAAACAGCTTAAAACAATGAATTAGACTCTAAACTGACTCTAGGGGTGGGTTTGGACGAAATTATGTTCTAACTTGACTCAAGACACTTAAAAACACAAATCAAAATAGATTTTGACTAATAAAACACTTTAAAGTAAATGGGGATTGGATTTTGACGAATTTGAAAACAAAACAAACAGATTGTAAGCTAAAACAGATTTTGGACGAATTTGGGTAAACTCTGGATGATGGGCTAGCTAGAGGGTTCTTCTCCACACATGATACACTTGCACATAAACCAATTTTCAGTTGTTCTTTCGATGAATCATGAAACTGAACACCCCAGGTTAATTAAGTCTGTTTAAATTAACCTTCAAGTTCTCCTTAAGTTATTGAATTGGATAGGAAAGCGCATACAACAATTCAAGCATTCTTCAAAAGTCCTTTACGTGAACAGCACAATAAAGAAACAATCAAAGATCATTAAGCATTATGAAAACTATAAGTATTGACGAGGCATTCGTTACTATGATGAGCATGAAACTCCTACCAATAATTCATTTAACGCGATCGTTTATAAGCGACCTCCACTACTTGTGAATATAAGTTTGTAACTATTGATGCGAAAATTAACTTAACACACAAATTAAACCCTCTTGTATCAATTGTAGTAAAGAATGTACGTAGGGATCGTTCTGGACCGGGGATTAGGAGGGCTTGCTAATAACCTCTAAACTGACTTAAAAACATAAAATTAAGTTTAAAACACCAAAGTAGACTCAAAAGATGCAATACTGATATGATATTAACTAGCACTCAAATTAACCCTCTTTTTATCAATTGTAGTAAGTATGTAAGTAGGGATCTTTCTAGGCCGGGGATTAGGAGGGATTGCTAAATCACTTGAAAACTGACTCAAAAACGTAAAAACAAAGTTTAAAACACTAAACTAGACTCAAAGAATGTAAAAATATAACTTAAAACACCAAAACAAACCAAAAGACTCAAAATAACACAAAAACACTCAAAACTGCCTTAAAACCACTTTCTGGGCAGTTTTGAACTCTAAACAAGATTCTGACGAAAATAGGTTTTAACTTGACTCAAAACACCTAAAAACACAAACTAGCACACTCTCTAACTAATTTGACACTTGAAAACAAAGGGGGATTTGGTTTTTACGAAATTGAAAACAAAACATAAACTTGTAAATCAAAACAGATTTTAAAACGAATTTGATTGAATTGAATGGATAGAAAGCTAGCTAAGGGGTTCATCTCCACACATGTTATACTTGCATTCAAAACGATTTCCAATTGCTTTTCAATAACCCATGAATTCTCAACGCCCCAAGTTAATTAGGTTCGCTTAAATTAACCTTCAGATTTTCCTAACGTTATTGAATTGGATGATTGCATACGACAACCCAAAGCATTCCCCACAAGTCCCCTACATGATTGCATAATAGAGATACAAGCAAGAATCATTAAGTTCTATGAAAACCATAAGCATTGACGAAGCACTTGTTACTATGATTGCATGAAACTTATGCCAAGAATTTACTTAACGCGATTGAGATCATCAACCTTTACTACTTGTGAATATAAGTCCATAACGATTAGGTGAAATTTCCTTATATCCTAGCATCAAATTCATGCATGCAAATTAAGTGTCGACCCTCAACCAACATACACAAATCAGTTTTAATTCTTGTAGATTAGTAAATTAAATTCACAACTTATGAAACGCAATTAGAAGTAATCAAATCATATAGCAAGCATAAACATGGTTTCGAATCCCCCCTAGCCAAGCGGGGGGTTTAGTTTCTCATACTCGCAAAGCAAAGATATATAAATTTAGAAATTAAAATCCAAAGAAAGAAAACACCTAGAACGCTCCAACTTGGCAGCAAGCGCATCCAAGAATTCTCCTTCCTCCTTGCTACGGTAGAGAAGTTTAGAACAGGTTTTTGGGGTTATTTGTGGTGTAGAATGGATGGGGAATGGTATGGAAAGGTGTAGGGTTGATGGGTGGTGCGGCTAGGGATGATTTTGGGCAGAAAATATGGAATATGGTGGTGGAAAGGTGCGGCAAAGAGAGCCTCTTTGTTTCTGACGTGAATGATGTATATGGGAGGTGATATCTCCGGCCAAAAGGGTTTAATGAGTATATATAGGCACTTCAAAACCCTAGCAATCAGATTAGGGTTTCTAGAAGCCCAAATCCACCAGAAATTAGGTTAAAACAATCAGATTTTTAGTGGGAATAAGGCCTAGGGTTAGGGTTTAGAGATGGGCCTTCTAGAATGCCTTGCAAGGCAAGGAAATCAGATATTCTAGAGGCCTAGGTGCGGCTAGGGTTAGGGTTTACAAGGAATTAGGGTTTAGGTCATCTAAAAGCCCAAAGCCAAGAATAGAAACTCTCGAAAATGGAAACCTCCAAGAATAGAAACTTCCAACTTTAGAAACTTTGGTTTCCAAATCTGAATTCTTTGTTCTTCACTTTCATTTCTTCATTTCTTAAGCTCCTCTGACCTTCAAACTCGTCCATTCCTTGTGCTCCATTAGCATACACTCCATTCCAGCTCAATTTTGCTCTAAAATGCTCCATTTTGGACCTACCTTAGTTGAGTTGGACGACATAGGGTGCTTAGAGGGTTGTGGCAAGGGTCGTTCTTCCTTTGCCGTGGCTCTTTCTTCTTGTTTTAGCAACTTTTCGTCCTCCTCTTCGCTTGGTTTGGACGTTTTTGAAATTGTTCCAATCTCTTTGCCACTTTTCAAAGTGATAGCATTAGCGGTTTCAAAACCTCATTTTGGATTAACAATGGTTGAACTAGGAAGTTTGCCTTGTTCTCTAAACTGTCCCATGAATTTCACCATTTGCCCTATTTGATTTTTTAATTCGCCCATCTCCTTAGCTTGATTTTGTAGTCCCTGCGTCAACGAAGTTAGTATTTGAAGAATTTTATCGCTATCCATTAATGAACTTGAATTTGGTTGGGCAGATTGTGGTGGTGCGAATGGCCTTGGAAAGAGCCTCAGAGGTGGCTATCTTATTTCGCCTTATTGTTGAGTTTGTTGAGGCTCCCTCCATTTCATATTTGGGTGATCTCCAGCCTAGATTGTAAGTGTTGGAGTATAGGTCATACTGATTTTGGCCTTGATAACTAATGACATTGGCACTTTCCCATCCCCCATTCTCTATCAATTGAGGGCATTGATCATTGAGATGTCTTTGCATAGAACAGACGCCACAAACACTTGTTCCTTGCCCTTTGGATCCTTCAACAACCTGTGACACAAGAACATTGAGATTAGCCAATTGAGATTGAATTTCGGCCATTGAACTTACTTCATTAACTTGGTGTTGCCGTGGGGGGTCTCTCTGTCCAACTCCTTCATATTGTTGTGCATTCAAGGCTCGATTTGCTATTAGGATCTTTGTTGCAACTGGGGTTTTGTCAACCAAAGCACCACCTGCTGAGGCATCTAGCTTTTGTCTCTCAATTGGAAGTAGTCCATCGTAGAAATATTGAATTAAAAGCTCTGCCTTCATTCGATATTGTGGGCAGGATGCAACTAACGTTTTAAAGCGCTCATAGTACGCTGGAAAGGATTCTTCTTGTTTTTGTTGAATTCCATTAATTTTCTTCCTCAAAAGAACGACTCATGAAGTTGGGAAGAATTTCTCTAAGAATGCTCTCTTTATGCTTTCCCAAGAAGTGACTGTTCCAGGTGCTAATTCATAGAGCCAATCTTTAGCCTTGTCGATAAGAGCAAATGGAAAAGCTTTCATCTTCAAAATATTGCCATCCACGTTGATTGGTGTCGTACTCGAGCACACCACTTCAAATTCCTTCAAGTGCATGTTCGGATCTTCCATGGACAGCCCATGGTATTTGGGAATGTGATGCAGCAAACTAGACTTGAATTCAAACTGATCGGTCTTGACTTGAGCTGCCCTGGGATAGTGAATGCATAAGGGCACGACATTGTCCAATCCCGAGGCTAAAAGTTCCTTGATTGTTTGATTATCAATAGCCATGTCTTGTTCCTTTTCGAATTCCTCTTCAGTTTCAACTTTAGATTCAGATTCAGAACTAGAACTAGGCGGATTGGGTTCTCGCTGCTTCCTCTTCCTTCTCAAAGTTGGTTCAAAATTGTTGTCAAACTCCAATATATGTGCACAAATAGGTTGAGAACTTCGAGTCATAAACTAGTACCTAAAACAAAGAAAACTAAACTAAACTAAATCAGAAACACAAAAAAAAAAAAAAAAACAGAAATAAAGGGAAGATTAGCAATTTTGCTAATCCCCGGCAACGGCTCCAAAATTTGATGTGGTAAAAACTAACACAAAAATTAAACCCTGTTAAGATAGTTGTAGTACGCCTAAGTAGGGATCGTTCTAGGCCGGTGATTAGTTAGGGATGCTAATCAACACAAATTAAACTTAAAAATTGAAAACTAGACTCAAACAACTCAAACCTAAGTTAAATTGACTCAAAACAACAACTAGAGGGTGATTTGGACAAAAATTAAACTAAAGAGACTCTGAATACTAAATGGGGTTGTTTTGATGAATTTAAAGTAAACCTAAGTACTTGCAGAAACAAACTAAAGGTAATACGAACTTAGGGTAAATGAAAGGGTTGAAAGGCTAGCTAGAGGGTCCTTCTCCACACATGGCACATATGCATACAAATCAATTTCTAGTTATTCTTCCTATAAACCATGAATGAGAATGCCCTAAATTAATCGTGAAAAGCATAAATTAACTTTTAGATTTTCCGAAGTTCATTGAATTGGACTCAGTGACGCAACCAAATTATTCTTATCAAGTTCCCTACATGAACTGCATAATAGAAATACATATCAAAGATCATTAAGTTCTATGAAAATCATAAGCATTGACAAGGCATTCGTAACTATGAACTGTATGATACTCCTGCCTAGCAACCTCTAGTACTTGTAAATATAAGTTCATAACTATTAGGTGAAATTCCCTTATATTTTAGCATCAAATCTCTGCATGCAAACTAAGTGTGCACCCTTAATCAAAACACAAGAACAAGTTATCAATCAAACAGATAAGTAAATTGCATTCACGATTCATGAAATCATAACTGGATGTAATCAATTCATATCACACATATGTTCATGGCTTTGAATTCACCTCTAGCTAAAACGAATTTAGTTCCACATGTTCGCCATTAAACAAAGACAATTGAAATTAAACATTGAAAAAAAAAGATAGAATTCACCTAGAAACGCTCTAACAATCCAAAGGTCTTGAATTGTAGGCACGGCTCCAAGGGTCTCCTCTCCTTTCTCCTTGCAAGGCTGTGGCACAAGAGGGATTTCTGTGTATGATGGATGTGTGGTGCGAAATTGTGGTGAGAGATGGGTGATTTATGAATGCTGCAGCACAATGTATTTATAGGGAGAAGGGAAAGCACGACAAAGGCTGAGAAGAAGGGGAATTAGGACTCTAAATCAGTAAGGAAAAAGGACACTTGTCATTCAGATTCCAGGGAGGAAAATGAGTGGTCCTTGTGATAGGAAACATAATTTGTAGAAGGGCTAGGCGCGGCATGTTTTTAGGGAATGAGCTTGGCTTCTAGAAACTTGATTTGTAGGTATCCTATTATGAAAATAAGTTCCCTTTGTAGTTGGAATTTAGGTAGAATAGGATTAGGATAAGGTTAGGATAAGATTATGATAGGATAAGATAAGATAAGATTGGTTAAGATAATGTTTGGATAAGGTTTTGGATAATGTTCCTTCCTTTTAGTTGATTCCTTATCTTCTTATTCTTGAGTTTATTTTCTTCATCTCTTCAGCATATTCCTAGCCTCTTGAACTTTAAAAACGTCCATCCATTATGCTCCATACGCATGCTACCCATTCCAAGCCCAAAATTGCTCTAAAATGCTCCAAATTGCACTTTCTTGCTAATTTTGTAATTTGAACATGAAAACACATGAAAATAACTTAAAACACTATAATAAACAGAAACTAACTGACTAAATGCAAATAAACAAGCTAACAAAGTCGCATAAATATGCTCCTATCAAGGTAAACTAACTTTTAAAATTTGAATTATTAATTCATAATTTAATATAAAATTTTGCAAATGACATAGAATTATATGATAAGTGATGTATAGAATTGTTGTTGTTGATGAATTGAATTCTTGATTAATTGAATTATTTGATTTCATTTCAAACCCAATTTTTTATAATATGTTAGATTATGTGTTAGTGCTTTTATAATATATAATAGATGTTAGTGTTTTTATAATATATAGTATGTGTTGGAATGATAATTGATAGGAAATTTTTGTTATATCATATGTAGGTAATTTTGGCAAACAAATTATCGAAGCCATGTCTTTTAGGAAACAACTCTCTAGTAATATGAAAAGGAAAAAAAAAGCAAAGGATAACGAAATTGCCAAAAGTTTAAGAGGATCTCTTAATAAAAAAATTTCTACAAAGAATGAGTCGGTTGAAAATTTGAGAGAAAATGATGTTGGTGAAGAGTCACAAAATGTTGTTGAGGAGCCTCATGATCATGAAATTGGTGGTAATGTGGAGAAAGATGTTAATGACAAGTCTCATGACCATGAAAATGTGGTGATTTAGAGGAAAATGTTGGTGATGAGTCTCAAGACCATGAAAATGGTGGTGATGTGAATTTAAATGTTGATGATGATCATATTGGTGTAGAGGAAAATATTGAATCTCATTAACCTATTTTCCATTTAAACATTTATGATCCAAGAGTTTGGGATGGTCCTCTAATGCAGAAATGAGAGACTTACTTGTAGAAAAGAGATCATTTCGAGAAACTAATCTCATTTATCCTAGGGACAAACTCATTAGAAAATTTTCCTCACACTATTAGGATCGAAAATTACGAACGAGTGAAATTTATGATAGGAAATGGCTCGTGTACTCAAAAGAGTTGGATAAAGTCTTTTGCTTTTGTCGTAAATTGTTTAAAACAATTGCCTCAACTTCGACTAGGTTCCAACCCTCGTTAATTTTTTTTTTTAAATATATGTTTTTGTATTAAAAAAAGGACACATTTTGAGGTTTCGCATTGGGCACAAAAAACTTAGGACCGCCCTGCCTAGGATTAAGAGGCTTGATAAATAGAACTCTAGAACATATGTTTAGGTGTTAGGTTTGTCATGTTATTATTAATTATCATTCAATAAAATTTGAGGATGGTTTCTCATACATTCTGGTGGATTTCAATTTTCTTATTCTTTAAATTATAGGTGAATGATCTTCTTTTTGTCAAGTTGTGTCATATGGGCTTCATATCCTCAATAACTAATCCTTCATTACCAAGATAATTAATCACTTGTGCACTTCAAATAATACATGACCACGTGTGCACTTCAGATAATTAATCCTTCATTACCAAATTATACATGACCACTTGAGCAAGTATATAAACCTCCACACAAAAAGGGCAGGTGTCGTTAAAACGACGAAAAGAATATATATATATATATATATATATATATATATATATATATATATATATATATATATAAACTAATGAAATGGCTTCAAAATTTTGAATTTAAAAAACATAAAAAAACTAATTAAAAGCACGGGCCCGTTATTACTTGCAAACTTGGGAGTAGGTTAGACATGGCATTCGTGTCGTGTTTTTCGTGTTCGTGTCGTTTTTGTGTCATACCCGATATCTTAACGGGTCGTGTCGTATAACACTCATTAAAGTAAACAGGTAATATGACATGACCTGATATCGAGTAGTTAATATTATCATGTAATACGACCCGACCCATTACCCGTTGAAGAAAATATTTTTAAATCAATAACTAATGAAAATGAAAAACACAATTTGACCCAAAAAAAAAATAGAAAACATAATACTAAATTAGTATATGCATACCACATTGTTACATAAATATTACTCCAAAACATAAAAAAATAAAAAAAAATAAAAAAAAATAAAAAAAAAAACCATTTGTCTTTCAAGTATTATATACTAAAAAATAAGAGCCTAATGAAAATATATTAGTACATTACTATAAAATACCAAATGTTCACGGATATGCAAAATCAAGAGAGTTGCGTTTCAAGGTTGACGAACCTTACATGTTTATATATGCTTTCTTATTTTTTAGGCTTGTACATTAATGATTATGATTTTTATTTATTTTGAGCTCCCTAAAAATACTATTCATGAGGGTTTGTATGGTTTTAAAATTCAAACGACGTTGTACCCATACTCATAGCATAGAGGATGAGATCATGAGCCTTTGCATGTTTTTTTTCACATTTTTCGCATTTGTAAATTAATTATTATAATTTTTTTCAAATGAAAACTAATGAAACGGGCTTGAAAACTTTAAGTTTTAAAGATAAGGATAAAATAAAGGGTAAAGTGAATAGTACCATGATTGACTTTTTAGTGTAAAAATATGGTTTTTCGTTAAAATGAACAGTACTAAGAGTTTTTTGTGATCACGGAAAATTCCTGAAACGAAAGAGACAAGAACAAACGTGCACAAACAAAATATTTAGTGTTTGATGATTTTGGGTTACAATCTCTCTCTATTTTGATCCTCTGATTCGATCTCCGTAAGGTGTTGATTGGTGGATGTTTTGTTGATCCAAGGGCCGTTGATGCTTGATCTTGGATGAATTGTTGGAAGTTTCTTCAAAGGGCCGTGGGCTTGATCTTTGAAGGTGGATTTGAGCGGATCTTCAAGGAGCCGTTGGGACTTGATCTTGAAGAACAGTGATGAACGGATCTTCAAGGGCTTTTGGGCTTGATCTTGAAGAACAGTGATGAACGGATCTTCAAGGGCTTTTGGGCTTAATCTTGAAGAACGGTTGGATGTGTGTGGATTTGTCGACGTTGTTGATCCAAAGGGCCGTTGGGGCTTGATCTTGGATGAACGGATGATGAACGATGGTGCTTTCTTCAAGGGCCGTCGGGGCTTGATCTTGAATTGGTGGATGATTGTTGATCCAAAGGGCCGTTGGGGCTTGATCTTGGATGAACGATGAACGAAGAACGAAGAGAGCTTTCTTGATTCTTCGGGAACCTGGATGCTTGAGAGCTTCGGAGTTTCAGAGCTTCAGAGCTTCAAGGTGTAATATCAATTCCTCCCCTTAAATGAATGAAATGGGCTTGTATTTATAGAATTTTCCAAGGCCTAACTTTGAATATAATATTCCAGATGAAATAAGTTGTTTCTGCCAGGTGTTGACACGTGTCCTATTTGATGACTTTTCCAACTCATTTCAATTTTCGTTGAGTCACACGCTACGTGTAAAATTTATGTAATACATGAGCGTTGAAACTTTGATTTATCGGTCAACATTTATTTACCGAAATTTCGATGTCTACAAATGCCCCCACTTCAAGTCGCGTCGTGTACATGTGCTTGTCGCGTGTATGAGATGCGTTTTGAAGTCCCTTACTGTAGATGTCGATCCAAGGGCCGTCGATGCTTGATCTTGAATTGGGCTGGAGATTTCTCAAGGGCCATTGAGGCTTGATCTTGAATTGGGCTTGAGATTTCTTCAAGGGCCGTTGAGGCTTGTTCTTGAACTTTCGTTTGAAATTTCTTCAAGGGCCGTCGAGGCTTGATCTTGAAGGTTGAAATTGGACCACAAGGAGCTTCATGTGGTAGATGATCTTTGGCTTTGGTAGTGGGTGAATCGGCACGTATTTTGTTGCGCTTGTTGACTTTCCACAGCTTTGATCTTGAACTAGGTTTTGATTCAAGGGTGGTAGACACTTGATCTTGAATCAGACTTGTGATTTCTTCCAGGGCCGTCGAGGCTTGATTTCGAATTTGGCTGAAAGCTACTTCAAGGGTCGTTGAGGCTTGATTTTTGAAGGTTGACTCGAACACATGACAAGCAGGCACGAGGTAAAGGTGACAACCTGTTTCTTTGTTCAATCTTTCTAATTCACACCTGAGCGGTTTGGTCAACGGTATGATCTTCAAGATTGATGAACTCTTCTTCCAGTTGGTGACTTGATCTTTAAGGATTCGATTCAAGGGTGGTGAATCAGCACGTGCAACCCACAACGCCTAGTAAGCCGACCCAAGAATTTGAGGGTCAAAACGAATTCACCGTCAGAGTGATTGCAACTTTGATGATATGAGATACCCTTGCTTTTGAAGAAGTAGCGGATGAATCAGCACGTGCTTGGTTGCACTTGTCTCCACATGCTTCAAGGTATCCTTTATCTATTCCTCGGGCAGATGTGGCAGCTTCTTTGGAAGTACAGCAGCAGTGGGAGACGAGTACTCGATAGCAGTGCTAGGTAGGCAATCAGGGAAGGGCTCCAAGCAGTCGGTTCCTTACCCGAGTTTGAGTGGAGGTTCTGGCATATTGTTTTCTTTATCCTTGTCTTTGTAGGTAAGAACAAGGACAAAGGGAAGGACAGGGAGAACACATGATATGAGATACTCTTGCTTTCTACCCTGGTGATATGAGATACTTTTGCTTTGAAGTCATTGGCTTGCAGAGGTACCCCAAGGAATAAGGAACACTGAATGACTCGAGAGGCTTCGTTGGGAAAACATCTTTGGAGATGAAGAAAAACTCTGTGTGTCTGCCTTGCTATGGAAGGTGAAGGTGGACAGTTATAGGAGGTCCCTTAATACCTGTAGAGGTACTATTCTTTCACTCGTGTCGGCAACTAACGCGTGATTGAACAGTAAACTTAACGTGCTTTCTCCTTCACCGAAAATCTTCGACAAATTGCCCATGATTTGCGCAAAGTTGAGTGTGCATATGACAGGTGATGACGCGGCTGAAAAAGACTGGCGCCTCTTCGATATCTGGGATTGGCGCTTCGACAAATTACCCGTGATTTCCGCAAAGCTGAGTTTGCGTGTGACGGGTGCCGACACGTCTGGAAAAGCAAGATGCTTCTCCGATTTCTGAGCTTGCCTCTTCGATTTTTGAATGGCCTCTTCGAATTCTGAGCTCGCCTCTTCGATCTCTGAAATCCCGTCGAGTGATGATTTTTATAGAGGCATGCAGTTCGTTTCAAAGCACACTTGAATTTTCGCTTGTGAAAACTCCCCTCTTGTACTTCTAAGATCTTGATTTGTCCGATCTCTTCTTCCTTCAACACTTTGAAAATGTCTGGACCCTCCGACCGTCGTTTTGATTTGAACCTTGGTGAAGAGGTAGTCCCGTCTTCTCCAGATAACATATGGCGCCCATCCTTCATATCCCCTACTGGTCCTCTTACTGTTGGGGATTCGGTGATGAAGAATGACATGACCGCTGCGGTGGTGGCCCGGAACCTTGTCACTCCCAAAGATAACAGACTACTTTCCAGGCGGTCTGATGAGTTGGCTGTTAAGGAGTCCCTGGCTCTTAGTGTGCAGTGTGCGGGTTCTGTGTCCAACATGGCCCAACGCCTATTTGCTCGAACCCGTCAAGTTGAATCGTTGGCGGCTGAAGTGATGAGTCTCAAACAGGAGATCAAAGGGCTCAAGCATGAGAATAAACAGTTGCACAAGCTTGCACACAACTATGCCACAAACATGAAGAGGAAAATTGACCAGATGCAGGAATCTGATGGTCAAATTTTACTTGATCATCGGAGGTTTGTGGGTTTGTTCCAGCAGCATTTACCTTCGTCTTCTGGGGCTGTACCGACTGCTGAGGCTTCAAACAGCCAACCTCCGACGCCTTCTCTTCTTGGAGCTCTACCGAGTTGTGAGGCGCCACCTGATCGTCCTTGAATATCCCCTCTTGTAAATTTGATTTGATGTTTTTTTTTTTTTTTTTTTTTTTTTTTTTTTTTTTTAAATTTATGTATAATAGCAAATTTATGTAAAATTTCCAGAAAAATAAATAAAATGGACCTTCTATTTCTCTCTATGCATTTGTTTTTTTATTTGTTTTTGTTTTTTTCTTTTGGTGCTGGATGCACCAAGTTCCATCATTTATTTATTTATTTATTATTTTTTTTACAATTTTTTTTTTTTCGCACATGGTGCCCATGCACCACCAGAAACTTTTGATCTGCCATGGGGCTGTACCCCATCTTTGATCCACCATTCCTCTTTTTTCACGTGTGGTGCCAGATGCACCACTTTGCTTTGCTCCACCATCCTATTTTTTTAATATATCTTTTTTGTATAAATGTTGATGATGGGTAGAGAAATTTGCAGGCAGCGGAGCAAGGAGGACGGAGAAGATGGTGCTTCGAGCTTCACGACCGGCTAGTCGTTTGACGGCGGTCGTTGAAGTTCTTTGCTATCTTGGAGGTCATAGTGATGATGAGTTCGAGGGAGGCACCACAGCAGCTGCGCATCCACCAGGCTCCTCTCTGCCCATCCAATTTGGTTTTCAACACCTTTTGCACCACATCACCCTTGATCACAGCCTCACAGACCACCGATTTTCCGCGGCCTTCAATCCAGTTCACCGTAGCGGGCTTCTTGTCAGAGCAGTAGTTGCCGGAAATTCCAATCACATCCATGTCAGGGAAGTCGTTCTGGAGGAAATCCAAGACGTTTTGCACACCTTTGGAGACCATGTTCATCACCATAGCATCACCGGTGCTGCAGGTGAATCTCATGCACAAGTTCTTCCCAACAATGGCACACTTAATTGTCTGAAGCCTACCGAATCTGCTTGACTTGTTGAAAACCGTGGACAAGGTGTCATAATCGTTGGGTTCTTCCAAGTAGAACTTCAACTCGGCAGCTCTCTTAGCAGAGTTGAACCTCACACAAGGTGCTCTGGTCATCCCGTCTCTCAGCAACACACTGGTGGCTCCCCCGGACAAGTTGGTAGCTTTGAAGCCACGGTTGGTGCTGGCAACCAAGCAACCTTCGGTGGTGGCCATTGGTACGGAAAACTCTCTGCCATCGAGCATAAGAGGCCCAGCAATCCCAACTGGAATCTGAATATACCCAACTGGCATCTCGCAGCACTGACCCAAAATTGACTCGTAATCAAACCCCTCCAATGGCAGACCACCCAGAGACTTTCCTGTGATCCTCTGAAGTGCCTTGCGCCTGATAGCCGCCGCCCTCCTGCCATCTCCAAGCTTTGACTCCAGAGAGTAGGAAGGGATGGTTCCCGCCCCCACGGACTTGACCACCTCCTCATCTTCCTTCGTCAACGGCTGGGCGGTGAAATCGCAGGGAGTGGAGAGGACTACCTCTTTATCAAACACCTTCTGTGCAACAGCTTTGGGGGTGGCCGCAGCAACAGGGGCAATTTGGGGAATTGGGCTGCAATCGAGTCCGGTTTGGAAGCCTGGTCGCGAGATTCGAAGACAGAGAGGAAGAAAATGACGGGTCCGAATTGGTGTTCGAGTCGGGCGTGGAGCTGTAGACGATTATGCCAAACGGGCTCGGGTTCGGATCCGGCAGAGAAAGAGATTGACAAAGACGATGAGGATTTTGATGATGAGAGGATGGATAGGGAATCGGGTTTGAGGGTCCGGCAGAGACCCGACTGTTCGTATCAATACCAGTATCTGCGAACTCCTCCACAGTTTCTTCCCTCAATTGGATCTGCTCTGCAATTCTTCGAACCAGAGTACTCTTGACCTGACGAATCTCCGGAGCGGCTTTCTCGATCTCGTCTGATAAGTTTCGAGTCTTGCAGGAGCCGGATGCGGATCAAAAAAAATATTTGAGAGCTTAAGCTTGAATTGGTTTTGCATTGCACTTGCAGAGAGCTATGGAGCAGGAGAACCGAATTTCTAGAGAGAGTGAGTTGGTTCAGCTTTGGGTTTTCTGTGGAGATCTGTGACATGGAGGGAGGCCTGGGCCTGGAAGAAGTGCAGGTGAGCTGATATACTCGAAAACTCTGATGGTCGTAAGTTTGGAGACACAGGTTTGCACAGAGGATGAGCGGCTGTCGAGCTGGAGGGAGGCCCGTGAACGGCGAAAACGACTTTGTCGTCGTTGTTGCAGAAGTTCGGCCTCGCGGCTCTGGCTCTGATTACTTCCATCACCGACTTCTTGTTCACCATGGCTGTCTCAATCAGTGTGGTTCAAACCGGAGAGGAGGAGGTCAACCCAGGTGGCAATGTCGGAGGGGTTGTAGAGGACGGCGTGCGATGCCATTGTCGGTTGGAGCTCTTTTAGCTGCTGCTCGGGCGGGCCACGAGAGTTGGGCTCTTGGTATCTGGGCCTGTGAAATGGAGGGAGGCCTGGGCTTGGAAGAAGAAGAAGCAGACATTTTGGCAAAGGGATAGGCCAGGCATTTGGGTCTTTTGTTGACATTTCGATTTTATTTTATTTTATTTTTTATTTTTTAATTATTTTACTTACTTTTTTTATTTTTTTTATTTTTTTATTTTTTGAAGCTGTAATAAATAAATATATTTTTTTGTAAATACATAAAACATGCCTTTTTTTTTTTTTTTTTTTTTTTCTTTAATAAAACATTTTTTTTATTTTGATATGACTGAACTCGAAATTAAATATTCCAGCTGCCTACGTACCCTTTCAAAGAAAGAGATCAAGTCAAAACGTAGTTCAAATACATAGATATATATATATTTTTTTGTATTGTCTTTTGGTGCCGTTTGCAGTTTCAACTCGTGCAGACAAGGAGTGTTGGTGTCGTTTGCAGTTTCAACTCGTGCAGACAAGGAGCATTTGGTGCCGTGTTGCAGTTTCAGCTCGTGTAGGCAAGGAGCATTTGGTGCCGTGTTGCAGTTTAAGCTCGTGCAGGCAAGGAGTGTTGGTGTTGCCTTTTATGCTCGTGCAGACCAGGAGCGTTGTGCCATGCAGTTTAGGCTCGTGCAGGCGAGGAGCCTTGGTTCGTGCAGTTTAGGCTCGTGCGAACAAGGAGCATTGGTTCGTGCAGTTTAGGCTCGTGCAAACAAGGAGCTTTGTGCCATGCAGTTTAGACTCGTGCGGGCAAGGAGAATTTGTTGATTTTGTCAAGCAATCCGGGAGAGGCGTTCCTCACAATTTTCATAGCAAGGAGCTTTGACTGCGTGATTGAAGAAGTCTTCGGGCAAGAAGTCGCGCATCGTGATGGAAACGGACGATCTTTGTGTCACAATTTCATCATCTTCAACACGTTCATGTTGCTTTGAAGGTTGACAAGAGCTGTTTTGCCCCCTTTCCGATTGGCGGACTTGTGGAGGAGACGTATGCTTCTTGTGCAATTTCTTAGGAGTGACTTGAGTCCATCCTTCAATTTTGCTTGTCTTGGAGGATGCCCCCAGCGGTTGAGGTGAAAACTTTGAGTCGGAAGAGCCAGAAGTGAAAGTGGTATAGTTTGACTTCACCACATCGTCAAGATCTAGCTCGATGATTCCTTTCTGAGCCAGCTTCATGATGAGATCTTTCAGCACGAAGCACTTTTCTGTCGGATGACTGATGAAGCGGTGGAATTTACAGTATCTTGGACTGTCGGTACGATTCATCTCTTCTGGCCGTCTGCACTCAGGCAAGCCGATCACCTTCTTTTCCAGCAAGTCTTCTAACATGGCAACCACATCAGAGTCGGGGAATGGATAAGTTTTCTCCTCAAGCTCCTTCAAAGTGCATCTACGCATCTCTTGATCACGAAAGCCTTCGGCTTGAATCGCCTTGCCTCGTGTGGAGATTTTGACGGGAGCTGTGTTGACCGTCATCGCTTCCTTGGTGGGTTTCCATGTAACCTTTTCCACCTTTGTCCCAAGAACTTTGTCGTTCTTGTAGTCGGCGATCGGTTCTTTCTTCCCATGATGGGCGATGCTCAACTCCATGTCATGGGCGCGAGTGGCCAATTCCTCGAAGGTCCGCGGTTTAATGCCTTGAAGGATGTATTGCAAACCCCATTGCATGCCTTGGATGCACATCTCGATTGAAGAGGTTTCCGAGAGCCTGTCTTTACAGTCGAGGCTTAGAGTGCGCCATCTGTTGATGTAGTCAATGACTGGCTCGTCCTTCCACTGCTTTGTGCTCGTTAGTTCTAGCATGCTCACAGTGCGGCGGGTACTATAGAAGCGGTTGAGGAATTCCCGCTCTAACTGCTCCCAGCTGTTGATGGACTCAGGCTCTAGGTCTGTGTACCACTCAAAGGCGTTTCCTTTCAGCGAGCGCACAAACTGCTTGGCGAGGTAATCCCCTTCGGTTCCTGCGTTGTTGCAAGTTTCAACGAAGTGGGCAACGTGCTGTTTCGGGTTTCCCTTTCCATCAAATTGCATGAACTTTGGTGGTTGATATCCCCTCGGCATTTTTAGGGCATCAATCTTCTTGGAATAGGGCTTCGAGTAGAACAAGGAGGTATGTGAGCTCCCTTCGTACTGTGCCTTGATGGTGTTGGTGATCATCTCCTGCAGCTGCTGGATTGAAAGAGATCCCATGAGTGCCGCTGCTTGGTCTGGCTCCGGCTTCCCATCGATTTTCTTCACCGGGGGTTCTTCGTCTCCGCCAGCTCCTCCCTTTAGTGGATCATCTTCTGGGTCGGGTTTATCGCCGTCCTGCGCCTCCAGTCGGTTGACTAGTGCTGCAATTTGCAAGTCATTTTCTTCCACAGTTCGGGTTAGCCTTGCGATTGCTTCATTCATTTGAGCCAGCTGCTCATCGATTGAAGTTGCTCCAATGGTCATGACTTGCATGGCTGAACTGTCGCTTGAATCGGCATCGGAGAGCATGGATTCGGAGTGTTTCCTTGGGCTTTCCCCCCTTGGTGCCCTTAGTGAGGCTAAGGTGATCAAAGGCTCGTGCCTTGGGTGCTTTTGTTCCCTTGGCAGAGTTGATGCAGAGGTGAAAGAGGCGGCAGAAGTAGCTCTTGCCATGCTTCGAGTTGTGATGCCCAAAGTGACACCAGTTGCGACGAGGACGTTTTTGTTCTTTGCACCGGTTGCGGGAACAGTTTGAGCCTTCCTTGATGCCATTAATTTTGGAAGTGTGCTTGAATTTCTTGAACGGAGAAAGAGATGAGAGGCAGAGATTGTCCCACTGGGCGTGCCAATTTGTGATCACGGAAAATTCCTGAAACGAAAGAGACAAGAACAAACGTGCACAAACAAAATATTTAGTGTTTGATGATTTTGGGTTACAATCTCTCTCTATTTTGATCCTCTGATTCGATCTCCGTAAGGTGTTGATTGGTGGATGTTTTGTTGATCCAAGGGCCGTTGATGCTTGATCTTGGATGAATTGTTGGAAGTTTCTTCAAAGGGCCGTGGGCTTGATCTTTGAAGGTGGATTTGAGCGGATCTTCAAGGAGCCGTTGGGACTTGATCTTGAAGAACAGTGATGAACGGATCTTCAAGGGCTTTTGGGCTTGATCTTGAAGAACAGTGATGAACGGATCTTCAAGGGCTTTTGGGCTTAATCTTGAAGAACGGTTGGATGTGTGTGGATTTGTCGACGTTGTTGATCCAAAGGGCCGTTGGGGCTTGATCTTGGATGAACGGATGATGAACGATGGTGCTTTCTTCAAGGGCCGTCGGGGCTTGATCTTGAATTGGTGGATGATTGTTGATCCAAAGGGCCGTTGGGGCTTGATCTTGGATGAACGATGAACGAAGAACGAAGAGAGCTTTCTTGATTCTTCGGGAACCTGGATGCTTGAGAGCTTCGGAGTTTCAGAGCTTCAGAGCTTCAAGGTGTAATATCAATTCCTCCCCTTAAATGAATGAAATGGGCTTGTATTTATAGAATTTTCCAAGGCCTAACTTTGAATATAATATTCCAGATGAAATAAGTTGTTTCTGCCAGGTGTTGACACGTGTCCTATTTGATGACTTTTCCAACTCATTTCAATTTTCGTTGAGTCACACGCTACGTGTAAAATTTATGTAATACATGAGCGTTGAAACTTTGATTTATCGGTCAACATTTATTTACCGAAATTTCGATGTCTACATTTTTCATTAAAATTCCATTTTTTCAATGTGTTTGGTATTTTTACTTTTATTTTAATATGTTTTATAATATTTTAATCTCACTCTTTGTCTATAATATACTATTAAAATAAATAAATAAGTAAAACTTAATTTTTTAAATTTATATAGAATAATAATACAATATTTTTTGGTAAAAACATATTTAATATATAATATATACATATACACTATGACTATTGTATTTATAGTAAATTTTTTTTAGTTTAAAAAATTAAAATCATCAAAATAACTTTTTTCTTAACGTGTCAAAACAGGTTACCTACTTGTCACTTTCGTGTAAACTTGTTAAGGACCTGTTATTAACGGGTTTTTATCGTGTGACCCGATAACGATCCAATTAGTTATTGTCACAGCCCATTTGATGCGAGAATTACTTGACACACAAATTAAACCCTCTTTTTGACAATTGTAGCAAAGTATGTAAGTAGGGATCGTTCTAAACCGGGGATTAGGAGGGCTTGCTAAAACCTCTATACTGACTCAAAAACAAAAAGAAACAAAGTTAAAAATGTAAACAAAAGATTTTAAAACAAGAAAGTAAAAGGGGGATTTGAGTTTGGTGAAGTTGAAAGTAAAAACGAATAAACTAAAAACTTAAATAGATTTTAAACAAATTTGGGTTGAATGGATAATGGAAGGCTAGCTAAGGGGTTCTTCTCCACACATGTCTTGCTTGCATACAAAATGATTTCCAATTGCTCTTCGATAAGTTATGAATACTCAACGCCCCAAATTAACCGTGAATTGCACTAATTAACTCTCAGTTTTTCAACAAGTTATTAGATTGGATGATTGCATACGACAACCCAAAACATTCCCTACAAGTTCCCTACATGAATTGCATAATAGAGATACAAGCAAGAATCATTAAGTTCTATGAAAAACATAAGCATTGACGAGGCACTCGTTACTATGATTTGCATGAAACTTATGCCAAGAATTTACTTAACGTGATTGTGACTAGCAACCTTCACTACTTGTGAATATAAGTTCATAACGATTAGGTGAAACTCCCTTATATTCTAGCATCAAATTCATGCATGAAAATTAAGCGTGCACTCTCAACCAACATACACAAATTAGTTTTTATACGAACGGATAAGTAAATTGAATTCACAATTCAAGAAACGCAATTGGAAGTAATCAAATCATATAGCAAGCATAAACATGGTTTTGAATCCCCCCCTAGCCAAGGGGGGTTTAGTTCCTCATTATTACAAAACAAAGATAAACAAATTTAACCATTGAAAAACAAAGGGAAGAAAGCACCTAAACGTTCCAACGATCCATGTTGGATAGCAAGCGCGTCCAAGGACTTTTCTCCTTCTCCTTGCCGCCACAACAAGGTTGGAATGATGTTGAAGGGTTGGTTATTTGGAGGAATGGATGGGAAGGGGTTTAGATATGTAGGAGAGGCAAGGAAAGGCTTGGTGAATGGTTAATTTCTGGATGATTTGAATGAGGTTGCTGCCATGGTATTTATAGGAAGAGGATGGACATGTTTAATGCAAAAATCTGGTGGAATGAAGTAGGTAAGGCATGGCAAGGTGGAGAATTGTTGGTGAGGGTAGGTTTTGAGTCATCCACTCACATGTCATGGTGAGTTAAGCATTGCATCATCCACTCAAATGTCATGGTGAGTTAAGCATTACTGAAGGAAAAATTTTGTCCTAGCTAAGAACAAGTATGAACATTTGAATACACATGCAAGCTATCAACACTTTAAAGTAGGCATGCATCCAAAAACAATTCATAAAACCCATGACTTTCAAAGCCTAGTAAATGGTGAACCAAAATAAACTCTTTAACAAAATTAAAGAGAAGTAAAGATTTAGTGATTCTTTACCCTTGAAGCTCATCCTTGTTTACACAAGGGATTCACCCAAGTGGAGGGCCTTCAAGTCACCTCCAAGCTCCTTGAATCCTCCTTGTGTTTTCCTCCCTTTAGTGCTCCTTTGATGATTAGAGGAAAAAGGATTTGTTCTCCAAAAACATCAAAAGCTTGATGTCTCTAAGTCTCTTCACCAAGGTTGTAAATTGTGAAGATGATATGGATGACTTAGAGAGATTTTAGATGCTAGTAACAATCCTCTAAGTGGCCGGCCTCTATGTAGAAAAAGAGAGAAAATGTTTCACCCAATTTCTATTAGAAAACCCTAAAAGAGAAAATTGCTATAAAGTTCCTTTTATAACATTTTCTTTGGTGAGTGGCAAACTTGTAATTAAGCAAGCTTGCCCATTCACCTTAATGGCCGGCCTCTCCTTGTTATTGGGCTAATTTGCCCATTTTGTTTTAGTTGTCATACAACTTAAACATAATGGGCCTTGTGGACCAAAACACTTTTGGGCCCCGAAACCCAAAACCAACTTATAAGCCCAATACGAACTTTTCGTATAATTAATTAACTAATTAATTAATCTTGACCATTCTTCAATTAAACCATTTAATTGCTTATCCATTTCATATAATTTCTTCACTAACATCCTTATGTGGTGTGCGATCCATTAGGTTCCAATTAGCGAGGCAGTGGGCGATGTTACTCTTAACGATCGATTGTGAATTGAAACCACATTTCAATTCTCCCTTAAGATTAGTGCTTGCTAATCTTCAGGGCTTCCACAAACCATGAGTGACACCTAGCAGCATATCATGGTTACCCAAGCTAAGTAGAATTGGTTGGAGAACC
Source organism: Malus domestica (assembly GCF_042453785.1). Classification (NCBI taxonomy): domain Eukaryota; kingdom Viridiplantae; phylum Streptophyta; class Magnoliopsida; order Rosales; family Rosaceae; genus Malus; species Malus domestica. The sequence continues at coordinate 18,601,845 of NC_091677.1, read as the reverse complement.
TATCCAGTTACAACTACAATGCAATACGGTCCTTCTCTAATACAATACTCTTAATCACATTGTTTAAGTGATAGTTTGTTTCATGTCTACTATCCAATGTGATACTTTCCTATATGACTCATTTGAATATGATTTGGAACAAACTTCCTAAGTCATATTCATATGCTTTGGCCATGGAAGGTTAGAGATCCCTTGTTGTACATTCATATGCCTACATGACTAGATAGCTTGACCCCAACAATGCCGTGGACAATCCGAAGGAATGCCATTGACATGATCAAAGATCAAGGACCTAACCATTAGACATCTATGATGCCTCAGGTCAAAGGACTACTTTGCATATTGCAACTTTAGAGTTCATACATGACATGTATGTTCGAACTCTCTTTTGATCGACGTTCAGTGGACTCGATTACTCTTTCGAGCACCTATGTGTTTGTCTCAGTGTCCAACACCAAATGACTTGAGACTAGTTCATACTCACGTTTGAGTCAACATAACACATACTAACCTTAGCGGATTGTCAATGCCCAATTGGCAATCCTATGGCTAGGAACGTTTTAGGAATGAACATAAGAGAGAGGTCTCGATAATCTAACTCATTAGATCACTTCTCTCTTAGAACAAATACATTCCTTGGATTCCCTTATTGCTTAAACACATGATACAATAAATAGTGATTAACAATAAGCTTTGCCCTCCATTAAACATATAAAAGTTTAATACAATAAGTATTCCAAAAAGCTATTACATCAAATGAGTGGCTTTGTGGGCATACTTCCAACAATCTCCCACTTGCACTCAAAGCCATCTTCCCATGTATCTAATACCCATCTTATCCATATGACGATCAAGCTGGATTTGAGACATTGGCTTTGTCAGTGGATCTGCTACGTTATCGGCTGAGGCAACTTTGAGGATGTTGACTTTCCCCTCGGCAGCATATCTTCTAATGATATTAAAGCGCCTATCAAAATGCTTGTTCTTTTGATGTGCCCTGGGTTCCTTGGCTTGAGCTATCGCCCCACTATTATCACAGTACAAAGTTACTGGTGATGTAATGGTTGGAACCACTCCAAGTTCAGTAATGAACTTCTTCATCCAGAACGCTTCTTTGCCGGCTTCAGCTGTAGCGACATATTCAGCCTCTGTCGTGGAATCAGCAATTACACTTTGCTTCTTGCTTTTCCAACTGACAGCCCCACCATTCAGAGTGAATACATATCCGGAGTTGGAACTTCTATCATCGACATCAGATTGGAAATCTGCGTCTGTATAGCCTTCCACTCGCAACTCTGATGCTCCTCCATATACGAGGAACATGTCCTTAGTTCTTCTTAAGTACTTAAGGACCGTCTTGACAGTTGCCCAGTGTTCTAATCCTGGGTTAGATTGATATCGACTAGCAATGCTCACAGCATATGCGATATCAGGCCTTGTGCATATCATGGCATACATGAGACTTCCTATGGCTGAAGCATAAGGAATTCTACTCATATGCCTTATCTCTTCAGGAGTCTTAGGTTCCATGGACTTAGAAAGGTGAATTCCATGTCTTACAGGAAGAAAGCCTTTCTTACATTGTTCCATCTCGAACCTACTTAGCACCTTATCAATGTACATAGATTGGGATAATCCAATTAATTTTCTGGATCTATCACGATAGAGCTTTATCCCAAGTACATAAGATGCATCTCCTAAATCTTTCATGTGGAAGGTTTTGGACAACCACACTTTTACAGAAGAAAGTATTGCAGTGTCATTCCCGAATAGTAATATGTCATCTACATATAACACTAGGAATACAACTGCATCCCCAACGACTTTTTGATAAACACAATTGTCGTCTTCGTTTTGAGTAAAACCAAACGTTTTGATTTCAGTGTCGAAACGAATGTTCCAGCTCCTGGAGGCTTGCTTGAGTCCATAAATGGACCTTTGAAGCTTGCATACCTTAGTCTTTTCAGACTTGGACACGAAACCCTCGGGTTGAGTCATATAGAGCTCTTCCTCTAGGTAGCCGTTCAGAAAGGCCGTCTTCACGTCCATTTGCCATATCTCATAATCATGGTACGCAGCTATCGCAAGCAAAATCCGAATGGACTTAATCATGGCTACAGGAGAGAAAGTTTCTTCATAGTCAATCCCTTCTCTTTGCCTGTAACCCTTGGCTACCAATCTAGCCTTATAAGTCTCCACGTTCCCATCAACGCCTATCTTCCTCTTGAAGACCCATTTGTTTCCAACTGGTACAATACCTTCTGGAGGGTCTACAAGAGTCCAGACCTGATTTTGATACATGGAATCCATCTCGGATTTCATGGCCTCTTGCCATCTCTTTGAATCAATGTCGGACATTGCTTCAATGTAGTCTCTAGGGTCCTCCTTTGTTTCATTATCACCCAGAAGGTACAATTCATCAAAGTCATTGTCTAAGCCATACCTCTTAGGTGGCTTACTAACCCGTTCAGATCTACGTGGAGCCAGGGGTTCAGGAACAGGGTTGTCAATATGTCTAGTGCTTGTTTGTGGTTCATTATTAATCTCATTAATTTCCATCTGTTTGCTTATAGTCCCTTTGAGAACGAATTCGTCCTCTAGAAACTTAGCAGTTCTGGCGACAAAGACTTTCTGGTCGTCAGGATGGTAGAACTCATATCCCATAGTTTCTTTAGGATATCCCACAAAATAGCATCTTACTGATCTCGCTTCAAGCTTAGTAGCTTCAAGCTTCTTGACATATGCTTCACAACCCCAAATCTTAATGTGTTTAAGACTTGGCTTTCTTTCATGCCATATCTCATAGGGCGTTTGTGAGACTGATTTGGAAGGTACTCTATTAAGCAAGTAAGCTGCTGTATATAGAGCGTATCCCCAGAATGTTACTGGTAGATCAGCAGAACTCATCATAGAACGAACCATGTTCATCAAGGTTCGATTTCTCCTTTCAGAAACTCCATTGAGTTGTGGAGTTCCCGGTGGAGTCCACTGTGATATTATTCCACACTCTTTGAGGTAATCTAGGAACTCGTTACTCAGATATTCACCCCCTCGATCCGATCTTAGGATCTTTATCTGTTTCCCAGTTTGCTTCTCAACTTCATTCTTGAATTCTTTGAACCTTTCAAAGGATTCTGACTTGTACTTCATAAGATACACATAGCCAAACCGAGAGTGATCGTCGGTGAATGTGATATAGTAGGAGAAGCCTCCTCTCGACGTAGTAGACATAGGTCCACATATGTCAGTGTGGATTAACCCTAGAATTTCAGTGGCACGCTCTCCTTTTCCAGTAAATGGAGATTTGGTCATTTTCCCTTTCAAGCAACATTCACAAGTACCCATCCGGTCATTACCTAATGGGTGGATGTATCCGTCTTTCGACATCTTGTGAATCTTTTCAAGGTTCACATGTCCAAGTTTAAGATGCCACATCTTTTCTTGGTTAACTTCTTCTCTAGCCCTTTTGGGTTTTAAGGTATTCCTGCTCGCAATACAGTGCATCCCACTATTCGTCTCTAGGTGAAAAAGTCCCTCTATCATATTACCATGAGAGATAATATGACCGTTCAAGTATAAAGTGCAACTCATTTTGTCAAACAATACTGAGTGCCCATCTCGTAAAAGCTTAGAGATGGAAATCAAATTCTTTATACATGAAGGAAAATATAAACAATTTTTAAGTTCCAGGACTTCCCCAGAGGGTAGGTTAAGCATGTAGGTGCCTATTGCTTTTGCAGAGATTTTAGTGCCGTTCCCAACTCGCACAACCATCTCATTATTGCGCAGTGATTTGCTCCCCACTAGTCCCTGCATCGTATTACAGATATGTTGACTAGCGCCTGAATCAAATATCCAGGAACTGGAGCTCACTGTAAAAGCACTCTCTATGACAGAAATAGTCTCTTCAAAAGTTCGTGTCATAAGGCTCGCAACGCGCACCCTGTATTTCTTCTTCCAACGTTCATCATTTCCACAATGAAAGCATGTTCCTTTGGATTTCTTTGCCTTCTTCTTATGCAACCTTTTCCTTATGTTTGCAATCTCACTCCCACTGCCCATTTTGAAACCTTTTTCAAATCTACAGCACATGTCAATCATCTCTTTCAAAGAATGATCGAATCTATTCACTTTATAGTTTACAATAAACTTAGTGAAATCATCCGAGAGAGATGCAAGGAAAAAGTCTTGGGCCATTTTCCCATCGATGGAAGTTCCTAAACTTTTAAGATTTTTAAATATCTTTTCCATCTTTTGTCCATGTTTATGGACCGATGTCCCCATTGCCATTTTGGCATTCATTAGACTACAAACATTTGAGAATCGTACATTACTAGTCTCAATGTCATGCATCTTATGCAAACTTTCAACCATGGCACAAGAAGTGTCCATGTGCTTATGTAGCTTCATAAGCACCTTACTAAGTGAAGTGAGGATTAAGCATTTGGCTTGTAAGTCATCCTCATAATGTCTAACATAGTTTTGACACTCCTCCTTTGAAGCTAATTTCGTAGGAGGTACATGAGGAGGGGATTGCTTAAGCACATACAATATGTCTTTCACCTTTGAGACATTCTCAATGTGGCGATACCAAGCAAGGAAACGTTGGCCCTTAAGGCCCCTTTTGTCAAGTATAATGGTGGGTATAATTTTAGGCATGTCGTTCACTACATAACATAACAGAAATCGTATTAGATTGTTTGTTTAAAACTATTTGATTGGGTCTTTGAATCAAATAGTACCACCCACTATTTTTGGCAAATTCCACATCCCTCAATAGAATTCGAGAGTTATATTGAACTCTTAGCGGGTTATGGGAGACTCACCATTACCAAGCCCACCTCACGATGATACGATGTTGGCTAGCAAAAATAATGATGAGAGAATAACGCATTATTCATTTACAACTTTTGTAATTACCCATCCGTTTGGCCTCTAGAGAATGTTGCCTCACGATGATACGATGTCGGCTTCATTGCACTTAGTTAAGTTATTCCCACCATGCTTAGTTTGTATAGGGGTTCAAGAATAGCCTCACGATGATACGATGTCGGCTATCCTCGTTGCCTACATTCACCTCATCATATGTATATGGATTCCTCCTGGATGTAAGCACATGCTTTGTACTTCCCCATGATAGGGTGAAGCCGGTGCATGAGTCACAAACGCTTGGAACCCACCACGGTGGAAGGCCTACGAAGAGATGTTCAAAACATCTCTCGCTTATCAACTTAATATTTGATTTGAGGGAGTAGTTTTGGGCTACATCAAAACATTTTAATCACATTAAAAGAACTTGGGCCTATCACAACTATTGGTCCAAGTCAATATGATTTAGTAGCATATAATACTCCCACTGTTTCGTTGAAACAAGCGAGACTATATGGTACTACTAACGAATGCATTGCATCCTCATATGGACTATATAGTCATATTACGTTTTAGGATGATTATGAACCGTTTGATTTGATCCAACACGAGCCTTGTGTTGGACCTTGGGTTTAAGGTAGATAGTTGTTGATTTTAGTTACGCGTTTAATCCAATTAAACCGTTATTTCCTATTGGGCGTTGGACCCAACTATTCCATTTTGCATACATATAAACAAAAAGGAATACATGAAATAATAATAAGGGCTTATGCCCTTTTACAACATAAATCAAATGATGGACTTATGTCCATTTACAACAAATTGAATTAATCAAATTACATTCAAATCTATACTACTAAAACCCAAACATTCAAAATGTATATCGGCCAATCACATAGCTCAATTATCGTGGCCTTTGGTTCATAATCACCCTTTTCTTAATCAATCAAATTAACTAAGAAAACAACTTTAAACAACTGGTTTTTGGATCCATAGAATTGATTTAAATGGAACTAAATAGAATGAAAATCCAATTCTCATTAAGGAGACAAAACAATTTTGTTCTCATTTTATTTGGGCCAAAAGGAAACTATGACCACAACAATTGGGCCATAATGTAAATACAAAAACTTTTGGGGTCACTTTGTATAAACACAATAGTCCACAACTTCATGTAAATACAACTAGATCCCAAAATTTTATTAATGTAAAAACATCATTAAAGGATCAAAACAATTTGTCCTTTAGCGTTTTAGGACCTTAACGTAAAAACGTAAACTTTTGGGCCAAAATGCAAAAACACAAAATTTTCACAACTTTATGTAATTGCACAAAAGACCCAAAAAACACCCCACTTGAGGGGTGGCCGGCCAAGGGAGTGTGTGAACAAGTGTGAAAGGGTTTTAGTGCATGCATGTGCAATATGCAAGTTGATTTTGGTGGGTGAGGTGAAATTGATGGTTTGTAAGAAAATGTTTTGTAAAAACATTAATGAGTTTAGACAAACATTAAAGATATTTGTCTAACATTAAAACCAAAATTAATGCTTCACCAATATCCATCACCCATCAAAATTAAACCAAAACTTTATGAAAAACATAAAACTTTTGAATCAAAACTTCAAACCTTTTTGTTCTTGGCAAGAACTTCAAGAACAATGAAGAACACCATGAAAACTCATAATAGTTCCATGGATGTTTTCATTCACCAAAACTCAATTTTTCACCTCTCAAAAGAGGGCTAATATCCTAGGGTACTTAGGGGTTCCAAAAGTCACCTTAAAACCATTTTAACAAGACAAACATGAACCCAAAAAGTCACCCTAAGGATTTGGCCGAATTTCCCAAAACACATGGCACCAAATTTTAGTTCCAATATTCATGCTTAAATGAAATACATCTACAACATTTGAGATGCTAAATTTTCTAGCAAAATTTATATATTCAAAAGCAAGAACAAAGCTTGTAACATTTACAACATTTAAATCACAAAATATGAACATCACAAAACCCAAAAGGATTCACCATACACTAGGCCTAGGCTCTGATACCACTTGAAGGAAAAATTTTGTCCTAGCTAAGAACAAGTATGAACATTTGAATACACATGCAAGCTATCAACACTTTAAAGTAGGCATGCATCCAAAAACAATTCATAAAACCCATGACTTTCAAAGCCTAGTATATGGTGAACCAAAATAAACTCTTTAACAAAATTAAAGAGAAGTAAAGATTTAGTGATTCTTTACCCTTGAAGCTCATCCTTGTTTACACAAGGGATTCACCCAAGTGGAGGGCCTTCAAGTCACCTCCAAGCTCCTTGAATCCTCCTTGTGTTTTCCTCCCTTTAGTGCTCCTTTGATGATTAGAGGAAAAAGGATTTGTTCTCCAAAAACATCAAAAGCTTGATGTCTCTAAGTCTCTTCACCAAGGTTGTAAATTGTGAAGATGATATGGATGACTTAGAGAGATTTTAGATGCTAGTAAAAATCCTCTAAGTGGCCGGCCTCTATGTAGAAAAAGAGAGAAAATGTTTCACCCAATTTCTATTAGAAAACCCTAAAAGAGAAAATTGCTATAAAGTTCTTTTTATAACATTTTCTTTGGTGAGTGGCAAACTTGTAATTAAGCAAGCTTGCCCATTCACCCTAATGGCCGGCCTCTCCTTGTTATTGGGCTAATTTGCCCATTTTGTTTTAGTTGTCATACAACTTAAACATAATGGGCCTTGTGGACCAAAACACTTTTGGGCCCCGAAACCCAAAACCAACTTATAAGCCCAATACGAACTTTTCGTATAATTAATTAACTAATTAATTAATCTTGACCATTCTTCAATTAAACCATTTAATTGCTTATCCATTTCATATAATTTCTTCACTAACATCCTTATGTGGTGTGCGATCCATTAGGTTCCAATTAGCGAGGCAGTGGGCGATGTTACTCTTAACGATCGATTGTGAATTGAAACCACATTTCAATTCTCCCTTAAGATTAGTGCTTGCTAATCTTCAAGGCTTCCACAAACCATGAGTGACACCTAGCAGCATATCATGGTTACCCAAGCTAAGTAGAATTGGTTGGAGAACCTATCCAGTTACAACTACAATGCAATACGGTCCTTCTCTAATACAATACTCTTAATCACATTGTTTAAGTGATAGTTTGTTTCATGTCTACTATCCAATGTGATACTTTCCTATATGACTCCTTTGAATATGATTTGGAACAAACTTCCTAAGTCATATTCATATGCTTTGGCCAAAGACTTTAGAATCATATCTTAGAGTATTCTCCTTCCACCATGGAAGGTTAGAGATCCCTTGTTGTACATTCATATGCCTACATGACTAGATAGCTTGACCCCAACAATGCCGTGGACAATCCGAAGGAATGCCATTGACATGATCAAAGATCAAGGACCTAACCATTAGACATCTATGATGCCTCAGGTCAAAGGACTACTTTGCATATTGCAACTTTAGAGTTCATACATGACATGTATGTTCGAACTCTCTTTTGATCGACGTTCAGTGTACTCGATTACTCTTTCGAGCACCTATGTGTTTGTCTCAGTGTCCAACACCAAATGACTTGAGACTAGTTCATACTCACGTTTGAGTCAACATAACACATACTAACCTTAGCGGATTGTCAATGCCCAATTGGCAATCCTATGGCTAGGAACGTTTTAGGAATGAACATAAGAGAGAGGTCTCGATAATCTAACTCATTAGATCACTTCTCTCTTAGAACAAATACATTCCTTGGATTCCCTTATTGCTTAAACACATGATACAATAAATAGTGATTAACAATAAGCTTTGCCCTCCATTAAACATATAAAAGTTTAATACAATAAGTATTCCAAAAAGCTATTACATCAAATGAGTGGCTTTGTGGGCATACTTCCAACAATTACATCATCCACTCAAATGTCATAGTGAGATAGGCATTGCATCATCACTAAAAAAATCTGGTGGAAGTAAAACAAAGGGAAGGCCACGGCATTGATGAATTTTATGGGGTATGCATGGTTTTGAGTGAAGTTTTGGCCAATCCTTCTAGAAATTTATCCCTTCTTGCAACTTGTATTTGTTTCACCAGATTTTTAGCATGTTCCTAGCCTCTTTTTTCTTCAAATTCGTCCATCCATCTTGCTCATATCATAAGTAATCCATTCCAAGCTCAAAACTGCTCCAAAATGCACCAAAATGCACTTTCTTGCTACCTTAACCCTTTGGACCTACAAACACATGAAAATGGCTTAAAGTACTAAAATAACTAAGAACTAATAACGTAAATGCAAGAAAACTAGTTAACTAAGTCGCATAAATATGCGTCTATCAAATTCCCCCACACTTAGCTTTTGCTAGTCCTCAAGCAAAATAAAACAAACAAAACATAACCTAACCTTCCAACATTTGCTACAGGGATTTCCAACGATACATAACATGCCAAAGATCATTATTCCCACAGATTTTAGTCATCCCTACTCTTGAGCATATACTTAATCATAGTTACCATTCACTAGCTCACATTTATCGTTTAAAACAACATTATGGACGCAGTAACATGCCTTAGAGAATCCACTCAATTCCTTACTGGATACACTCTTATTTTCACATAGATTTTCTAACTACACTCCCTATACTAAGTATATGTGAGAAGATTGATGTAAACATGGAAACGAACACTCACACATGTTATAAAAGAAGCACTTTTCTGGAATGATTAAGCATTTATAGATATGATCTCATGAATGGAACGCTACTACTTAGATGCGAGAACCAGGGACACCATATGCTCAAACCAATCCCAAACTCCACATATTGAAATACATAACACTCAAGATAGAAGTTAAGGGTTGTAACGGGGCTTGGGGAATGGTTAACAAAGAAAGGATAGGGAAAACAAACGTTCTTCAAGCATTAGTAAGCAAAGTAGTAAAATTGAGACTTAGAATTCACTTAGATTGCAGAAATTAACTTTAAAACACAAGGGGAAGATTTAAACAACTTCTTAGGGCCGAATTCATTGTTTTGGACCCTTATTCATTTTTTTTTTTTTTTTACTCGTGCCTATGGCACACAAACTCACATGATAAACACTTCCCCCACACTTATTTTCTGCCCACATTAATCAAAAGGAATTCAATTTGAATCATGCTTACTATACTTTAAGAACGAGGGTATGGATAGTCCTAATCTAGGCTAGGTGAGGATGATGTGGGTTAACAAAGAAAAGGCTAAACAAGGTTCAATGGAGTTAAACTTAAACACATAATGAAATAGGATACACGACAATTTGGCTTTGGTGGTGGTCACTACACAACTTCATCTTGAATATGTGTTATGCAGATCAATAGCATGCTTTGAATGAAATGGGCATGAGTTCTAGCATTTGGAACTACATGATAAAACGCCTTCTAAGTAGTAACCAATCAAAGAATAATGAGATCATGCAACGACTTTAGAAGACAACAAATGCACAGATTATTAACTCTCCAAAGAACGTTAAAAGCTCAAGTCTCTCAGGGTTGTAGCGTTAGTTTGAGTTTCTTCCTTCAAGCATGTTACAAAAACTAATTTTTCTTTTTACTACATGTGAATTCATGAACTATAATTACAACTAAGCATAAACCAAAGAGCATGTCAAACTTTCATCCATGTTTGTAACTTACTTCAACAGTTATGCAATTACAAACCGAATCCTCATTATTGTGTTGGAAGGTATCCTAAGACGCAAACAAACACACAAAAACAACCCTTTTTGGGTTTTTAAAACAAATTTTTCAAATTTTTATGTGATTTTCGGATTTTTACTTCAAAACACACTAAAACACATCAAAACAACTTAAAAACACTTAAAAAAAAAAAAAGCAAGGAACAAGTCTTTAAGTTAAGGGTGATAAAATCCCACGAATTTGCATCAAAACACTTTGGTTACCCCCCCACACTTAAATCAAACATTGTCCTCAATGTTTCAAGCATAGACTAACACAAATAACAAACAAACAAACAAAATAGCAACTAAGCAATTTAACATGGCATAAATGAAAACAACAACAAAGAGAAGGGTTTAGGAACGCAAATCTGGAATTTGGAGTGTTCTCTAGGTCTTCCTTTGTTGCATGCATGGGTTGCCTCCCAAGTAGCGCTTGCTTTAACGTCGTACAGCCGGACGAAGAACCCATTCACTCCTCAATGGAGTCCACGGCATGCAAGGGAATGTCATCCACGGTATGCTCCTCAAAGTTCTCGTAGTACGGCTTCAAACGATGCCCGTTCACCTTGAATTCGTGTCCCGTTTTCAAGCTTTGGATTTGGACTGCACCATGAACAAAAACATTAGTAATAACAAAAGGTCCAATCCACTTGGAACGTAACTTACCGGGAAACAAACGTAAACGGGAATTGAACAATAGCACTTTCTGCCCAATTGCGAACGTTTTGCCTCTAATCATCTTATCATGGAACGCCTTGGTCTTTTCCTTGTAAATGCATGCGTTCTCGTATGCCTCGTGCCGTATCTCATCAAGCTCATTCAATTGGAACTTCCGGTGACTTCCCGCTTCATCGAGGTTCATGTTAAACTTCTTGACGGCCCAATGAGCTTTGTGCTCCAACTCAACGGGGAGATGGCACGGTTTGCCATAGACAAGCCGAAAGGGGGACATTCCAATGGGTGTCTTGTACGCTGTACGATACGCCCAAAGTGCATCATCTAACCGTAAACTCCAATCCTTCCTTGTTGGCCCAACGGTCTTCTCTAGGATTTGCTTAATCTCACGGTTGGAAACCTCGGCTTGGCCATTAGTTTGAGGATGATAAGGCGTATAAACCTTATGATTGACATTGTATTTCCTCAATAACGCCTCAATGGTCTGGTTGCAAAAGTGTGACCCTCCATCACTAATGATCACTCGTGGCATGCCAAACCTTGCAAAAATGTTAGTTCTAATAAAATTTGCAACCACTTTAGAATCATTAGTCCGGGTGGCCTTTGCTTCCACCCACTTTGACACATAATCAACCGCAAGCAAAATATATATAAAACCATACGAAGAAGGAAAGGGACCCATGAAATCAATACCCCAAACATCGAAAATTTCAACATTTAGGATAGAAACCTGCGGCATTTGGTCCCTAGCACCAATGTTACCCATTCGTTGGCATTTATCACATGTTAAGCAAAAAGTTCTAGCATCCTTAAAAATACTAGGCCAATAAAATCCACATTGTAATACCTTAAGGGCAGTTCTTTGTGTGCCAAAGTGCCCACCACATGCATATGTGTGACAAAAACTTAAAATTGAACGAAATTCAGAATCAAGCACACAACGACAAACAATTTGATCCGGGCAAAATTTCCACAAATATGGATCATCCCAAACATAAAACCGTGCATCATGCCTAAGTTTATCACGTTGGTGCCTAGTGTAAGTGCTTGGAATTCGTTTTGTCACCAAAAAGTTCACCAAATCAACATACCAAGGCTCACTAACCTTTATGGACATCAATTGTTCATCGGGGAATGTCTCCAAAATCGGCAAAGCCTCCTCATTATGCACCATTCGGCTCAAGTGGTCAGCCACTATGTTCTCACTTCCCTTCTTGTCACGAATCTCTATGTCAAACTCTTGAAGTAGCAACATCCACCGAATTAGCCGTGGCTTGGCCTCCTTTTTGGTGAGCAAGTACTTCAATGCTGCATGGTCAGTGAAAACAATTATTTTAGTACCAATTAGATATGATCTAACTTATCTAAAGCAAAAACAACGGCAATAAGTTCTTTTTCTGTAGTGGAATAATTCAATTGTGCATCATTCAACGTCCGTGAGGCATAGTAGATGACGTGTGGCTTTTTGTCCTTCCTTTGTCCCAAAACAGCCCCTAAAGCGTAGTCGGACGGATCGCACATAAGCTCGAAAGGTAGGCTCCAATCTGGTGGAACAATGATGGGTGCCGTGGTTAACAACTCCTTGAGTTGATTGAATGATGTCGTGCACTCCTTGGTGAATTCAAACGCCACTTCTTTTTGTAGGAGACGGCAAAGAGGTTGTGCTATCTTCGAAAAATCTTTGATAAACCTACGATAAAATCCTGCATGACCAAGAAACGAACGAACCTCTCTAACCGAAGTCGGAGAGGGTAAGTGACGTACTAGATCTATTTTGGATTTATCCACCTCAAATGCCGTTTTCAGAGATAATATGCCCTAAAACTATGCCTTGTTTTACCATAAAGTGACACTTTTCCCAATTTAAAACGAGGTTAGTTTCCATGCATCGTTTTAAGATTAATGTGAGATTTTCCAAGCAACCATCAAACGAATCACCAAAGACACTAAAATCATCCATGAATACCTCAATAATCTTCTCAATAAAATCTGAAAAAATACTTACCATGCATCGTTGGAACGTGGCCGGTGCATTGCATAAACCGAATGGCATGCGGCGGTAAGCAAAAGTACCAAATGGGCATGTGAAGGTGGTCTTTTCTTGGTCTTCCGGAGCTATGACAATTTGATTATATCCCGAATAACCGTCAAGAAAACAATAAAAAGAATGACCGGCTAACCTTTCTAGCATTTGATCGATGAATGGTAGTGGAAAGTGGTCCTTCCTTGTGGTGTTGTTGAGCTTCCTATAATCAATGCATACTCTCCAACCTGTTTGAATACGGGTTGGTACAAGCTCGTCCTCGGCATTCTTCACCACAGTGACTCCGGACTTGAACCGGTGAGACCCAACGGCTATCCGAAATTGGATAAATCACCCCACAATCGAGAAGCTTTATAATCTCCTTTTTCACGACTTCCATCATTGGAGGGTTGAGTCGGCGTTGAGCCTCTCGAGTTGGTTTAGCCCCCTCCTCTAGAAAGATGCGATGCATGCACGTTGTAGGGCTAATTCCCTTAATATCGGCCAATGTCCATCCGATGGCTGTTTTGTGCTCTTTCAACACCCGAATCAACTTTTCTTCCTCTAATGCCGTGAGTGATGAAGAGACAATGATGGGCAACGTCTCTTCCTCTCCCAAGAATGCATACTTTAAATGATCCGGCAACGGTTTAAGCTCAAGAACGGGGGCCTGAATCACAGAAGGTAACAACGTATTAGTGGAAACGGGAATTGGAATTGGGTTAGACGGCTTACCATGATGTTTTGGCAATGATTCCAAGGCAGACACAAGCTCGGCATGTTCATCATTTGGTACGGCCATGTTGGGTTTTGTGCCAAATCCTTGTGCAATTGTCGTTTCGAGTGGATCGTCTTCCAACATATCAAGATAATCCTGCGCCAATTCATCCAATATATCAATAGAAAAACAAGAATGATCATCTTTAGGAAATTTCATAGCTTCAGAAATGTTAAAGTTAATAATCTCCCCATCAAATTCCATTGTCAACGTCCCTTTGAACACATCGATCTTGGTGCGTGCTGTTTTCATGAATGGCCTCCCAAGTAGAATCGGCAATGGGGTGACATTTGGTGAGTCCTCCATCTCTAAAACGTAGAAATCCGCTGGAAATATCAAGTTATCCACCTGCACCAATACATCCTCCAAAACTCCTTTCGGATATGCATTAGAACGATCGGCTAATTGAATTATAACACCATCGTTTTTAAGCTCTCCTAAGTTCATGGATGCATATATTGAGTATGGCATGACATTAATTGAAGCTCCTAGATCTAACATAGCATGTTCAAATTTAGTATTGCCTATAACACATGGAATTGTAAAACTTCCCGGATCTTTGCATTTAGGAGGTAATTTTCTTTGCAAAACAGCGGAAACATTCTCACTTACCTGAACAACCTCTTTGTTTGAAATTCTCTTTCTTGTTGTACATAGTTCCTTCAAAAACTTGGCGTACCTAGGTACTTGCTTAATTGCGTCAAGGAGAGGTATATTGACTTGCACTTTCCGGAACGTCTCTAGAATGTCCTTTTCAGCTTCTTCTTTCTTTGTTTGCTTGAACCTACTAGGAAAGGGGACATTCAAAGGAAAATCATTAGTTGGAATGGAATTGGACACAGTTGTACCTTTATTTGGCAGATTGGATGGCTTAGGAGCCATGGAGACTTGCGGTAAAGGAACCTCTTTCCTTGCCGTGGCCAACCCTTGTTCCTCCTCTTCAATTATCACTTCCTCCACCTTGTTTGGGGCTGATTTGGATGGTGGTGGGGCTGTTCCAACTTGTTTTCCGCTTCTTAACATGATTGCCTTGGCAGATTCAAAGCCTCCTTTTGGATTTGCAATGGTTGAGCTAGGCAACCTGCCTTGCTCTCAAAACTGCCACATGAACTCGGCAATTTGCCCTACTTGTTTCTCCAACTCGTCCACCTTTTTGTCCCTATTTTGCATTCCCTGCGCCATAGAAGTTAGTAAATTAAAAATTGGATCATTATCAATAGACGAACCTGATTTTTGGGCAGGTTGTGCTTGGGGTTGAGTTGGTGCAAACGGTTTTTGATAGAAACCCGGGGGCTGTTGCCTAAATCCGCTTTGTTGTTGGCCTTGTTGGGGTTCTCGCCATTTGAAATTTGGATGATCACGCCAACCGGGATTGTAAGTATTGGAAAAGGGGTCATTCCTTGGTTGGTATTGGTTGCCAAATCCCACGGCATTGAGGGTCTCCCACCCTCCATTTTCTATCAACTGTGGGCACTTGTCCGTAAGGTGGCCTTGCATGGAACACACGCCACAAGCTGCCACGTTTTGCACTTTTGGACCTTCCACTACCTGAGAAAGCAAAGTAGTAAGGTTAGCCATTTGATTTTGAAGTTCGGTTATGGCACTTACCTCATTGACTTGATGTGGTCGTGGGTTACTCCTTTGTCCAACGCCTTCGTATTGTTGAGCATTCAACGCACGGTTGGAAATTAAAGTCTTTGTTGCCGTGGGGGTCTTGTCCACCAAGGCTCCACCCGCCGAGGCATGTAGCATTTGACGTTCGATAGGTAGTAGCCCCTCGTAGAAGTATTGCAAAAGAAGTTCCTCCTTCATCTGATGTTGTGGACAAGAAGCAACAAGAGATTTAAAACGTTCATAATAAGTAGGAAAAGATTCACCTTCCTCTTGTTGAATTCCACTTATCCTTTTCCGTAGGAGGATGACTCGAGAAGTTGGGAAAAACTTCTCCAAGAAGGCCCGTTTCATGCTTTCCCATGATGTGACGGTTCCGGGCGCCAATTCGTACAACCAATCCTTCGCCTTTTCCAAGAGAGAAAAAGGGAAGGCTTTCATCTTCAAAATACTCCCATCGACATTGACGGGGGTCATGCTCGAACACACTACCTCGAATTCTTTCAAGTGTTTGTTAGGATCTTCCATGGACAACCCATGGTACTTCGGAATGTGGTGTAACAAGCTTGACTTCAATTCAAATTCTTCTGTCTTTCCTCGGGCTGCTGTGGGGTATTGGATACATAGAGGCGCGGCATTGTCCAATCCCGAGGCTGAAAGTTCTTTGATTGTTCGATTGTCCACCTCCATGTCTTTTTCTGCCTCCTCCTTTTCTTCAAATTCGGATTCAGAACTAGAACTAGGTGGATTAGGTTCTGGTACTTTCCTTTTCCTTCTCAAAGTTCGTTCAAAATTGCCGTCAAACTCCGATATATGTGCACGAACTGGTTGAGAACTACGAGTCATAAACTAGTACCTGAAATAAACAAAATCAAATAAAATTAAAACTAAAATTAAAACACACAAAAAAGAAATAAAAAGAAACAATGGGGATTTAGCAAAGTTGCTAATCCCCGGCAACGGCGCCAAAATTTGATGCGAGAATTACTTGACACACAAATTAAACCCTCTTTTTGACAATTGTAGCAAAGTATGTAAGTATGGATCGTTCTAAATCGGGGATTAGGAGGGCTTGCTAAAACCTCTATACTGACTCAAAAACAAAAAGAAACAAAGTTAAAAATGTAAACAAAAGATTTTAAAACAAGAAAGTAAAAGGGGGATTTGAGTTTGGTGAAGTTGAAAGTAAAAACGAATAAACTAAAAACTTAAATAGATTTTAAACAAATTTGGGTTGAATGGATAATGGAAGGCTAGCTAAGGGGGTTCTTCTCCACACATGTCTTGCTTGCATACAAAATGATTTCCAATTGCTCTTCGATAAGTTATGAATACTCAACGCCCCAAATTAACCGTGAATTGCACTAATTAACTCTCAGTTTTTCAACAAGTTATTAGATTGGATGATTGCATACGACAACCCAAAACATTCCCTACAAGTTCCCTACATGAATTGCATAATAGAGATACAAGCAAGAATCATTAAGTTCTATGAAAAACATAAGCATTGACGAGGCACTCGTTACTATGATTTGCATGAAACTTATGCCAAGAATTTACTTAACGTGATTGTGACTAGCAACCTTCACTACTTGTGAATATAAGTTCATAACGATTAGGTGAAACTCCCTTATATTCTAGCGTCAAATTCATGCATGAAAATTAAGCGTGCACTCTCAACCAACATACACAAATTAGTTTTTATATGAACGGATAAGTAAATTGAATTCACAATTCAAGAAACGCAATTGGAAGTAATCAAATCATATAGCAAGCATAAACATGGTTTTGAATCCCCCCCTAGCCAAGGGGGGTTTAGTTCCTCATTATTACAAAACAAAGATAAACAAATTTAACCATTGAAAAACAAAGGGAAGAAAGCACCTAAACGTTCCAACGATCCATGTTGGATAGCAAGCGCGTCCAAGGACTTTTCTCCTTCTCCTTGCCGCCACAACAAGGTTGGAATGATGTTGAAGGGTTGGTTATTTGGAGGAATGGATGGGAAGGGGTTTAGATATGTAGGAGAGGCAAGGAAAGGCTTGGAGAATGGTTAATTTCTGGATGATTTGAATGAGGTTGCTGCCATGGTATTTATATGAAGAGGATGGACATGTTTAATGCAAAAATCTGGTGGAATGAAGTAGGTAAGGCATGGCAAGGTGGAGAATTGTTGGTGAGGGTAGGTTTTGAGTCATCCATTCACATGTCATGGTGAGTTAAGCATTGCATCATCCACTCAAATGTCATGGTGAGTTAAGCATTACATCATCCACTCAAATGTCATAGTGAGATAGGCATTGCATCATCACTAAAAAAATCTGGTGGAAGTAAAACAAAGGGAAGGCCACGGCATTGATGAATTTTATGGGGTATGCATGGTTTTGAGTGAAGTTTTGGCCAATCCTTCTAGAAATTTATCCCTTCTTGCAACTTGTATTTGTTTCACCAGATTTTTAGCATGTTCCTAGCCTCTTTTTTCTTCAAATTCGTCCATCCATCTTGCTCATATCATAAGTAATCCATTCCAAGCTCAAAACTGCTCCAAAATGCACCAAAATGCACTTTCTTGCTACCTTAACCCTTTGGACCTACAAACACACGAAAATGGCTTAAAGTACTAAAATAACTAAGAACTAATAACGTAAATGCAAGAAAACTAGTTAACTAAGTCGCATAAATATGCGTCTATCACCATTCCGAATATTTAATTTTTGACGATGTGAAATGACAGTTATACCCTTGGACGTGAGTATTGTGGTGTGTGTTATGCATGTTAAGGGGTTCAAACTTGCATTATTCCTTTATTATTGGACCCAATTAGAACTAAGTGTTCTCCTTAGGTTTGATTGGTGACTTTTGGACCACATACACACACCCACATTTTCTCTCACTCCTTCCCGTACTCTCTTTCTCTCTCACAGACTCTCTCTCTCTTCTCTCTTGTACGGACATCACCCAAAACCATTTGAAATGTAACAGATCAAAGGCCTTTGTGTTCGTGAGAACCATACGAGTTCAAAGGTACTATTTTCAGGTAAGGAAACCTTCGATTTCACGTGGAAACCCTAGCTCCGATTTTGTCACTGTTCATGCATACGTAAATATGTTGGTTTTAGGAAATTTCATGCTCATAGGGAGCTTAAGGAGGTCCTTACGAAGCTTAGAGTACTTCGTTTAAAGAAATTGGACGTCGGGATAGCTAGTTTCGAAGTTGGCCGGTTTTCTCAAATTTCTCCGGTAAGAATTCGTGGGTTACAGGTCCTAAAATAGGTATAATGTTGTTCTACTCATCTCTAGCTTTCCATTGGTGAAAATTTCATAGAAAATGGTGAAGAAACGAAGAAGAATAGTGGTTTCGAAGTTTTACCCATAAATCGGCGAAGTCATCGACGACCAGCGACTCGCCGGAGTAGAAAGGAGCATATTCCGTTAAGGTTAACGGAATATGCTAATGCTGTCAGTTAGAATTAACAGTTATCGTTGGTCTTAACGGAATATTCCTAACGGTAGTTAGAGAATCCGTCAGGATTCCCTGCGTGTGGCCGCGCGTCTTACTGTGCACTCGCCGGCGCGTGGCGGTGCGTGGGTGGATGAAAAATTAATCTAAAAATTTGGGGATGATCCTGAGGTTGTGTAGGTCACTGTGGTATATTCATATACCCATTTTGAGCTATGTATGAGAAGTTATTAGCTAGTTTTGTCTATATGCTCTAAAATAACATTTTTATAGTTAATTCGCATATAGGTGAGACTTATCCCGAGGACGAGCGTATCCAATGGCGACTCGAGGGCTACGACCCTTCGACATACCAGTGAGTGGGCTTTTGGTTTTCAATATATATTATACACTTGATATTTTTCCACAAATATGTGTTTAAATTAAAGTATGCCATAAATGCCTTGCATATAAGTTTATAAATTGTACATGAATTGGTATATGATGCATTATATATAATTGTGGTTCCGTGGACGCTCAGGTAAGCTTGGGTAAGTTATGTTTGGTTATGTGAATCATCGATGATGCGATATGTGATTGAATAATGTTGAGGTCATAAAACTGCACATAGGGTGATTGTGATTTAGCTAGAGTTATGGCATAAGCCTGTTTATTATGTCACCTCCCGCACCATATGCTCATATTGGATCCAATTTAGGTGCACATTCTTGTCGTACAGACCTTATTTATGGTTCCAACTCGTAGGTGACTAGCGAATTATTGCCCAGCTATTATGTGAGAGTAGTATTGAGCATGATTATTGTAAACACGGAATTTTCCTGAAACAAACGAGACAAGAACATGTGTACAAAATAATATTTGTATTAATGATTTTGGGTTACAATCTCTCTCAAATTTGATCCTCTGATTCGATCTCCGTAAGGTGTTGATTTGTGGATGTGCGATTGATCCAGGGGCCGTGGAGGCTTGTTCTTGGATGAACGGTTGAAAGTTTCTTCAAGGGCCGTTGAGGCATGATCTTGAATGACGGTGATGAACGGATCTTCAAGGGCTTTTGGGCTTGATCTTGAAGAACAGTGATGCACGGATCTTCAAGGCTTTTGGGCTTGATCTTGAAGAATTGTTGATGAACGGATCTTCAAGAGCTTTTGGGGCTTGATCTTGATGAACAGTTGATGAATGGATCTTCAAGGGCTTTTGGGCTTTATCTTGCAAAACGGTTGGATATATGGGGTTTGTTGATGTTGTTGATCCAAAGGGTCGTTGGGGCTTGATCTTAGGATGAACGGATGATGAACGATGAACACTTTCTTCAAGGGGCCATCAGGGCTTGATCTTGAATTGGTGGAAGTTCCTTCAAAGGGCCGTTGGGGCTTGATCTTAAAGGTGGATGATTGTTGATCCAAGGGCCGTCGAGGCTTGATCTTGGAAGAACGATGAACGAAGAACGAAAAGGGTTTTCTTGATTCTTCGGGAACTTGGATGCTTGAGAGCTTTGGAGTTTCAGAGCTTCAGAGCTTCAAGGTTTTGGTGTAATATGAATTGGTTAGGAATTGGTTATGAATTGGTTCTGAATTGGTCCTTCTCAAATGAATGCATTGGCTTCCTATTTATAGAATTTTCCAAGGCCTAATTTTGAATATAATATGCATATGAAATAAATCGTTTCTGTCAGGTGTTGACATGTGTCCTATTTGATGACTTTTCTGATTTATTTTGATTTTTCGTTTACTCACACGCTACGTGTAAAATTTATGTGACACGTGAGCGTTGAAATTGTAACTATTGGTCAACATTTATTTCACCGAAATTTCGATGTCTACAAATGCCCTCACTTCAAAGCGCGTCGTATATATGTGCTTATCATGTGTAGGAGATGCGTTTTGAAGTCCCTTAATGTAGATGTCGATCCAAGGGCCATCGAGGCTTGATCTTGAATTGGGTTGGAGATTTCTTCAAATGCCGTTGAGGCTTGATCTTGAATTGGGCTGAAAATTTCTTCAAGGGCAGTCGAGGCTTGATCTTGAAGGTTGAAATTGGACTACAAGGAGCTTCATGTGGTAGATGATCTTTGGCTTTGGTAGTGAATGAATTGGCACGTATTTGTTTTTTTGCGCTTGTTGACTTTCCACAACTTTGATCTTGAATTGGGTTGGAGGATTTTCTGGATTCCTCCAATTGTTGACTTTCCTCAGCTTATTCTTGAACTGGATTTGATTCAAGGGTGGTGGACGCTTGATCTTGAATCGAACTTGTGATTTCCTCAAGGGCCGTCGAGGCTTGATCTTGAATTTGGCTGGAAGCTTCTTCAAGGGTCGTTGAGGTTTGATTCTTGAAGGTTGACTCGAACACATGGCCAGCAGGCACAAGGTGAAGATGATGACTTGTTGCTTTGTTCAATGTTTCTAATTCACACCTGAGCAGTTTGGTCAACTGTATGATCTTCAAGATTGATGGGCTTTTTTTCCAATTGGTGACTTGATCTTTAAGGATTTGATTCAAGAGTGGTGAATCGGCACGTGTAGCCCACAACGCCTAGCGAGTCGACCCAAGAATTTGAGGGTCAAAACGAGTCCTCTACCCAGAGTGATTGCAACCCTGATGATATGAGATACTTTTGATTTTGAAGAAGTAGCGGATGAATCGGCACGTGCTTTGTTATGCTTGTCTCCACATGCTTCAATGTATCATTTTCCCTTGCCTTATCTATTCTTCTGGCAGAATGTGGCATCTTCTCAAGTTCCTCAACTCAGATTTCTTCTGCTGAGTTGACTGTGCAGGGCTGCATTCTTCTCTGCTTGTTTCTTCTGCACGTTTCTCCACATGCTGCAAGGTATGATTTTCACTTGCCTTATCTGTTCTCTAGGCAGATGTGGCAGCTTCTTTGGAAGTACATCAGTAGCTGAAGACGAGTACTAGAGAGCAATGCCAGGTAAGCAACCATGCAAAGGTTCCAGGTAGTCGATTCCTTACCTGAGTTTGAGTGGAGGTTCCAGCATATTGCTTTCTTTATCCTTGTCTTTGCAGGTAAGAACAAGGACAAAGGAAATGACAGGGAGAACGCATGATATGAGACACTCTTGCTTTCTTCCTTGGTGATATGAGATACTTTGGCTTTGGTGTCATTTGTTTGTAGAGGTACCCTAAGGAATAAGGAACACTGAGTGACTCGAGAGGGTTTGTTGGAAATGCATTCTCAGAGATGAAGAAAGGTTGAGTATGTCTGCCTTGCTATGGAGGGTGAAGGTGGACAGTTATAGGAAGTTCTTTAATACCTGTAGAGGTACTATTCTTTCACTCGTGTCGACAACCATTGAGTGATCGATCAGTATGGCTTCACGTGCTTTCTTCTTCATTAGAAATCTTCGACAAATTGCCTGTGATTAGCGCAAAGCTGAGTGTGCATGTGACAGATACTGACACGTCTGGAAAAGCAGATGCCTCTTCGAGATTTGAAATCGGTGCTTAGACAAATTGCCCGTGATTTTGATGCGAAAATTAAATTAACACACAAATTTAACCCTCTTTTGACAATTGTAGTATAAGTATATGTAGAGATCGTTCTGGACCGGGGAATAGAAGGGCTTGCTAATAACCTCTAAACTGACTAAAAAAACAAAAAACTAAACTTAAAAACACTTAACAAGATTCACAAGACTCAAAGCAAACTTAAAATACTCAAAACAACTCAAAACAACCAAATAAACTTAAACTAGACACTAGGAATGACTTTGGACGAAAATGGACTTTTACTTGAATCAAAACACTTAAAAACACAAACTAAAACAGATTTGAAACACTTTGAAACAAGAACTAAAATGGGGGTTTTGATTTGGATGAAGTTGTAAAAAACAAACAAGTATGAAAATCTAGACAGATTGTAAAACGAATGTGAGAAATAAGATGATGGATGGGATAGCTAGAGGCTTTCTCTCCACACATGACATGTATGCAAATAACTTGATTTCCAGTTACTACTTCATTGAATTATGAACGACAATGCTCCAAATTAACCGTGACATCACTAGTTAACTCTCATATTTTCCTTGTTTTATTGGATTGGATGACATCATTCGACAACCCAAAACATTCTTCTAAAGTTCCCTACATGACATCATAATAGAGATACAATCAAAGATCATTACGTTTAATGAAAATCATAAGCATTGAAAAAGCACTTCCAACTATGACATCATGTCACTCATGCTAGGAATTGAACTTAACGCGATCGTTTATAAGTGACCTTCACTACATGTGAATATAAGTTTGCAACGATTATGTGAAACTTCCTTATATTCTAGCAACGGATTTATGCATGCCAATTAAGTGTCGACCCTTAATTAACAAATACAAATAAGTTATCAATCGAATAGTTAAGCCAATTGCATTCACGATTCAAGAGTTCATAACTGGAATTTATCAAATTATATTGCACACATAATCATGGCTTTGAAATCACCCCTAGCCAAGAAGGGTTTAGCCACTCATATTTACAACAAAACGAAAGGAAATGAATTTAAACATTAGAAACAAAAGAAAGAAAACACCTAAACGCTCTAACGATCCAAGTTGGACAGCAAGCACGTCCAAGCACTTATTCCCTTCCTTTGCTACGGCACAAGGTGTTGGTGAGTGTTTGAAGGTTTGTTTGTATGGAGGAATGGATGTGAAGATGAATGGATATGTTTGGATGAAGGTTGTGTTGAAATGGGAGTGAATGATCTAACCAAGTATGAACTAAGCTAAATTTATGTTACACACGCTTCCTTTTATAGAGGAAGTGCATGGCAATGGAGGGAAACATGGAGTGGTGTAGCAATTGAGTGCAATGATGCATGAAATCTGAAATGATGAAGGGAACAAGGAATGGTGTACCAATTGAGTGCAATGATTCAATGTAATGATGTATGAAATCTGAAATGATAGAGGGAAAAAGGAATGGTGTAGCAATTGAGTGCAATGATTCAATGTAATGATGCATGTAGCAGTTGAGTGCAATGATTCAATGTAATGATGCATGAATCTAAAATGATGGAGGGAACAAGGAATGGTGTAGCAATTGAGTGCAATGATTCAATGTAATGATGCATGAATCTGAAATAATGAAGGGGACAAGGGTGGTTATGCATGGCATGGGTGGAAAGGTGAGTAAGTGGTGAATCAATAAGTGCAAGGAGGTGAAAGGATATTGTGCACATGGTAGACAAAGGGAGTGTAATGGTGGTGTACTGCAATGATGGAAATGTGAATGGTGGAGTGACACCCCTTTGTGGCTGAGCTCTTTGTCCTTTTTACATTAATTTTTCTTTCTCTTTAACACATTCCTAGCCTCTTTAGTCTTCAATTTCGTCCATCCTCCTTGCTCCATGCATGAGATATTCATTCTAAGCCCAAAACTACTCCAAAATGCACCAAAATACATCTTATTGCTTTATAAGGCCTATGGACCTACAAACACACGAAAATAGCTTAAAATACGTAATTAACTTAGAAATAACAACATAAATGCATGAGAACAAGCTAACTCAGTCGCATAAATATGCTCCTATCAAATTCCCCCACACTTAGCTTTTGCTAGTCCTCGAGCAAAACAAAACAAACGAAACAAACAAAACACAACCTACATCTTCCAACAATTGCCACAGGGATTTTTAATGAAACATGACATGTTAAAAATCATCATTCCCACAGATTTTGGTCATCTTTACACTTGAGCACATACTTAATCATAGTCACCACTTACTAGTTCACAATTAACCAATTAAAACAATGTTTTGAATGTAGTAACATGCCTTAGAGAATTTGCTCAATTCCTTACAAGATACTCTCTATTTTCACACACATTTTCTGACTACACACCCTACACTAGTATATGTGAGAAGATTGATGTAAACACGAAAGACTAGGACTCACATATGTTATAACAAAGAAAGCAATTTTTTGGAGTTATTAAGCATGTTTAGATATGATCTCGTGAATAGAATGCTACTACTTAGATGCGAGAACCAGTGACACCATATGCTCATACCAATTTCGAACTCCACAAATTGAAACACACAACACTCAAGATTGAAGTCAAGGGTTGTAACAGGGCTTGGGGCTAATGGCTAACAAAGAAAGGATAGGAATAACAAACGTTCTTAAAGTGATGGCAAGCAAAGCAATGAAATAGACACTTGGAAATCACTTTAGAATGCAGAATCAACTTTTAAATGCAAAGGGGAATATTCATGCAACACTTAGGGCCAAATTCAATGTTTTGAGTCCTTTTTTAACAAACTTTTTTCTTTTCACTCTTTTTTTTTTTCTTTTCTACCCGTGCCTTATTAAGGACTTTGGCACACACACACACACAAGAATCACTTCCCCCACACTTGCTTTCTGAAATACAGTGATAAAAAAGGAGTTCATTTTAAGTCATGCTTTACTATGCTTCAAGAACAAGGGTATGGATGGTCTTAAAACTAGGCTAGGTAAGGATAGTGTGGATTAACAAAGAACATAGCTTAACAAGGCTCAATGGGGTTAAACTTAAACACATAATGAAATAGGGGCCCGGCAATTTGGCTTTGGTGGTCACTACACAACTTCATCTTGAATATGTGTTATGCAAATCAATAGCATGCTTTGAATGAAATAGGCATGAGTTCTAGCATTTGGAACTAAATGATGAACCGCCTTCTAAGTAGCAACCAAGCAAAGAATAATGAGATCATGCCACGACTTTAGAAAACAATGATGCAGAGATTATTAACTCTCCAAATAAACGTTTAGGCTCAAGTCTCACAAGGTTGTAGCGTTCATTTGAGTTCCTTCCTTCAAGCATGTTACAAAAACTAATTTTTCCTTTATGATTGCATGTGAATTCATAAATTATAACCACAACCAAGCATACACCAAAGTGTAAATCAAATTTTCATCCATGTTTATAACTCTCTTTAACGGTCATGTAATTAAAAACCAAATCCTCATCATTGTGGTGGAAGGTACCCTAAGACACAAATAAACACACAAAAACAACTCTTTTTGGGTTTTTCAAAACAATTTTTCAAATTTTTATGAGATTTTCGGATTTTTATGTCAAAACACACTAAAACACTCCAAAACAGATTAAAAACACTTAAAAACAGCAAGGAACAATGTAACATCCCACATCACCCAGGGGAGTGATCCTTAAATATATATTCCCATCCCTACCTAGCACGAGGCATTTTGGGAGCTCACTGGCTTCGGGTTCCAGCAGAACTCCGAAGTTAAGCGAGTACCATGCGAGAGCACTCCCAGGATGGGTGACCAACTGGGAAGTTGCTCGTGAGTTCCCAGAAACAAAACCGTGAGGGCGTGGTCGGGGCCCAAAGTGGACAATATCGTGCTACGGTGGTGGAGCAGGCCCTGGAAGTGGTCCGCCCCGAGCCGGGATGTGACAATTTGGTATCAGAGCCTAACCCTGGCCGTGGTGTGCCGACGAGGACGTCGGGCCCCTAAGGGGGGTGGATTGTAACATCCCACATCACCCAGGGGAGTGATCCTTAAATGTATATATTCCTATCCCTACCTAGCACGAGTCCTTTTGGGAACTCATTGGCTTCAGGTTCCATCGGAACTCCGAAGTTAAGCGAGTAGCGCGCGAGAGCAATCCCAGGATGGGTGACCCACTGGGAAGTTGCTCGTGTGAGTTCCCAGAAACAAAACCGTGAGGGCGTTGTTGGGGCCCAAAGCCGACAATATCGTGCTACAGTGGTGGAGCGGGCCTGAGAAGTGGTCTGCCCCGGGCCGGGATGTGACAATTGGTATCAGAGCCTAACCCTGGCCGTAGTGTGCCGACAAGGACGTCGGGCCCCTAAGGGCGGTGGATTGTAACATCCCACATCACCTATGGGAGTAATCCTTAAATGTTTATTCCCATCCCTACCTAGCACGAGGCTTTTTGGGAACTCACTGGCTTCGGGTTCCATCGCAATTCCGAAGTTAAGCGAGTAGTGCGCGAGAGCAATTCCATGATGGGTAACCCACTGGGAAGTTCTCGTGTGAGTTCCCAGAAACAAAACTGTGATGGCGTAGTCGGGGCCCAAAGCGGACAATATTGTGCTACGATGGTAGATTAGGCCCGGGAAGTGGTCCGCCCCGGGCCGGGATATGACAATTGGTATCAGAGCCTAACCCTGGCCGTGGTGTGCCGACGAGGACGTCGGGCCCCTAAGGGGGCTGGATTGTAACATCTCACATCACCTAGGGGAGTGATCCTTAAATGTATATTCCCATCCATACCTAGCACGAGGTCTTTTAGGAGCTCACTGGTTTTGGGTTCCATCGGAACTCCGAAGTTAAGCAAGTAGCGCGCGAAAGCACTCTCAGGATGGGTGACCCACTGGGAAGTTGCTCGTGAGTTCCTAAAAACAAAACCGTGTGGGAATGGTAAGCCCAAAGCGGACAATATCGTGCTACGGTGGTGGAGCAGGCCTTGGAAATGATCTGCCCCGGATCGGGATGTGACAAACAACACTAGAAGTAATAGGTGATAAACTCCTACGAATTTCATGCAAAACAACTTGGTTACCCCCCCACACTTAAATCAAACATTGTCCTCAATGTTTCAAGCATAAACTCACACAGAAACAAGTAAACAAACAAACAACGAATAAACATGACAAGTATGGCAAAGTAAAAACCAGACAGAGTAGAGTTTAAGAACGCAAATCTGGTTTTGGAGATAGATGATCTTGTTGACTTTCCTCAGCTTTGATCTCGAACTAGTTTGGAATTCTGAGCGAGGAATATCAGAGTTCCTTGGTTTCAAATCAAATTCCTTTTACTGGGTTGATTTGATTCTGCAGTATCCATTCTTCTCTACTTGTTTCTTCTGCACGACAGGCAGGCACGAGGTAGAGGTGATGGTTTGTTTCTTTCTTTAATCTTTCCAAGTGCCCACCATTTGCTTTCTTTCTCCTTATCCCTAGCTGAGGACGAATTAGCACATTGCCTCCACATGCTTCGAGATATCATTTCCACTTCCCTTATCTGTTCCCCAGTTAGATGTGGTAGACAAAGAGGAAGCATAAGATGTTGAAGATGAGTACTCGAGAGCAAGGCTAGGTAAGCAATCAGGAAGGGGTTCCAGGCAGTCGGTTCCAGATCCAAAGATTGATACTAAGTGCTGGCTAATTGCTCTTTTTCTCTTTGTCCCGTAGATAAAAACAACGACAAGGAGAAAGACAGGGAGGAAGCATGATATGAGATACTCTTGCTTTTAGCCTTCATGATATGAAATACTTTTGCTTTGGGTGAGTTGTTTGCAAAGGTACCCCAAGGAATAAGGAACATTGAGTGACTCGAGAGGCTTCGTTGGAAAGGCATTCTCAGAGATGAAGAAAGGTTATGTATGTCTGCCTTGCAATAGAGGGTGAAGGTTGACATTTATAGGAATTAATAACCGGTACTATTCTTTCACTCTTGTCGGCAACCGTTAGATGATTTAACAGTAAACTTCACGTGCCTTCTACTTCACAAGAAATCTTCGACAGATTGCCCGTAATTTTCGCAAGGCTGAGTGTGCATGTGATAGGCGCTGACACGTCTGGAAAAGCAAGTGCCTCTTCGATATCTGGAATCGGCGCTTCGACAAACTGCTCGTGATTTCCGCAAAGTTGAGTGTGCATGTGACAGATGCTGACACATCTGGAAAAGTAGATGCCTCTCCGATTTCTAAGCTTGCCTTTTCAAGTTCTGAGCTCGCCTCTTCGAGTTCTAAGCTCCGTCGAGTGCAGAGGTTACATGTGACAAGTGCGGACAAATCTGGAAAAGAAGATTGGCCCGTGGTTTTTGAGCAAGCCCAGATTTTGAGAAAGCTAGCGCCTCTTCGATTTTTGAATTGGCCTCTTTGATTTCTGAGCTTGCCTCTTTGATTTCTGAGCTTGCCTCTTCGATTTCTGAGCTCGCCTCTTCGATCTCTGAAATCTCATCGAGTGCTAATTTTTATAAAGGCGCGCAGTTCATTTCAAAGCACACTTGAATTTCTGCCTATAGAAACTCCCTTCATTGTACTTCTAAGATCTCAATTTCTTCGACCTCTTCTTTCTTCAACACCTTTGAAAATGTTTGGCCTCTCCGACCGTCGTTTTAACTTGAACCTTGGTCAAGAGGCATCCATGCCTTCTCCAGACAACATATGGCGCCCATCCTTCATATCCCCTAATGGTCTTCTTACCGTTGAGGATTCGGTGATGAAAAATGATATGATCGCTGCGGTGGTGGCCCGGAACCTTGTCACTCCCAAAGATAACAGACTACTTTCCAAACGATCTGATGAATTGGCTGTTAAGGATTTTTTGGCTTTCTGTGTGCGGTGTGCAGGTTCTGTGTCCAATATGGCCCAACGTCTATTTGCTCGAACCCGTCAAGTTGAATCATTGGTGGCTGAAGTGATGAGTCTCAAACAGGAGATTAGAGGGCTCAAGCATAAGAATAAACAGTTGCACAGGCTTGCACACAACTATGCTACAAACATGAAGAGGAAGATTGACCAGATGCAGGAATCTGATGGTCAGATTTTACTTGATCATCAGAGGTTTGTGGGTTTGTTCCAACAACATTTTCCTTCGTCTCCTGGGGCAGTATCGTGTAGTGAAGCTCTAAATGATCAGCCTCCGATACCTCCTCCTTTTGTGGCTCCGCCAACTACTGAGACTTCTCCTAAGCAGCCTTTGTAAAGGCTTTCTCTTGTATTTTTCTGCCTCCTGTTCATATTTTACAAATTTTAATGTAAAAGTAGCTTGCATATCTGTCAATGTTTCAAAAATAAACCCATACAAAAAAACAATTAAACATGCAACAAATAAAAATGACAATCATGGCAAAATAAAAATGCAGAAAAAGGGAAGGTTTTTAGGAATGCAAAACTAATCGTGGAGCAATTCAAAGATCTTCCTTATTTGAATACATGGGTTGCCTTCCAAGAAGCGCTTGCTTTAACGTCTTTCAGCCGGACGATACCTCTTTCTAAGCTTGGATAGGGCCCATAGCATGGAATTGATCCTTGAATGGAAGGTGATACTTGACGTCATCCAATAATGGTTTAAATTCTAGTGTAGGTGCCTGAATCATCAAAATCAGCAAGTTAATATAAAATTAAATCGAAGTTGGAGAAGATGGCTTACTTGCTTACTCCGACACAAACTCAATGACGAACACCACATCTTTGGAGGTTGCAGGGATATGGGACTTGGCCAGATTTGGTGTTTTGAGAGTTATGACTTGTCCCGTGTCATAAAATCCAACTTCTTTGGGATTTTTCATCTCAAGTGTATCTTCTTTGATGAATTCTAGACATTCCCCATCCACTTCTTGCTCTTGATTCTTTGGAAAGGTTTCGAATATGCCTTTCTCACCCTCTTCTTCCTTGGATTGCTTGATCTTGCAAGGAATAAGGAAATTTAGTGAAATGGGATCAAGATGAATTGAATTTAGGCTTACCTTGGTTGTAGTGAATGACATAGAGGGCATATGGGGTTGTGGCAAGGGTGGTTCTTCCCTTGCCGTGGCCTTGTTATTCTCCTCTTCTTCGAGCATCGGTTGTTCATCCATGTTTTGGCTTGGTTTGGATGTCTTGGGTTCACCTCTAACCTCCATAGCACTTCCCAAAGTGATAGCATCATGGATTTCAAAATCTTCCTTCAAATTTTCAATAGTTGAGTTGGAGAGTTCACTTTGCTCTTGAATTTGTGCTGTGAACTCTATAATCTCTCCAAGTTGATTTTTCAATTCGCTCATCTCCTTAGCTTGATTGAGCATTGTTTCATTCTGATTTTGCTGCCCCTGCACCAAAGAGGTTAGTAATTGAAAATTTTGATCACTATCCGTGGACATACTTGAATTTGATTGGAATTGTTGTAGGGGAAGTTGTGGTGGCTGCATAGGTGTTAAATAAAACTCATCAGATTGCTGCCAATATTCATCTTGTTGAGCCTCCTTGGTTTGATTTTGTGATCCCTGCACCAAAGAATTTATTTCATCAAATATTTGATCATAATCTATTGACAAACTTGAATTTGATTGAGCATATTGTATATGAGGTTGTGATGGCTGCATAGGTCTTGAATGGAACTCCTCTTCTTGCTGCCAATATCCATCTTGTTGGAATTGTTGAGGTTCTATCTAACCTGAATAATCTCCCCAATCCCAATTGTAAGCGTTGGAAAACATGTTGTCCCATGATTGGCTATGGCCTTGATAACCCCAAGCATCTTCATTCGCAGCGAATTGAGAATATTGCTGAGTTGGATATCCTTGCCCATAGGACACACCACATGTAGGGACACTTTGCATTGTGGTCCTTTCGGCATATTGTGACAATTGAGAAGTAAGTTCCGCCAATTGAGCTTGAATGGTAGCAAAATCCATGTCTTACTTCTCTAGTACCTGAAATTAAGGAAACAAAACTAAATCAAATATCAAAAGTAAAAAAAGAAAAAAACACAAACAGAAACAAAGTCAGTAACTAAAAACAAAAGACACGAAAATAAACAAAAAGAAATAACAAAGGATTAGCAAAGTTACTAATCCCCGGCAACGGCGCCAAAAACTTGATGCGAAAATTAACTTAACACACAAATTTAACCCTCTTTTGACAATTTTAGTATAAGTATAAGTAGGGATCGTTCTGAACCGGGGATTAGGAGGGCTTGCTAATAACCTCTAAACTGACTAAAAAAACATAAAACTAAACTTAAAAACACTTAACAAGATTCACAAGACTCAAAGCAAACTTAAAATACTCAAAACAGCTCAAAACAACCAAATAAACTTAAACTAGACACTAGGAATGACTTTGGACGAAAATTGACTTTTACTTGAATCAAAACACTTAAAAACACAAACTAAAACAGATTTGAAACACTTTGAAACAAGAACTAAAATGGGGGTTTTGATTTGGATGAAGCTGTAACAAACAAACAAGTATGAAAATCTAGACAGATTGTAAAACGAATGTGAGAAATAAGATGATGGATGGGATAGCTAGAGGCTTTTTCTCCACACATGACATGTATGCAAATAACTTGATTTCCAGTTACTACTTCATTGAATTATGAACGACAATGCTCCAAATTAACCGTGACATCACTAGTTATCTCTCAGATTTTCCTTGTTTTATTGGATTGGATGACATCATTCGACAACCCAAAACATTCTTCTAAAGTTCCCTACATGACATCATAATAGAGATACAATCAAAGATCATTACGTTTAATGAAAATCATAAGCATTGACAAAGTACTTGCAACTATGACATCATGTCACTCATGCTAGGAATTGAACTTAACGCGATTGTTTATAAGCGACCTTCACTACATGTGAATATAAGTTTATAACGATTATGTGAAACTTCCTTATATTCTAGCAACGGATTTATGCATGCCAATTAAGTGTCGACCCTTAATTAACAAATACAAATAAGTTATCAATCAAATAGTTAAGCCAATTGCATTCACGATTCAAGAGTTCATAACTGAAATTTATCAAATTATATTGCACACATAATCATGGCTTTGAAATCACCCCTAGCCAAGAGGGGTTTAGCCACTCATATTTACAACAAAACGAAAGGAAATGAATTTAAACATTAGAAACAAAAGAAAGAAAACACCTAAACGCTCCAACGATCCAAGTTGGACAGCAAGCACGTCCAAGCACTTCTTCCCTTCCTTTGCTACGGCACAAGGTGTTGGTGAGTGTTTGAAGGTTTGTTTGTATGGAGGAATGGATGTGAAGATGAATGGATGTGTTTGGATGAAGGTTGTGTTGAAATGGGAGTGAATGATCTAACCAAGTATGAACTAAGCTAAATTTATGTTACACACACTTCCTTTTATAGAGGAAGTGCATGGTAATGGAGGGAAACATGGAGTAGTGTAGCAATTGAGTGCAATGATGCATGAAATCTGAAATGATGAAGGGAACAAGGAATGGTGTACCAATTGAGTGCAATGATTCAATGTAATGATGCATGAAATCTAAAATGATGGGGGGAACAAGGAATGGTGTAGCAATTGAGTGCAATGATTCAATGTAATGATGCATGAATCTGAAATGATGGAGGGAACAAGGAATGGTGTAGCAATTGAGTGCAATAATTCAATGTAATGATGCATGAATCTGAAATAATGAAGGGGACAAGGGTGGTTATGCATGGCATGGGTGGAAAGGTGAGTAAGTGGTGAATCAATGAGTGCAAGAAGGTGAAAGGATATTGTGCACATGGTAGACAAAGGGAGTGCAATGGTGGTGCACGACAATGATGGAAATGTGAATGGTGGAGTGACACCCCTTTGTGGCTGAGCTCTTTGTCCTTTTTACATTAATTCTTCTTTCTCTTTAACACATTCCTAGCATCTTTAGTCTTCAATTTCGTCCATCCACCTTGCTCCATGCATGTGCTATTCATTCCAAGCCCAAAACTACTCCAAAATGCACCAAAATGCATCTTATTGCTTTATAAGGCCTATGGACCTACAAACACACGAAAATAGCTTAAAATACGTAATTAACTTAGAAATAACAACATAAATGCATGAGAATAAGCTAACTCAGTCGCATAAATATGCTCCTATCAAATTAGCGCAAAGTTGGGTGTGCATGTGACTGATGTTGACACGTTTGGAAAAGCAGATGCCTCTCTGATTTCTGAGCTTGCCTCTTCGAGTTCTGAGCTCTGTCGAGTGCAGAGGTTGCATGTGACAAGTGCAGACAAATCTGGAACAAAAGATTGGCCCATGGTTTCTGAGCATGCCCAACTTTTAAGAAAGCTAGCGCCTCTTCGATTTCTGAGTTTGCCTCTTCAATCTCTGAAATCCCATCGAGTGCTGATTTTTATAGAGGTACGCAGGATGTTTAAAAGCACACTTGAATTTCTGCCTGTAGAAACTCCCTTCTTGCACTTCTACGATCTTGACTTGTCCGACCTCTTCTTTCTTTCAACACCTTTGAAAATGTCTGGTCCCTCCGACCGTCGTTTTGACTTGAACCTTGGTGAAGAGGCAGTCCTGCCTTCTCCAGACAACATATGGCGCCCATCCTTCATATCCCTTACTGGTCCTCTTACCATTGGAGATTCGGTGATGAAGAATGATATGACCGCTGCTGTGGTGGCCCGGAACCTTGTCACTCCCAAAGATAACAGACTGTTTTTCAAACGGTCTGATGAGTTAGCTGTTAAGGATTCTCTGGCTCTCAGTGTGCAGTGTGCAGGTTCTGTGTCTAATATGGCCCAATGTCTATTTGCTCGAACCCGTCAAGTTGAATCATTGGCGGCTGAAGTGATGAGTCTCAAACAGGAGATTAGAGGGCTCAAGCATGAGAATAAACAGTTGCACAGGCTCGTACGTAACTATGCTACAAACATAAAGAGGAAGATTGACCAGATGTAGGAATCTGATGGTCAGATTTTACTTGATCATTAGAGGTTTGTGGGTTTGTTCCAACAGCATTTGCCTTCGTCTTCTGGGGCTATACCGCGTAATGAAGCTCCAAATGATCAACCTTTAGTGTCTCCTCCTCCTGGGGTTCCGCCTAGTACTGAGGGTCTAAATATTCACCCTCTGGTGCCTCCACCTTCTGGAGCTCCGCCGAGTACTGAGACGCCACCTGAGCAATGAAGACTCCCTCCCGTTTGTTTGCACATTTTTTTTTGTAATTTTTTTTTTCGTGTAAACGTACGTTTCTGTAATTTTTTTTTTAGAGAAATCAATAAACGAGCTTTGTTTCACTCAGTGTACATTTTTTTTTTCACATGGTGTCAAAAGCACCAAATGACTCTAATTTTTTTTCTTTCCTTTGCTTTCCACACAACACCATCATTCAAAGCAATGATGCCCCTTTTTTTTTTTTTTTTGCATGATGCTGATGCATCATTTTGAAACCTCTTTTTTTTTTTTTTTTTTTTGATTTTGTCGGCCATGATGACCCTTTATCTTTTTTTTTTCTGTACATATGCTGCTTTCTGGCTGGGAAGAGCGCATGGATGAAATGGTGATGGTGCAAAGTGTTGAGCTTCGCGACCAGCTAGTCGTTTGACAGCGGTCTCTGAGGTTGTTGGCAGCTGCGAGGCAAGAGACGGAGGAGGTCTTTGGGTGTGTGTTGACAAACTTTGATTTTGTCAATCTCATTCAAAGGCAGCAGCCATGCCGGAGGAGCAGAAGCAGCTGGAGCTTGAGGCAAAGTGTAATGCAAAGCGTTGAGCTTCACGACCGGCTAGTCGTTTGACAGCGGTTGTGAAGTTGGAGAAAGAGGGCAGAGAGCATGGAGAGCACGGACGTGCGTTGGGGGCCGAAGAAGAAGGCGAGGAGACAGAGGTAGAAGCTCCACCACTAACACCACTGAGCACAGCCACAGACTTCGCCTCGCCCGTTCGATCAACAAATTCAATCACCACACCTGCAACATATCTTTTCACAAGGACGGAAGACAGGATCATCCAGAAGAGCCTTATTAGTTGGAAGCATCAGAAGACCCTCACGATCTCCCTCATCAAATCGTTACCGTGCTCCGAACTCTGCAACTTCATAAGCTTCTCCATCAAACCCCTTCCTTTAGCATCGCATCATCACTCTTTTTCTTCTTTATTATTACTTTTTTTTTCTAGAATATTGCCCATGCATCTTCAGGAACTTTTGTCCCCCTTTATATATATATATATATATATATATATATATATATATATATATATATATTAAAATGGGCGTGGAGCACCAAAAACATGGTGCGTGAAGCACCCAAAACCTTTACAATTATTATTATTTTTTTATATATAAATGATGACTGGCCACCATTTCTTTGCTTTTCCATATTTTTTTATTCTTCTTCTCAAAATGTGCCGACGGATTCCACCATGATCCTTTATAATTAAATTTTTTTTTTCACTTGGTGCCATCCGCCATCATTCTTTTTTTTTATATATATTTTTATATATTGGTGCTCTGCAAGGTGAAGGCACGGCGACGGTTCTGTGGAGAACGACGTCGGTGGCGAGAAGAGTTCCGACGATGGTGTGGCGGACCTAGAGCTGCTCATTGGGGAAGAAGCTGGATTGTTGCTACTGTCGTCCTTGTCGCTTGAAGACGGTGAGGACTTGGGAGAGCTGGAGTCAACGAGGCAGAAGACTCGGCAGTTGCGCCCCACAGCGTCGTCAGGGAAGTTGAAGTGGTGATTGCTCTGGCGCAAGGGATTGAGCTGTGAGAGAGAGAGACTTGGGCCTCTTCATGGGCCTATTGGGCATGGGATCCTGCGACTCTGAAATGGAGGAAGGCTTGGGCCTTGTTTTTTTTTTTTTTTTGTACAAAGAATATTGTTTATATTTGTAATAAAATTGGCTCTCAATAGTCAAACATTTAATAAAACCTTATTTTTTATTTTGATGTGACTGAACTCGAAATTGAATGTTCGAGTTGCCTACGTACCCCTCCAAAGAAGAGATCAAGTCAGAACGTAGTTCAAATACTTTTTTTTTTCTTGGTATTTTCTTTTGGTGCCGTTTGCAGTTTCAACTCGTGCAGGCAAGGAACAGTTGGTGTCGCCTTTTATGCTCGTGCAGACGAGGAGCGTTTGGTGGTTGGTCAATCGATTAGGGAGAGTCATTCCTCGCAATCTTCATAGCAATGAGCCTTGACTGAGTAGTTGAAGAAGTCTTCTGGGAAGACTTCAGCATGCTTACAGTGCGGCGGGCGCTATAGAAGCGATTAAGGAATTCTCTTTCCAATTGTTCCCAGTTGTTGATGAACTCAGGCTCTAGGTCCGTGTACCACTCAAAGGCGTTTCCTTTCAGCGAGTGCACAAACTGCTTGGCGAGGTAGTCTCCCTCCGTCCCCGCGTTGTTGCAAGTTTTGACGAAATGTGCAACGTGCTGCTTTGGGTTTCCTTTTCCATCAAACTGCATGAACTTTGGTGGTTGATATCCCCTCGGCATCTTCAGGGCATCAATCTTTTTTTAATAAGGCTTCAAGTACAACCCGGAGGTATTTGAGCTCCCTTCGTATTGTGCTTTGACGGTGGTGGTGATCATCTCTTGCAACTGCTTGATGGAGAGAGATCCCATAAGCGTCGCTGCTTGGTCTGGCTCCGGTTTCACATCGATTTTCTCCATCGGAGGCTCCTCTTCTTCGCCAGCTCCTCTCTTTAGTGGATCATCCTCTGGGTCAGGGTTCTCACCGTCCTATGGCTCCAGTCGGCTAACGAGTGCAGCGATTTGCAAGTCTTTTTCTTCCACAATCCGTGTTAGCCTTGCGAGCGCTTCATTAATTTAAGCCAGTTGTTCTTCAATAGAGGTAACGTCGATGGTCATGACTTGTGCAACCAATAAACGTGACTTTCCTTTAGACATCCAGGATGCTGACGAAGAACGTTGTTGGTTGTTTTGGGATGTCATCTTGTGTGCCTCAGCAGCATGCTTCGGTGCCCTCAGCGAGGTCAGGTTGATGACAGACTCGCACCTTTGATGCTCCCCTTGCTCGTTTAGCAACACCAACTTTGAAGTGGCATGTTGAGGAGCGGTTATGGTGCCAATGGATTGTCCGTTCGCGACAGAAGTGCTCAGGATCATTCCCTCAGTGGTTGCGAGAACGGCTTGTCCCTTGCTTGATGCCATTGACTTTGAGGTGTGTTTGGATTCCTTGAACGGAGAAAGATATGAGAGGTAGAGATTGTCCCATTGGGCGTGCCAAATTTGTAAACACAGAATTTTCCTGAAACAAACAAGACAAGAACACGTGTACAAAATAATATTTGTATTAATGATTTTGGGTTACAATCTCTCTCAAATTTGATCCTCTGATTCGATCTCCGTAAGGTGTTGATTTGTGGATGTGTGATTGATCCAGGGGCCGTCGAGGCTTGATCTTGGATGAACAGTTGAAAGTTTCTTCAAGGGCTGTTGAGGCTTGATCTTGAATGACGGTGATGAACGGATCTTAAAGGGCTTTTGGGCTTGATCTTGAAGAACAGTGATGAACAGATCTTCAAGGCTTTTGGGCTTGATCTTGAAGAATTGTTGATGAACAGATCTTCAAGGGCCTTTAGGGCTTGATCTTGATGAACAGTTGATGAATGGATCTTCAAGGGCTTTTGGGCTTTATCTTGCAGAACGGTTGGATATGTGGATTTGTTGATGTTGTTGATCCAAAAGGCCGTTGGGGCTTGATTTTAGGATGAACGGATGATGAACGATGAACGCTTTCTTCAAGGGCTGTCGGGGATTGATCTTGAATTGGTGGAAGTTCCTTCAAAGGGCCGTTGGGGCTTGATCTTGAAGGTGGATGATTGTTAATCCAAGGGCCGTCGGGGCTTGATCTTGGAAGAACGATGAACGAAGAACGAATAGGGCTTTCTTGATTCTTCGAGAACCTGGATGCTTGAGAGCTTCGGAGTTTAAGAGCTTCAGAGCTTTAAGGTTTTGGTGTAATATGAATTGGTTAGGAATTGGTTATGAATTGGTTCTGAATTGGTCCCCCTCAAATGAATGCATTGGCTTCCTATTTATAGAATTTTCCAAGGCCTAATTTTGAATATAATATGCAGATGAAATAAATCATTTTTGTCAGGTGTTGACATGTGTTCTATTTGATGACTTTTCCGATTTATTTTGATTTTTCGTTTAGTCACACGCTACGTGTAAAATTTATGTGACACGTGAGCGTTGAAATTGTAACTATTGGTCAACATTTATTTCACCGAAATTTCGATGTCTACAATTATATTACACCCATTATTGTCGTATAGACCTTTTCCTTTGGTTCTGACTCATGTGCAGTATATTGCCGTATGGGTCATGATAGTGACTCCGGCTAGATTGATTTTAAGCTATGAATTCAGCCGTACAGATTACCACAGGAGTTCCGGCTAACATGTTATATTTCTATGAAATTATTCTTACCTGAATTGCTTACTCTGTTATATCTTGGCATGGCATACATATGAATATGATTATGTGAAGCATGATTTGAATTGATATATTTACATAATATTTATGTATATGCTTATATTCTGATTTTGGGAAAAATTATACATGTTTTACAGCGAGGGGTTAGATATGTTGATAATGAAACAGTTTTGTAAAACATTTGTTTATGCCCACTCACGTTTTCTATTTTGCGCCCCTCCAGGTTTTAGGTAAGTTTCCAGGTTTTAGGTAAGTTTGCAGTTGCTGAGTGCGGTTCTGACACATCTAAATAATTGTAGGAAATCTTATGATACTGTATAACTAGTACTTGTCCTACTGGATTGCACCTAGACTTTCTATGCTCTGATTAGGAGTGTTTACTTTTGTATATTACTCCTAACACTTCCTGTTTAGTAGTGCACTCTAGTAGTTCGGTTTTTAATTATTCTTATATTTCTTATCATTATTGCTTCCGCAATGTGCACATGGCTACGTCACTCTCACGTGACGGCCAGCATGTCTTGATCTCGGTCGGGGTGTGTCAGTTATCGTATTGACTCGAAACTTGTTATTTTTGTATCGTGTTAACGAAACATGTGAAAAATTGCCAGGTCTAGAGTAGGTGCATTCTGCACTCAACAAATATAAACTTAAGAAAGCCTCGTCGACTGCCGAAGCAATAGGTAGAGTTGCGTCCCCATTAGTTTATTGGATGGGCCTTAAAATCAAGCAACACTGATCCAACTTGACATCTTTTTGGTTAAATTGAGGACTTTCTGTGCTGGAACTTGTTGCTTGATCTTTAATTCCACTTTTATTTGTCAAAATAGTTGTATAGTTAGTTAAGAGTATTTATTATTGCATCCGAGATTCCAAGTTTGAATCCCTTCTTCCCCATTATTGCTCGTGTAAAAAAAAAAGGAATATAGCA
Organism: Malus domestica; assembly: GCF_042453785.1. NCBI lineage: Eukaryota > Viridiplantae > Streptophyta > Magnoliopsida > Rosales > Rosaceae > Malus > Malus domestica. Next base: position 18,561,851 of record NC_091677.1, on the reverse strand, counting down.
TCAATGACGGCAACCACGGTTATGAAAACAAAAGCACTACAACAACTTTGTCACACGATACTATTGTTTGTAATCGAAAAACAACTACGTGGTAATCAACTTGTAGAAAATTTGCTTAGTGTAGAAGGGGCTGAAGGTTCAAATTTCGGATTTCTGTATCATTGGACTGAGGAATATTATACACTGGTGATAAGGACAAGAGAAGACAGTTTCAAATAGTCAATATTCAGTTCTAGACATAATCAATTTCATAAAAAATCAGTGTTCAATAAAAAATAGTGTAATACACGTCTTTAATTTAAAAAATAATGTAATACTCGTGTTTAGTTTCACAAATAATTAGTGTTCCACTTTTAGAAATAGCGTGCAGTTTTAGAAATAGTGTAGTACTATTCAGTTTTAGAAAATGTGACTTAAGTGTCGAGTCCCACGTATCATTTTTTTTTATTACTTTTTTCAATTTTATTTTTTATTTTATTAAGCTTTTGTACTTTTCATTAAAATTAAAATCTTTTCCATCAAAGTTTAAGTTCTTTTTATTAAATAAAGTTACAGAATAATTTTTTGTTAAAATAGCCTTATCTCAAACCTTTTTCATTAAATCTTCCAACAAAATATGATGTCCTTTTCATCCTTATCTTAAATAGTTCTTTTAACGAGAGGTCCAATTAACAAAGAAAAGAAAATACGATCTCTCTCTGTCCTCGTAAATACAGAAGAATGCTTAGCATGAACTAATTAAGATTTTTAATCAAGCATTCATCTGTAGTGTCATTTATATTTGTCGCAACCCTTTCTCAATTAGTTCATGTTGAATAGACCTCTCGTATTGCTAATATAAGTAAAAGATAATTAAATATGCCATCATTACATGTGCAACAAATTCAGACCAGTTTGCAGCCATAATTCAACAAAATGATTGTTCATGGGAAGATTGAGAAGTAGCTGGCTAGCCTGCTCTTTACTTTTTCAAAAGAGAATATAAGAGATGAATCTCTCTCTCTCTCTCTCTCTGTGCATCCATGTGTGTACTACAGTGCATGTTCCAGAAAGCAGGAGACCCAGAAAAGAATGGAGAGATGATAAGTCAAAGAAAAAAAGGTGAAATTATTAACACAAAGGGAGCAAAACATCTTAACGGCGACAAGTCAACTGGGTTTTAGCCATGCCAACCCTACAAATACATAAACAAAAATACAAAACAAGTTAACCCATTTGGCATTCACACATATGTATACATATGTATACATGTGTATGTATACATATCTATGATATGAGCATATTTATGCGACTTAGTTAGCTTGTTTTCTTGCATTTTCATAGTTTATTTGTGTTTATTATAGTGTTTAAGCTATTTTCGTGCGTTTCTAGGTCCAAATAACAAAGTTGGCAAGAAAGTGCAATTTGGAGCATTTTGAGGCAGTTTTGGGCATCAAATGGATACTTATGAATGGAGCAAGATGGATGGATGAATTTGAAGTTCAAGAGGCTAGGAATGTGCTGAAAAGATTAAGGAAATAAATCCAAGACAAAGAAGATAATGAATCAGCTCAAACATTATCCAAAACCTTATCCAACCTTGTCTTATCTTATCCTAACCTAATCTAGCCTTATCTTATCTTATCTTATCCAAATCAATTTGTGTCTTAATTCTAGCTATTTCTAAGGGATAATTATACAATTAAAACACATTAAAATTGGTTTCTAGAAGCCTTATCCCTATCCTACTTTGGTGCCGCACCTATTCCTTCTAGAAGACCTTTTCCTTAAGTTTTCTAGAAGGCCCTACTCCTTGTCCTTAAAACCTAGCGCCTGATCCCTTTAGTGTTCTTTCTAGAAGTTGTGTATCCCTTATCCTTGTTAGTTTTGGTTTTTGATTGATTTAACCCATTCCACTTGGGTTTTGGTTACACAATCCTTGTCCCAATTTGATTTCAGAAACTTATCCTAATCCTCAGGTATTGTGCCGTGAGTTTGCCCTATAAATACAAGCTTTTGCCGCACAAATCATTCACCACCCTCTACCATATATTTCTACACTCGTACATCCCTCAAACACATTCATCCCTCTAGTGCCGCAGCTTGCAAGGAGAAAGAAAAAGAGCATTTGTGCTGTGCCTGTGCCCAAGCCTTGGGAGTGCTGGAGCGTTCTTAGGTGTTTTCCATCTTTTATTTTCAATGTTTAATTTAAGTTATCTTTATTTATTTATGAACATGAGGAACTAAGTTCTTTATAGTTAGAGGTGAATTCGAAGCCATGATCATATGTTTTATATGAATTGATTTCCTCCAGTTATTGTTTCATGAATCGTGGATGTGGTTTACTTATTTGTTTTATTAAGAACTTGTTCTTGTGTGTTGATTAGGGATGCATACTTAGTTTGCATGCATGAATTTGATGCTAGAGTATAAGGGAATTTCACCTAATCGTTATGAATTTATATTCATGAGTAGTAAAAGTCACTAGTCACGATTGTGTTAAGTAAATCCTAGGCAAGAGTAACATGCTTTTCATAGTTATGAATGCCTCGTCAATGCTTATGTTTTCCATTGAACTTAATGATTGATGCGAATAATATAAGCACACTCAAATTAAACCCTCTTTTTGACAATTGTAGCAAAGTATGTAAGTAGGGATCGTTCTAAACCGGGGATTAGGAGGGCTTGCTAAAACCTCTAAACTGACTCAAAAACAAAAAGAAACAAAGTTAAAAATGTAAACAAAAGATTTTAAAACAAGAAAGTAAAAGGGGGATTTGAGTTTGGTGAAGTTGAAAGTAAAAACGAATAAACTAAAAACTTAAATAGATTTTAAACAAATTTGGGTTGAATGGATAATGGAAGGCTAGCTAAGGGGTTCTTCTCCACACATGTCTTGCTTGCATACAAAATGATTTCCAATTGCTCTTCGATAAGTTATGAATACTCAACGCCCCAAATTAACCGTGAATTGCACTAATTAACTCTCAGTTTTTCAACAAGTTATTAGATTGGATGATTGCATACGACAACCCAAAACATTCCCTACAAGTTCCCTACATGAATTGCATAATAGAGATACAAGCAAGAATCATTAAGTTCTATGAAAAACATAAGCATTGACGAGGCACTCGTTACTATGATTTGCATGAAACTTATGCCAAGAATTTACTTAACGTGATTGTGACTAGCAACCTTCACTACTTGTGAATATAAGTTCATAACGATTAGGTGAAACTCCCTTATATTCTAGCGTCAAATTCATGCATGAAAATTAAGCGTGCACTCTCAACCAACATACACAAATTAGTTTTTATACGAACGGATAAGTAAATTGAATTCACAATTCAAGAAACGCAATTGGAAGTAATCAAATCATATAGCAAGCATAAACATGGTTTTGAATCCCCCCCTAGCCAAGGGGGGTTTAGTTCCTCATTATTACAAAACAAAGATAAACAAATTTAACCATTGAAAAACAAAGGGAAGAAAGCACCTAAACGTTCCAACGATCCATGTTGGATAGCAAGCGCGTCCAAGGACTTTTCTCCTTCTCCTTGCCGCCACAACAAGGTTGGAATGATGTTGAAGGGTTGGTTATTTGGAGGAATGGATGGGAAGGGGTTTAGATATGTAGGAGAGGCAAGGAAAGGCTTGGAGAATGGTTAATTTCTGGATGATTTGAATGAGGTTGCTGCCATGGTATTTATAGGAAGAGGATGGACATGTTTAATGCAAAAATCTGGTGGAATGAAGTAGGTAAGGCATGGCAAGGTGGAGAATTGTTGGTGAGGGTAGGTTTTGAGTCATCCACTCACATGTCATGGTGAGTTAAGCATTGCATCATCCACTCAAATGTCATGGTGAGTTAAGCATTACATCATCCACTCAAATGTCATAGTGAGATAGGCATTGCATCATCACTAAAAAATCTGGTGGAAGTAAAACAAAGGGAAGGCCACGGCATTGATGAATTTTATGGGGTATGCATGGTTTTGAGTGAAGTTTTGGCCAATCCTTCTAGAAATTTATCCCTTCTTGCAACTTGTATTTGTTTCACCAGATTTTTAGCATGTTCCTAGCCTCTTTTTTCTTCAAATTCGTCCATCCATCTTGCTCATATCATAAGTAATCCATTCCAAGCTCAAAACTGCTCCAAAATGCGCAAAAATGCACTTTCTTGCTACCTTAACCCTTTGGACCTACAAACACACGAAAATGGCTTAAAGTACTAAAATAACTAAGAACTAATAATGTAAATGCAAGAAAACTAGTTAACTAAGTCGCATAAATATGCGTCTATCAATGATCTTTGATATGTGTCTCTATCATGCGTATTCCATAGTTAGGGGACTTGATAAGAATAATTTGGTTGTGATGCGTTATCCATTCAATTCAATGAATCTAGGGAAATCTGAGAATCAATTGGTGCAATCTAATTTATTCGGGGCATTGTCATTCATGGTTTATCGAAAGAATAACTGGAAATCAATTTGTATGCGTATGTTTTATGTGTGGAGAAGGAACCCTCTAACTAGCCTTTCACCCATTCTATTTCATTCAATTTCAAGTTTTTAAAGTTTGTTTTGCAAGTTTCTGTTTTTAAGTTTTAATTTCGTCAAAACAAAATCCCTTTTTCTTAAGTCTTGTTTTTAGAGTCAAAACATGTTTTCTTTTAGTATTTTGAGTTAAGTTAAGTTTTATTTTCGTCCAAATCACTTGTTAGGTCTAGAATTGAGTCTTTTTTATTGTTTGTTGCTGTTTTGAGTATTTTAAGTCAGTTTTGAATCTATAGAGTCTAGTTTAGTGTTTTTGAGTCTTATTTGCATTGATTAGAAGCCCCAGTTAATCCCCGATCTAGAACGATCCCTACTTACATCTTTACTACAATTGTTAATAATAGAGTTTATTTTGTGTGTCGAGTTAATTTTCACATCAATGTATACATGTGTGATAGATGTATTATATATATTCGTTTCATATATGTTTGTTCTGGCTACTCTCTGCAGCCTTTTGAGATGCGCCACCAAAGCAACCAATTATATACACACTAGCTGGGGCAGTGAGGCAGCCTTCGACCAAAAACGAAAAAAGGTTGGCTATTAGGCATGAGACCAAGCCGCACCTTCCTACCTATTGTATGAAATAACAAACATGCTTTATTACATTTCTCACGCTTAAAGCAAATATGAAAATGAAATTAATGTTGGGATGTGTGTCCTCTCTCTCTCTTCAATAAAAAAACACGCCTTGGCAAACGAATTTTTTTCGTTGGGTACAATGGGGTTCCATCGCTGCAAATTTTAGGCGAGGAACATTCGTCGGGAAACGTTTTATGCGCAAAAACTGTAGCTCGAAATTTTATCCTATTAAAAGTAATTGGAGGAGGGGGAGGGCGTCAGATAGTCGATAGCCGACATTTCTGTCTTATGTTGAATCCTTATGATAATGAATTCTAAACGAAATTGCTCTAAAGCTAGGTTGTCACTCGTAAGTGGCGCGCTGTGTGGCCTAAGCACAGTGATAAGTGAGCAAGGGTTGTTGTATCTCCATCGGCACCCGGATATAGTGTTAAATGAGCAAGAGGGCTATAGAAACATCTTTTTGAACGACTCCACTCAAAGTTGTTTGGAAGCATCTGCTCCTATCAACTTTACACATGACACGCAAAAGAAGTATTTTGACCTTTTTAGACGGAGGAGGGCAAAGAAGCTAGGACATGAGGGTAGAGTTCAAGAGAGTAGAATGTGCTTAGGAACATGGAATCTAAAGGTCTTCGCCTAAGTTGGTCAAAAACAAAGTATGTGGAGTGCAAGTTCAGTGTGAACAAATGTTCAAATGAGTTAGGGGTGAGAATTGGAGATCAGGAAGTACCAAAGAGCGACCGCTTTCGCTACCTAGGATCTATCTTGCAAAAGAATGGAGAGTTGGAAGGAGACCTCAATCGTAGAATACAAGATGGATGGATGAAGTGGAAAAGTGCATCGAGTCTGTTATGCGACCATCGTATACCACTAAAGCTCAAGAATTTTTTTTATAAGGCGACAGTAAGGTCAACAATACTTTATGGCACGAAATGTTGGACAGTGAAGCATTAACATGTACATAAAATGAGTGTAGCGGAGATGATAATGTTTTGTTGGAAGTGTGGGCACACAAGAAAGGATAAGATTATGAATAAGGATATTCGAGGTAAAGTAGGAGTAGTCGTGATTGAAGGAAAAATGAGAGAAAATTGGTTAAGGTGGTTTGAACATGTGAAACGGAGGCCTACAGACGCTTCGGTTACAATATGCGATTACGAGACAAAAGTTCAGGGTGGAAGGGATAGAGGAAAACCTAGGGAGACTTGGAAAAAGACTCTAAGAAAAGATTTGGAGTACTTAGATCTAACAAAAGACGTGACACAGATCGAGCAAAATGACGTTCTAGGATTTATACAGCCAACATTACTTAGTAGTATAAGGCTTTGTTGTTGTTTATTGCTGTAAGGGTAACCATTTGTGGGGCTAAATGAGTTTTGTCCGACGAAAAAGTCATCGGTTAAACCACTCAAGGAATACATCTTACTGTACCACATAGTTTTGCCGCTTCACTAGAAATTAATTAAATACTATTAAAAATTTTGCCAACAAAATATTTTTCGGGTAAAAATTTAAACCAGGAAAATAAAAAACAATAAAATGTTTCTTAACAAATAATATTTGTCCGTCTAACCCTTTTAATTATTTTATAATATCCAAAATTAAAACAATATTTTATTTAATTCCAATGCTAATTTTATTAATCTAAAAAGCAAATATTATTCAAAACTTTAAAAAATTTATTTAATTATATTGAAAATAAAATTGTTCATACAATTGCTTGTAAAAATAAAAAAAACTAAACTAGTTAACTATAACTACTCGGGTGGTTGTTGAGGTGGCTGATGGAATATTGCTTAAAGATTGCTAAAGAGGGCTCTTGAATGTGAATGCCAGAAGCTGACATTCCTTGGGCTATCTGAGCAATGCATTATTGAATACATTCGTTGCGTTTATTGGCGCATGGCTTTGCGCTCGCAAACACCTTCTTCTCTTTGGTGTGCCGTTTCTTCTCTTTCAGCTCGGTTTCTTTTTCGTTGGCTTGCTAGCTCCATTTCCAATTGTAGTTTGGAAGACATCTCGGTGCGAGGATGATAGCTAGAAGAAGAAGAAAACCCTTGATAAGAGCATATTTATGCGACTGAGTTAGCTTGTTCTCATGCATTTATGTTGTTATTTCTTAGTTAATTATGTATTTTAAGCTATTTTTCGTGTGCTTGTAGGTCCATAGGCCTTATAAAGCAATAAGATGCATTTTGGTGCAATTTGGAGCGGTTTTGGGCTTGGAATGGATAGCACATGCATGGAGCAAGGTGGATGGATGAAATTGAAGACTAAAGAGGCTAGGAATTTGTTAAAGAGAAAGAAGAATTAGTGTAAAAAGGACAAAGATATCAGCCATAAAAGGGTGTCACTCCACCATTCACTTTTCCATCATTGTCGTGCACCACCATTGCACTCCTTTTGGATTCCTATACCATGCATCATCATCCATGTTCCCTCCATTGACTCATTTGTTGCATCCTTCCACTTCCTTTCCTTTGTCTACCATGTGCACAATTTCCTTTCACCTCCTTGCACTCATTGATTCACCACTTACTCACCTTTCCACCCATGCCATGCATAATCACCCTTGTCCCCTTCATGCACCAGATTTCTTGCACTCATTTCATGCACCATTACACTCATTATCCACCCGTGTCGTGCACCACCCTTGTCTCCTTCATTATTTCTAATTTCATGCATCAAAACATTGAATCATTGCACTCAATTGCTGCACATTTCTTGTCCCCTTCACCCATCAGATTTCATACAACTTTTACCTCCACTACATGCACTCATTGATGCACCATCCACCACATTTGGAATCCCATGCCGTGCATCATAAGTCTTGTTGCACCTTTGACTCATTTTTGCACCATTCCACCTCCTCTTCCTTTCTCTACCATGTGCACAATCATTCATGTTCCCTAGCTGCAACACCACTCCATTTTACCCCCATGTTTTGCATCATCACTTCACTTTCACCTTTTAATCATTTCAAACACCACTCAATGCACTCATTGCTGCAACGCCACTCCATTTTACCCTCCATGCTTTACATCATTACATCATTTTTACCCTTGAATCATTGCAAACACCACCAAATTCCCTCCATTACCGTGCACTTCCTTTATAAAAGGAAGTGTGTGTGGCAGCCATATAGTTCAGTTTTTGCTTGATCATTCATCCCCACTTCAATACAACCTTCATCCAAACACATCCATTCATCTTTACATCCATTCCTCCATACAAACAAACCTTCAAACACTCACCAACACCTTGTGCCGTAGCAAAGGAAGAGAAGGAAAGTGCTTGGACGTGCTTGCTGTCCAACTTGGATCGTTGGAGCGTTTAGGTGTTTTCTTTCTTTTGTTTCTAATGTTTAAATTCATTTCCTTTTGTTTTGTTGTAAATATGAGTGGCTAAACCCCTCTTGGCTAGGGGTGATTTCAAAGCCATGATTATGTGTGCAATATAATTTGATAAATTCCAGTTATGAACTCTTGAATCGTGAATGCAATTGGCTTAACTATTTGATTGATAACTTATTTGTATTTGTTAATTAAGGGTCGACACTTAATTGGCATGCATAAATCCGTTGCTAGAATATAAGGAAGTTTCACATAATCGTTACAAACTTATATTCACATGTAGTGAAGGTCGCTTATAAACGATCGCGTTAAGTTTAATTCTTAGCATAAGTGACATGATGTCATAGTTGCAAGTGCTTTGTCAATGCTTATGATTTTCATTAAACGTAATGATCTTTGATTGTATCTCTATTATGATGTCATGTAGGGAACTTTAGAAGAATGTTTTGGGTTGTCGAATGATGTCATCCAATCCAATAAATAAAACAAGGAAAATCTGAGAGTTAACTAGTGATGTCACGGTTAATTTGGAGCATTGTCGTTCATAGTTCAATGAAGTCGTAACTGGAAATCGAGTTATTTGCATACATGTCATGTGTGGAGAAAAAGCCTTTAGCTATCCCATCCATCATCTTATTTCTCAAATTTGTTTTACAATCTGTCTAATTTTTCATACTTGTTTGTTTGTTTCAACTTCATCCAAATCAAAACCCCCCCCTTTTAGTTTCTTGTTTCAAAGTGTTTCAAATCTATTTTAGTTTGTGTTCTTAAGTGTTTTGATTCAAGTAAAAGTCAATTTTCATCCAAAGTCATTCCTAGTGTCTAGTTTAAGTTTATTTGGTTGTTTTAAGCTGTTTTGAGTATTTTAAGTTTGCTTTGAGTCTTGTGAGTCTTGTTAAGTGTTTTTAAATTTAGTTTTATGTTTTTGAGTCAGTTTAGAGGTTATTAGCAAGCCCTCCTAATCCCCGGTCCAGAATGATCCCTACTTATACTTGTACTACAATTGTCAAAAGAGGGTTAAATTTGTCTGTTAAGATAATTTTCGCATCAAGTTTTTGGCGTCGTTGCCGGGGATTAGCAACTTTGCTAATCCCTTGTTATTTCTTTTTGTGTATTTTCATGTGTTTTTGTTCCTAGTTGCTGATTTTACTTGTTTTCTTATTTTAGGTGGTTTATGACTCGAAGTTCTCAACCTGTTCATAGACACATCTTTGACTTTGACGACGATTTTGAACGAATTTTGAGACGAGCAAGGAATCAACAAGATCCCCAACCATCTTAACCTGCACCAGATCTTGAAGAAGACAAAGTAGAAGAGCAAGAGGAGGCCACGACAAGGACTTTTGAAGAAGTCCAAGATATAGCAGTAGACAATCGAACAATCAAGGAGCTTTCAGCTTCGGGATTGGACAATGCTCTGCCTTTATGCATTCAATATCCAAAGGCGGCCTAAAACAAGACTGACGAGTTCGAATTAAAGTCCAGTTTATTGCATCATATTCCTAAGTTCCATGGGTTGTCCATGGAAGATCCTAATAAACATTTGAAGGAGTTCGAGGTTGTTTGTTCGAGCATGACCCCTATGAATGTTGATAGGAGCATTCTGAATTGTTGTATGAGCTAAAGATTGGTTGTATGAGCTAACCCCCGGAATTGTCATATCATGGGAAAGTATGAAACTGGCATTTTTGGAGAAGTTTTTCCCAACTTCTCGAGTCATTCTACTACGCAAAAGGATTAGTGGCATTCAACAAAACCAAGGTGAATCCTTTCCCACTTACTATGAGCGTTTTAAAACCCTTGTTACTTCATGTCCACAGCACTAGATGAAGGAAGAGCTTCTTCTTCAATATTTCTACGAAGGGCTTTTACCAATTGAATGCCAAATGTTAAACGCCTCAGCGGGAAGAGCTTTGGTAGACAAAACACCCATACTTGCCAAGACCTGAATTGCTAACCAAACATTGAATGCTCAACAATATGAAGGTGTTGGTCAAAGAGACAACCCACGGCAGCAACAAGTTAATGAGGTAAGTGCTATTTCCAAACTTCAAAATCAAATGGCTAATCTTACTACTCTTCTTTCACAGGTGGTTGAAAAACCAAAAGAACAAAGTGTAGTTGCTTGTGGCGTGTGCTAAATGAATGGACATCTCACGGATAAGTGCCCTCAATAGATCGAGAACGGATGGTGGGAATCTGCCAACGCTGTGGGTTTTAGGAGTCAAAACCAACCAAGGAATGATCCGTTCTCGAATACATACAATCCAGTTGGAGAGATCATCTAAATTTCAAATAGAGGGAGCCCAAACAAAGTCCATTCAGACAGCAACCTCCGGGATTCTATCAAAGGCCGTATGCACCCGCACAACCTAATCACAACTTGCCCAAAATAACTCAGGTTTGTCTTTTGATAATGCTCAAGTTATTCAGTTACTAACTACGTTGGCGAAGGATCAGGAAAATCAAGCCAAAGATATGCATAATTACGCCAAGGAAGTACAAAATCAAGCTCGAGAGGTGACTGAATTGAAAAGACAAATGGGACAAAGGGCTGAGTTCATGGGGCAATTTAGTAAAGAACCAGGTAAGTTACCTAGTTCGACGGATGTGAATCCAAAGAGAGGCTTCCAATCTGGCAAAGCCATCACCTTGCGAAGTGGAAAAGAAGCTAGATTTGATCCCATCCCATCTAAATCCAATCCAAAGGAGGACGAAAAAAATGCAATCTGAGGAGAAGGAACAAGGCCGGCCCTCGGCAAGGATTGAGCAATCTTTGCCGTAACCACCTACACACCCTAATTCGACCACCAAAGGTAAGTTGAGTTCAAATTCCATGACATCTAATTCCATTCCAACCAATGTACCCTTTCCTCGCAAGTTTATGCAATCAAAGAAGGATGAGAGGGACAAAGACATCCTTCACACATTCAGAAAGGTGCAAGTCAACATTCCACTTCTAGATGCAATTAAACAAGTCCCCAAGTATGCTAAGTTCCTGAAGGAGCTATGCACTACAAGGAAGAAGGCTTCGAACAAAGAGGTGGTCAGGGTAAGTAAGAATGTCTCAGCTGTGTTGCAACGAAAATTACCTCCTAAGTGCAAAGATCCAGGCAGTTTTACAATTCCTTGTGTTATAGGAGATACTTGCTTTGAATCTGCCATGTTAGATCTAGGTGCATCAATAAATGTCATGCCTTATTCAATATATGCATCTATGAACTTGGGAGAATTAAAAAATGATGGAGCGATCATTCAACTGGCCGATAGATCTAATGCGTATCCAAAAGGTGTTTTGGAGGATGTTTTAGTGCAGGTGAATCACCTAGTCTTTCTGGCGGACTTCTACGTGCTTGAAATAGAAGACTCGAACCATTCCCTTCAATTACCAAAATTACTTGGCCGACTATTCATGAAGACTGCCCGTACAAAGATAGATGTATTCAAGGGAACATTGACCATGGAATTTGATGGGGAAGTTATTGATTTCAATATTTCTGATGCTATGAGATATCCTCATGATGGTCACTCTTGTTTCTCTATTGATGTGATTGACTCTTAGGTGCAGGAATTCCTTGATGATTTCAGTGAGGATGCACTTGGAAAGACTCTCACGCAAAGCATTGGACTCAAAAACGAAGGGTTAGCACTTAGGCATACACACGGCAACAACAAGGAACATCTTGTCGTGCCTATTCAAGAAGAATTGGTGGAGATGGTTGCTGCCCTAGAGTCAAATCCAAGGCATATTGGTAAGTCTCCTGACCTAATTTGAATTCCCAATTCGACTAACAAGTTGCTTCCTTTTGTAATCCAGCCCCCCTCCCTAGAGCTTAAACCATTGCCGAGCCATTTGAAATATGTGTTTTTGGGAGAACAAGAGACGCTGCCCGTCATCATCTCTTCTTCACTCACTGCACAAAAGGAGGACAAGTTGGTGAGGGTGCTTCAGGAATACAAAACTGCCATTGGGTGGATATTGGTCAATATCAAGGGAATTAGCCTTACCACTTGCATGCATCGAATACTCTTGGAAGAAAGAGCCAAACCATCTAGAGAAGCACAACGCCGGCTCAATCCACCCATGATGGATGTTGTGAAGAAAGAAATCATCAAGCTACTAGATTGTGGAGTGATTTGCCCAATTTCTGATAGCCATTGGGTCTCGCCGGTCCAAGTTGTTCCTAAGAAGTCCGGAGTCACTATGGTAAAAAATGAAGATAATGAGCTTGTGCCCACCCGAATCCAAACCGGATGAAGAGTTTGTATTGACTATCGAAAGCTCAATGCTATGACAAGAAAAGATCACTTCCCGCTACCTTTTATTGATCAAATGCTGGAAAGGTTAGCCGGTCATTTGTTTTATTGTTTTCTTGATGGCTATTCGGGTTATAATCAGATTGTGATAGCTTTTAATGACCAAGAGAAGACTACCTTCACATGTCCCTTTGGTACCTTTGCTTATCGATGCATGCCATTTGGGCTATGCAACGCATCAGCCACATTCCATAGGTGTATAGTAAGTATTTTCTCAGAATTTGTGGAAAAGATCATTGAAGTGTTTATGGATGACTTTAGTGTTTTTGGTGACTCATTTGATGCATGCTTGAATAACCTTACTTTGATCTTACAACGATGCATCGAAACTAATCTTGTCTTGAATTGGGAAAAGTGCCATTTTATGGTAAAACAAGGTATAGTTTTGGGGCATATCATATCAGAAAAAGGGATTGCACTTGATAAATCTAAAATAGATCTTGTACGTCACTTACCCTCTCCCACTTCGGTGAGGGAGGTTCGTTATTTTCTCGGCCATGCAGGATTTTATAGGAGATTCATCAAGGATTTCTCAAAAATCGCCCAAACCCTTTGCCGTTTACTCCATAAGGAAGTAGCCTTCGAGTTCAACAAGGAGTGTGAGACCGCTTTCAAAACCCTCAAGGACATGTTGACTTCAGCCCCCATCATCATGCCACCAGATTGGAGCCTTCCATTTGAGCTAATGTGTGATGCATCCAATTATGCCATTGGTGCCATTTTAGGCCAAAAGAGGAACAAACAGCCCCACGTCATCCACTACACTTCCCGGACCCTAAACGATGCTCAATTGAATTATTCTACCACTGAGAAAGAACTTCTTGCATTTGTATTTGCTTTAGATAAATTTCGTTCATACTTACTTGGCAGCAAAGTGATTGTATATTCTGACCATGTAGTGTTAAGGTATCTTCTCACCAAGAAGGAGGCCAAACCAAGGCTGATTCGTTGGATGCTCATACTTCAAGAGTTCAACATTGAAATAAGAGACAAATGGGGGAGTGAAAACGTGGTGGCTGACCACCTCAGCCATTTGGTGCACCAGGAGGAATCCTTACCCATTCTAGAGACCTTCCCTGACGAGCAATTGTTGTCCTTATAGGTAAGTGAGCCCTGGTATGCTGATTTGGTCAATTATTTGGTCACAAAACAAGTTTCTAGCACTCTAGATAAATACAAGCGTGATAAACTCAGAAATGATGCACAATTTTATCTGTGGGATGATCCATATTTATGGACGTATTATCCTGACCAGATTATTCGTAGATGTGTGCACAATTCCGAGTTTAATTCAATTCTTGCATTTTGCCATAGTTATGCATGTGGGGGTCATTTTGGCACCTAAAGGACAGCCCTTAAGGTTTTAGAGAGTGGTTTCTATTAGCCTACATTATTTAAGGATGCTAGAACATTTTGTATAACTTGTGATAGATGCCAAAGAACAGGTACAATAGGTGCCAAGGACCAAATGTCGCAAACCCCCATCTTTAATGTGGAGATCTTTGATGTATGGGGTATGGATTTCATGGGACCCTTTCCGCCCTCATATGGTTTTACTTATATTTTGCTAGCCGTTGATTATGTGTCGAAATTGGTGGAAGCCAAAGCCACCCGTACTAACGATTCTAGAGTGGTGGCAGATTTTATCAAGGCTAATATCTTTTCCAGATTTGGCATGCCGAGGGTGTTCATAAGTGATGGAAGCTCCCACTTTTGCAATTGCACCATTGAGACGCTGTTTAAAAAGTACAATGTGAAGCATCGGGTTTCCATGCCATACCACCCTCAAACAAGTGGCCAAGCCGAAGTATCGAATAGAGAAATCAAGCAAATCTTGCAGAAGACTATTGGGCCAAACTGGAAGGATTGGAGCTTGCGTTTAGAAGATGCACTGTGGGCATATTGCACTGCCTACAAAACACCTCTAGGGATGTCTCCATTTTGACTAATTTACGGCAAGCCGTGTCACTTACCTGTGGAACTGGAGCACAAAGCGCATTGGGCTGTGAAAACATTCCATTTGGACTTAAATGCTGCTGGAATGAATAGGAAGCTCCAACTGAATGAACTTGAGGAGATACGGAACGAAGCCTATGAGAATGCGCGAATTTACAAGGAGAAAACAAAGGCGTTTCATGACAAAATGATTCAGGGAAAAACATTCTCAATTGGACAGAAAGTGCTACTATTCAATTCCCGTCTATGATTATTCCCTGGTAAGTTACGGTTTAAATGGATTGGGCCATTTGTTGTCAGTAATGTTTTTCCCCATGGTGCAGTCCAAGTTAAAAGCTTAAGGAACGACGACTAATTCAAAGTGAATGGGCATCGCCTGAAGCTATACTATGAGAATGATGTGGGGCAGATTCTAGAAGAAATCCCACTCAGTGCCCTGGGCACTATCCAAGCTTAGAAGGAAGTTTCATTCGGCTGCAAGACGTTAAAGCAAGCGCTTATTGGGAGGCAACCCATGTTTTGCGTTCCTAAAAACCTTCCCTTTTTTGCAATTTTTTTTTTCCATGATTGTCATTTTTATTTGTTGCTTGTTGAATTGTTTTTGGTGTGGATTTATTTTTGAAACATTGATAGATATGCAAGGTATTTTACATTAAAATTCGTTGAAAATGAACAGGAGGCAGAAAAATACAAGAGGGAGCCTTCACAAAGGCTGCTTAGGAGAAGTCTCAGTAGTCGGCAAAGCATCAGCAGTCGGCGGAGCTACAGAAAGAGGAGGTATCAAAGGTTGATTATTTGGAGCTTCAATACGCTGTGCAGCCTCAGAAGACAAAGGCAAATGTTCTTGGAACAAACCCACAAACCTCTGATGATCAAGTAAAATCTGACCATTAGATTCCTGCATCTAGTCAATCTTCCTTTTCATGTTTGTAGCTTAGTTATGTGCAAGCTTGTGCAACTGTTTATTCTCATGCTTGAGCCCTCTAATCTCCTGTTTGAGACTCATCACTTCAGCCGCCAATGATTCGTTGGCTTGCTAGCTCGATTTCCAATTGTAGTTTGGAAGACATCTCGGTGCGAGGATGATAGCTAAAAGAAGAAGAAGACCCTCGAGATCCTGAATGCCACCCTCTCATTAGTCGTGAAGCCCTTTGCCATTTCGTCGGCCAACCCCATTTATTAGCAACTATAGAAACACTTCTAAATCAGGTGTCAGCTCCTCCATTGACTTGTTTGGTTACTGTTGTGAGAGGTTGACGAGGTACTCATCCTTCTTCTATGACATATAAGCTTACAGGGAAAAAAAACCAATTAAGATTATCGAATTTAAACATTTTTAGTGTAATGAAATTTGAATTTAAAACGTAAAAGGAATACTTACATATTGTCGTCAGTGATCGGGTTGCCATAATTGGCATATGTATCCCCTCAAGCCTTCACTTCTGAGAAATGCTATCTCTTTGCTTGCCGTTTCTCGACCTGGTAAGATAGGGGTTGAGAACTAGAATGATGAAGTACAGCTTCCTTTCCTAGTTACCTTTATTTGCAGCTGATTTAAACTGTAAATTCAAAAAATCAATTAAAATTAAAAAACCTAAATAATAAAAAAATAAAATTGAACTATAATTAAAATATAAATAAAGCTTACCAAAAATGTCAGGCTCTAAAAATGAGTGCACAGCCACTCCCATTCGTCAAGCTTATCTTGAAACTCCTTGTGTGGATCAGTAGGAGTTGCATCAAGAGACTGACAAGTCTGTAGTAGCAAGGGAGCTCGTATTTTTGCTTCTTGTACCGGTCCAAACATGATGTATGTAATTAGCAGTCCCCAAATCCTCACGTTAATCTCGAAGTTCACCTGAAATAGAAAAAAAAAATCAAATATATTTGTTAAAAATAAATAAACAAATAAATAAATAAAATAATTAAGAAAATTCTACACTTACCAAAGTCTATCTTATCATCTTGGCATGGACATCGCAAGTGTGCTTCCTCCATAAATCGATGGTCATGGGGTACTTAGTGAGAATGATGGCACTCATGTCGTGAGTCAACAAGTTGTTGACTTTCAGGCTTGTTTTTCACTGACTCGGGTTGTAATCGACCCAGATCCGAGCGTGCAATATCTGGGTGATCTGGTTGCTCACCAACCCTTTACATATCCTTGGTACTTTGGTCTTCGGCTCGATGGGGTGTTCTCTATCTTTGACCTGCTGCACGGCTGTTGAATTGGCCTCTACGGTATTAATAGGGTGGGTTGGGGCAGCCACATGCTTGTGTTAACTACTGCTATGAAGTCGCCTGGGAAACTGGACCACTCGCCCCGATGAAACAAAAGTACTGGAGCTGGCCGTCGACTCAGTAGTGGTTGATGGGGCCGCTGGAGGCTGAATGGTCACTCTAACCAGAAGTCCAAGCTAAGGCAGAGCGGTACCCGCTAGTGACCAAGGGCAATGACATCTGTGAAAAAGTCTCACAATTTCACATATTTTCGACAATTTCAAATATTTCTACAATTTTACCAAATTTTTGTTTTTCCTACAATTTCACATATTTCCTACAATATTCAATACTTTCATAATAATCACAATATTTGTAATACTCACAAATCACAATACTTACAATATTCCTAATAATTTACAAAAATCATATATTCCTAATAGTCACACTATTCTTAATCATTCACAAAAATCACATTATTCCTAAAATATTCACAAATCCTCCAAATATACACAAAAATCACTATATTCACTATCTCCACAAACCACCTAAACCCATCACCCCTATCCCCAAAGACCATCTAAACCCACCCTATCCCTCGTCCACCACCCTACCCCACCTGTCCTCACACCTTCCCCAAACCCCCACCATGGTATCCCTTACCCCACCATCATACACTCAACCTAACCCCTCCCCCTCCCCCAATCACAACCAATTTTGTTAGGCAACCTTTAATTCTGGTGGTAAATTTTATTTTATTTTATTTTTTGTGGCAAAAATTTGGGCGAAAATGTTTAGGTTTGCCAACGAATTTACAAGTGTTGTTCAACACATTTATCGATGTTTGCCCGATGACTTGCACCTATTTCGTCGGTCAATTTAGTGTGTTTTTTTTACTCTCAATTACGTCCTTCAAAAAATCATCAAAATCAAAGGTCATATAACCGTTAATTCGTGATTTTTCGTTTGTAATCGTCAAAGGATTTAGTCACGTTCCCTAATCTCCGAACATTCATTTTTGGTGATTTCTGGCACGTGGGATCTTAAAGCATAGAGAAACAAGTTTAAAAGTTAGATTGTGGGAACTAGTTTTGTAGGATGCATATCCCGTCAAAACAATATATTCACGAAACACTTTAGAGTTTATTCTATACTTTCATTAAATAAAACATAAGCTTTTCTAGTGTCCACTAGTGTAAATACTTCAAATTGTTGATCAGGTTCATTCATAGTAATCTTCTAAGGTTGGCCAATATGAGTTCACCCGGTACTAGCAGCTTTATCGGGGAATTTGCCATCTTAGTAGGAGCTTTCCAAAGAAATAGTTTAGTAGCCACATTAGCAGCGCTTGGGATGATTTTAGGCGCGGCGTATTCCCTTTGGCTATATAATCGTTTGGTTTCTAGAAATTTAAAAGCCGATTTCCTCCATAAATTCTCTGATCTAAATGGCAGAGAAGTTTCTATTTTTATACCCTTTCTTGTTGGAGGAGTTATTTATTTTCCTAATCTTTAGGGAAAACTTTTACTACTAGTCCCTCTTCTGGAAAGAGAGTTCCTCTCTCCGTTACACCCATAATGGAGTACGCCCATTCTTACCTTTGGGGAGTTAAGGTACTAAATTTTACTGGACCGCCATACTAATAAAGGGTTTTTTTCCAGAAAGCACATGAAAGAATCAAATAAAGAACGTACCGAAGGAGCATGGGGTTTTGGGGGGGGGGGACTTACGCTTTTATTAAGCTTTAATACTCTTTGTCTTAAGCTTTCCCCCCTATGCTAGTTACTAACTTAGGTACCTAGCCAAAAATCCGGAATCCATCGAAAAAATCAAAGATAGTAATGCATTCTTAGAACATATGGCAATAAAAAATCATAAAAGTGGGAGCTAAAATAACATTTAAATTGTGATTTTTCGTTTCTAACCACCGAAGGATTTCATCTTGGTACCTAATCTCCAGACGTTTGTTTTTGGTGATTTTAGCATATGAGATCTCGAAGTATATACAAAAAAGTTTGAGGGTTGTATTATGAAAACTAGTTTCAAAGAATGTGTATCCCATCAAAACAATAGATTCAACAAATATTTAGAGTTTATTCTATACTTCCATTCAATAAAACATAAGCTTTTATGGTATCCACTGACACACCCCGACCGAGATCAAGGCATGTTGGCCGTCACGTGAGAGTGAAGTAGCGATGTGCACAGTTCGGAAGAAATAATGATAAGAAATATAAGAATAATTAAAAACCGAACTATTAGAGTGCACTACTAAATAGGAAGTGTTAGGAGTAATATACAGAAGTAAACATTCCTAATCAAATCATAGAAAGTCTAGATGCAGTCCATTAGGACAAGTACTAGTTATATAGTACCATAAGATTTCCTACAATTATTTAGATGTGTCAAAACCGCCGAAGTCTTCGCACTCAGTAACTGCAAACTTACCTAAAACCTAGAGGGGCGCAAAACAGAAAACGTGAGTGGGCATAAACAAATGTTTTACAAAACCATTTCATTTATCAACATATCTAATCCCTCGCTGTAAAACATGTATAATTTTTTCCAGAATCAGAATATAAGCATATACATAAATATTATGTAAATATATCAATTCTAATCATATTCATATGTATGCATGGCCAAGATATAACAGAGTAAGCAATTCAGGTAAGAATAATTTCATAGAATTATAACATGTTAGCCGAAACTCCTGTGGTAATCTGTATGGCTAAATTCATAGCTCAAAATCAATCTAGCTGGAGTCACTATCATGACCTACACTGCAATATACTGCACAAAAGTCGAAACCAAAGGAAAAGGTATGTACGACATAATAGCTGGGCGATAATTTGCTAGTCATCTATGAGTTGGAACCATAAATAAGGTCTGTATGACAAGACTGTGCACCTAAATTGGATACAATATGAGCATATGGTGCGGGAGGTGACATAATAAACAGGCATGTGCCATAACTCTGGCTCAATTACAATCACCTTAAGTGCAGTTTTATGACCTCAACATTATTCAAACACATATCATATCATCGATGATTCACATAACCAAACATAACTTACCTGAGCTTACCTGAGCGTCCACATCACCACAATTATATATAATGCATCATATACCAATTCATGTACAATTTATAAACTTATATGCAAGGCATTTATGGCATACTTTCATTTAAACACATATTTATGGGAAAATATCAAGTATATAATATATACTGAAAACCAAAAGCCCACTCACTGGCATGTCGAAGGGTCGTAGCTCCCGAGTCGCCCTTGGATACACTCGCCCTCGGGATAAGTCTCACCTATATGCGAATTAACTATAAAAACGTTATTTTCGAGCATATAGACAAAACTAGCTAATAACTTCTCATACATAGCTCAAAATGGGTATATGAATATACCACAATGACCTACATAACCTCAGGATCATCCCCAAATTTTTAGATTAATTCATCCACCCACATGCCGGCGAGTGCACGGTAAGACGCGCGGCCAAGCGCTCAGGGAATCCTGACAGATTCTTTAACTGGCGTTAGGAATATTCCTCAGAATATTCTGTTAAAACCAACGGAACTGTTAATTCAAACTAACGGCGTTAGCATATTCCGTTAACCTTAACGGAATATGCTCATTTCTTCTCCGGCGAGTTGCCGGTCGCTGGTGACTTCATCAGTTTCTGGGTAAAACTTCAAAACCACTATTCTTCTTCGTTTCTTCACCATTTTCTGTTAAATTTGCACCAATGGAAAGGTAAAGATGAGTAGAACAACGTTATACCTATTTTAGGACCTGTAACCCACGAATTCTTGCAGGAGAAATTTGAGAAAACCAGCCAACTTCGAAACTAGTTATCTCGACGTCCAATTTCTTTAAACGAAGTACTCCGAGCTTCGTAAGGACCTCCTTAAACTCCCTATGAGGTTGAAATTTCCTGAAACCAACATATTTACGTATGCATGAACAGTGACAAAATCGGAGCTAGGGTTTCCACGTGAAATCGAAGGTTTCCTTACCTGAAAATAGTACCTTTGAACTCATATGGTCCTCATGAACACAATGGTGATCTCAAAACCTTCGATCTGTTACGTTTCAAATGGTTTTGGGTGATGTCCGTATAAGAGAGAAGAGAGAGAGTCTGCAAGAGAGAGAGAGAGTACAGGAAGGAGAGAGAGAAAAGGTGGGTGTGTGTGTGTGGTCCAAAAGTCACCAATCAAAACTAAGGAGAACACTTAGTTCTAATTGGGTCCAATAATAGAGGAATAATGCAAGTTTGAACCCCTTAACATGCATAACACACACCATAATACTCACGTCCAAGGGTATAACTATCATTTCACAACGTTAAAAATTAAATTTTCGAAACGGGGTGTGACAATCTCCCCTCCTTATAAAATTTTGTCCTCGAAATTACATACAACCACTACATCCACTAATAATTATAAAACAAGTGTGGATACATCTCTCTCATCCGATCCTCTGTCTCCCAAGTAGCTTCTTCCACTGAATGATTTTTCCATAATACTTTCACCAAGCGCACGGTCTTACTCCTTAGTTCATTCTCCTTCCAAACCAAAAGAGTCACAGGTTCCTCATCATAAGTCAAATCCGGATTAATTTCCAAAGGTTGAGGAATCACATGTGAAGGATCTGAAACATAATGTCGAAGCATCGAAACATGAAATACATCATGTACCTTGGACAACTCTGAATGTAACTCAAGCCTGTAAGCAACCTCTGGTGATCATATATGGTCCAATGTACCTAGGACTCAACTTTCCTTTCTTTCCAAATCGTACCACACCTTTCCAAGGTGATAGCTTCAAAAATACCCAATCATCTTCATTATACTTCCAATCGGTGGCATGCTTGTTTGCTAAGCTCTTTTGTCGATCTTAGGCCGTTTTCAGGTTTTAATTACCTGAACATTTTGAGTAGTCTCATCCACAATCTCAAGGCCCACTAAAATTCTTTCACCAACCTCTAACCAACATAAAGGCATACGACAAGATTTAGCATAAAGTGCCTCAAATGGTGCCATACCAATACTCGAATGATAACTGTTGTTGTAGGCGAACTCCATCAAATCCAAATGATCATGCCAACTATCTCTAAACTGCAGCACTGAAGATCTCAACATATCCTCTAATGTCTGAATAGTCCTCTCAGATTGTCCATTTGTCTGAGGGTGATATGCCGTACTATAAAGCAATCTCGTACCAAGAGCTTCCTGGAATGCTATCCAGAACTTGGAAGTAAATCTAGGATTTCGATCCGAGATAATATTAACTAGCACACCATGGTACTTCACAAATTTGTGATAAAAATAACTTAGCTAATCGGCTTAACGAATACTTCTCCCTCGCTGGAATAAAATGTCCTGACTTCGTAAGCCGATCAACTACCACCTAAACGCCATCATATCCATTCTGTGTATGAGGAAGCTTGTACACAAAATCCATAGTAATATTTTCCCATTTCCACTGTGGAACGGGAAGTGGCTGCATCAAACCAAACGGTTTCTTCCTTTCAGCTTTAACCTGTTGGCAAATGGCACACCTACTCACATATTCGGCAATTTCTCTTTTCATACCTGGCCAATAATAAAATGGTCTAATGGTATGATACATCTTAGTGCCTCCTGGATGCATCGCATATGCCAAAATATGTCCTTCATCCAAAATTTCTTTCCTTAACTCTGCATTATTCGGCACATACATTCTGTTTTCCTGCATAAGCATACCATTAGTTTCTTGAATCCTAAAATCTTTCATTTTGCCTTGATTCCTTGCTTGAATTATTTCCTGGGTCTCTTCATCATACATCTGAGCCTCAAGCACACGATCAATTAAGATTGGCCTAACTTGAAAATTAGCAAGCAAGGCTTCTTCTCGATCTTCCACTCCTAACTCCACTCCGATGGACCTCAAATTTGCAAGAAGAGGGACATGACAATCATAGATGGCATTAAGTCTGGCTGGAGTCTTTATACTAAGTGCATTCGCCACTGTATTTGCACAACCAGGATGATACTCAATCGTGCAATCATAGTCACTAAGTAACTCAATCCACCTCCGCTGTCAAAGATTAAGAGCTCTCTAAGTAAACAGATACTGAAGACTCTTATGATCTATAAAGATCTTACATTTCTCACCATAAAGATAATGTCTCCAAATCTTCAAAGAAAAGATGATAGATGCTAACTCCAAATCATGTGTAGGGTAATTCTTCTCATGAGGTTTCAACTGTCTCGAAGCATAAGCAATCACCCAACCATGTTGCATCAATACACAACCCAAACCATTAAGAGAAGCATTACTATAAACCTCATAATTACTGCTATCATCTGGAAGTGCTATTACAGGTGCATGAGTGAGATAATACTTCAACTGCTAAAAACTTTGCTCACACTTATTATCCTTCTCAAACTTAACGTCCTTTCGAGTCAACCTCGTCAATGGCAAAGCAATCATTGAAAAATCCTTAACGAACCATCTATAATAGCCTACTAGCCAAGGAAACTCCATACATCGGTGACGGTTCGAGGTTGCTCCTAATTCTCTACAGTTGTCACCTTCTGAGAATCCACTTGAATGCCTTGAGTAGAAATGACATGTCCCAAAAATGCCACTTGATTCAACCAAAATTCACATTTGCTAAACTTAGCATATAGCTGGTGTTCCCTCAAACTGCTCAACCAAAAATGCCACTTGATTCAACCAAAATTCACACTTGAATGCCTAGAGTATACCAGGATATCGTTAATGAAGACAATAATAAACCTGTCCAAATATGGCTGGAATACTCGATTCACCAAATCCATGAAAGCTGCTGGTGCATTAGTTAACCCGAATGGCATAACAAGAAACTCATAATGACCATATTGAGTCCTAAATGCGGTTTTAGGGACATCTTCATTTTTAATCTTCAACTGGCAGTAACCCGACCTCAAGTCAAATCTTAGAAAATACACAAGCACCTCTGAGTTGATCGAATAAATCATCTATACGAGGCAATGGATAACGGTTCTTAATGGTTACCCGATTCAATTGCTTGTAATCAATGCACAGCCTCAAAGTTCCATCTTTCTTCCTCACAAATAAAACTGGAGCTCCCTAAGGTGAAGTACTAGGCTGAATAAAACCTTTATCCATTAATTCTTGCAACTGGACTTTCAATTCCCTTAATTAAGCATGAGCCATTCTATAAGGAGTCAAGGATATAGGATTTGTACCTGGAAGTAGATCAATAACAAACTCCACCTCTCTATCTGGCGGCAATCCAGGCAAATCCTTAGGGCATACATCCGGAAAATATCTTACCACACGAACATGCTCCACATTACAAGGAGCCAAATATCCCGACAACCTTTTGATAACAATTTCTTTGCTTTCATGGGTGAAATAATACCATGCCTCACCCCACTAGGCTCTCCTACAAATGTAACCTCAGGTAATCCAGGACAATGAAATGTGACTGTCTTTCCATAACAATCTATCTTGGCATGATTATAGTGCAACCAATCAGTGCCCAAAATCACATCAAAATCCATATTATCCAACAGCATAAGATTAGCCGGCATAATAACATCATCTACTATCACTGGACATCTTGGATAAACCCGATCCATAAAATATCTATGTCTTTTAGGCATAGAAAACTTTAAATCATATCTTAGAGGTGTAGGATGAGGTTGCATCACTTTAGTAAATGTATGAGAAATAACAGAATCTGTAGCACCACAATCAATCAATACTCTAGCAAAATGACCAAGAATATTTAATGTACCCATGATTAAATCCGGATTGTTCTGGGCATCTTACAGTGACATGTTGTGGATACGCCCCTGATTTTGCTGTCGTCTACCTTGACCTCTGTTGGCATGAACACCACATCCCTACCTATGTTGACCAGACTGCCTCGAGGATCCTGCACTACTAGCAGCAATCTCTCACTGCTGGGGCTGTCCTCCTTGGTACCACTAAGATCCACCGGCTGAATGTGGCTGATAAGACATAGATCCTCCTTGATACTGAGGGTACTCACTTTGATACTGAGGATCCTGATAGTACTAATGTTGTCCTAAGGTGTAAGGAGCGGCGTTGCCCTGATAATGGTAGGCACCTCCTCGTCCAATCTGAGCATAACAACAAGATCCTGAAGTTTGCTGGGTCGGTGCAGGTGGTGGGAAGGAAGGCTGCTGAGGTCTCTGTTGACTGTGAGGGTACTGAGCAGCCCTATGACCCATCTGTCCATAAGTATAACATCCACTGCTGCCTTTCCTACACTCCCCAAAATGCCTAATATTACACCTATGGCATTAAGGAGCACCAGAACCACCAGAACCACAAAAATCTCTCTGCCTCTGGAACCTAGGGTCTCCAGTAAATCTACCACCTCTCATTTGCATATTAGAACTTAGTCCTCCGCTAGAAGTGCTGGAATTGCCACCACTCCTCTTAAAGTTCTGGGTCTTGCGAGGTCTTTTAAATGCTTATCCTTTACCCTTATCATTTCGCCTCTAGTTCCCATTCTTTCCTTTCTCATCCTCACTTTCACTGGGCATGTTCTCTAAGTCCTTAATCCACAATAAAACCTCATAAAACTCTTGGTAAGTGGCACAGTAAGTTGATGTCGCTATGGAACGCCATTTCTTCTTAGTACCCAATTTGAAGCAACAAAGCATCTCAACCGGATTAGCAGTAACCTTTGGCTCATATCGTGACAAATCAGTAAACATCCTATAATACTCATTAGCTAACATCTTTCCTTGCTTCAAATAAGTAAACTCTTGTTTCCTACGATCAATGTACTCATGAGGAATGAACCTTTTTTCCTAAACAACTTTTTAAATACTCCCCAGTCTGCAATCTCCGCTGGGTCAACTGGTAAGACTCTTGTCTCCACTAGGATGTAGGCTGCTCTCCCAAAAACCAAGTAGTCATCTCGACCCACCTATTAGGAGGAAGATTCCCCTGACTTTGCATCACTAGAAAGGTCTTTTCAATATGATTAAGCCATTTTTCTACCCTCTTATGTCCTTCATTTCCCATGAAGTGATTCAGTTTCAGGTTGTACACAGTCTCAAGAGGTGTCCTCAGGGGAGGACGGAATGCAATATGAAGGGCAGTTACTATAGCTTCCCCTAATTGAGTAATATCAGGGAAACTAGGCTCAGCTGAGTGACTGGGCTCTCAACGAGGCGGCATAGTTCTGACATAAAATATCACAAGGATTATAATATTCAAGAATTATACAGGACTGCTAAACCTGGCTCTGATACCAAACTGACACACCCCGACCGAAATCAAGGTATGCTGGCCGTCACGTGAGAGCGACGTAGCCATGTGCACAGTGCAGAAGCAATAATGATAAGAAATATAAGAATAATTAAAAACCGAACTACTAGAGTGCACTATTAAACAGGAAGTGTTAGGAGTAATATACAAAAGTAAACACTCCTAATCAAAGCTTAGAAAGTCTAGGTGCAGTCCAGTAGGACAAGTACTAGTTATACAGTACCATAAGATTTCCTACAATTATTTAGATATGTCGGAACCACCAAAGTCCTCGCACTCAGCAACTGCAAACTTACCTAAAACCCGGAGGGGCGCAAAACAGAAAATGTGAGTGGGCATAAACAAATGTTTTACAAAACCGTTTCATTTATCAACATATCTAACCCCTCGTTGTAAAACATGTATAATTTTTCCCAAAATCAGAATATAAGCATATACATAAATATTATGTAAATATAGCAATTCTAATCATGCTTCACATAATCATATTCATATGTATGCTATGCCAAGATATAACAGAGTAAGCAATTCAGGTAAGAATAATCTCATAGAAATATAACATGTTAGCCAGAACTCTTGTGATAATCTGTACGGCTGAATTCATAGCTCAAAATCAATCTAGCCGGAGTCACTATCATGACCTATACGACAATATATTGCACAAGAGTCGGAACCAAAGGAAAAGGTCTATACGACAATAATAGGTGTAATATAATCATGCTCAATACTACTCTCACATAATAGCTGGGCGATAATTCGCTAGTCACCTACGAGTCGGAACCATAAATAAGGTTTGTACGACAAGACTATGCACCTAAATTGGATCCAATATGAGCATATGGTGCAGGAGGTGACATAATAAACAGGCCTGTGTCATAACTCTGGCTAAATTACAATCACCTTAAGTGCAGTTTTATGAGCTCAACATTATTCAATCACATATCACATCATCGATGATTCACATAACCAAACATAACTTACCTGAGCTTACTTGAGCGTCCACAGCACCACAATTATATATAATGCATCATATACCAATTCATGTACAATTTATAAACTTATATGCAAGGCATTTATGGCATAGTTTCATTTAAACACATATTTATGGGAAAATATCAAGTATATAATATATACTGAAAACCAAAAGCCCACTAATTGGTATGTTGAAGGGTCGTAGCCCCCGAGTCGCTCTTGGATATGCTCGTCCTTGGGATAAGTCTCACCTATATGCGAATTAACTATAAAAATGTTATTTTAGAGCATATAGACAAAACTAGCTAATAACTTCTCATACATAGCTCAAAATGGGTATATGAATTTACCACAGTGACATACACAACCTCAGGATCATCCCCAAATTTTTAGATTAATTTTTCATCCACCCACGCACCGCTACGCGCTGGTGAGTCCATGGCAAGACGTGCGGTCACGCACAGGGAATCCTGACGGATTCTCTAACTGCAGTTAGGAATATTCCTCAAAATATTCTGTTAAAACCAATGGTAAATGTTAATTCTAATTGACGGCGTTAGCATATTCCGTTAACCATAACGGAATATGCTCATTTCTTCTCCGGCGAGTCACCGGTTGCCGGTGACTTCGTCGGTTTCTAGGTAAAACTTCAATACCACTATTCTTCTTTGTTTCTTTACCATTTTCTAACCATAACGTTATACCTGCTTTAGGACCTGTAAGCCACGAATTCTTGCCGGAGAAATTTGAGAAAATCGGCCAACTTTAAAACAAGCTATCCTGACGTCCAATTTCTTTAAACGAAGTACTCCGAGCTTCATAAGGACCTCCATAAGCTCCCTATGAGCTTGAAATTTCCTGAAACCAACATATTTACGTATGCATGAACAGTGACAAAATAGGAGCTAGGGTTTCCACGTGAAATTGAAGGTTTCCTTACCTAAAAATAGTACCTTTGAACTCGTATGGTCCTCACGAACACAATGGTGATCTCAAAACCTTTGTTTTGTTACGTTTCAAATGGTTTTGGGTGATGTCCATACAAAAGAGAAGAGAGAGAGAGTATGTTAGAGAAAGAGAGAGTACGGGAAAGAGAGAGAGAAAAGGTGGGTGTGTGTGTTGATGCAAAAATTATCTTAACACACAAATTAAACCCTCTTGTTGTCAATTGTAGTAAAGAATGTAAGTAGGGATGGTTCTAGGCCGGGGATTAGGAGAGATTGCTAAAACACTTGAAACTGACTTAAAAATGTAAAATTAAGTTTAAAAAACCAAACTAGACTCAAAAGATGCAATACAAACTAAAGAGACTCAAGACTGCTTAAAACAATGAATTAGACTCTAAACTAACTCTAGGGATGGTTTTGGACGAAATTAGGTTCTAACTTGACTCAAGACACTTAAAAACACAAATCAAAACATATTTTGACTAATAAAACACTTTAAAGTAAAGGGGGATTTGATTTTGATGAATTTGAAAACAAAACAAACAGATTGTAAACTAAAACATATTTTGGACGAATTTGAGTAAATTGAATGGATGGAAGGTTAGCTAGAGGGTTCTTCTCGACACAAGACACACTTGCACATAAACCAATTTTCAGTTGTTCTTTCGATAAATCAAGAAACTCAACACCCTGGGTTAATTAAGTCGGCTTAAATTAATCTTCAAGTTCTCCTTAAGCTATTGATTTGGATGGGAAAGCGCATACAACAATTCAAGCATTCTTTAAAAGTCCTTTACGTGAACAGCAAAATAAAGATACAATCAAAGATCATTAAGCATTATGAAAACTATAAGTATTGACGAGGCATTCATTACTATGATAAGCATGAAACTCCTGCCAAGAATTCATTTAAGGCGATCGTTTATAAGCGACCTCCACTACTTGTGAATATAAGTTTGTAACTATTAGGTGAAAATCCCTTATACTCTAGCATCATATTCATGCATGCAAACTAAATGTGCACTCTTAATAAACATACACAAATAAGTTATCAAACAAGCAGTTAAACAAATTGAATTCACAACTTATGAAATCACAACTGAAGGTAATCAAATCATATTGCAAGTATGAACATGGTTTCGAATCCCCCCTAGCTAAGGGGGGTTTAGTTCTTCATACTTACAAAGCAAAGATAAACAAATTTAGACATTGAAAACAAAAGAAAAAAAACACCTAAATGCTCCAACCATCCAAGTTGGACAACATGCACGTCCAAGCACTTTCCTTCCCTTCCTTTGCTACGGCACAAGGTGTTGGTGAGTGTTTAAAGGTTTGGTTCTATGGAGGAATGGATGTGAAGATGAATGGATGTGTTTGGATGAAAGTTGTATTGAATTGGGGATGAATTCTCAAGCAAAAACTGAATGTAATGGCTGCCACACACACTTCCTTTTATAGAGGAAATGCACGGCATGGAGGGATGAATGGTGATGTGAGCAATGATTCCAAGGTGAAAGTGAAGTAATGATGCAAAGCATGTGGGGGTGAAATGGAGTGGTGTTGCAGCTATGAATGCAAGTGGGGAACATGAATGATTATGCATATGGTAGATAAAGGAAAGGGAGGTGGAATGGTGCAAAAATGAGTCATATGTGCAAGTGGATTCATGATGCACGGCATGGGCAAGGAAAGTGAAGGAGTGGTGCATCAATGAGTGCATGTAGTGGAGGTGAAAGTGAATGAAATCTGATGGGTGAAGGGGATGAAGGATGTGCACCATTTGAGTGCAATGATTAAATGTAATGGTGCATAAAAACAGAAATAATGAAGGGGACAAGGGTGAGTGCTGTGGTAATGAGTGAATATAGTGGTGTATTTTCTGCCCATGCCGTGCCTTTCTTTTGCCCATGTGTATGTGTTTCCTTTGCCCATTTGCACACACATGTTCCTCATCATTTCAACCACAAAATAAACACATTTTCTACCCTCCAACCTGTCCATGCAGTTTGCATGTGTGTGAATGTCATCCTTGCATGTGTATGAGCTGTTTGATGTCTCCTCCCTTTGCATGTGTTTGTGTTGTCACCTTTGCACAAAAAGACCTTCACCTTGCCGTGGTTTGCATGTGTGTGTGCTGTCCATGTTTACCTTTGCATTTGCACACACACATCTTCATCATATCAACCACTAATCCACCTATTTTCTGCCCATGCCAAAGCTGTCCATGTGTGCTTTTCTCTTTGCCTATGTGTGTGTGTTTCCTTGGTTTCATTTGCACACACATATGCTGATTTCCAGCCTTCTAATCTTCAAAAACATCCATCCTCATGTCTCCATGCTTGCACTATCCAATCTTGGCTAAAAAATGCTCCAACATGAACCAAAATGCACTTTCTTGCCAATTTTGTTTTTAGGACCTACAAACACACGAAAATAGCTTAAAAATACATAATTGACTAAGAAATAACAACATAAATGCACAAGAACAAGCTAACTAAGCCGCATAAATATGCTCTTATCAAATTCCCCCACACTTAGCTTTTGCTAGTCCTCGAGCAAAACAACACAAACGAAACAACGAAACATAACCTAAACCTTCCAACATTTGCCTCAGGGATTTTTAATGCACATGACATGTTAAAAATCATCATTCCTATAGATTTTGGTTATCTTCACACTTGAGCACACACTTAATCACAGTCACTACTTACTAGTTCACAATTAACCAATTAAAACAATGTTTCGAATGTAGTAACATGCCTTAGAGAATTTGCTCAATTCCTTACAAGATACTCTCTATTTTCACACACATTTTCTGACTACACACCCTACACTAGATATATGTGAAAAGATTGATGTAAACATGAAAGATTAGTACTCACACATGTTACAACAAAGAAAGCATTTCTAGAGTTAATAAGCATGTTTAAATATGATCTCATGAATGGAATGCTACTACTTAGATGCGAGAACCAGTGACACCATATGCTCAGACCAAATTCAAACTCCACAAATTGAAACACATAACACTCAAGATAGAAGTCAAGGGTTGTAACGGGACTTGGGAGTAATGGCTAACACAAGAAAGATAGGGGTAACAAACGTTCTTAAAGCGATAGCAAGCAAAGCAATGAAATCGACACTTGGAATTTACTTTAGAATGCAGAATCAACTTTTAAATACAAAGGGAAGATTCATGCAACATTTAGGGCCGAATTCAATGTTTTTGGACCCTTTCTTCAACAAATGACACTTTAAAGCTCTTTTTCACAACTTTTCATTCTATTTTTCACGAATTTTTCTTTTTCTTTCCTACCTGTGCCTTATTAAGGATTTTGGCACACACACACAACAAGAATCACTTCCCCCACACTTGTTTTCTGCAATACTTTAATAAAAAGGAATTCATATTGAGTCATGCTTTACAATGCTTTAAGAACAAGGGTACGGATGGTTCTAATCTAGGCTAGGTGAGGATAGTGTGGGTTAACAAAGAACATGAAGGGAAAACTATGAGATTTCATGTGGGATTTCCAGTGACTAGCATGCATATACAATTCAAAATTTATATACGAAAGCAACAGAAGCATTTCAACATATATTATCAAAGCTTTAGTCATGTAAATCCCCTTCAAGATGCATAGGTTTATGTAAGATGCATCAAAAACAAATTTATATAAGAAAAAAGTTTAGGAGTAGTTTTATACCTCTTGATCTAGATCTTAGACCAAGGATGGACCACCTCCAAGCCCTTTGCTCCTTGAACTCCTTGAACCTAGCCTCCTTCCTTACCTCCTCCACTTTGTTTAGTATGAGTGCTCCTAGGTTCTCTTCAAGTTTCCAAAATTGAAAACCTCTAAAGATCCTCACCCACTAGTGTAGTGAGAAGGATGAAGGAATAACCAAAGGGGTGAAAAGATGATTAGCTAAATCTCCCTATGGTGGCCGGCCTTTTGAGTGTTAGAGAGATATTTTTCTTTTTCTCTTTTTGTTCTTTTAACACTTCAAAAAACCCTAATGAAACATTTGCTATAAAGTTCCTTTTATAGCCAAAAAGAAACAAGTCAACATTTGACCTTTCTCTCCCTCCTTTGGCCGGCCCCCTTTGTGTTGTTTGGGCTTTGGGCTTTTATTTATTTCAAGTCATCCAATGCTTGAATAAAAGCCCAATGGGTTTAGGCCCAATTAAACCCAAACGTTTCTTTATGCCCAAAACGATCTTATATCGCTTTTATGATTTCTTTAGACTTTCTAATTAATCACAACACTTAATTAATCCAATTAATTATTTCCATCATCCATTAGTTACTCACTACAAGAGTGTATTGGTGAACAATCGTTTTAGGTTCTAATTAGCAAGGCAGTGAGGTGATTGGCACCAATCCAATTGATTATATTTAATCCAATCACTTAGTGAATTAAAACTTACTTTTAATTCACCTTCTTCTTTGACGACTACATTTAATCATTTAGAAGAACTCACAAGCCATGAGTGACATCTAACCATATATCATGGCTACCCAAGCTAATGTAGAAGTTGTTCGGAGAACCTATTCAGTTGGAATTACAATGCAATTCGATCATTCTCTAAAACAATACTCTTAATCACATCACTAGGGTATGGATATATTATGTCAAACCCCTAATGTGGTTATTCCTTCTTATATGATTCAATTGAGTCGTATAGGAATGCTTTCCTTTATTACGCTCGATACTTCGACCGAAGATTCCAGAATTATATCTTAGAGTATTCATCCTCTCTTAACGAGGATTAGAGATTCCTTGTTGCGCATTCACTTGCCTTCATGACTAAGTGGCTTAACCCCGACTATGCCGTGGACACCCGCGAATGGAGTGACTTTGACATAATCAAAGATCAAGGACCTAACCACAAGACAACTATGATGCCTCAGGTCAAATGACTACTTACATTATTCCAACCATTAGAGTTACTTGCTTGACATGTGAGTAGACCTCCATGCAAGTACTCTCGTTCGATTGTGTTCAGTGAACTCATTCCCTTAATGAGCATCTACATACTTGTCTTAATGTCACTACTCGAATAGGATGAGACTTTCCATCCTTCTAATTGAAGCGGACATAGTATGTACCGATCTATGCATTGTCAGTATCCCTCCAACAATCCTATGACCAAGAACCTTTTGGACATGATGGTTATGTGAAGAAGGTTTCTGTAGTCTAACTGCATTAGATTACTTCTTCAATCGATCCATTGTCCATGGATTCACCATTTAGGACATATATCATTTATAGAGATAGTCCTAAATAGTATCTTTGCCATTTGATGTATAAGAGTCATCTAGACATCCATTTATTGTCCTGAAAGGTTTCTTCCAAAGATTGACTTTCAGGGCATATTTCCAACAGAACATAGGCTACACAAGGCTCAACGGGGTTAAACTTAAACATATAATGAAGTAGGATACATGGCAATTTGGCTTTGGTGGTGGTCACTACACAACTTCATCTTGAATATGTGTTATGCAAATCACTAGCATGCTTTGAATGAAATGGGCATGAGTTCTAGCATTTGGAACTAAATGATGAAATGCCTTCTAAGTAGTAACCAAGCAAAGAATAATGAGATCATGCAACGACTTTAGAAAACAAGAATGCACAGATTATTAACTCTCCAAATAAATGTTTTAGGCTCAAGTCTCACAAGGTTGTAGCATTCATTTGAGTTCCTTCCTTCAAGCATGTTACAAAACTGATTTTTCTTGTATGATTGCATGGGAATTCATAAATTTAAACCACAACTAAGCATACACCAAAGAGTAAATCAAATTTTCATCCATGTTTATAACTCTCTTTAACAGTCATGTAATTAAAAACCAAATCCTCATCATTGTGTTGGAAGGTACCCTAAGACACAAACAAACACATAAAAACAACTCTTTTTGGGTTTTTCAAAACAATTTTTCAAATTTTTATGAGATTTTCGGATTTTTATGTCAAAACACACTAAAACACTCCAAAACAGCTTAAAAACACTTAAAACAGCAAGGAACAACACTAGAAGTAATGGGTGATGAACTCCTACGAATTTCATGCAAAACAATGGTTACCACCCCACACTTAGATTGTGACGACCCATCCCTAATTTTCTTATGTAATTTCTCCCCGAGTATGTGTATTGATGATTATACCCTTATTGGCAAGAGACGTGGACTTATTCTTATCGTTTTCCTTTTTATTTCTCGCTATCGCATTTCAATTGTACACGCTAGTACGAGTAGACGTAGATTTTAAAGTGTAAAAATATCTACTTCGAATAGATTTCGATTTCCTTTTACTATAGGAAATCTAAAACCTATCCATTGGATTCCTTTTTACCCCATCCTGTGCACCTCTCTTCATTATTTCACTCTCACATATCCCATCTCTTCTTTATTTTCTGTCCCCCTCTATCAGAAAAGGTTCTCTCTCTCTTCTCTCTTTTTCTCTCCCATATTCTCTCTTCCTCTGCAACGCCATGAACGAACATCAAAGCTTATAGATCGAGCTTGAAACCAACCCCATTTTACTCCTCTCATCCTCACGAACACAACCATACCAACCAAACCAAGAATGGACGAGTTTTGACTCGCCAACTCGGAAGGTCCGAACTCGGACGAGTTGAGTTCGACGTGTTTTCAACCAAGTCATGATGTTTGAGGACTCAGTCAAGCCTCTACGCAACTCCCTAGGGTCTCTAGTCAAGGTTTGAGGAAGCTTTGACATGAAACAACTCGGTTTCGAGAAGTTCAAGTCTGACCCGTGCCTTTTGAGCCAATTTCCGGCCAAACCATAGTAAGTTGGCCGGTCAGTCTCTTCGTCTCGCTGAGTACTATAACTTTCCTTTTTGTTTCACCCAATTTCGTTGAGTATTAAAGAAGTTATACTCATTTGAATCTTACCTAGTTTCTGGCGAGTCCGACGGCTTTCAAGGTGTTTTCCAGCCAAACCACGGAGAGTTGGACATCATGCAAGTTACCATTCTCTTCGTCTCTTCGGAACTACAACTTTCGTTTTTCTTTCACTCGATTTTGTTGCGTAACTAGGAAGTTATTAACTTTTAAAGGTTGTTCAGTTTTCTGGCCGAATCCGGCCTTCCCTTCCATTTAACTCCGGCGAGCTGCAACCCAAAACCCTGGGCAGCCCAACCTAACCCTTTATTATTATTTTTATTATTATTTGGTTAATTAAAGGCCTTTGGCCATTTCCTTTTGGGCTTTAAGCTCATGCATTTTAAATCTTGAACCTTTTAGTTTAGGCTTTTAGGCCTAAAATCCTTAAGTCCAACCTTTTAATCTAACCCAACCTAATAACCCTTAACCCAAATGAAATATTCCGTTAGGGAATTTTCCATCCATCAGAGAATATTTTGTCTTTCAGGGAATATTCATCCTGTTGACTTTTGTTGACTTTTCGGAAATTTAAGCAAGACCCTTCTTAGGGTAATTCGACGTTCTGAATCCGTTTTTGACATCCGTTTTTCCAAATTCAATTGTTATAGTATAGTTTTATTAATTGTACCTTTATGTGCTTAGGGGCAATTATTAGTGGCGTTTCCATCTTTGCTAGGTTGCATGGCTCATCAGCGGCGAAGTATCTGTGAATGGGCAGTTTGTTTTTATACCTATACATATTATAGTTTCCATGAATGCGCATTTACTTCACTTTTATGCTTATATTGCCAAGTATTCGATATTGTGATATGAAATGTGATAAATGTTGCTATATGGTTGAGATATTATTGTCATGACATTCATACTTGTGTACATGCTCATCTTGCTACACCCGGTGTTAGTACTTGCCCCAGGGCCAAGGCCAGTCCTTCACGTGTATGTTCACATTCGCACCGTTCGCTCACCTTGGATCCAAGTTTAAGTGCCAGTCTTATCGGGTAGATTGCATTAGGCGCTCTGACTTGTATGTGATGTGCTTTTGCACCAGTCTTCACGTGATCGTAATACTAGAGCATATTGATTACACCCAGTTCTGTTCGTGTCAGAAACCATTTGTTTGAACTTGTGTGTGTAGCTTAGATGATGAGCAACCTGCTTATAATTGATTATCACATAATTATATTACCTTGGCATTTGATATATCATGACTTGGCATATTTCTAGTTATATTGCGGTTATATTTGATTACATACTTACGTAGTATGTTTTGAGGAAACTATACTTGTTTTGCAGTGAGGGGTTAGTATATTAAAAAATAAAGGTTTTCGTATAAGTATTGTTTTACTGACCCACTCAAATTGTTTTTCACCCCTCCAGGTTTAGTAGCGGTGTTTACGTGTATACGAGGATTCTGGCAAATCTCAGGAGATGGTTACCTTCAGTGGTGTAACTCTCAATGTATTTACTATACTGTCTTCTACTCTGACATCACGTGTGAATAGGGTTCAAACCCGCTCACCTGCACACTCTCTTGATTAGGCACTTTAGGTTTAAATTTACCAATATCTTCCACATCACTACACTTTATGGCTACGTCACCGTTCAGGTGTCGGCCAACACAACTCGATTTGGAGTCTAGTAAGTGGACATTCTGGGTCGGGGTGTGTCAGTTTGGTATCAGAGCTTAAGTCTGGGCAGTATTGTTTTCATCGCACACGTGATGTAAGCATTCTTGGTTCTTGAACCTAGTTTTTGAATATTGCCACCTCGTTGAGCACGAAAAATGTGTTAACTTTTACTTAAGTTTTGGGCACTTTTGACGACTTATCGTCATTTTAGAGAATCGTTTTGGAAATCGCCCTTAGACTTTAAACGACGAATCTTCCTAGCAAGGAAGTTTTGTTGTAGGAGAAATGAGTTGCTAGCCCCGCAATCGGGCTAATGCATTAAGAGTTGAATATCACCAGGGATTTACTAATTGTTTTTGCCAACCCTTCAAATTAGGAAACCAGAAATGGTTTTGTTTCTTTGGTAGCACTTATTAGTTTACCCTCTCTTAGAATGTTGGTGAAGTAGCAGATTCTAGAAATGGTTGAAGCGATAATCTGGTGTTAAAGTAGTAGCAATTGACGGAAGATCATCTGAGGGACAATTTCTTTTTCCACCCTTGGGACTTCCCTAGCAACGCTAGTTCCCAGATTTTCCTTTAAATGTTATACTCATCATTTGGGTGAGTATAAGTTGACGGGTATGAGTTGTCATATCCTAGAAGTAGCAGAACTCCCAAAAGCAATCATCAAATCCTCCTTAAATCAATGAACTACTTCACTTGACCATTTCCTTCCCAATCACCCGAATGGGCTCTAACTCGTAATCAGCCTACAGTGACGCTGCAAATTGACAATGATGTTTGATATCCAGAGACAGTTAACCAGTGTTTGGTGATAGGAGCATATTTATGCGACTTAGTATGTTTGTTTTCGTGTATTTATGTTCTTAGTTCTTAGTTATGTTAGTAGTTTAAGCCATTTTTGTGTGTTTGTAGGTTCTTTGGGCCAAGGATGCAAGAAGGTGCATTTTGGAGCACTTTGGAGCATTTTTGGGCCAAGATTGGATGGTGCAAACATGGAGACATGAGGATGGACGAATTTGATGATTCAAAGGGCTAGAAATCTGCATGTGTGTGTGCAAAGTGTTGGCCTACAACTTCAAACATCATAGCTGCCATGTGATGGCAGAAAATGTGTTTATTGCTAGCTAAATGGATGAAGAACATGCATGTGCAAGTATAAACACCACATGGGCAGCAAGAAGGAAAGAAAACAGCAACACACACACCACATGGGCAGCAAGGAATCAGAAATTAAAGAATGGAAGAGTGGGAAGTGATGATGACAACACAAACACACACACACGGCAATGGAATGGAGTTGGCAGATTTCTACAACTTTGGTAGTGAATGGACAGCAAGGAATGGCAGAAATTGGACCACTATGAGGTGGATTTCTGGTTGGTCTTCCACTTATAACTTTGGGTGGCTTTGGAATGATTGTTTCTAGGTGGAAAGAGCACAAAAACAGCACACACACATGCAAAAACAAAGCTGGCAGCATCCTTTCTTCTTTGCCGTGAGTTGTCATGTCCATTGCCTTGCAATTCTTTTCATTTCCAACCTCTATTTAAGCACCATTCAACCTTCAAGGAAGACACACAGAAATTCATACACATTTACATTAGTTCCAAGGCTTGCAAAGAAGGAGGAGTGCTTGGAGTTGTGCTAGCCATTCCATTGGAGTTGTTGGAGCATTCTAGGTGTATTCTACTTTGTTTTTCTATGTTTAATATCAATTATTTTTGTTTAATTGCAAGTATGAGGAACTAAACCCTTACTTAGCTAGGGTGAAGTTCGAAGCCATGAACATGCTTGAGATATGAATTGATTTCTTCCAATTGTGATTTAATAAGTTGTGAATGCAATTCAATTAACTACTTTCTTCAAAACTAATTCTTGTATGTTGATTAAGGATGCATACTTAGTTTTCATGCATGAATTTGATGCTAGGATATAAATGAGTTTCACCTAATCGTTACAAGTTTATATTCATTAGTAGTGAAGGTTGCTAGTCACAATCGCGTTAATTGAATTCTTGGCAAACGTATCATGCATTCATAGTTACGAATGCCTCGTTAACACTTATGATTTTCATAGAACGTAATGATCTTTGATTGTATCTCTATTATGCATTCATGTAGAGGACTTTTGGAGAATAATTTGGATTGTCGTATGCATTCATCCAATTCAATAAATCAAGGAAAATCTGAGGATTAATTAGTGCATCACGGTTAATCTGGGGTGTTGAGTTTCATAATCTATTGAAAAGCAATTGGAAATCAATTCATGTACAAGTGTGTCATGTGTGAAGAATGGATCTCTAGCTAATCCATCAACCATCTATTTAGTTTTACTTTTTGTTATCTCAATCTCATCCAAACCAATACCCCCCATTTACTTTCTTGTATCAAAGTGTGTTTAAGTTTGTTTAGTTTGTGCCTTAAAGTGTTTTGAGTCTAGTGAGGTATTGTAAGGTATAGTTTTGTGTCATTGAGTCTATTCTAACGTTTTTAACTTTGTTCTTATATTTTTGAGTCAAGTAAGAGATTATTAGCAAGCCCTCCTAATCCCCGGCCTAGAACGATACCCTACTTACATCTATACTACAATTGTCAAAAAGAGGGTTTAATTTGTGTGTCAAGTAATTCTCACATCATTTGGTGGTATGATTTCTGATACTGGATGCAAGTATTAGTATCTGGGAGTGATACCTTTAAGCCAGAATGCCAGTTCACTGTTTCAGAGTAACGAACAATATTAAATTATCCTAAGCGTGTTAAATTACGGCGCGACTGATAAACTGATTTAAAGTGACTACTTGAACCGAAGAACTAAATCGTGGAAATTTAGGAGCGAAATGAGTTTTGAGGAGGTTATGAAGGCCTTGTAGTACGTGGCGTAGAGAAAAGAAGTAGTATTGTTCAATTTGATGACGTATACTTTTGGCGTCATTTCTCAATTTGCTTCAGAGCCGTCACCAATTAGCGAGGTAAGGCACACCTCGATCCATTCTCTATACTACACCAGTTTTTCCTTGCATCTTTTCGAACCCTTAAGAGAAAAAGACACATAACTTTTATAGAGGGCCCTTGTCGCATAACCAACCAAACACTTTATCTTAGGAACCTCAAACGTATACTCAAAGCAAAAGGTCAAACCCTAGAATCGTACCTAGACTTTAACAATTCAATCGGTTGACGACTAAAACCGTTAGTCCTACTTCGAATTATTGTACTCTCCAATTGACTTTTGGAAACTGAGAATTCTTTCATAGCCGAATGAAATTCAGAGTAGTTTTACCAACGACTCTCTCTCCTCAATTTTAGTGTTTGGGAACA
Organism: Malus domestica; assembly: GCF_042453785.1. Lineage (NCBI taxonomy): Eukaryota > Viridiplantae > Streptophyta > Magnoliopsida > Rosales > Rosaceae > Malus > Malus domestica. The sequence goes on along the minus strand of NC_091677.1, from coordinate 18,521,789 downwards.
CCAACATTCAGTTTATACCATTTCCTCAAGTAACCCTTGTTAGTTGGTATTTTCTTGGAAGACGTGATCTTGGTAAACGACAATCTTTCCTTTTTTTCCAAAAAGGGTTTAGTGGAAGAAGGTTGAAATTCTTGTAAGGTATTGCAAAACCATGATATCTTGATCTTGTCAATTTATCGACAAATTGTTGACGATCTTTTCGGCTACCATGTCTTTCCTCACTTACGACCGAGGAAAGTTAATTTAGGTGGCGTTATTGAAAATGATTAAAGTTTCTGACCACTGAAATGTTGTCTCATCTTACCTTTGTTTTACACCTTTTATTGACTCTGATATTTTCGAAATCCAGTGTGACGTGTCCTTCGAATGTTTAAGCTATGCAGAAACGGCACGACGAAGTATTGCTTCTATTTTCAACGGTTAGAATTGTTCAAAATGAACCATCTTATTCATGACCCAGAGTCAATAATCATCATTTTTAATTGAAAGCTGAATGACACTCCTATATGGAGAAACGTGTACCAAATGTTCATCAACCTCACAATTTCTCGAGTACACTTTCGCTGAGTAAAGGCTAAATTTCTAACAACGACGATGGAAGAACTAGATCAATGTGTGCGATTGCACTATCGTGTATTATCCCGATTGTGCAACGTATTTGCAGCTCCAACAACAAAAGACACATCTACCCTTGAAAGTCTTTAACTTATCCTATCCCATTATAACAAGGATTCATGAGTATTTATTTGACGATACTTACAAGTGATCAAGAATCATTCGAGTGATTGTAATCATTTCATATGTCTGGGTAGAGATAGGAAAATATCGTCATACAGTCCTAGTTGATGCGTAAAATAACTAAACACACAAATTAAACCCTCTTGTTGACAATTGTAGTATATGTATAAGTAGGGATCATTCTTAAACCGGGGATTAGGAGAGATTGCTAAACACTCTAAACAGACTCAAATAGATAAAACTAAGCTTTAAAACACTTAACTAGACTCAAAAGACTCAAAACAAACTCAAAAGACTCAAAACAAGCTAAAAACACTCAAAACTGCCTAAAAACACAAACTAGGCAGTTTTGAACTCTAAACACAATTTGGACGAAATTTGGGTTTCTAAAGGCTCAAAACACTTAAAAACACAATCTAAGACAAGTTCTAACTAATATGACTTAACAAAGTAAAGGGGGTTTGGTTTTGGACGAAAATAAGTAAATTAAAACAAGAACAATTTAAACAGATTCTGAAGCAAATTTAGGTGAATTGATGAGATATGGGGTAACTAAAGGGTTCTTCTCCACACATGACACACTTGCATTCAAATTGATTTCCAATTGCTTATCTTAATAAGTCATGAAACTCAATACTCCAGGTTAACTGTGACAACACTTTTTTAACCTTCAAGTTCTCCTTAAGTTAATGAATTGGATGGGAAAGCACATAATCAATTCAAAGCATTCTCTAAAAGTCCCCTACGTGAAAAGCACAATAAAGGTACAATCAAAGATCATTAAGTTTCATGAAAACTATACGCATTGACAAGGCAATTGTAACTATGAAAAGCATGAAACTTTTGCCAAGAATTCACTTAACATGATCGTTTATAAGCGACCTCCACTACTTGCAAATATAAATTTGTAACTATTAGGTGAAACTCCCTTATATTTTAGCTTCAAATCCTTGCATGAAAACTAAGTGTGCACTCTTAATAAACATACAAGAATAAGTTATCAATCAAACGGTTAAGCAAATTGAATTCACAACTTATGAAATAACAACTGAAGGTAATCAATTCATAATGCAAGTATAATCATGGTATTGAATAGCCCCCTAGCCAAGAGGGGCTTAGTTCCTCATGTTCGCAAAACAAAGATACATAAACTTAAACATTGAAAACAAAAGAAAGATTACACCTAGAAACGCTCCAACAATCCAACGTCTTGAATGGCAAGCACGTCCAAGGGTTTCCTTCTTTCTTCTTTGCTGCGACACAAGGGTGTTTGGTGATGATTTGTGGTGAATTGTGGTGGTGGATGGATGTAGGTAGGTTATGGTGAAGGATGGAATGGCTGATTAGAAGAGAAGAGAAGAGAGCCCCCCCCCCCCCGAGTTTGCGGCAAAAAGAGGTTTTATATAGGGCTAGGGCACGGTTTTTATGAGTTTTAGGGAAAGAAATAACTTAGCTATTTTGTCCTATAATTAAAAGTCAGAAATCAATGGAAAATAGGCAAGTAAGGTGCAAGAATTAAAGAGAAAAGGAAGGGAAATTCGGCAAAGATTGTAGGGCAGATTTAGGAATGTGTTTTGAGGCACAAAATAGGTAAGAATCCTATCCCCTTGTATGGCAAGGCTTTAGAACAAAGGGGAATGTAATTTTGGGTCAGAAAATAGGTAAGAAAGAGGGGAAAGGTGCGGCTGGTTGCTTGAATAAAAGGGAATGTGGTTTTAAGATCAGAAAATAGGAAAGAAAGGATGCTTTTGTGCGGCAAGGACTTTAGGGAAGGTTTAGGGCTTCTAGAACAACCAATTAAGTGCCCTAATATGTTTTGGAATCCCTTTGTGGCTGGAACATAGGTGAGGAAAGATTAGGAAACTTCCAAGCCACGAATAGAAACTATCAAGAATGGAAACCTCCAAGAATAGAAACTTCCAACTTTAGAAACTTTGGCTTCCAATTTTGAACACTTCGTTCTTTATTTGTCTTGAATCCAATTCTTCACATCATCATTCAATCCTATGCTCATTTGATCTTCAATTTCGTCCATCTTCTTACCTCCAAGCATATGCAATTCATTTGATGCCCAAAACTGCTCCAAAAGGCTCCAAAATGCACATGTATGCATACTTTGTCCTTAAAACCTGAAATTGCACGAAAATAGCTTAAAATACTAAAATTACTAAGTACTAGCAATGTATGGTGATTATCGATTGATGTGACAAGTCAATTCACATTTTGTTGGTTTAAAAAGACAACATTTTTGCCTCTTGGTGCTGGAAGGTATTCTAGTTAACCTTGGGTATGTGTCTACCCTACTACACTTCGTATTGCCTTGAAGTGGATACACTATCTAGAAGAACCGTTGACGTTGGAAGTGCAGTTGTGACCATTAATTGCTCAATCACCCAACAAATGCTCTGTTGAACGAATCTTTACCGTGGTGATTAAATATCTCGAAAACTACTATTGTAGTGAGGTTATGCTTTCCAATCCAGTTTTCTCATACCCTAAACTTGATAGACTTGTTTTGATCTTCAAATTCTCGAGTATTCTTCTAGCCTTATTGAAGTAGTTACTTTTCGCTAAATTTGAGAGAACTTCTCTATGAAATTGCTTACTAAGGCGTTGCGGACTACGTTGGTCTGATTACATGGCAGGTACGTCACTGTGGTACCTCATCGAGATGCGTGTTTTACTTTCAAATTTTTGGGAAGCCTTCTTGAAGACCTTGGTAGTACGTTTTGTCATCGACTACATTTCACCCTTGGATTGTCATGGCATGTTGTGTTTATCTGCTCTTTTGCGAAACCATGTTCGTATTAGACATTTATTTATGTTAGAACTGCTTGTAACTATGGTTACAATTTTTAGTCTTGGTTGTGACATTGTTGAGGCATAGTTTAGAATTTCCTTGCTTAGCACTTGTTGTCAGAGGAGTTTTACGAACAAGTGTTCAATTGTGCAAGTTCACAATATAGAATTATTTTATTGCTGTTGTTACCCAAAGCGGGTAGTGCGTGAGCATGGTAGAGACTTGACTAGACGTTGTTTGTGTAATTCCCAATGGGGGCATATTGGTAATATTGCACCCTCAGGAAATTGTTACTTGCTTATCATGACAACAGTGAGTTGTCGATATCGCGGGCTGCAGACCGTAATATCAAGGACTTATTTGTTAGATTCGTTAAGCAAGTATGTAGATTCTTATACGTTAGTGCTTACTTAGTACTTACTTATGTGTTTGTTGTATTTTACCTATTTATTTCTTGGGCTTGACCCAAGAATATGATGTACTTACTTTTGGAGTACGCGACACGGGAACGTAGTAGAAAAATCATATGTTCAATTTTACTATCAATACAACTACCCTAAACCTTATGTTGTTATATATGTATTTTCGATGGGACGTTAATACGTATAAATATTTTTGACGTTTTGTTTTGTGAAAACTATTGTATTATAGTATTGTACTGAAAAAGGGAGGAAAGTATGAGTTGGAGGCATGAAAAGGAATTAATGCACTCTGAATCGCGACAGAGCGGCATTTTCCCTTTTTATACAACAAGTTTAACTTGATTTCTTCGTCACGTACATATATTTCATTCTTCCCTATCTTTGAGTTTTGTATAACAAATGATTTTAAATTTCGGGGACGAAATTTTTATAAGGGGGGTAGATTGTGACGACCCGTCCCTAATTTTCTTATGTAATTTCTCCCCGAGTATGTGTATTGACGATTATACCCTTATTGGCAAGAGACGTGGACTTATTCTTATCGCTTTCCTTTTTATTTCTTGCTATAGCATTTAAATTGTACACGCTAGTATGAGTAGACGTAGATTTTAGTGTAAAAATATCTACTTCGAATAGATTTTGACTTCCTTTTACTGTAGGAAATCTAAAACCTATCCATTGGATTCCTTTTTATCCCATCTTGTGCACCTCTCTTCATTATTTCACTCTCACATATCCCATCTCTTCTTTATTTTCTGTCCCCCTCTATCAGAAAAGGTTATCTCTCTCTCTTCTCTCTCTTTCTCTCCCGTATTCTCTCTTCCTCTGCAACGCCATGAACGAACATCAAAGCTCATAGATCGAGCTTGAAACAACCCCATTTTACTCCTCTCATCATCACGAACACAACCATACCAACCAAACCAAGAATGGACGAGTTTTGACTCGCCAACTCGGAAGGTCCGAATGTTTGAAATGTGCCCTAAAACCAATCATATGATGATACTTTACGGACATTTCACATGTTAAACTAATCTAGTTTAATATCAAGGGCAAACATTATTGTTTGAGCCGTCTCATATAAATGTTATATGCTTAAATGATAAGTCCAAGGAATATGTGATTGGGAGAATGCAATCTAAAGAAGTTAGATTCATGAGACCATTCTTTCGTAGACACATCCTAAACGTTCCTGATCATAGGATTGCCAATTGGGCATTGACAGTCTGTTAAGATCAGTACGTGCTGTGTATTCTCTCAGGGAGAGTGACTAGTCTCGAGTCATTGGTGTGTGTGACATCAAGACAAGTACGTAGGTGCTCAATAGAGAATGAGTTCACTGAACACGATCAACGAAGAGTTCTCATATTCATGTCACATGAGAACTCATGGTTTGGATAATGCAAAGTAGTCCTTTAACCTGAGGCATCACTTTTGTCTTGTGGTTAAGTCCTTGATCTTTGATTATGTCAAAGTCACCCCATCCGCGGGTGTCCACGGCATCGTTGGGGTTAAGCCACTTAGCTATGGAGGCAAGTGAATGCGCAACAAGGGATCTCTAACCTTCAAACCGTATGAGGGAGAATACTCTATGATATGATTTAGAACCTCTGGCCAGAGTATGAATGAGATTTAGAAAAGTCGTTCTAAATCACATTCAAGGTAATCATATAAGCACACGAATCACATTGGATAGTAGACATGAATAAACTATCAAACCAAACAATGTGGTCAAGAGTATTGTATTAGAGAAAGACCGTATTGCATTTGTAATCCTAAACTGAATAGGTTCTCTACCTCTTCTGATTAGCTTGGGTAACCATGATATGCTGCTAGGTGTCACTCTTGGTTTGTGGAAGCCCTAAACGTGTATAAACACTAAAGGGAGAATTGAAAGTAAGTTTCAATTCACAATCGATTTTAAAGAGTTTTAATCGCCCACTGCCTCGCTAAAAGGAACCTAATGGATCGTACACCGTGTAAGGTGGAGATTGAAGAAACAATGGAGATGAGTAAGAATAATTAAATGGTTTAATTATTTATGGCAAGGATTAATTAATATGTTAATTAATTCAACGAATAAGTTCGTTAAAGACCTCGGGATAGTTTTGGACCTTAAGGCCCAATGGGCTTCGAACGTCAAGCCCATTGACTTAAGTTGTATGACAACTTAATTCACAAAGGCCCAAAAAGCCCAAACAAAACCCTATGGCCGGCCATTTAGAGGAGGGTAGTGAACTTGCTTTAATTACATGTTTGCCACTCCAATGAATAAAGGTATAAATATGACTTTATAGCCAAAATTCATTTAGGGTTTTCTTTTAGGAAATTGGAAAGAACACAATGCTCTCCTTTCTCTCTAAAGAGGCCGGCCCCCTTGGAGGGTGTATCTAGCAATCCCACTACTCCAAGGTCACTCATTTCTTCATCAATCTTACCTTGGTGTGGATACTTAGAGGTTCTCAATTTTGGGAACTTGGAGAACCATATTCTTCCATCCAAATCCATGGATCTAAGAAGCAAGGAATGAAGGCCCTCTCTTTAGGTGATTAGCCTTTGCTTATGCAAAGAGGAATCTACAAAGGTATAAATTTCAACTCACTTCGTTTTGAGTTGAGTCTTGGTTCACCAATCTACTAGGCTTTGAATTTCATGGGTAATGTTTTGTTTTTGAATGCATGCTAGCATGATTCCGCCTTTTAATTGTTAAATGCATGCTATAGATGTTATTCAAATGAACATGTTTTCTCAAAATAATCCTTCAAGTGGTATCAGAGCCTAGGTCTAGTAGTTGGTGAATCCTTTTGGGTTTTGTGGTTCATAGTTTGTGATTTAAAAGTTGTAATATGTTACAAGCTTTATTCTTGTTTCTTTGAATGTAAATTTTGTTAGAAAATTTGCCATCTCGAATGTTGTAGATGTAGTTCATATGAGCATGAATATTGGAGCTAAAATTTGGTGCCATGCTTTTGGGAATTTTCGGCCAAATCCAAAGGGTGGATTTTTGGGTTCTTGTTTGACTTGTTAAAAGTGTTTTCAAGTAACTTTTGGAACCCCTATGTACCCTAGTTTGGTTATATGTTATTTCCCTAAAGTTTGAATGGTTTTGGGGTAAAAATGTTCATGGAAATTTTTGGGTTTGTTCATGAATGTTCTTCATTGTTCTTGACATTTTTGCCAAGAACAAAAAGGTTTGTGTTTTGATTCAAAGTTTTGATTTATTTCATAAAGTTTATGTTTTATGTTTTTCAAATGATTTAATGTGTTAGATATTTGTTTAAATGGTGTAAGAAATAATGGTGGGTGTGAAAGGAATTCCCTTTCACACACACCACTTGTGCACTTGCATGCTTTATGTCAAAACTCACAAATCAACACACACATCACTCACACTCCTCTCCAAAACCGGCCACCCTACATTATAGGGTACTTTTGGGGCTTTTATGCAATTACATAAAGTTTTGATACTTTTGTGTATTTGCACTTTGGCCCAAAAGTTTACGTTTTTACGTTTAGGTCCAAAAACGCTAAAGGACAAATTGTTTTGATCCTTTAATGAAGTTTTTGCATTATTAAAATTTTGGGTTCTAGTTGTAATTACATGAAGTAGTGGACTTTTGTGTTTTTACAAAGTGACCCCAAAAGTTTTGCAATATAGCCCAAAAGTTGAGGTTAATTGCTTTATAGCCCAAAAAGTTGTGGTTATTGCATGATGGCCCAAATTATGTTGAGAACAAAATTGTTTTGTCTCTTTAAATGAGAATTGGATTTTCATTTCATTTAGCTCCATTTAAATCAATTTTATGGATACAAAAACCAAATGAAAATGTTGCATTCAATTTAATTAGTTAAAGTGTTAATTAATTAAAGGGTGATTATGAACCTAAGCCTACGATAATTGAGTTATGTGAAAGGCCGTTTCAAATTTGTTTGAACCATGGGAATGTGTAGATTAGATTTTGGTTGTAATTTGATTTGATCAAATGTTGTAAAAGAGCATAAGCTCTTCTTTACTTTAAAGTAATTTGATTTATGCAAATGTTGTAATGAGCATAAGCTCACCTTTACTTTGAAGTACTTCTTTCTTGCTTTATTTGATATGCATGAAAATGAAGTAGTTGGGTCCAACGCCCTAAGACAACACGCCTTAATGTGATTAAACGCGTAACTAAAATCAATCACCATCCCTAGACCGAGATTCAACACAAGGCTCGTGTTGAATCTAAACAAAGGTTCATAGTCATCCTAAGGCCTTAAGGCAACTATATAGTCCATGAATGAATGCAAACCTTATGTTAGTAGTATCATATACTCTTGCTTTAAAAACCGTTTTATAAGCATTGTGGGAGTATTATATACAACTAAAACAATCAAATGGACCAATAGTTGTAATAGGACCAAAATTGTTTTAATAGAGATTAAAATGTATGTTTATATGTGATGAGACCTAAAACCCTCAACCAAACCATTATTAAGTTGATAAGCGTGAGAGTGCTTTGAACACTCTTTCGTGGCCTTCCACCGTGGTAGGCTCCAATCGTTTATGACTTGTACACTGCCTTCACCCTATCATGGGGGAGTGCAAAGTGCATGCTTATACTCAGGAGAGTCTATATACATACTTGATGAGGTGAGTGTAGGCAACGAGGATGGCCGACATCGTATCATCGTGAGGCTATTCTTGAACCCCTTCACAAACTAAGCATGGTGGGAATGACTTAACTAAGTGCAATGGAGCCAACATCATATCATTGTGAGGTGACATTCTCTAGAGGCCAAATAAGATGGGTACTTGCATTAGTTGCAAATGAGTAAGCGTACTCTCTCATTATTATTAATGCTAGCCAACATCATATCATTGTGAGGTGGGCTTGGTAATAGTGAGCCTCCCATACCCTACTAAGAGTTTCATCCAAAACTCTCGAATTCCAATGAGGGATATGGAATTTGCCAAAAATAGTGGGCGGTGCTATTTTGATTTAAAGACCCGAATCAAATGGCTTAAAATCAATCAATTTATATTCGTTATGTATTTGTTTACCAATATATTTGCAAACGCTATCCAACACTTGACAAATAAAAGCCGTAAGCTTTAGTTTCCGGACTTGGTACTACAAAACCATAGATTGTCTTTAATGGCTTGTAAATGTACCTAAGTAGTCTCTTCCTCACAATCTTCCTATTGATAATGTATCATTAGAAGAATATGTTAGAAAAAGTCTATCATAAAGAGGACAACACTTTTAATGTCATAATACTTCAAATACAATTTGTTGTATGAAGAAATAGGAGTTGCTTTGAACAACTCTTAGTCAATGCAAACACTTAGTGCTTGTTTCTTTGTTATATGAACAAAGAACTTGAGAAGAAAGCACAAAGGCATGAACACTTAATGTGCCATGATTCTTCACTTACAATTTGTTGTATGAAGAAATAAGAGTTGCCTTGTACAACTCTTGAAAGTTTGTAATTATGTTTAGAACAGAATGGTTGGTTGACAAAAATAGTCCATTAACATGGACTTATGATGATTTTGAATCATTGAGTGTTGAAGTGATAAACCACTTAACGAGACGGAAACTAGGCAAGGACTCCACCTATGTGTCCCTATCCTAATGGTTCACTAAGTTTATTGTAAACTATGTAGTGAACAATAAACACATGCTCTCCAAAATGTTTGATGTGTATAACACAATTGAAATAAGTTTCAAGAGAGATAGTGGGAGTTTAGGGACCATGATTATTGTAGCCAAAGGAGAAGTCAAATGAAGAAGATAAAATTAACTCCAAGGGAACAAACTTTCTTTATGAGAGGATGGACATTGGAAGGGGTATTTGCAAGAAATGTCTTGCAAATGTCAAGAACACACCTTTCGAAGGTGTTGTAAATTGTTCTTGAATAGTTCAAAACAGTTGGTTCTTCTACTTGAATGCTTGATTCCGTATTAGTAACTATGTTTTACAATCGTTGTAAAAGTGTGGCTAATAAGAAGTAGAAGATTAATGAGAGAAGAGAAAGTACTTCACATTCGAAACGTGAATCAAATGTAGATCTCTGCGAAAGCAGATGGTACTTACTTCCTCATATGAACTACCAAAGAAATTGGAAAAACATAGATTGTCTTTATATTCCAATTTTAAGGAACTAAATTCCGTCACTATGTGAAATGGATAAATGTTTTGTTTGACAAAACATTGTTCTTTATTAATGAATGATTAGATTATTGTAATCTAATTAATTATCTCTAAAGTAGAGATGATATGGTAGTGTTAACTGTTTAGAATACAATGATGCTTAAAACCCAAAAGGTTGCAAGATAGTGACTAATCCCAACTAAAGTTGTGATACCTCTAAAAACATAAATTACGAGTTGGTCATAGATGGACGCTTTGGATCGTTAGATCCGGATCCAATACCTTCTTATTAAAATTGTATGGAGGCAAAATGTTCGAATCTTTATTCTTTTGGAAAGAAGAAAGAATTACAAAGTTGTTGAGATTAATTCACTTAGATGTTAGTGGCATTTGTCCACAACATAACACTACTCATGTTGGATGACATTTACCAAAGATCACTCTCGGTTGGACTGTTTATTTTGAATAAACACAAGTCCGAATACTTTGCAAAAGGTTTCAAAGAATTCAAGAAATGTAAGTTGATGAGTAAGACGTCTAAAGTATTTACCTCCTTAGATTTGATCCAAGGAAAAGTAACACTTTAGATGAGTTTCCTTGAAAGATGTCAAGGAAAATAGCATCATAAGATAATGAATTTCTCCATTAAGAGAAGAACGAACTCGAATAAGATTTAGTTCGTTGGTTGTTATCTATTACCCATATATAGGATATATACTTCTAAGACAATATGATTGTCAATTAGAAGATCTTCCAAGATTTTCATCACTCCATAAGATGTAGTTGGAAAGAAAGACAAATCTTAATCATGTTAAGATTAAGGGGTTGTGTGCTTATAAGCAATATTTGTTTGAGAATTATCTTATGGATATCCTTAAATTAACCTTTGGATATCACTTCTATAAACCAACTAACAAATATTGTTTTGTTGGGTAGTTCATTATAATCCTACAATATGATTTGTCTAAGATAGAGCAATGAACGAGAGATAGAACTCAAAAAATGGGTTCTTTGAGAGACAAGAAAGTAATCAACAAATATAAACAACCTAGTTCCTATACCAAAAGCTCCAAGGTAGTCGAGAAGGATTTATAAACCGTCTCAGTTGAATGGTTTGAACTTTATGATTATGTCATAGAGTTACACCTCTTAATTCGAAAGAAATAAGAATGAAAATCCTTATGACTACATTGAGTGTATATATGATATATACTCAAGGAAATGGTAAAGTACCATTTGACCCGAAATAATGAAACCTTCATAAGCTAATTGGTAGCTTAAGGTAACTACAATCAAAAGGATGGTTGACTTTGAAGAAACCATTTTTGACATAGTCTTGGTTTCAATTAATTCGAAGATAGCTAGCTACAACTAAATGGTGATTCAATGTTTGGACATAATATGGGTTTCCGAAACCATTATTAAGATAGTCTTGATAATATATGTCTAAAACTATAAATCACATGACATGTAAGTTGTAGAGATCCATCCATCATGAATCTTAGCAAGCTAGTGGGAGCTATATGCATCTTATGAGAGAAAGATCAAATCGTTTGATTTCTCATAAAGATGTAAATGAATCTTTTGTTTACTAGGTTTACAAAAGGTTAGTGGGAGTTAATCATGTTCCTAAAATTTAAATATATATGATATATTAATTTTGGAAATAAAAAGAATACTTCTTCTTTAAAGTTGTGACTTTAAAACATTATATGAAGATAGAATGTATATGGGAGATATAGTCTATATACATGGGATGGAAATCTATAATGATATATTTCATGATATAATTGGATTATTTCAATCCCTAATAATAGACAATAGATGCTAGGAAGTTTCTCATATGATGATAAACTTCAAATTAGAAGGACAACTCTAGTGAGACTAAGAAGTTGCTCTTCTCAAAGAGAACGTACTCTTTGACTCCCAAAGAAATAATGCGTAAATAGAATCCTTTATGCATACGCATAAAGGGGATTTATGTATTTCATATTGTATGAAAAACATTGATATGAGTTGTACCTAGAACGGTACAAGACGATATCAGTGCAAGCCCAGGATCAGAACCATGGCAACTGTCAAGTGAGTCCTTAAGTATTTAAGAAATACTAAAGGATAGATTCCTCAAAGAATGAGGAAGAATTAGAGTAACGTAAAGGAAGCGTAAATGTATTAGATTATGAATCTAATCCATCATTGGATGTTTCTTCATTATGAATGAAGAGATAATCAGATATCTCTTTATTATGACTAAAGAGATATTTGGATGGAAACATTAAAAGTAATGACTTTAGTGTGTTCCATTATGAATGCAAAATATATTGCCATATAGAAGCTTACAACAATGTTGTTTGGATGGGAAAGTTCATTTATGAACTCTCTATTCGGTTCCAACCAGAAAGTGTATCTAGTGTACTGACACTATGACACTAATGGGGCGATAGCTCAAGCCAGGGAATCAAGGTCTCATCAAGATCCGAACTCATATGAGAGACTGAACCACATGATTGAGAATCATGTATAATGCTGACGTCGTTATTCTCAAGGTTGCTTATATGGATAACATATAGATATCCATTGTCTAGGCCTACTATTCAGCCATTTATGAAATGACTACAGAAGAGGTATCATCACTGATGACTAAGCTGATTGGCTCTAGTGCAAGTGGGAGATTGTTGGAAATGTGCCATAAAACCAATCATATGATGATACTATATAGGTGTGTGTGACATCAAGACAAGTACGTAGGTGCTCAATAGAGAATGAGTTCACTGAACACGATCAACGAAGAGTTCTCATTTCATGTCACATGAGAATGAGTATGTGACATCTAAAGGATTTATTTTGTAAAACATGTTCATTTGAGCAACATCATATAGCATGCAATTAACAATTAAAGGCGGAATCATGCTTGTATGCACTCAAAAACAAAACATGACCATGAAATTCAAAGCCTAGTAGATTGGTGAACCAATAATCAACTCAAAACAAAGTGAGTTGAAATTAATACCTTTGTAGATTCCTCTTTGCATAAGCAAAGGCTAATCACCCAAAGAGATAGGGCCTTCATTCCTTGCTTCTTAGATCCATGGATTTGGATGGAAGAATAGGTTTCTCCAAGTTCCCAAAATAGGGAACCTCTAAGTCTTTTCACCAAGGTTTGATTGTAGAAGAAATGAGTGACCTTGGAGTAGTAGGATTGCTAGATGTACCCTCCAAGGTGTTGGCCTCTTTAGAGAGAAAATGGAGAGACAATTCTCACCAATTTTCCCCCAAAATAAACCCTTTTAATCCTTAATGAATATTTGGCTATAAAGTCATTTATATAGTTACTTCTTTAAGTGACCTAAATAACCAAAACCCTAATTCATCACAATATGGCCGGCCATTTAGGGAGTTTTGGGCTTTTGGGCTTTAATGAATCTTTATTCATTAAATTGTCATACAACTTAAGTTAATGGGCTTGACGTTCGAAGCCCATTGGGCCTTAAGGTCCAAAACTATCCCGAAGTCATTTAACGAACTTATTCGTTTGATTAATTAACATATTAATTAATCCTTGCCATAAATAAATGATTAAACCATTTAATCATTCTTACTCATTTCCGTTTAATCTTCAATCTCTACCTTTTATGGTGTGCGATCCATTAGGTTCCTTTTAACGAGGTAGTGGGCGATTAAAACCATTTTACATCGATTGTGAATTGAAACTATTTTCAATTCTCCCTTTAGTGATTACACACGTTTAGGGCTTCCACAAACCATGAGTGACACCTAGCAGCATATCATGGTTACCCAAGCTAATCAGAAGAGGATAGAGAACCTATTCAGTTCGGGATTACAAATGCAATATGGTCTTTCTCTAATCTAATACTCTTGACCACATTGTTTGGTATGATAGTTTATTTACTCATGTCTACTATCCAATGTAAATCGTTTGCTTATATGATTTCCTTAAATGTGATTTGGAACGCATTCCCTAATCTCATTCATACTTTGGCCAGAGATTCCAAATCATATCATAGAGTATTCTCCCTCAACTGTTTGAAGGTTAGAGATCCCTTGTTGCGCATTCACTTGTCTCCATAGCTAAGTGGCTTAACCCCAACGATGCCGTGGACACCCTGAGGGGGTGACTTTGACATAATCAAAGATCAAGGACTTAACCACAAGACAACTGTGATGCCTCAGGTCAAAGGACTACTTTGCATTATCCCAACCATGAGTTCTTATGTGACATGGAATATGAGAACTCTTCGTTGATCACGTTCAGTGTACTCATTCTCTATTGAGCACCTACGTACTTGTCTTGATGTCACACACACCAATGACTCGAGACTAATCACTCTCCCTGAGAGAAGACATAGTACGTACCGATCTTTACGGACTGTCAATGCCCAATTGACAATCTTATGATCAGGAACATTTAGGATGTGTCTACGAAAGAATGGTCTCATGAATCTAACTTCATTAGATTACATTCTCCCAATCACATATTCCTTGGACTTTATCGTTTAAGCATATAACATTTATATGAGACGGCTCAAACAATAATGTATGCCCTTTATATGTAAAACTAGATTAGTTTAACATGTGAAATGTCCGTAAAGTATCATCACATGATTGGCTTTAGGGCATATTTCCAACAATCTCCCACTTGCACTAGAGCCAATCAGCTTGGTCATCTTGATGATACCTCTTCTGTAGTCATTTCATAAATGGCTGAGTAGTAGGCCTAGACAATGGATATCTATATGTTATCCATAGAAGCAACCTTGAGAATAACGACGTCACCATTATACATGATTCTCAATCATGTGGTTCAGTCTCTCATTTGTGTTTGGACCTTGATGAGACCTTGATTCCCAGGCTTGAGCTATCGCCCCATTAGTGTCATACACTTTCTGGTTGGAACCGAATAGAGAGTTCATAAATGAACTTTCCCATCCAAACAACATTGTTGTAAACTTCTATATGGCAATATATCTTGCATTCATAATGGAACACACTAAAGTCATTACTTTAATGTTTCCATCCAAATATCTCTTTAGTCATAATAAAGAGATATTTGTTTATCTCTTCATTCACAATGAAGAAACATCTAATGATGGATTAGATTCATAATCTAATACATTTACGCTTCCATTACGTTACTCTAATTCTTCCTCGACCTTTGAGGAATTTATCCTTTAGTATTTCTTAAATACTTAAGGACTCACTTGACAGTTGCCATGGTTCTGATCCTGGGCTTGCACTGATATCGTCTTGTACCATTCTAGGTACAACTCATATCAATGTTTTTCATACAATATGAAATACATAAATCACCTTTCTGCGTATGCATAAAGGATTCAATTTACGCATTATTTCTATGGGAGTCAAAGGGTACGTTCCCTTTTAGAAGGGCAACTTGCTAGTCTCACTAGAATCGTCCTTCTTATTGAAGTTTATCATCATATGAGGAACTTCCTAGCATCCATTGTCTATTATTAGGGATTGATATAATCCAATTATATCATGAAATATATCATTATAGATTTCCATCCCATGTATATAGACTATATCTCCCATATACATTCTATCTTCATATAATGTATTAAAGTCATAACTTTAACGAAGAAGTATTCTTTTCATTTCCAAAATTAATATATCATATATACTTAAATTTTAGGAACTTGATTAACTCCCACTAATCTTTTGTAAAACTCGTAAACAAAAGATTCATTTACATCTTGATGAGAAATCAAACGATTTGATCCTTTTTCCTCATAAAATGCAAATAGCTCCCACTAACTTGCTAAGATCCATGATGGATGGATCTCTACAACTTACATGTCTTGTGATTTATAGTTTTGGACATATATTATCAAGACTATCTTAATAATGGTTTCGGAAACCCATATTATGTCAAAACATTGAATCACCATTTTAGTTGTAGCTAGCAATCTTCGAATTAATTGAAACCAAGCCTATCTCAAAGATGGTTTCTTCAAAGTCAACCATTCTCTTTGATTGTAGTTACCTTAAGCTACCAATTAGCTATGAAGGTTTCATTATTTCGAGTCAAATGGTACTTTACCATTTCCTTGAGTATATATCGTATATGCACTCAATGTAGTCATAAGGATTTTCATTCTTATCGACTACCTTGGAGCTTGTGGTATAGGAACTAGGTTGTTATATTTGTTGATTACTATCTTGTCTCTCAAAGAACCCATTCTTTGAGTTCTATCTCTCGTTCATTTGCTTTTAGGCAAATCACATTGTAGAATTACAATGAACTACCCAACAAAACAACATTTGTTAGTTGGTTTATAGAAGCGATATCCAAAAGTTATTTTAAGGATATCCTACAAGATTGTTATCAAACAAATATTGCTTATTAGCACACAACCCCAAATCTTTAACATGCTTAAGATTTGTCTTTCTTTTCCAACTACATCTTATGGAGTCATGAAAATATTGGAAGATCTTCTCATTGACAATCATATTGTTTTAGAAGTATATATCCTATATATGGGTAATAGATAACATTTAACGAACTAAATCTTATTCAAGTTCGTTCTTCTCCTAATGGAGAAATACATTATCTTATGATGCTATTTTCCTTGATATCTTTCAAGGAAACTTATCTAAAGTGTTACCTTTCCTTGGATCAAATCTAAGGAGGTAAATACTTTAGATGTCTTACTCATCAACTTACATTACTTGAATTCTTTGAAACATTTTACAAAGTATTCGTACTTGTGTTTATTCAAAATAAACTATAGTCCAACCGAGAGTGATCTTCGGTGAATGTTATTCAACATGAGTAATATTATGTTTGTGGACAAGTGCCACTAACATTTAAGTGAATTAACCTCAACAACTTTGTGATTCTTTCTTCTTTCCAAAAGAATAAAGATTCGAACATTTCGCCTCCATACAATTTTAACAAGAGGGTATTGGATCCGGATCTAACGATCCAAAGCGTCCATCTATGACCAACTCGTAATTTATGTTTTTAGAGGTATCACAACTTTAGTTGGGATTAGTCACTACCTTGCAACCTTTTGGGTTTTAAGCATCATTATTTTCTAAACAGTTAACACTACCATATTATCTCTACTATAGAGACAATTAATTAGATTACCATAATCCAATCATTGATTAATAAAGAACATTGTTTTGTCAAACAAAACATTTATCCATTTCACATAGTGACGGAATTTAGTTCCTTAAAATTGGAATATAAAGACAATCTATGTTTTTCCAATTTCTTTGGTAGTTCATATGAGGAAGTAAGTACCATCTGCTTTCGCAGAGATCTACATTTGATTCACGTTTCCGAATGTGAAGCACCTTTTCTTCACTCATATATCTTCTACTTCTTATTAGTCACTCTTTTACAACGATTGTAAAACATAGTTACTAATACATAATCAAGCATTCAAGTAGAAGAACCAACTGTTTTGAACTTTTCAAGAACATTTTTCAACACCTTCGAAAGGTGTGTTCTTGACACTTGCAAGACATTTCTTGCAAATACCCCTTCCAATGTCCATCCTTTCATAAAGAAAGTTTGTTCCCTTGGAGTTATTTATCTTCTTTATTTGACTTTCACCTTTGACTACATTAGTCATGGTCCCTAAACTCCCACTATCTCTCTTGAAACCTTTTTCAATTGTGTTATACACATCAAACAATTTTGGAGAGCATGTGGTTTATTGTTCACTACATAGTTTACAATAAACTTAGTGAACCATTAGGATAGGGACACAAAGGTGAAGTCCTTGCCTAGTTTCCGTCTCGTTAAGTGGTTTATCACTTCAACATTCAATGATTCAAAATCATCATAAGTCCATGTTAATGGATTATTTTTGTCAATCAACCATTATGTTCTAAACATAATTACAAACCTTCAAGAGTTGTTCAAGGCAACTCTCATTTCTTCATACAACAAATTGTAAGTGAAGAATTATGGCACATAAAGTGTCCATGCCTTTGTGCTTTCTTCTCAAGTTCTTTGTTCATTTAACAAAGAAACAAGCACTAAGTGTTTGCATTGACTAAGGGTTGTTCAAAGCAACTCCTATTTCTTCATACAACAATTTGTAATTGAAGAATTATGACATTAAAAATGTTGTCCTCTTTATGATAGACCTTTTCTAACATATTCTTCTAATGATACATTATCAATAGGAAGATTGTGAGGATGAGACTACTTAGATACATATGCAATCCATTTAAGACATTCTTTGGGATTGTAGTACCAAGTCCGGAAACTAAAACATTCGGTTTTGTCAAGTGTTGGATAGCGTTTGCAAATATATTGGTAAACAAATACATAACGAATATAGATTGATTGATTTTAAGCCATTTGATTCGGGTCTTTAAATCAAAATAGCACCACCCACTATTTTTGGCAAATTCCATATCCCTCATTGGAATTCGAGAGTTTTGGATGAAACTCTTAGTAGGTTATGGGAGACTCACTATTACCAAGCCCACCTCAGAAGAACTCCATATTGGCTAGCAACGATAATAATGAGAGAGTACGCTTACTCATTTGCAACTAATGCAAGTACCCATCTCGTTTGGCCTCTAGAGAATGATGCCTCAGAAGAACTCCATATTGGCACCATTGCACTTAGTTAAGTCATTCCCACCATGCTAGTTCAAGTAGGGGTTCAAGAATGGCCTCAGAAGAACTCCATATTGGCCACACTCGTTGCCTACCTTTCACTTCATCATATGTTTATAGGCTTCTCCTGAATGTAAGCACATACTTTGCAACCCCAGAACTGGACGAATACGGTGTATGAGTCACAAACGATTGAAGCCTACCACAGTGGAAGGCCACGAAAGAGTGTTCAAAGCACTCTCCGCTTATCAACTTAATAATGGTTTGGTTGAGGGTTTTAGGTCTCATCACATATCAATATACATTTTAATCTCTATTAAAACAATTTTGGTCCTATTACAACTATTGGTCCATATGATTGTTTTAGTTGTACATAATACTCCCACTATGCTTTTAAAACGGTTTTTAAAGCAAGAGTATATGTTACTACTAACATAAGGTTTGCATTCATTTGATGGACTATATAGTTGCCTTAGGGCCTTAGGATGACTATGAACCTTTGTTTAGATTCAACACGAGCCTTGTGTTGAATCTCGGTCTAGGGATGGAGATTGATTTTAGTTACGCGTTTAATCACATTAAGGCGTGTTGTCTTAGGGGCGTTGGACCCAATTACTTCATTTTCATGCATATCATATAAAGCAAGAAAGAAATACTTCAAAGTAAAGGATGAGCTTATGCTCATTACAACATTTGCATAAAACAAATTACCTTAAAGTAAAGAAGGACTTATGCCCTTTTACAACATTTGATCAAATCAAATTACAACCAAAATCTAATCTACACATTCCCATGGTTCAAACAAATTTGAAACGCCTTTCACATAGCTCAATTATATTAGGCTTAGGTTCATAATCTTCCTTTAATTAATTAACACTTTAACTAATTAATTGAATGCAACATTTTCATTTGGTTTTTGTATCCATAAAATTGATTTAAGTGGAGCTAAACAAAATGAAAATCCAATTCTCATTTAAAGAGACAAAACAATTTTGTTCTCATCCTATTTGGGCCATCATGCAATAACCACAACTTTTTGGGCCATATTGCGAAAACATAAACTTTTGGGGTCACTTTGTAAAAACACAAAAGTCACTACTTCATGTAAATACAACTAGAACCCAAAATTTAAATAAATTCAAAACTTCATTAAAGGAGCAAAACAATTTGTCCTTTAGCGTTTTTAGGCCTTAACGTCAAAACGTAAACTTTCGGGTCAAAGTACAAATACACAAAAGTATCAAAACTTTATGTAATTGCATAAAAGCCCCAAAAATACCCTATTTTATTAGGGTGGCCGGTTTTTAGGGATAAAAAGGAGTGGTGGGTGTTTTGATTTATTAGTTTTGTCAAAAACAATCAAGTAGTGCTTTCACCTTTCATAAAAATAATATATGTTTTGATGATTGATATTTCTTTCATCATTTATACAAATATTTAACACTTTAAATACTTTCATAAAAATAATATATGTTTTGATGATTGATGTTTCCATCATCATTTATACAAATATTTAACACTTTAAATACATGATAAATCATTTGAAAAACATATATCATAAACTTTATGAAATAAATCAAAACTTTGAATCAAAACACAAACCTTTGTGTTCTTGGCAAGAACATCAAGAACATATGAAGAACATCCATGAAAACCCATAAGAGCTCCATGAATGTTTTCATGCAATAAAACTCAAATTTTTATCATTCAAAATGAGGCTAACATCCTAGGGTACTTAGGGGTTCCAAAAGTCACCTTAAAACAATTTTAACAAGACAAACATGAACCCAAAAAATCACCCTTTGGATTTGGCCGAAAATCCCCAAAATCATGGCACCAAATTTTAGCTCCAATATTCATCCTCATATGAACTACATCTACAACATTTGAGATGGCAAATTTTCAAACAAAATTTACATTCAAAGAAGCAAGAATAAAGCTTGTAACAATTACAACTTTTAAATCATAAACTTATGAACTACAAAACCCAAAAGGATTCACCAACTACTAGACCTAGGCTCTGATACCACTTGAAGGATTTATTTTGTAAAACATGTTCATTTGAGCAACATCATATAGCATGCAATTAACAATTAAAGACGGAATCATGCTTGTATGCACTCAAAAACAAAACATGACCATGAAATTCAAAGCCTAGTAGATTGGTGAACCAATAATCAACTCAAAACAAAGTGAGTTGAAATTAATACCTTTGTAGATTCCTCTTTGCATAAGCAAAGGCTAATCACCCAAAGAGATAGGGCCTTCATTCCTTGCTTCTTAGATCCATGGATTTGGATGGAAGAATAGGTTTCTCCAAGTTCCCAAAATAGGGAACCTCTAAGTCTCTTCACCAAGGTTTGATTGTAGAAGAAATGAGTGACCTTGGAGTAGTAGGATTGCTAGATGTACCCTCCAAGGTGTTGGCCTCTTTAGAGAGAAAATGGAGAGACAATTCTCACCAATTTTCCCCCAAAATAAACCCTTTTAATCCTTAATGAATATTTGGCTATAAAGTCATTTATATAGTTACTTCTTTAAGTGACCTAAATAACCAAAACCCTAATTCATCACAATATGGCCGGCCATTTAGGGAGTTTTGGGCTTTTGGGCTTTAATGAATCTTTATTCATTAAATTGTCATACAACTTAAGTTAATGGGCTTGATGTTCGAAGCCCATTGGGCCTTAAGGTCCAAAACTATCCCGAAGTCATTTAACGAACTTATTCGTTTGATTAATTAACATATTAATTAATCCTTGCCATAAATAAATGATTAAACCATTTAATCATTCTTACTCATTTCCGTTTAATCTTCAATCTCTACCTTTTATGGTGTGCGATCCATTAGGTTCCTTTTAACGAGGTAGTGGGCGATTAAAACCATTTTACATAGATTGTGAATTGAAACTATTTTCAATTCTCCCTTTAGTGATTACACACGTTTAGGGCTTCCACAAACCATGAGTGACACCTAGCAGCATATCATGGTTACCCAAGCTAATCAGAAGAGGATAGAGAACCTATTCAATTCGGGATTACAAATGCAATACGGTCTTTCTCTAATCTAATACTCTTGACCACATTGTTTGGTATGATAGTTTATTTACTCATGTCTACTATCCAATGTAAATCGTTTGCTTATATGATTTCCTTGAATGTGATTTGGAACGCATTCCCTAATCTCATTCATACTCTGGCCAGAGATTCCAAATCATATCATAGAGTATTCTCCCTCAACTGTTTGAAGGTTAGAGATCCCTTGTTGCGCATTCACTTGTCTCCATAGCTAAGTGGCTTAACCCCAACGATGCCGTGGACACCCCGAGGGGGTGATTTTGACATAATCAAAGATCAAGGACTTAACCACAAGACAACTGTGATGCCTCAGGTCAAAGGACTACTTTGCATTATCCCAACCATGAGTTCTTATGTGACATGGAATATGAGAACTCTTCGTTGATCACGTTCAGTGTACTCATTCTCTATTGAGCACCTACGTACTTGTCTTGATGTCACACACACCAATGACTCGAGACTAATCACTCTCCCTGAGAGAAGACATAGTACGTACCGATCTTTACGGACTGTCGATGCCCAATTGACAATCCTATGATCAGGAACATTTAGGATGTGTCTACGAAAGAATGGTCTCATGAATCTAACTTCATTAGATTACATTCTCCCAATCACATATTCCTTGGACTTTATCGTTTAAGCATATAACATTTATATGAGACGGCTCAAACAATAATGTATGCCCTTTATATGTAAAACTAGATTAGTTTAACATGTGAAATGTCCGTAAAGTATCATCACATGATTGGCTTTAGGGCACATTTCCAACAACATCAAGACAAGTACGTAGGTGCTCAATAGAGAATGAGTTCACTGAACACGATCAACGAAGAGTTCTCATATTCATGTCACATGAGAACTCATGGTTGGGATAATGCAAAGTAGTCCTTTGACCTGAGGCATCACGTTTGTCTTGTGGTTAAGTCCTTGATCTTTGATTATGTCAAAGTCACCCCATCCGCGGGTGTCCACGGCATCGTTGGGGTTAAGCCACTTAGCGATGGAGGCAAGTGAATGCGCAACAAGGGATCTCTAACCTTCAAACCGTTTGAGGGAGAATACTCTATGATATGATTTAGAACCTCTGGCCAGAGTATGAATGAGATTTAGAAAAGTCATTCTAAATCACATTCAAGGTAATCATATAAGCACACGAATCACATTGGATAGTAGACATGAATAAACTATCAAACCAAACAATGTGGTCAAGAGTATTGTATTAGAGAAAGACCGTATTGCATTTGTAATCCTAAACTGAATAGGTTCTCTATTTCTTTTGATTAGCTTGGGTAACCATGATATGCTGCTAGGTGTCACTCTTGGTTTGTGGAAGCCCTAAACGTGTATAAACACTAAAGGGAGAATTGAAAGTAAGTTTCAATTCACAATCGATTTTAAAGAGTTTTAATCGCCCACTGCCTCGCTAAAAGGAACCTAATGGATCGTACACCGTGTAAGGTGGAGATTGAAGAAACAATGGAGATGAGTAAGAATAATTAAATGGTTTAATTATTTATGGCAAGGATTAATTAATATGTTAATTAATTAAACGAATAAGTTCGTTAAAGACCTCAGGATAGTTTTGGACCTTAAGGCCCAATGGGCTTCGAACGTCAAGCCCATTGACTTAAGTTGTATGACAACTTAATTCACAAAGGCCCAAAAAGCCCAAACAAAACCCTATGGCCGGCCATTTAGAGGAGGGTAGTGAACTTGCTTTAATTACATGTTTGCCACTCCAATGAATAAAGGTATAAATATGACTTTATAGCCAAAATTCATTTAGGGTTTTCTTTTAGGAAATCGGAGAGAACACAATGCTCTCCTTTCTCTCTAAAGAGGCCGGCCCCCTTGGAGGGTGTATCTAGCAATCCCACTACTCCAAGGTCACTCATTTCTTCATCAATCTTACCTTGGTGTGGATACTTAGAGGTTCTTAATTTTGGGAACTTGGTGAACCATATTCTTCCATCCAAATCCATGGATCTAAGAAGCAAGGAATGAAGGCCCTCTCTTTGGGTGATTAGCCTTTGCTTATGCAAAGAGGAATCTACAAAGGTATAAATTTCAACTCACTTCGTTTTGAGTTGAGTCTTGGTTCACCAATCTACTAGACTTTGAATTCATGGGTAATGTTTTGTTTTTGAATGCATGCTAGCATGATTCCGCCTTTTACTTGTTAAATGCATGCTATAGATGTTATTCAAATGAACATGTTTTCTCAAAATAATCCTTCACCGAACTCGGACGAGTTGAGTTCGATGTGTTTTCAACTGAGTCACGATGTTTTAGGACTCGGTCAAGCCTCTATGCAACTCCCTAGGGTCTCTAGTCAAGGTTTGAGGAAGCTTTGACGTGAAACAACTCGGTTTCAAAAAGTTCAAGTCTGACCCGTGCCTTTTGAGCCAATTTCCGGCCAAACCACAGTGAGTTGGCCAGTATGCAATGTATCAATCTCTTCATCTCGCTGATTACTATAACGTTCCTTTTTGTTTCACCCAATTTCGTTGAGTATTAAAGAAGTTATACTCATTTGAATCTTACCCAGTTTCCGTCGAGTCCGACGGCTTTTGAGGTGTTTTTTGGCCAAAACACGGATAGTTAGGCATCGTACAAGGTACCATTCTCTTCGTCTCTTCGAGAACTACAACTTTCATTTTTATTTCACTCGATTTTGTTTCGTAACTAGGAAGTTATTAACGTTTAAAGGTTGTTCAGTTTTCTGGCCAAATCCGGCCTTCCCTTCCGTTTAACTCCAGCGAGCTGCAACCCAAACCCAGGCCCTTCGGGCCGTTCCTGCCAAGCCCAAAACCCTGGGCAGCCCAACCTAACCCTTTATTATTATTTTTATTATTATTTGGTTAATTAAAGGCCTTCGGCCATTTCCTTTTGGGCTTTAAGCTCATGCATTTTAAATCTTAAACCTTTTAGTTTAGGCCTTTAGGCCTAAAATCCTTAAGTCCAACCTATTAATCTAACCCAACCTAATAACCCTTAACCCAAATGAAATATTCTGTTAGGGAATTTTCCATCCATCAGAGAATATTTCGTCTTTCAGGGAATATTCATCTCTCTTTCTCCTTGTCCCACAGATGAAAACAACGACAAGGAGAAGGACAGGGAGAAAGCATGATATGAGATACTCTTGCTTTCAACCTTCATGATATGAAATACTTTTGCTTTGGATGAGTTGTTTGCAGAGGTACCCCAAGGAATAAGGAACACTGAGTGACTCGAGAGGCTTCGTTGGGAAGGCATTCTCGGAGATGACGGAAGGTTATGTATGTCTGCCTTGCTATGGAGGGTGAAGGTCAACATTTATAGGAAATAATAACCGGTACTATTCTTTCACTCTTGTTGGCAACCGTTGGATGATTGAACAGTAAACTTCACGTGCTTTCTACTTCACCAGAAATCTTTGACAGATTGCCTGTGATTTCCGCAAAGCTGAGCATGCATGTGACAGATGCTGACACGTCTAGATAAAGCAAATGCCTCTTCGATATCTGGAATCGGCGCTTCGAAAAACTGCCCATGATTTCCACAAAGCTGAGCGTGCATGTGAGAGATACTGACACGTCTGGAAAAGCAGATGGCTCTCTAATTTCTGAGCTTGCCTCTTCGAGTTCTGAGCTCCGTCGAGTGCAGAGGTTGCATGTGACTAGTGCGGACAAATCTGGAATAGAGGATGGCCCGTGGTTTCTGAGCAAGCCTAACTTTTGAGAAAGCTAGTGCCTCTTCGATTTTTGAATTGGCCTCTTTGAATTCTGAGCTCGCCTCTTCGATATCTGAAATCCGTCGAGTGTTGATTTTTATAGAGGTACGCAGTTCATTTCAAAGCACACTTGAATTTGCGCTTGTAGAAACTCCCTTCTTGCACTTCTAATATCTTGACTTGTCCGACCTCTTCTTTCTTCAACACCTTTAAAAATTTTTGGCCCTTCCGACCGTCGTTTTGACTTGAACCTTGGTGAAGAGGCAACAATGCCTTCTTCAGACAACATATGGCGTCCATCCTTCATATCCCTTACTGGTCCTCCTACCGTTAGGGATTCGGTGATGAAGAATGATATGACCGCTGTGGTGGTGGCCCAGAACCTTGTCACTCCCAAAGATAATAGACTGCTTTCCAAACGGTCTGATGAGTTGGCTATTAAGGATTCTCTGGCTCTCAGTTTGCAGTGTGCAGGTTTTGTGTCTAATATGGCCCAACGCCTATTTGCTCGAACCCTTCAAGTGGAATCATTAGTGGCTGAAGTGAAGAGTCTCAAACAGGAGATTAGAGGGCTCAAGCATGAGAATAAATAGTTGCACAAGCTCGCACACAACTATGCCACAAACATGAAGAGGAAAATTGACCAGATGCAGGAATCTGATGGTAAGATTTTACTTGATGATCGGAGGTTTGTGGGTTTGTTCCAACAGTATTTGCCTTCGTCTTTTGAGGCTGTACCGCGTAGTGAAGCTCCAAATGATCAACCTCCGATACCTCATCCTTCTGTGGCTCCGTCGACTGCTGAGGCTCCGCCGACTTTTGAGACTTCTCCCAAACAGCCTTTGTGAAGGTTCCCTCTTGTATTTTTCTGTCTCCTGTTTCTTTTCCACGAATTTTAATGTGAAAATACCTTGCATATCTGTCAATGTCTAAAAAATAAATCCAAACCCAAAAATAATTAAATAAGCAACAAACAAATAAATTAAAAAAAAATATGACAATCAGGCAAAATAAAAATGCAGAAAAGGAAAGGTTTTTAGAAATGCAAAACTGCTTGTGGAGCGAATAAAAAATCTTCCTTATTTGAATACATGGGTTACCTCCTAAGAAGCACTTGCTTTAACGTCTTCCAGCCGGACGATACCTACATTTAAGCTTAAACAGGGCCCACGCCATGGAAGGGTACATTCTCCACGACTTGCTCCTCAAAGGCCTCATAATAGGGCTTCAAACAATGCCCATTTACCTTGAATTCTTGTTGCGTCTTCAAACTTTGTATTTGGACTGCACCATGAGGAAAAACATTAGTAACCACAAAAGGACCAATCCATTTGGAACGCAACTTACCAGGAAACAAGCGAAGGCGGGAATTATAGACTAACACTTTCTACCCAATGGAGAATGATTTGCCTCGAATCATCTTGTCATGGAAAGCCTTCGTCTTCTCCTTGTAAATTTGGGCGTTTTCATAAGCCTCATGCCTAATCTCTTCAAGTTCATTTAATTGGAGCTTTCTATGAATTCCAGCAGCATCAAGGTCCATGTTGAATGTTTTGACGGCCTAATGCGCCTTGTGCTCCAATTCTACGGGATGATGGCATGGTTTGCCATAGATGAGCCGAAATGGGGACATGCCAAGGGGTGTTTTATATGCCGTGCGATGTGCCCACAACGCATCTTCCAAACGCAAGCTCCAATCCTTCCTTGTTGGCCCAATGGTCTTCTCTAGAATCTGCTTGATCTCCCTATTAGACACCTCGGCTTGCCCACTAGTTTGAGGATGGTAAGGTGTAAAAACCTTATGGTTGACATTGTACTTCCTCAACAACGCCGCAATGGTCCGATTGCAAAAGTGAGACCCTCCATCACTGATGATTACTCGTGGCATTCCAAACCTTGCAAATAGGTTAGTTCTAATGAAATCTGCAACCACTCAAGAATCATTAGTTCGGGTGGCTTTTGCTTCCACCCATTTCGATACATAATCCACAGCAAGTAAGATATAAAGGAAACCATGTGAGGAAGGGAAAAGACCCATAAAATCAATACCCCAAACGTAAAAAATTTCAACATTGAGGATGGAAACCTGCGACATTTGATCCCTTGCACTTATATTTCTTGTTCTTTGACATTTATCACATGTTAAGAAAAAAAATTCAAGCATCCTTAAAGATACTAGGCCAATAGAACCCACATTGTAACACCTTAAGTGATATTCTTTGTGTGCCAAAGTGACCACCACATGCATATGTATGACAAAAGCTTAAAATGGAATGAAACTCAGAATCATGCACACATCGACGAATAATCTGATTCGGGCAATATTTCCACAAATATGGATCATCCCACACATAAAACAATGCGTCATTTCTAAGCTTATCACGTTGGTGTCTAGTGAGAGTGCTTGGAATTTGTTTAGACACCAAAAAGTTTACCAAATCAGCATACCAAGGTTCATTTACCTTAATGGACATCAATTGTTCATCAGGAAACGTTTCAGCAATGGGTAGGGACTCCTCATTATGCATCATACGGCTTAGGTGGTCAGCCACCACATTTTCACTTCCCTTTTTGTCTTGAATCTCAATGTCGAACTCTTGGAGAAGCAATATCCATCGAATTAGCCTTAGCTTGGCCTCCTTCTTGCTTAGCAAATATTTTAAAGCTGCATGATCAGTGAAAACAATTACTTTAATACCAATTAAATATGATCAAAATTTATCTAAAGCAAAGACAACGACAAGAAGTTCTTTTTCCGTTGTGGAATAGTTTAATTGGGCATCATTCAACGTCTGTGAAGCATAGTAGATGACATGCGGCCTCTTTCCTTCCTTTGTCCTAAAACAGCCCCTAAAGCATAATCAGATGCGTCACACATGAGCTCAAAAGGAAAGCTCCAATCTGGTGGAACAATAATGGGAGCCGTGGTCAGCAACTCCTTGAGTTGTTTGAGGATGCCGTGCACTCCTTATTGAAGTCAAATGCCACATGTTTTTAAAGGAGATGGCAAAGAGGTTGGGAAACCTTTGAGAAATCTTTGATAAATCTTCGATAGAAACCTGCATGTCCAAGAAAAGAACGAACCTCTCTAACCGAAGTAGGAGAGGGTAAGTGACGTACAAGATCGATCTTTGATTTATCAACCTCCATTCCTTTTTCAGAGATGATATGTCCTAAAACTATGCCTTGTTTAACCATGAAATGACATTTTTGCCAATTGAGAACAAGGTTAGTTTCAACACATCGTTTTAAGATCAAACTGAGATTATGCAAACAACCATTAAATGAATCACCAAAAACGCTGAAATCATCCATAAAAACTTCAATAATTTTCTCAACATAATCAGAAAATATGCTCATCATGCATCTTTGAAATGTGGTAGGTGCATTACATAAACCAAATGGCATGCGGCGATAAGCAAATGTACCAAAGGGGCATGTGAAAGTGGTTTTTTCTTGGTCCTCAGGTGTTATGACAATTTGATTATAACCAGAATAACCATCAAGAAAACAATAGAAAGCATAACCTGCTAACCTCTCAAGCATTTGATCAATGAATGGCAAAGGGAAGTGGTCCTTCCTAGTGGTGGCATTTAGCTTCCTGTAATCGATACACACCCTCCAACCTGTTTGCATTCAAGTAGGCACAAGCTCATTTTCGGCATTTGTCACCACAGTTACTCCGGATTTCTTTGGTACACATTGAACAGGCAAAACCCAACGACTATCAGAAATAGGATAGATCACTCCACAATCTAAAAGCTTGATTTTTTCCTTCTTCACAACTTCTATCATCGAAGGGTTGAGTCGGCGTTGAGCTTCTTTAGATGATTTAGACCTCTCATCCAAAAGTATGCGATGCATGCAAATGGTGGGACTAATTGCTTTTATGTCGGCCAATGTCCACCCAATTGCTGTTTTGTACTCCCTTAGCACTCTTACCAACTTGTCCTCCTCTTGTGCCATGACTGTGCTTGAGATGATGACGGGCAACGCCTCATCATCGCCCAAGAAAACGTACTTTAAATGGCTTGGCAATGGCTTAAGTTCAAGTGTAGGTGGCTGCACAACTGAAGGAAGTAACTTATTAGTCAAAACTGAAATGGATATTGGGTCCAAAAACTTACCAGATTGTAGTGGCAATGATTCGAGGGCAACCACCATCTCAATTACGTCTTCATTAGGGGGGTATGGCAAAGGAAAAATCATTCATGCCGTGGGGATGTATGGTTACTACTTCATTATTTTGAATGTCCATTCCTCGTGCAATGACCAATTCAAGTGCATTGTCATTCAATTGTTCAAAATGGTCATGCGCCAAAGAAGCAAATACATCAATAGAAAAACATGAGTGATCCTCACTAGGATACTTGATAGAATCAGAAAGATTGAAATTGATAACTTCCCCATCAAATTTCATCGTCAAAGTTCCATTAAACACATCAATCTTAGTACGGGCAGTTTTCATGAATGGCCATCCAAGGAGGATGGGTAATGTAGGGGAGTCGTCCGACTCTTCCATTTCAAGCACGTAGAAATCCGCCGGAAAGATTAAGTGATTAACCTGCACTAAAACATCTCTGATAAGAGCATATTTATGCGACTTAATTGGCTTGTTCTTGTGCATTTACGTTGTGTTTCTTTAGTTATTTTAGTTTTTAAAGTCACTTTTGTGTGTTTTCAGATTCCAAAGCCGAAGTGTGCAAAATGATGTAATTTGGAGCCTTTTGGAGCAAAAGGAATAGATGAATTGAAGACTTGAAGAAATGAGGATTCCTAATTGACGATGGATTCCTAATCACATGAGGATTCCTAATTGAAGATGGATTCCTAATCACATGAGGATTCCTAGAAGAACAAGGATTCCTACTCTAACAAGGATTCCTAATTGAAGTAGGAAAGTTAAGCCAAAGTTTCCTATTTTGGTTTAACCTTTCCTAAGTCTAAAAGCACTTATGTTCCAGCCACTTTGAAGACCTCATACGCACTTTAGGACATAAAACAAAGAATCCTTGCACCATTCAAGGTAGTGCCGCACCTCACATACCATTTCCTTCCCTTTCCTTGCCGTGAGTCCCCTTTCCTTTTCTTTTTAGGACACTATCCCTTTCCCAAACATCCAGCCGCACCACCCTTGCCTTTCCTCTTCCTTGCCGTGCAAGGGAGAGGGTCCTTTCCTGTTTCTTTGCAATTAAAACACATCCCCCTTTGGTTTTAAACCCTAGCCGCACCTCCTAGCCTAATTCCCTTTAGTTTTCTGATTCTATTTCCTATTTAGATAAGTTTTAGACTTAATTTCTGTTTACCTAATTAACCTAGGGTTTTAAATTCCAAAATCCCTTTAAATAAATATCCTTGTGCAGCCACAAAGATCCCCCATTCATCCAGAAACTCTCCATTCACGCCAGAAACCATTATCCACCTTCAGCCGCACCATTCTACCACCATTCACCCAAATTTCTGCCACAAATCACCCCTAGCCGCACCACCCATCAACCCTAAACACTTCCATACGTCCCCCATCCATTCTACATCATTCAATAACCCAAAAACCTGCCCATAGTCTCTGTGCCGCAGCAAAGGAGAGGAAGAAGAAGTACTTGAAGATTCTAGCCGTTCAACATCGAATCGTTGGAATATTTAGGTGTTCTCTTTCTTATATTTACAATGTATAAATCTGTTTTCCTTTGTTTTGTGAACATGAGGAACTAAGCCTTTTGGCTAGGGGATTATTCAATACCATGATTATGCTTGCAAGATGAATTGATTACGTCTAATTGTTATTTCATGAATTGAGAATGCAATTTGCTTAACCGTTTGATTGATGACTTATTTTTGTGTGTTAATTAAGGTGGCCAACTTAGTTTTCATGCAGGAATTTGAAGCTAAAACATAAGGAAGTTTCACCTAATAGTTACAACTTTATGTTTGCAAGTAGTGGAGGTCGCTTATAAACGATCGCGTTAAGTGAATTCTTGGCAAACGTTTCATGCTTTTCATAGTAACAATTGCCTCGTCAATGCTTATAGTTTTCATGAAGCTTAATGATCTTTGATTGTATCTTTATTGTGCTTTTCACGTAAGGAACTTTTAGAGAATGTTTTGAGTTGTTGCATGTGCATTCCCATCCAATTCACTAACTTTAGGAAAACTTGAAGGTTAAAAAAGTGCTATCACAGTTAACCTAGGGCATTGAGATTCATAATTCATTGAAAGAAGCAGTTGGAAATCAAAGTTGAATGCAAGTGTATCATGTGTGGAGAAGAACCCTCTAGTTGATCTATCACCCATCAATTTACTTAACTTTGTCTAAAAATCTGTTTACTTTGTTCTTATTTTGTTTTAATTAATTTCGTCCAAAATCAACCCCACCTTATTTCTTTGAGTCATATTAATTAGAACTTGTCTTAGAATATGTTTTTAGGTGTTTTAGGTCATCAGAAAACCAAAATTCATCCAAGTTGTGTTAGAGTCCCAAAACTGCCCAGAAAGTGGTTTTTAGGCAGTTTTGAGTGTTTGGTTGCTGTTTTGAGTCTCTTAGTTTGTTTTAGTGTTTTAGAGTTTAGTTTTGCATTCTTTGAGTCTGGTTTAGTATTTTAAACTTTGTTTTACAGATTTGAGTCAGTTTAGAGTGTTTTAGCAATCCCTCCTAATCCCCGGTTTAAGAACGATCCCTACTTATCCATACTACAATTGTCAACAAGAGGGTTAATTTGTGTGTTTAGTTATTTTACGCATCAATCTTCCAAAACTCCCTTTGGATAGGCATTAGATCTATTGACCAATTGTATAATCACGCCATCCTTTTTCAATTCGCCTAAGTGCATAGATGCATAGATTGAATAAGGCATGACATTTATAGATGCACCTAAGTCTAACATGGCAGATTCAAACGAGTATTCCTAATTACACAAGGAATGGTAAAACTACCCGGATCCTTGCATTTAGTGGGCAGTTTACGCTGTAAAATAGCTGAGACATTTTCACTTACCTTGACAACCTCCTTGCTTGAAATTCTCTTCCTAGTTGTGCAAAGTTCTTTAAAAAACTTGGCATACCTTGGAACTTGCTTAATTGCATCCAAAAGTGGTATATTGACTTGAACTTTTCTAAACATTTCCGAAATATCCTTTTCAGCCTCTTTCTTCTTTGATTGCATAAACCTACGAGGAAAGGGTACATTTGGAGGAACAACGTTAGAATTAATCAAAATTGGAACTTCCTTACCTTTGTTGGCCGAATTGGATGGTTAAAGAGCTTTTGGGGCCTACGGCAAAGATGTTTCCACCCTTGTCGTAGGGGTGCTTTGCTCCTCCTCTTCAATTATCAACTCTTCAACCTCGTTGGAACGTGAATTGGACGATTGGGGATCAGATCCAACTTGTTTTCCATTTCGCAAACTCATGGTTTTTGCAGATTCAAATCCTCCATTCGGGTTGACAACGGTCGAACTAGGCAACTTACCTTGCTCTCTGAATTGTCCTACAAACTCCGCAATCTGCCCAATTTGCTTCTCCATTTGGTCCACCCTTTTGTCTTGGTTTTGCATTGCTTTGGCTTGATTTTCTTGCCCTTGAGACAAATTAGTGAGTAACTTAAGAAGTGTGTCATTATCTAAAGATGTACCTGAGGTGTTTTGGGCAGGTTGTTGTGGGGCTTGTGTTGGTGCGTATTGCTTGGTATAGAAGCCTGAAGGTTGTTGTCTAAAGCCTCCTTGTTGTTGGGACTGTTGGGGCTCCCTCCACTTGAAATTTGGATGGTTTCTCCAACTTGGATTGTACGTATTAGAATATGGATCATTCATTGGCTGGTTGTGGCCTTGAAATTCAATTTCATTGGCGCTTTCCTATCCACCATTTTCAATCAATTGAGGGCACTTTTCAGAGGCATGTCCTTGGATAGAACACACACCACATACACTTGGTTCTTTCATCCTCATTCCTTTGGCCATCTGAGACACAATGGAAGTAAGATTAGCTAACTGCGATTGAATGTCGGATGTGGAACTTACCTCATTCACTTGCTGCCGTGGCATATCTCTTTGACCAACGCCTTCATATTGTTGAGCATTCAATGCTCGGTTAGCAATTAAGGTCTTGGCAGCCATGTTTTGTCCACCAAAGCTCCTCCCGCTGAGGCGTCTAGCATTTGGCGTTCAATTGGTAGAAGCCTTTCGTAGAAATATTGAAGAAGAAGCTCCTCCTTCATCTGGTGATGTGGACATGAAGCAACAAGGGTTTTAAAACGCTCATAGTAAGTGGGAAAGGATTCACCTTGGTTTTGCTGAATGCCACTAATCCTTTTACGTAGTAGAATGACTCAAGAGGTTGGGAAAAACTTCTCCAAAATTGCCCGTTTCATACTCTCCTATGATGTGACAGTTCTGAGGGCTAGCTCATACAACCAATCTTTAGCCTTTTCTAAGAGAGAAAAGGGAAAAACCTTCATTTTCAGAATGCTCCCATCAACATTCACAGGGGTCATGCTCGAACAAACAACCTCAAACTCCTTCAAGTGTTTATTAGGATATTCCATGGACATCCTATGGAACTTAGGAACGTGATGAAACAAACTTGATTTCAA
Source organism: Malus domestica (assembly GCF_042453785.1). NCBI lineage: Eukaryota > Viridiplantae > Streptophyta > Magnoliopsida > Rosales > Rosaceae > Malus > Malus domestica. The sequence continues at coordinate 18,487,695 of NC_091677.1, read as the reverse complement.
TTCGAACTCGTCCGTCTTCCCTAGGGCAGCCAGGGGGTATTGGATGCATAGGGGAGCGGCATTGTCCAATCCCGAAGTAGAAAGCTCCTTGATTGTTCGATTGTCCGCTGCCATGTTGGGATCTTCCTCTTTTTCTTCAAGTGAATGTTCTTCAAACTCAGGTTCAGGAATAGGTGGGTCACGATCTTGCTGATTCCTATTCCTTCTCAAAGTCCTCTCAAAATCGTCATCAAAGTCCAAGATATGCTCATGAATCGGATGAGAACTTCGAGTCATAAACTAGTACCTAAAACAAGAAAACAAACAAGGTCAGTAACTAATGTAAAAACACACGAAAATAAACGAAAAAGAAATAACAAGGGATTAGCAACAACGGCGCCAAAAATTTGATGCGAAAATTATCTTAACACACAAATTAAACCCTCTTGTTGTCAATTGTAGTAAAGAATGTAAGTAGGGATCGTTCTAGGCCGGGGATTAGGAAGGATTGCTAAAACACTTGAAACTGACTTAAAAACGTAAAATTAAGTTTAAAACACCAAACTAGACTCAAAAGATGCAATACAAACTAAAGAGACTCAAAACTAGTTTAAAAGACTCAAAACTGCTTAAAACAATGAATTAGACTCTAAATTGACTCTAAGGATGGTTTTGGACGAAATTAGGTTCTAACTCGACTTAAGACACTTAAAAACACAAATCAAAACAAATTTTGACTAATAAAACACTTTAAAGTAAAGGGGGATTTGATTTTGACGAATTTGGAAACAAAACAAACAGATTGTAAACTAAAATAGATTTTGGACAAATTTGAGTAAATTGAATGGATAGAAGGCTAGCTAGAGGGTTCTTCTCCACACAAGACACACTTAAAAACACAAATCAAAATAGATTTTGACTAATAAAACACTTTAAAGTAAAGGGGGATTTGATTTTGACGAATTTGAAAACAAAACGAACAGATTGTAAACTAAAACAGATTTTGGACGAATTTGAGTAAATTGAATGGATGGAAGGCTAGCTAGAGGGTACTTCTCCACACAAGACACACATGCACATAAACCAATTTTCAGTTGTTCTTTCGATAAATCAAGAAACTCAACACCCCAGGTTAATTAAGTCCGCTTAAATTAACTTTCAAGTTCTCCTTAAGTTATTGAATTGGATGGGAAAGCGCATACAACAATTCAAGCATTCTTTAAAAGTCCTTTACGTGAACAGCACAATAAAGATACAATCGAAGATCATTAAGCATTATGAAAACTATAAGTATTGACGAGGCATTCATTACTATGATAAGCATGAAACTCCTGGCAAGAATTCATTTAACGCGATCGTTTATAAGCGATCTCTACTACTTGTGAATATAAGTTTGTAACTATTAGGTGAAACTCCCTTATACTGTAGCATCATATTCATGCATGCAAACTAAGTGTGCACTCTTAATAAACATACACAAATAAGTTATCAATCAAGCAGTTAAACAAATTGAATTCACAACTTATGAAATCACAACTGAAGGTAATCAAATCATATTGCAATTATGAACATGGTTTCGAATTCCTCCCTTGCTAAGGGGGGTTTAATTCCACATACTTACAAAGCAAAGATAAACAAATGTAGATATTGAAAACAAAAGAAAGAAAACACCTAAACGCTCCAACGATCCAAGTTGGACAGCATGCACGTCCAAGCACTTTCCTTCCCTTCCTTTGCTACGGCATAAGGTGTTGGTGAGTGTTTGAAGGTTTGGTTGTATGGAGGAATGGATGTGTTTGGATGAAAGTTGTATTGAATTGGGGATGAATTCTCAAGCAAAAACTGAATGTAATGGCTCCCACACACACTTCCTTTTGTAGAGGAAGTGCACGGCATGGAGGGATGGATGGTGGTGTGAGCAATGATTCAAAGGTGAAAGTGAAGTAATGATGCAAAACATGGGGGGTGAAATGGAGTGGTGTAACAGCTATGAATGCAAGTGGGGAACATGAATGATTGTGCACATGGTAGATAAAGGAAATGGAGGTGGAATGGTGCAGAAATGAGTCATAGGTGCAGGTGGATTCATGATGCACGACATGGGCAAGGAAAGTGAAGGAGTGGTGCATTAATGAGTGCATGTAGTGGAGGTGAAAGTGAATGAAATCTGATGGGTGAAGGGGACAAGGGATGTGCACCACTTAAGTGCAATGATTAAATGTAATGGTGCATGAAAACAAAAAAATAATGAAGGGGACAAGGGTGAGTGTTGTGGTAATGAATGAATGCAGTGGTGTATTTTCTGCCCATGTCGTGCCTTTCCTTTGACCATGTGTGTGTGTTTCCTTTGCCCATTTGCACACACATGTTCCTTATCATTTCAACCACAAAACAAACACATTTTCTGCCCTCCAACCTGTCCATGCAGTTTGCATGTGTGTGAATGTCATCCTTGCATGTGTGTGAGCTGTTTGATGTCTCATCCCTTTGCATGTGTTTGTGCTGTCACCTTTGCACAAAAATATCCTCACCTTGCCGTGGTTTGCATGTGTGTGTGTTGTCCATGTTTACCTTTGCATTTGCACACACACATCTTGATCATATCAGCCACTAATCCACCTATTTTCTGCCCATGCCAAGCTGTCCATGTGTGCTTTTCTCTTTGCCCATGTGTGTGTGTTTCCGTGGTTTCATTTGCACACACATATGCTGATTTCCAGCCTTCTAATCTTCAAAAACGTCCATCCTCATGTCTCCATGCTTGCATTATCCAATCTTGGCTAAAAAATGCTCCAACATGCACCAAAATGCACTTTCTTGCCAATTTTGTTATTAGGACCTACAAACACACGAAAATAGCTTAAAAATACATAATTGACTAAGAAATAACAACATAAATGCACAAGAACAAGCTAACTAAGCCGCATAAATATGCTCCTATCATGTGTGTGGTACAAAAGTCACCAATCAAAACTAAGGAGAACACTTAGTTCTAATTGGGTCTAACAATAAAGGAATAATGCAAGTTGGAACCCCTTAACATGCATAACACACACCACACTCAAGTCCAAGGGTATAACTGTTATTTCACATCGTCGAAAATTAAATATTCGGAAGGGGTTGTGACATCCACTATTGGAGTTATGCCCTAAAAGCCAATTTATATATTAACTCCATAATATTAGTTAATAAAAGGGCAAGTTTTATTCATTCAGGAGTTTGCCTTTATACATAGTGATAATATATTATGAATGATGGTACATAGGAGTTAAGGTATGGAAGTAATGTCCTAAACGAGGTTAGGGCAATGAGACTTGTATTCCATAGCCACTTAATCTCTAAATAAAGTTTCTAGCCGTTTGGAAAGTCAACTAGACACTGACTATCCGGAATGGCCGATGTATATTGCATTAAGGTTAGCATGGTCACATGCTACGCATGTTAGACAATGAGACTTGTCTGTTGCACATGTATGAATGTACATGAATGCACAAGAAGGAATTTATCGCCTTCTAGTAATTGTCCAATAGAAAGAGCCCTTGAAGCCACTTGAAATCCATCCAGAAATCTTCAGCTGAAGTACTTGTTGATCAAGTTATGTTTGTAAGAATTGCTTCAACATAGGATGCATCATGGTGATCATAGATTAATACATGTGAATTGACATAAATGCATATTGTGGAGCCAAAAATAATCACAAGGCGACATATGGATCTTTGGATAGAAAAGGACAAGAATACCCTTGAGGCACATCAGAGTTCCTACGCGTGAGTAGTGGGCAATCATCTTTCAACCAAGTCAAAAGTGCCCAAAATAGGTAACAATTCAAAGCCTATTTCATCCATCCTCATCAAATCCTTTCTACAAGGTAATTCCCAAAACATTCCTTTTAAATTATGTTAATTGGCTAATTAATAGATTTATTACCTAATTAATCTATTAATAGCCAATTAAACCACCAATTAAACCCAAAAAACACACATAAGGTCGGTCACCTTCTCTCCCAAAGGGGCTGGCCATGCCTTATAATTTCTACCTCATTTTCCTTTTTTATTAGCTAATCAATTAGGCAAACATTCTATTAATTGACTAATTGATTAGCTAATTATTCCATAACTCCCAAATTAAACACAAATCAAGAACCTAGCCCACAAATGGAGCTAGGGGGCCGGCCCTCTCTCACCCAAAGAGGCCAGCCACTCTCTTATTTAAACCCTTTCATTCTCCTCAAAGTTCACTTCCAATTCTCTAGCAAAATTCTACAAAATTCTCTAAACACTTTCCCTCAAATTTTTAACTTTGGCATCAGAGTTTCTTCGGCCAAAGCCCCCCCATTCATCATGGGTGTGTGAGGCTCTTGGCCTTGACCTAATATGTTATTTGTTTTGTAGGTGCAATTTTGTCCAAGATCAAGGAGGAAGAAGTTTGCATCCACAAATTGGTGCTTTCATTGAGAGTTGAGTCCCCCACTCGTAGAAGACTCTCACATCCAAGGTTTTTCTATTTTCTTGTCCATTTGTAGATTTTTCGTACGTTTTTATTATTAGAATTTTTTATTTGCAAAAATTGTTTGATAAAACGTAAAACAGAAGTACAATAGCTAGAAATTTAGAAAATTCAACAAGTGAAAATTCCAATATTCAAGAGATAGGACCGCAGCGATCCACAAGGCTAAATGTGACAATAAGTGGAGCGGCACCACCACAATGAGTTTCCACCACGGGAACCACATCGGTGGCTACCCTTGGCGAGGTCTATGGTGTCACCACCATGACCCAATCCTTGCCATGTAAGCAAGCCCAAGCCGTGCCATCTAAGGCCCACAGCACCAAAGCCACTGCCCAAGCCATGTCACTCCAAGCCTAACTCGAACCCAATGCGTTGCCAAGCTGAGCTCTAGCCTTGCACCCACGTGTGCCACATACCGAGCAGCCCACTCCCATGGCCCAACCTGCTCCCGCCGAGCAGCCCATCTCGTGGCCCAACCTGCTCCCACAGCCCAGTCTGCTCCTGTGGGCTTCCAAGCAGCCAAAATCGATCAAGATTAGTTCAACCGTCCCGGTTCCAAATTTCTGGACCGACGATCGAATTGGGAGCATTTTCACCACATTTTTTTTACGGTTTTGACATTTCCTAACTCAAATCTCGCACCCGGAGTCTACCACACTTCCCCTGCTTAAGGAGACCCATTCGTTCCAAGCTATTCCAACCTAAAAGGAGGACAATACTTGTCTCGACAAGTCATAGAGTTGACGAGCGGCCTTGCACAACAGACGACCTTGGTGAACTAGCTCTTGCAGCACACCAAGATGTAACATGCCCCAAACAAGGTGTTTTGAAGTAGGACAAAAGCAGACAAAGAACCTCTCTAGCGGCATTTCGGCAAACAGCCACTAGACTAGCCACGAACTGAGCGTCCGAGCAGTGTACGTTCCGATTAGGCCCTCAAGATAGCGTATACTCCAGTCCGCGGAAGAGAGTGCACTCTCGACTAGGCCCACAGATGAGTATACTTTCACAGTTGGGGTCACACTTCGATAGTCAACATGAGCAACCTTGCAAGCGAAGTGTTCATTCGCGGTTAAGCCCTCAAAGAGCATTATCCACCTCATTTCGAAGTAGGCAGCATAATGAACGGAGAAAAGTAGTCACTTAATCTAGCTCAAGTTCAACCGGCAGCCTGCGAAGAACTCAGTTACCTGCTAAGAACTCACCACATGCATCACATCTACGACATTGACGAGCAAAACACATAGAAGAGCTCTGCTACCCCAACAAAGACTAATTCAGGAAGAAGTAGAGACACTCTTGACCAAGCGATTGCACAATTTCCAACGAAACGAGGTCACCGATGAGGCATTATGACAAAACATGACCAGCATAAGCAGGTCACCCTTCAATGACGAGATCGAGCAGGTATAGCCTCCACGTGAGTTCAGCATGCCACATTTCACATCTTTCAAAGGGAATGAAGACCCAGAGAGACGCAAGATATTCGCCACCACTCTACAAGAAGAGGTGCAAGATTGGTTCAACACCCTGCCGCCACAATCCATCTGGAGTTTTTACGAACTTTCTTTGGTTTTTACCGAAGAATATTCATCCTATCGCTTGATAAAAAAGAAGTCCAACCATTTGTTCAACGTGAAGAAGAACCTAAAGGAGTCGCTTCGCGACTATGTGAAGAGGTTCAAAGCAGAGAAGGCAAGGATAGTCAGATGCAATGACTCGATAGCTAGAGCAGCCTTCCAAAAAAGACTTCCAGCATACCATCCGCTATTCGAAAAATTGATCATAAAAGAAGATCTAACACTGGCAGACTCTTTCGCTTTAGAAGAAAAGCATGCACTTTGGGACGAGGCTTACCAATGCACATTCTACTATCTAAACAGAAAGTAGGGGATGACTTATTCGCATGCTTGACGGTATCTAAAGCACTAATAAGCTCTACCATCATGCCAGAAGAGCTGGGGGCCCGACTACCTGTATTCCACAGTTCAAAAGCTCTCCTCGATGCTATCAAAAAATCAAAAGCTAACTTTGGCGATAGTTGTTGCAATCGGAAACTCAAGTTTTACCTTTAAACGCATGCAGTCATCCTCATGATGCACTATTCCGCCCAATCCAGACGTGCGACGATAAAGGCGTAGACCCTAGCGGATGCAAACTTTTCTGACGAGCACAACAACTTGGCCCAAAAAATACGCCAAGGGCAGACGAACACTGGAAGGACATACTAGGAAACAACTTTTGACCTAGTTGTCCCAAAAGATTCTACATATAAGCAACATGTACCGGCAGTTAAGCACCGTTTTTTGCTACGTGTCACACGACCTCAACTAACCCTTGCTCCATAATTCAACTCTAGAGTGGCCCAATACTGGCAATTGAGCATCTCCTGTTGCGTGTAACATGGCCCTAGCTCCACGACTCCCTACTACGTATTCCCGATGCAACAGAGCAGACCAACGGCACCTTGGAGTTAGCCAAACACGCCCTAGCAACGCCTGCTCCACCCGATAGAGTCTTCTAGCATTTACATGTCCACGGCACATCCAACTATAAAGATTCAAGAGCAGGCGTAGTCTTTGTCACCCACACAGTTTGATGTCTGAGCAGGAGGTCACTCTAGGCTTAAAAGCATCCAACAACACAGCAGAATACAAGACCCTACTAGCAGGCCTCCGACTAACAAAAGACTTGGCGTTGAAAAAGCTTGCATTTCATTCTAATTCCCAGCTAATAACTAGCCAGACTGTTTGAGGCGTTTCAAACATACACCTTCACCCTCAACCAGCTAATAACTAGCCAGACTGTTTGAGCCGACTTAGGCTCTGTCCTCGACCACTAACTCAAACGCTCTATTCTGGTAGAGTATCTAGATAAACCAAGCATAGAGGCGAAGCTAGCAGCCAAGGTGTCACAGGTTAGTACAACTCCAAATTGACAAGATTCCATTGTAGACTACCTGGTCAATGGCACATTCCCCATGAAAATATTGGAGTCTAGGAAGCTCCAAATTAAGGTTCTAAGCTTGCATACTACATGTGGAACAACATTCTCATATGAAAATCCTACACTGGACCACATCTCCGCTGCCATGCGCCTCCCGATAACTTGAAGGTTCTAAGCTTAATCCACGAAAGCATTTGTGGAAATCCCTTCAGAGGTCGATCTTTAGCATAGAAGGCTCTTAACGTAGGCTACTACTGGCCTACCATGCACCAAGATACTAAGGACTTACACCTACAGACGAATCCTTAGCCGGTACTAGCGCTACAAGCTGGTTAGTACTTGCCAACACTACAAGCCGGTACCAGCACTGCCTGCCAACAAGCTACACCCACAGACAAATCCTTAGCTATTCATGTAGTGGGCAATCAACTTGGTAGGACCTATGCCACCTGCTACTAGGGGTAGAGGCATCATGATCGTGGCAACTAATATTTCACCAAATGGGTAAAAGTAGTGCCCAAGACGACCACGACTCAGACGGACACAGAGCACTTCATATAGAGGAACATCATTTGCCGATTTAGCATCCCTTAGTCCATCGTGATAAGAGCATAATTATGCGACTTAGTTAGCTTGTTTCTTTGCATTTAGTGAGTTAGTTTCTGTTTATTATAGTGATTTAAGCTATTTTCGTGTGTTTGTAGGTCCAATTGTCAAAAGTGGCAAGAAAAGGCAATTTAGAGCATTTTAGAGTAGTTTTGGACTGGGAATGGATAGCATGCGTATGGAGCATAATGGATGGATGTTTTTGAAGTTTAAAGAGGCTAAAAATGTGCTACAAATCTGGAAGAATTAAATCAAGACTTGGAAGATAAGGAATCAGCAAAAAGGAATGAACATTATCTTAACCAACCTTATTGTAGACATCGAAATTTCGATGAAATAAGTGTTGATCAATAATTAAAATTTCAATGTTCACGTGTCACATAAATTTTACACATAACATGTGACTCAAGGAGAAATTGAGAATCATCAGAAAAGTCATCAAACATAACACGTGTCAACACTTGGCAGAAATGATTTATTTCATCTGATTATTTAAATCCAAAAATCAAGTTTTGGAATTCTATAAATAGGAAGCCAAGGCATTCATTTTGGGACCAATTCATAACCAATTCACATCACACTAAAGTCTTGAAGCCTAGAAACTCTAAAGCTCTCAAGCAAATCCCGAAGAATCAAGTAAGCCCTCTTCGTTTTCGTCAAAATCCTCCTTCAAGATCAAGCCCCAACGACCCTTGAAGAAACTTTCACTAATTCAAGATCAAGCCCCAATGGCCCTCGAAGAAAGTGTTCATCATTCATCATCCGTTTATCCTAAAGATCAAGCCCCGACGGCCTTTTGGATCAACAACATCAAATCTACCCATTACAAAGATAGAATCAGAGGCTAAATTTGTAGAAAAGATTGTAACCCTTAAATCATTAATACAAATATTATTTTGTACACGTGTTCTTGTCTCGTTCATCACAGGAATTCTCGTGTTTACACTTATCTTATCCAACATTATCCAAACTAACCTTATCTTATCATATCCTATCATAATCTTATCCTACCTTAATTCCAGCTGCAAAGGGGAATTATTTTCAGATTGGGATACCTAAAAACCTAGTTCTAGAAGCCACATCCTTTTCCTAAAAATGTGTTGCATAGGCCCCTATCATATCTTCTAGAAACCTACCACAACACCCCATTTCTAGAAGATTTGTGTCGAACTCCCTATCCCTTTCTCCCTAGGAATCTGTCATGCCAAATCCTTCTCCTCTACAACCTTTGTGCCATGCCCTAGCCCTATATATATACCAGTGTTACACCATTCAAAGAAACACACACATAAGAGCCTAAAATCAGAAAAATACACAATTGTGCGACTGCTTTGCAAGGAAGGAGGGAGAGAGAGCTTTGTGCCATGCCTGCCATCCAAGGCCATTGGAGTGCTGGAGCGTTTTTGGGTTCTTTCTATCCTTAGTTTTAGTTCAATGTTTAAATTAGATTGTCTTTGTTTAATTGCAAACATGAGGAACTAATTTCGTTTTAGCTAGAGGATAATTCAAAGCCATGAACATATGTGTAATATGAATTGATTACATCCGGTTATGATTTCATAAGTTGTGAATGCAATTTACTTATCTGTTTGATTGATAACTTATTCTTGTGTGTTGATTAAGGATGCATACTTAGTTTGCATGCATGAATTTGATACTAAAATATAAAGGAGTTTCACCTAATAGTTATGAACTTATATTTGCAAGTAGTGGAGGTTGCTAGTCACGATCGTGTTAAGTAAATTCTTGGCATGAGTATCATGCAGTTCATAGTTATGAATGCCTTGTCAATCAATGCTTATGATTTTCATAGAACTTAATGATCTTCGATATGTATCTCTATTATGTAGTTCAAGTAAGGAACTTGATAAGAATAATTTGGTTGCGACACTAAGTCCAATTCAATGAATTTAGGAAAATCTGACGGTTAACTTGGGGCGTTGTCATTCATGGTTTATAGGAAGAATAACTGGAAAACGATTTGTATGCATATGTGTCATGTGTGGAGAAGGCTAGCCATTCACCCATTAAAACACCCGATTTCGTCCAAAGTTGTTTAGAGTCTTTAATTCTGCTTGCTTTTACTTTAAATTCGTCAAAAACCACTTCGCCTTTTATATTTCGTGTCTTTTAGTTAGAATATGTCCAAACTGGTTTTTTTTTAGTGTTTTGAGTCAACATAAGTTAGAATTCGTCCATACATATTGTTTTTAGTCTTTTTAGTTTAATTTTTGTCCAAACTTCCCTTTGGTTCCTGTTTGAATCAATTTAACTTAGTTTGTGTGTTTTAAGTCAGTTTAGCCTATTTTGAGTAGTTTAAGTTTAGTTTTCTATTTTTGAGTCTAGTTTTGTGTTTTTGAGTTAAATTTGTGTAGATTAACAGCCCTCCTAATCCCCGGCCTAGAACGATCCCTACTTACACATACTATAACTATCAAAAGAGAGTTTAATTTGTGTGCTAGTTTATATCACATCACATTGTCACCGACAATGGCCCATAATTCATGGGCAAAGACGTGGCGAAGTTTTTCCAAAAGTATGGCATCAAGTAGCACATGTCCATGCCGAGATATCCTCAAGGCAATAGGTGGGCCAAAGCATCCAACAAGATGATCCTCAACTGCCTCAAGAAATCCCTCGCAAACAAGAAGGGAAAATGGCCTGACGAACTCCCTAAATGTCTATGGGCATATCGCACCACTAAAAGAGGAGTAACCGTTGAGACTTTTTTCTCTTTGGCATTTGGCTTAGAAGCAATCATTCATCCCAATGTCATAAAGCCAAGTATAATCGCTTTACTACTAAGCATTGAGCAGAACAGTAAGAAGATGGCCACAAGCTTAAATCTGGCATAGGAAAAGTGCGAACAGACCATCACCCGCATCGCAACCTACCAACATCAGCACCTTTCCCGTTACAACAAAAGGGCCAAGATCCAACAGTTCCAACCCGAAGATCTAGTCTTAAGAAAATCCTTCATCACTGCCCACAGAAAAGGCTCCAAAAAGATGGATCTTATCTCGGAAGGTCCGTACAAGATTAGCAGAGTAAGTGAAAAAAGTAATTACACCCTCGCCACCAAGAAACAAAAAAAAGATCAAAAAACAGTGGAGTGCCTACAATCTGAGGAAGAATTACGTGTGACCTCCCACTATATCAAATCCCAAAGACTCAAGCAACTCGATGGGCACCACCTCACAAGCCGATGACTATCTAGTTTTTATGCAGTTCCTACCTTATAGCTAAGTTCTCGTTCGTTTCACTCATTTTTTTAATGAGGAATTCAGAAGTAATCACAACTCAGCTCGGATGCATGCTTACAACAACTGTTCACTCATGCACTTCAAAAGAAGACCGCGACCTTCTTAGGGACTCATCGCAGGATTGCGCCCCCAAGGGGCCAACCATATGTTGGAAATGTGCCCTAAAACCAATCATATGATGATACTTTACGGACATTTCACATGTTAAACTAAAATAGTTTAATATCAAGGGCAAAGATTATTGTTTTAAGCTGTCTCATATAAATGTTATATGCTTAAACGATAAGTCCAAAGAATATGTAATTAGGAGAATGTAATTTAAATAAGTGAGATTCATGAGACCATTCTCTTTCGTATACTTATCCTAAACGTTCCTGATCATAGGATTGCCAATTGGGCATTGACAGTCCGTTAAGATCAGTACGTGCTATGTCTTCTCTTAGGAAGAGTGGCTAGTCTCAAGTCATTGGTGTGATTGACACCAAGACAAGCATGTAGGTGCTCAATAGAGAATGATTTCACTGAACACGATCAACGATGAGTTCTCATACTCATGTCACATGAGAACTCATGGTTGAGATAATGCAAAGTAGTCCTTTGACCTGAGGCATCATAGTTGTCTTGTGGTTAGGTCCTTGATCTTTGACTATGTCAAAGTCACTCCATCAGAAGGTGTCCACGGCATAGTTGGGGTTAAGCCATTTAGCCATGGAGGCAAGTAAATGCGCAACAAGGGATCTATAACCTTCAAACCGTTTGAGGGAGAATACTCTATGATATGATTAAAAATCTCTGGCCAGAGTATGAATGAGATTTAGGAAGTCGTTCCAAATCACATTCAAGGTAATCATATAAGTAAGAGAATCATATTGGATAGAAGACATGAATAAACTATCAAACCAAACAATGTGGTCAAGAGTATTGTATTAGAGAAATACCGTATTGCATTGTAATCCTAAACTGAATAGGTTCTCCACCTCTTCTGATTAGCTTGGGTAACCATGACATACTGCTAGGTGTCACTCATGGTTTGTGGAAGCCTTAAACGTGTATAATCACTAAAGGGAGAATTGAAAGTAAGTTTCAATTCATAATCGATGTGAAAGAGTTCTAATCGCCCACTGCCTCGCTAAAAGGAACCTAATGGATCGTACACCGTGTAAGGTAGAGATTGAAGAAATAACGGAGATGAGTAAGGATAATTAAATGGTTTAACTATTTATGGCAAAGATTAATTAATATGTTTATTAATCAAACGAATAAAGTTCGTTAAAGACCTCGGGTTAGTTTTGGGCTGCAAGGCCCAATGGGATTTGAATGTCAAGCCCATTAACTCAAGTTGTATGACAACTTGAATAAACAAAGGGCTTGAAAGCCCAATAAACCCTTAAGGCCGGCCAAATAGAGGAGGGTAGTAAACTTGCTTTAATTGCAAGTTTGCCACTCCATTGTTAGGTGGTATAAAGGCAACTTTATAGCTATTTCATCTTTAGGGTTTTCTTTTAGGAAAGGATGAGAACACAATGCTCTCCATTTCTCTCTAAGAGGCCGGCCCCCCTTGGAGGAGATTAGCTAGCAATCTCTCATCCTCCAAGGTCACTCATCTCTTCTTCAAGTCCCTCCTTGGTGTGGAAAAATTAGAGGTTCTCAATTTTGGGAACTTGGAGAATCCTTTCTACCATCCTCCTCCAAGAAATCGATGGAACTAAGAAGCAAGGAATGAAGGCCCTCTCCTTGGGTGATTAGCCTTTGCTTATGCAAAGAGGAATCAACAAAGGTATAAAATATCTCAACTCACCATGTTCTTGAGTTGAGTCTTAGTTCACATTTCTACTAGGCTTTGAATTTCATGGGTAATGTTTTGTTTTGAGTGCATACAAGCATGATTCCGCCTTTAAATGTTAATTGCATGCAATAGATGTTGCTCAAATGAACATGTTTTTCCACAAAATTTCCTTCACGTGGTATCAAGAGCCTAGGTCTAGTAGTTGGTGAATCCTTTTGGGTTTTGTAGTTCATAGTCTTTGATTTGAATGTTGTAATTGTTACAAGCTTTATTCTTGCTTCTTTGAATGTAAATTTTGTTAGAAAATTTGCCATCTGAAATGTTGTAGATGTAGTTCATATGAGCATGAATTTTGGAGCTAAAATTTGGTGCCATGTTTTTGGGGAAATTCGGCCAAATCCAAAGGGTGATTTTTTGGGTTCATGTTTGTCTTGTTAAAAGTGTTTTAAAGTGACTTTAGAACCCCTAAGTACCCTAGGATGTTAACCCCATTTTGAGTAGTGAAAATTTGAGTTTTATTGAGTGAAAATGTTCATGGAACTCTTATGGGTTTTCATGGATGTTCTTCATTGTTCTTGATGTTCTTACCAAGAACAAAAAGTTTGGTGTTTTGATTCAAAGTTTTTGGTTGATTTCATAAAGTCTTTATTTTGTGTTGGTTGGTGTGATTTTTTCAAATTTTGAAAAGTGATTGAAATTTGAAAAGTTGAAAATTGAAAATGTGTTTGAATTTTTGTATATTGGTACTTCTCTTACACACCAACCCATCACCCACTTGTTCAACTTGCAAGACTTTATGACTTTGCTTTTCATCAAAAATCAACTCACACACCATCACTCACACTACTCCAAAACCGGCCACCCTACAAGTAGGGTACTTTTGGGGATTTTATGCAATTACATAAAGTTTTGATACTTTTGTGTATTTGTAGTTTGACCCAAAAGTTTACGTTTTTACGTAAATGCCCAAAATCACTAAAGGACAAATTGTTTTGTTCCTTTAATGAAGTTTTTGAATTTGTTGAAATTTTTGGGTTCTAGTTGTAATTACATGAAGTAGTGGACTTTTGTGTTTTTACAAAGTGACCTCAAAAGTTTATGTTTTGCAATATAGCCCAAAAAGTTGAGGTTATTGCTTTTCGGCCTAAATTATGTTGAGAACAAAATGGTTTTGTCTCTTTAAATGAGAATTGGATTTTCATTTCATTTAGCTCCATTTAAATCAATTCTATGGATACAAAAACCAAATGACAATGTTGCATTCAAGTTTAATTAGTTAAAGCGTTAATTAATTAAAGGGTGATTATGAACCTAAGCCTACGATAATTGAGCTATGTGAAAGGCCGTCTCAAATTTGTTTGAACCATGGGAATGTGTAGATTAGATTTTGGTTGTAATTTGATATGATCAAATATTGTAAAAGAGCATAAGCTCTTCTTTACTATGAAGTAATTTGTTCAAATGTTGTAAAAGAGCATAAGCTCTTCTTTACTTTGTGAAGGAAAAAATTGTCCTAGCTAAGAACATGTAAGAACATTTGAATACACATGCAAACTATTAACACATTAAAGTAGGCATGCATTAAAAAACAATTCATAAAACCCATGACTTTCAAAGCCTAGTATATGGTGAACCAACAAACTCGTTAACATCATTTAAAGAGAAGGTAAGATTTAGAGTTTCTTTACCCTTGAAGCTCATCCTTGATTACACAAGGGATTCACCCAAGTGGAGGGCCTTCAAGTCACCTCTTTGCTCCTTGGATTTTCCTTGTGATTTTCCTCCTTTTAGTGCTCCTTTGCTCCTTGATAGGAGCATATTTATGCGCCTTAGTTAGTTAGTTCTTATGCATTTATGTTGTGTTTTCTTAGTTAAGTTAGTCTTTTAAGCTATTTTCATGTGTTTTCAGGTTTTAAGGACAAAGTAAGCAAAAGGATGCAATTTGGAGCATTTTGGAGCAAAACTGGGCTAGAATGAAGTTCATGCATGTGAAGCACAAGGGATGGACGAATTTGAGGGATTGAAAAAGCTAGGAATGTCTTTTTGAAGTTGAAGAATTGAAGATACAAAGTTTCCTAGTTGAAGTAGGAAAGGGCTTAAATGTAGGATTCCTAAATGAAGAAGGATTCCTAATCAATGTAGGAGTCCTAATTTAAGATGGATTCCTAGACGTATGAAGTTTTCTACTCAAGCAAGTATTCCTACGTGAAGAAGAAGAGTTAAAGCCAAAGAATCAGCTCAAGTGAAGGAATCTTATCCAAAACCTCATCCATAACCTTATCTTAGCTTATCTTATCCAAACAAACTTATCCTATCCTATCTTATCCTAATCCTAAACTACCCATATTTCAGCTACAAGGGAGGGTTTCTAACTAGATTAGGAGGCTTAAAATCAGATTTCTAGAAGACCTAATCTTGTCCTACAAAGATGGCGCCTAGAACCTTTCTAGAAGCCTAAAAATCTGCCTTGTATTTCTTTCTAGAAACAACCCTTTGTGCCGCATCCTATGTCCTATTTCCCTTGGGATTTCTAGAAGCCTTATCATCTCCTAGCTTTGTGCCGCACCTTATCTCCCATTCCTTTTTGGATTTCTGACTTGTTTTCCTTATAGGATTGTATGTTATTGTCCTATGCAGATTAGACCTTTAAAACCTTGTCCTTTGCTACCTAGGAGTTGGGATTTTCAGCCTATAAATACCACCTTATGCCGCACCATTCATTCAACCACTCTCTACCATATTTTCACTACACCATTCACCCAAAAAACCCCTCTTGTGCCGTGAGTTTTGCAAGGAGAAGAAGGAAGAAATCTGGAGCCGTGCATGCCATTCAAGGAGCTTGGATTGTTGGAGCGTTTCTAGGTGTTTTCTATCTTTATGTCAATGTTTAGATTTATTTATCTTTGTTTATTTGCGAACATGAGGAACTAATTTCTTTATAGTTAGAGGGGAATTCAAAGCCATGATCATATGTTTTATATGACTTGATTTCCTCCAGTTATGATTTCATGAATCGTGAATGTGGTTTACTTATCTATTTGATTGATAACATGTTTATGTATGTTAATTAAGGATGCATACTTAGTTCGCATGCATGAATTTGACGCTAGAGTATAAGGGAATTTCACCTAATCGTTATTAACTTATATTCATAAGTAGTAAAAGTCGCTAGTCACGATTGTGTTAAGTAAATCCTTGGCAAGAGTAACATGCGTATTCCATAGTTATGAATGCCTCGTCAATGTTTATGATTTCCATTGAACTTAATGATCTTTGATATGTGTCTCTATCATGCGTATTCCATAGTTAGGGTCCTTGATAAGAATAATTTGGTTGTAATGCGTATTCCATTCAATTCAATGAATCTAGGGAAATCTGAGAATTAATTGGTGCAATCTAGTTAATTTGGGACATTGTCATTCATGGTTTGTTGAAAGAGTAACTGGAAATCGAGTCGTATGCATATGTTTCATGTGTGGAGAAGAAACCCTCTAACTAGCCTTTCACCATTCTATTTCATCAAAATCGTTTTTGTTAAAGTTTGTTTTCAAAGTTTATGTTTTAAATTACAATTTTCGTCAAAACCAAACCCCTTACTTTTAAGTCTTGTTTTTAGAGTCAAAACTTGTTTCTTTTAAGTCTTTTGAGTCTTTGAAGTCCTATTTTCGTCCAAATCACTTGTTAGGTCTAGAATTGAGTCTTTTTGGTTGTTATTTGCTGTTTTGAGTGTTTTGAGTTAGTTTTGAGTCTATAGAGTCTAGTTTAGTGTTTTTTAGTCTTATTTGTGTTGATTAGCATCCCTAGTTAATCCCCGGTCTAGAACGATCCCTACTTGCATCATTACTACAATTGTCATCAATAGGGTTTAATTTGTGTGTCAACATAATTTTCACATCACTCCTTTGAGGATTTGAGGATTTGTTCTCCAAAAACATCAAAAGCTTGATGTCTCTAAGTCTCCACACCAAGGATGAAGTGTGAAGATGAAATGGATGACTTAGAGAAGAAAAGATTGCTAGCTAAATCCCCTCTAAGTGGCCGGCCTCTTTAGAGAAAATGAGAGAAAGTGTTTCACCTCATTTCACCAAGAAAAACCCTTAAATGAAAATAAAGCTATAAAGTTGCTTTTATACTTTATTACAAGCGAGTGGCAAACTTGTAATTAATCCAAGTTTGCATCATCCACCCTAATGGCCGGCCATATTAATGTTATTGGGCTATATGCCCATTTTGTTTTAGTTGTCATACAACTTAAACATAATAGGCCTTGTGGACCAAAACACTTTTGGCCGCTTAAACCCAAAACCAACATATAAGCCCAATACGAACATTTCGTATAATTAATTAACTAATTAATTAACCTTGACCATTCTTCAATTAAACCATTTAATTGCTTATCCATTTCATTTAATTTCTTCACATACATCCTTACTCGGTGTACGATCCATTAGGTTCCAATTAGCGAGGTAGTGGGCGATTGTTACTCTTAACGATCGATTGTGAATTGAAACCACATTTCAATTCTCCCTTGATGATTAGTGTTTGCTAATCATTAGGGCTTCCACAAACCATGAGTGACACCTAGCAGTATGTCATGGTTACCCAAGCTAAGTAGAAGTGGTTGGAGAACCTATCCAGTTACAACTACAATGCAATACGGTCTTTCTCTAATACAATACTCTTAATAACATTGTTTAAGTGATAGTTTGTTTCATGTCTACTAACCAATGTGATACTTATCTATATGATTCCCTTGAATATGATTTGGAACAAACTTCCTAAGTCATATTCATATGCTTTGACCAAAGACTTTAGAATCATATCTTAGAGTATTCTCCTTCCACCATGGAAGGTTAGAGATCCCTTGTTGTGCATTCATATGCCTACATGACTAGATAGCTTGACCCCAACAATGCCGTGGACACTTCGATGGAATGCCGTTGACATGATCAAAGATCAAGGACCTAACCATTAGACATCTATGATGCCTCAGGTCAAAAGACTACTTTGCATATTGCAACTTTCGAGTTCTTACATGACATGTATGTTCGAACTCTCTTTTGATCGTTGTTCAGTGTACTCGATTACTTTTTCGAGCACCTATGTGTTTGTCTTAGTGTCCAACACCAAATGACTTGAGACTAGTCATACTCAAGCTTGAGTTGACATAACACATACTAACCTTAGCGGATTGTCAATACCCAATTGGCAATCCTATGGCTAGGAACGTTTTAGGAATGAACATAAGAGAATGGTCTCGATAATCTAACTCACTTAGATCACTTGTCTCTTAGATCAAATACATCCCTAGGATTCCCTTATTGCTTAAACACATGATACAATAAATAGTGATTAACAATAAGCTTTGCCCTTCATTAAACATATAAAAGTTTAATACATTAAGTATTCCAAAAAGCTATTACATCAAATGAGTGGCTTTGTGGGCATACTTCCAACACTTTGAAGTACTCATTTTCTTGTTTTATTTGATATGCATGAAATTGGAGTAGTTGGGTCCAACGCCCAATAGGAAAAACACGCCTTAATATGATTAAAAGCGTAACTAAAATCAATCACAATCCCTAGACCGAGATCCAACACTAGGCTCGTGTTGGATCTAATCAAAGGTTCATAGTCATCCTAAGGCCCTAAGGCAACTATATAGTCCATCAATGAATGCAAACCTTATGTTAGTAGTACCATATACTCTTGCTTTAAAAACCGTTTTACAAGTATAGTGGGAGTATTGTATACAACTAAATCAATCACATGGACCAATAGTTGTAATAGGACCAAATTGTTTAAATAAGATTAAAATGCATGCTTATATGTGATGAGACCTAAAACCCTCAACCAAACCATTATTAAGTTGATAAGCGTAAGAGTGCTTTGAACACTCTTTCGTGGCCTTCCACCGTGGTAGGCTCCGATCGTTTGTGACTCGTACACCAACTTCACCCTATTATGGGGGAGTACAAAGTGTGTGCTTACACTCAGGATGAGATCTATATGCATACATAATGTTGTGAAGGTAGGCAACGAGAATGATCAACATCATATCATTGTGAGGTTGTTCTTGAACCCCTACTCGAACTTGCATGATGGCAATGACTTAACTAAGTGCAATGGAGCCAACATCATATCATTGTGAGGCTTCATTCTCTAGAGGCCAAATAAGATGGGTACTTGCAAGAGATGCAAATGAGTAAGCGTACTCTCTCATTATTATTGATGCTAGCCAACATCATATCATTGTGAGGTGGGCTTGGTAATGATGAGTCTCCCATACCCTACTAAGAGTTTCCTCCAAAACTCTCGAATTCCGATGAGGGATATGGAATTTGCCAAAAATAGTGAGTGGTGCTATTTGATTTAAAGACCCGGATCAAATGGCTTAAAATGAATCAATTTATATTCGTTATGTATTTATTTACAAATATATTTGCAAACGCTATCCAAAACTTGACAAAGAAAAAGCCGAAAGCCTTAGTTTCCGGACTTGGTACTACAATCCCATAGATTGTCTATAATGGCTTGTATATGTACCTAAGTAGTCTCATCCTCACAATCTTCCTATTGATAATGTACCATTGGAAGAACATGTTAGATAAGTCTATCATAAAGAGGACAACACTTTTAATGTCATAATTCTTCAATTACAAATTGTTGTATGAAGAAATAAGAGTTGCATTGAACAACCCTTAGCTAATGCAAACATTAGTGCTTGTTTCTTTGTTACATGAACAAGGAACTTGAGAAGTAAGCACAAGGGCATGGACACTTTATGTGCCATGATTCTTCGCTTACAAATTGTTGTTTGAAGAAATGAGAGTTGCCTTGAACAACTCTTGAAAGTTTGTAATTATGTTTAGAACATAATGGTTGGTTGACAAAAATAGTCCATCAACATGGACTTATGATGATTTTGAATCATTGAGTGTTGAAGTGTTACACCACTTCTAGAGACGGAAACTAGGCAAGGACTTCACCTTTGTATCCCTGTCCAAATGGTTTACTAAGTTTATTGTAAACTATATAGTGAACAATAACCACACGCTCTCCAAATCGTTTGAAGTGTATAACACAATTGAAATAAGTTTCAAGAGAGATAGTGGGAGTTTAGGGACCATGACTATTGTAGTTAAAGGAGAAGTCAAATGAAGAAAGGGAAATAACTCCAAGGGAACAAACTTTCTTTATGAAAGGATGGACATTGGAAGGGGTATTTGCAAGTGTCAAGAACACACCTTTCGAAGGTGTTGTAAATTGTTCTTGAAAAGTTCAAAACAGTTGGTTCTTCTACTTGAATGCTTGATTCCGTATTAGTAACTATGTTTTACAATCATTGTAAAAGTGTGGCTAATAAGAAGTAGAAGATTAAAGAGAGAAGAGAAAGTACTTCACATTCGGAACGTGAATCAAATGTAGATCTCTGCGAAAGCAGATCGTACTTACTTCCTCATATGAACTACCAAAGAAATTGGAAAAACCAAAGATCGTCTTTACATTCCAATTTTAAGGAACTTAATTCCGTCACTATGAGAGATGGATGAATGCTGTGTTTGACAAAACATTGTTCTTTATTAATGAATGATTAGATTATTGTAATCTAATTGATTATCTCCATAGTAGAGATGATATGGTAGTGTTAACTGTTTAGAATATAACGATGCTTAAAACCCAAAAGGTTGCATGGTAGTGACTAATCCCAACTGAGTTGTGATACCTCTAAAACATAAATTACGAGTTGGTCATAGATGGATGCTTTGGATCATTAGATCCAGATCCAATGCCTTCTTGTTAAAATTGTATAGAGGCAACATGTTTGAATCTTTATTCTTTTGGAAAGGAAGAAAGAATCACAAAGTTGTTGAGGTTAATTCACTTAGATGTTAGTGGCACTTGTCCACAACATAATACTACTCATGTTGTATGACATTCACCGAAGATCGCTCTCGGTTGGACTATCATTTATTTTGAATAAACACAAGTCCGAATACTTTGCAAAAGGTTTCAAAGAATTCAAGAAATGTAAGTTGATGAGTAAGATATCCAAAGTATTTACCTCCTTAGATTTGATCCAAGGAAAGGTAACACTTTAGAACAGTTTCCTTGAAAGATATCAAGGAAAGAAGCATCATAAGATAATGGATTTCTCCATTAAGAGAAGAACGAACTCGAATAAGATTTAGTTCGTTGGATATTATCAATTACCCATATATAGGATATATATACTTCTAAGACAATATGATTGTCAATTAGAAGATCTTCCAAAATTATCATGACTCCATAGGATGTAGTTGGAAAGAAAGACAAATATTAATCATGTTAAGATTAGGGGTTGTGTGCTAATAAGCAATATTTGTTTGAGAATTATCTTGTGGATATCCTTAAATTAACCTTTGGATATCACTTCTATAAACCAACTAACAAATGTTGTTTTGTTGGGTAGTTCATTGTAATCCTACAATATGATTTGCCTAAGCGCAAATGAACGAGAGATAGAACTCAAAGAATGGGTTCTTTGAGAGACAAGATGATAATCAACAAATATAACAACCTAGTTCCAACACCACAAGCTCCAAGGTAATCGAGAAGGATTTATAAACTGTCTCAGTTGAATGGTTTGAACTTTATGACTATGTCATAGAGTTACACCTCTTAATTCGAAAGAAATAAGAATGAGAATCCTTATGACTACATTGAGTGTATATACGACATATACTCAAGGAAATGGTAAAGTACCATTTGACCCGAAATAATGAAACCATTATAGCTAATTGGTAGCTTAAGGTGACTATAATCAAAGAGATTGGTTGACTTTGAAGAAACCATCTTTGACGTAGTCTTGGTTTCAATTAATTCGAAGATTGCTAGCTACAACTAAATGGTGATTCAATGTTTGGACATAACATGGGTTTCCGAAACCATTATTAAGATAGTCTTGATAATATATGTCTAAAACTATGAATCACAAGACATGTAAGTTGTAGAGATCCATCCATCATGCATCTTAGCAAGCTAGTGGGAGCTATAAGCGTCTTATGAGAGAAAGATCAAATCAATTGATTTCTCATAAAGATGTAAATGAATATTTTGTTTACTAGGTTTACAAAAGATTAGTGGGAGTTAATCATGTTCCTAAATTTGAATATATATATATATATATATATATATACACATATATGATATATTAATTTTGGAAATGAAAAGAATACTTCTTCGTTAACATTCTATAAAGATAGAATGGATATGGGAGACATAGTCTATATACATGGGATGGAAATCTACAATGATAGATTTCAAGATATAATTGGATTATATCAATCCCTAATAATAGACAAAAGATGCTAGGAAGTTTCTCATATGATGATAAACTTCAATAAGAAGAACAACTCTAGTGAGACTAGGAGGTAGCTCTTCTAAAAGGGAACGTACCTTTTGACTCACAAAGAAATAATGCATAACTAGAATCATTTATGCATACGCAGAAAGGTGATTTACGTATTTCATATTGTATGAAAAACGTTGATATGAGTTGTACCAAGATCGGTACAAGACGATATCAATGCAAGCCCAGGATCAGAACCATGGCAACTGTCAAGTGAATCCTTAAGTATTTGAGAAATAATAAAGGATAGATTCCTCAAGAATGAGGAAGAATTAGAGTAACGTAATGGAAGTGTATATGTATTAGATTATGAATCTAATCCATCATTGGATTTTTCTTCATTATGAATGAAGAGATAATCAAATATCTTTTTATTATGACTAAAGAGATATTTGGATGGAAACATTAAAAGTAATGACTTTAGTGTGTTCCATTATGCATGCAAAATATATTGCCATAAAGAAGCTTACAACAATGTTGTTTGGATGAGAAAGTTCATTCATGAACTCTTTATTCGGTTCCAACCAGAAAGTGTCTCTAGTGTACAGACACTACGACACTAATGGGGCGATAGCTCAAGCCAGGGAATCAAGGTCTCATCAAGATCCAAACTCAAATGAGAGACTAAACCACATGATTAAGAATCATGTATAATGGTGACGTCGTTATTCTCAAGGTTGCATCTATGGATAACATATAGATATCCATTGCCTAGGCCTACTACTCAGCCATTTTTGAAATAACTACAGAAAAGGTATCATCATTGATGACCAAGCTGATTGGCTCTAGTGTAAGTGGGAGATTGTTGGAAATGTGCCCTAAAACCAATCATATGATGATACTTTTGAAGGGAAAATAATGAGATTTATTTGAGATTTCTAGTGACTAGTATGCATATACAATTCAAAATTCATATACATACGCAACGGAAGCATGTTATCCCATAATATCAAAGCTATAGTCATGCAAATCCCCTTCAAGAAGCATAGGTTTATATAAGATGCATCAAAACATTTTATTGAAGAACAAAGTGAAGGTATAGTTTTATACCTCTTGATCTAGACTTGAGACCAAGGATGGACCACCTCCAAGTTCTTTGCTCTTCGAACTCCTTAAGCCTAGCCTCCCTCCTTACCTCCTCCACTTTGTTAGAATGAGTGCTCCTTGGTTCTCCTTTAGTCTCCAAGATTGAAGACCTCTAAAGATCCACACCCACTAGTGTAGTGAGTGAAGGATGATTTTGTGAAAACATGTTCATTTGAATAACATCTATAGCATGCATTTAACAATTAAAAGGCGGAATCATGCTTGCATGCATTCAAAAACAAAACATTACCCATGAAATTCAAAGCCTAGTAGATTGGTGAACCAAGACTCAACTCAAATCAAAGTGAGTTGAGAAATTTATACCTTTGTAGATTCCTCTTTGCATAAGCAAAGGCTAATCACCCAAAGAGAGGGCCTTCATTCCTTGCTTCTTAGATCCATGGATTTGGATGGAAGAATATGGTTCTCCAAGTTCTCAAAATAGAGAACCTCTAAGTCTCCACACCAAGGTAAGATTGATGAAGAAATGAGTGACCTTGGAGTAGTAGGATTGCTAGCTACATCCTCCAAGGGGGCCGGCCTCCTAGAGAGAAAAGGAGAGACATGTTCTCTCCAATTTTCTCCAAAAGAACCCTTAATGAATTTTAGGCTATAAAGTTCTTTATATAGTCACTTCTTTAAATGACCTAAAGAACCAAAAACCCTAACTCAACACACATGGCCGGACACATAAGGGATTTGGGCTTTTGGGCCTTTGTGAATCTTTATTCATTAAATTGTCATACAACTTAAGTCAATGGGCTTGACGTTCGAAGCCCATTGGGCCTTAAGGTCCAAAACTATCCCGAGGTCTTTAACGAACTTATTCGTTTGATTAATTAACATATTAATTAATCCTTGCCATAAATAATTAAACCATTTAATTATTCTTACTCATCTCCATTGTTTCTTCAATCTCCACCTTACACGGTGTACGATCCATTAGGTTCCTTTTAGTGAGGCAGTGGGCGATTAAAACTCTTTCAAATCGATTGTGAATTGAAACTTACTTTCAATTCTCCCTTTAGTGTTTATACACGTTTAGGGCTTCCACAAAGCAAGAGTGACACCTAGCAGCATATCATGGTTACCCAAGCTAATCAGAAGAGGTGGAGATCCCTTGTTGCGCATTCACTTGCCTCCATGGCTAAGTGGCTTAACCCCAACTATGCCGTGGACACCCTCCTTTTGGAGTGACTTTTGACATAATCAAAGATCAATGACTTAACCACAAGACAACTATGATGCCTCAGGTCAAATGACTACTTTGCATTATCCCAACCATGAGTTCTCATGTGACATGAATATGAGAACTCTTCGTTGATCGTGTTCAGTGAACCCATTCTCTATTGAGCACCTACGTACTTGTCTTGATGTCACACACACCAATGACTCGAGACTAGTCACTCTCCCTGAGAGAAGACACAGCACGTACTGATCTTAACGGACTGTCAATGCCCAATTGGCAATCCTATGATCAGGAACGTTTAGGATGTGTCTACGAAAGAATGGTCTCATGAATCTAACTTCTTTAGATTGCATTCTCCCAATCACATATTCCTTGGACTTATCGTTTAAGCATATAACATTTATATGAGACGGCTCAAACAATAATCTTTGCCCTTGATATTAAACTAGATTAGTTTAACATGTGAAATGTCTGTAAAGTATCATCATATGATTGGTTTTAGGGCCCATTTCCAACAATCTCCCACTTGCACTAGAGCCAATCAGCTTGGTCATCAGTGATGATACCTCTTCTGTAGTCATTTCATAAATGGCTGAATAGTAGGCCTAGACAATGGATATCTATATGTTATCCATATAAGCAGCCTTGAGAATAACGACGTCACCATTATACATGATTCTCAATCATGTGGTTCAGTCTCTTATTTGAGTTCGGACCTTGATGAGATCTTGATTCCCTGGCTTGAGCTATCGCCCCATTAGTGTTATAGTGTCAGTACACTAGATACAATTTCTGGTTGGAACCGAATAGAGAGTTCATAAATGAACTTTCCCATCCAAACAACATTGTTGTAAGCTTCTATATGGCAATATATTTTGCATTCATAATGGAACACACTAAAGTCATTACTTTTAATGTTTCCATCCAAATATCTCTTTAGTCATAATAAAGAGATATCTGATTATCTCTTCCTTCATAATGAAGAAACATCCAATGATGGATTAGATTCATATTCTAATACATTTACGCTTCCTTTACGTTACTCTAATTCTTCCTCATTCTTTGAGGAATCTATCCTTTAGTATTTCTTAAATACTTAAGGACTCACTTGACAGTTGCCATGGTTCTAATCCTGGGCTTGCACTGATATCGTCTTGTACCGTTCTAGGTACAACTCATATCAATGTTTTTCATACAATATGAAATACATAAATCACCTTTATGCATATGCATAAAGGATTCTATTTACGCATTATTTCTTTGGGAGTCAAAGAGTACGTTCTCTTTGAGAAGAGCAACTTCTTAGTCTCACTAGAGTTGTCCTTCTAATTGAAGTTTATCATCATATGAGAAACTTCCTAGCATCTATTGTCTATTATTAGGGATTGATATAATCCAATTATATCATGAAATATATCATTATAGATTTCCATCCCATGTATATAGACTATATCTCCCATATACATTCTATCTTCATATAATGTTTTAAAGTCATAACTTTAACGAAGTAGTATTCTTTTCATTTCCAAAATTAATATATCAAATATATATATTTAAATTTAGGAATATGATTAACTCCCACTAATCTTTTGTAAACCTAGTAAACAAAAGATTCATTTACATCTTTATGAGA
Organism: Malus domestica; assembly: GCF_042453785.1. NCBI lineage: Eukaryota > Viridiplantae > Streptophyta > Magnoliopsida > Rosales > Rosaceae > Malus > Malus domestica. Next base: position 18,461,307 of record NC_091677.1, on the reverse strand, counting down.
AATCAAACGATTTGATCCTTTTTCTCATAAGATACTCATAGCTCCCACTAGCTTGCTTAGATTCATGATGGATGGATCTCTACAACTTACATGTCTTGTGATTCATAGTTTTAGACATATATTATCAAGACTATCTTAATAATGGTTTCGGAAACCTATATTATGTCCAAACATTGAATCACCATTTAGTTGTAGCTAGCTATCTTCGAATTAATTGAAACCAAGACTACGTAAAAAATGGTTTCTTCAAAGTCAACCATCCTTTTGATTGTAGTTACCTTAAGCTACCAATTAGCTTATGAAGGTTTCATTATTTCGGGTCAAATGGTACTTTACCATTTTCTTGAGTATATATCATATATACACTCAATGTAGTCATAAGGATTTTCATTCTTATTTCTTTCGAATTAAGAGGTGCAACTCTATGACATAGTCATAAAGTTCAAACCATTCAACTGAGACGGTTTATAAATCCTTCTCGACTACCTTGGAGCTTTTGGTATAGGAACTAGGTTGTTTATATTTGTTGATTACTTTCTTGTCTCTCAAAGAACCCATTCTTTGAGTTCTATCTCTCGTTCATTTGCTTTTAGGCAAATCATATTGTAGGATTACAATGAACTACCCAACAAAACAACATTTGTTAATTGGTTTATAGAAGCGATATCCAAAAGTTAATTTAAGGATATCCCACAAGATTGTTATCAAACAAATATTGCTTATTAGCTCACAACCCCAAATCTTAACATGCTCTTTGTCTTTCTTTCCAACTACATCTTATGGAGTCATGAAAAATTTGGAAGATCTTCTAATTGACAATCATATTGTTTTAGAAGTATATATCCTATATATGGGTAATAGATAACATCTAACGAACTAAATCTTATTTAAGTTCGTTCTTCTCCTTATGTAGAAATCTATTATCTTATGATGCTTATTTCCTTGATATCTTTCAAGGAGACTCATCTAAAGTGTTTCTTTTCCTTGGATCAAATCTAAGGAGGTAAATACTTTAGACGTCTTACTCATTAACTTACATTTCTTGACTTCTTTGAAAACATTTGCAAAGTATTCGAACTTGTGTTTATTCAAAATAAACTATAGTCCAACCGAGAGTGATCTTCGGTGAATGTCATATAACATGAGTAGTATTATGTTGTGGACAAGTGCCACCAACATCTAAGTGAATTAACCTCAACAACTTTGTGATTCTTTCTTCTTTCCAAAAGAATAAAGATTCGAACATTTCGCCTCCATACAATTTTAACAAGAGGGTATTGGATCCGGATCTAACGATCCAAAGCGTCCATCTATGACCAACTCGTAATTTATGTTTTTAGAGGTATCACAACTTTAGTTGGGATTAGTCACTACCTTGCAACCTTTTGGGTTTTAAGCATCATTATATTCTAAACAGTTAACACTACCATATCATCTCTACTATAGAGACAATCAATTAGATTACTATAATCCAATCATTGATTAATAAAGAACAATGTTTTGTCAAACAAAACATTCATCCATCTCTACTATAGTGACGGAATAAAATTCCTTAAAATTGGAATGTAAAGACAATCTTTGGTTTTTCCAATTTCTTTGGTAGTTCATATGAGGAAGTAAGTACTATCTGCCTTCGCAGAGATCTATATTTTATTCACGTTCCGAATGTGAAGTACCTTTTCTTCTCTCATATATCTTCTACTTCTTATTAGTCACACTTTTACAACGATTGTAAAACATAGTTACTAATACGGAATCAAGCATTCAAGTAGAAGAACCAACTGTTTTGAACTATTCAAGAACAATTTACAACACCTTCGAAAGGTGTGTTCTTGACACTTGCAAGACATTTCTTGCAAATACCCCTTCCAATGTCCATCCTTTCATAAAGAAAGTTTGTTCCCTTGGAGTTTATTTCGCTTTCTTCATTTGACTTCTCCTTTGACTACAATAGTCATGGTCCCTAAACTCCCACTATCTCTCTTGAAACTTATTTCAATTGTGTTATACACATCAAACGATTTTGGAGAGTATGTGTTTATTGTTCACTATATAGTTTACAATAAACTTAGTGAACCATTAGGATAGGGACATAAAGGTGAAGTCCTTGCCTAGTTTTCGTCTCGTTAAGTGGTTTATCACTTCAACACTCAATGATTCAAAATCATCATAAGTCCATGTTGATGGACTATTTTTGTCAACCAACCATTATGTTCTAAACATAATTACAAACTTTCAAGAGTTGTACAAGGCAACTCTCATTTCTTCATACAACAATTTGTAAGTGAAGAATCATGGCACATTAATTGTCCATGCCTTTGTGCTTTCTTCTAAAGTTCCTTGTTCATGTAACAAAGAAACAAGCACTAATGTTTGCATTGATTAAGGGTTGTTCAAAGCAACTCTTATTTCTTCATACAACAAATTGTAATTGAAGAATTATGACATTAAAAGTGTTGTCCTCTTTATGATAGACTTTATCTAACATGTTCTTCCAATGATACATTATCAATAGGAAGATTGTGAGGATGAGACTACTTAGGTACATCTACAATCCATTTAAGACAATCTTTGGGATTGTTGTACCAAGTCCGGAAACTAAAGCATTTGGCTTTTATTTGTCAAGTGTGGGATAGCGTTTGCAAATATAATGGTAAGTAAATACATAACGAATATAAATTGATTGATTTTAAGCCATTTGATTCGGGTCTTTAAATCAAATAGCACCACCCACTATTTTTGGCAAATTCCATATCCCTCATTGGAATTCGAGAGTTTTGGAGGTAACTCTTAGTAGGGTATAGGAGACTCACTACTACCAAGCCCACCTCACAATGATATGATGTTGGCTAGCATTAATAATAATGAGAGAGTACGCTTACTCATTTGCATCTCTTGCAAGTACCCATCTTATTTGGCCTCTAGAGAATGTCACCTCACAATGATATGATATTGGCTCCATTGCACTTAGTTAAGTCATTCCCACCATGCTTAGTTCATGAAGGGGTTCAAGAATAGCCTCACAATGATATGATGTTGGCCATCCTCGTTGCCTACACTCACCTCATCAAGTATGTATATAGACTCCTCCTGAGTGTAAGCATGCACTTTGTACTCCCCCATGATAGGGTGAAGCCGGTGTACGAGTCACAAACGATCGGAGCTACCACGGTGGAAGGCCACGAAAGAGTGTTCAAAGCACTCTCACGCTTATCAACTTAATAATGGTTTGGTTGAGGGTTTTAGGTCTCATCACATATAAACATTCATTTTAATCTATATTAAAACAATTTTGGTCCTATTACAACTATTGGTCCATTTAATTGTTTTTAGTTGTATATAATACTCCCACTATGCTTTTAAAATGGTTTTTAAAGCAAGAGTATATGATACTACTAACATAAGGTTTGCATTCATTGATGGACTATATAGTTGCCTTAGGGCCTTAGGATGACTATGAACCGTTGTTTAGATTCAACACGAGCCTAGTGTTGAATCTCGGTCTAGGGATGGTGATTGATTTTAGTTATGCGTTTAATCACATTAAGGCGTGTTGTCTTAGGGGCGTTGGACCCAACTACTTCATTTTCATGCATATCAAATAAAGCAAGAAAGAAGTACTTCAAAGTAAAGGTGAGCTTATGCTCATTACAACATTTGCATAAATCAAATTACTTTAAAGTAAAGAAGAGCTTATGCTCTTTTACAACATTTGATCAAATCAAATTACAACCAAAATCTAATCTACACATTCTCATGGTTCAAACAAATTTGAAACGGCATTTCACATAGCTCAATTATCGTATGCTTAGGTTCATAATCACCCTTTAATTAATTAACACTTTAACTAATTAAATTGAATGCAACATTTTCATTTGGTTTTTGTATCCATAAGATTGATTTAAATGGAGCTAAATGAAATGAAAATCCAATTCTCATTTAAAGAGACAAAACTATTTTGTTCTCATCCTAATTTGGGCCAATATGCAATTACCACAACATTTGGGCTATATTGCAAAAACATAAACTTTTGGGGTCACTTTGTAAAAACACAAAAGTCCACTACTTCATGTAATTACAACTAGAACCCAAAATTTAAACAATGCAAAAACTTCATTAAAGGAGCAAAACAATTTGTCCTTTAGCGTTTTTGGACCTAAACGTAAAAACGTAAACTTTTGGGCCAAAGTGCAAATACACAAAAGTATCAAAACTTTATGTAATTGCATAAAAGCCCCAAAAGTACTCCCATTGAGGGAGTGGCCGGATTTGGAGAGGGAAAGGAGTGATGTGTGTGTTGATTTGTGAGTTTTGACATAAAGCATGCAAGTGGTGCAAGTGGTGTGTGTGAAAGGGAATTAATCCTTTCACACCCACCATTATTTCTACCACCATTTAAACAAATATCTAACACATTAAATCATTTGAAAAACATAAAACATAAACTTTATGAAATAAATCAAAACTTTGAATCAAAACACAAAACTTTTTGTTCTTGGCAAAAATGTCAAGAACAATGAAGAACATTCATGAAAAACCCAAAAATTTCCTGAACATTTTTACTCCAAAAAACACCCCAAAACCATTCAAACTTTAGGGAAATAACATATAACCAAACTAGGGTACATAGGGGTTCCAAAAGTTACTTGAAAACACTTTTAACAAGTCAAACAAGTGTTGGAAATGTGCCCTAAAGCCAATCATATGATGATACTTTACGGACATTTCACATGTTAAACTAATCTAGTTTAACTATAAAGGGCAAAGATTATTGTTTGAGCCGTCTCATATAAATGTTATATGCTTAAACGATAAAGTCCACGGAATATGTGATTGGGAGAATGTAATCTAATGAAGTTAGATTCATGAGACCATTCTTTCGTAGATACATCCTAAATGTTCCTGATCATAGGATTGCCAATTGGGCATTGACAGTCCGTCAAGATCGGTACGTGCTATGTCTTCTCTCAGGGAGAGTGACTAGTCTCGAGTCATTGGTGTGTGTGACATCAAGACAAGTACGTAGGTGCTCAGTAGAGAATGAGTTCACTGAACGCGATCAACGAAGAGTTCTCATACTCATGTCACATGAGAACTCATGTTTGGGATAATGCAAATTAGTCCTTTGACCTGAGGCATCACAGTTGTCTTGTGGTTAAGTCCTTGATCTTTGATTATGTCAAAGTCACCCCATCGGGGTGTCCACGGCATCGTTGGGGTTAAGCCACTTAGTCATGGAGGCAAGTGAATGCGCAACAAGGGATCTCTAACCTTCAAACCATTTGAGGGAGAATACTCTATGATATGATTTAGAATCTCTGGCCAGAGTATGAATGAGATTTAGAAAAGTCATTCTAAATCACATTCAAGGAAATCATATAAGCACACAAATCACATTGGATAGTAGACATGAATAAATAAACTATCAAACCAAACAATGTGGTCAAGAGTATTAGATTAGAGAAAGACCGTATTGCATTTGTAATCCCAGACTGAATAGGTTTTCTCTACCTCTTCTGATTAGCTTGGGTAACCATGATATGCTGCAAGGTGTCACTCATGGTTTGTGGAAGCCCTAAACATGTGTAATCACTAAAGGGAGAATTGAAAGTAAGTTTCAATTCACAATCGATGTAAAATGGTTTTAATCGCCCACTGCCTCGCTAAAATGAACCTAATGGATCGCACACCGTGTAAGGAGGAGATTGAAGAAACAATGGAGATGAGTAAGAATGATTAAATGGTTTAATCATTTATTTATGGCAAGGATTAATTAATATGTTAATTAATCAAACGAATAAGTTCGTTAAAGACCTCGGGATAGTTTTGGACCTTAAGGCCCAATGGGCTTCGAACGTCAAGCCCATTAACTTAAGTTGTATGACAATTTAATGAATAATGATTCACAAAGACCCAATTAGTCCAAAATATCCTAATGGCCGGCCATATTGTTTAGGGTAGTGAACTTGGACTTATTTACAAGTTTGCCACTCAAATGAATAAAGGTATAAATATGACTTTATAGCCAAAATTCATTAAGGGGTTTTTGTTTTGGAGAAAATTGGTGAGAACTTGTCTCTCCATTTCTCTCTAAAGAGGCCGGCCACCTTGGGGGGTGCATCTTGCAATCCCACTACTCCAAGGTCACTCATTTCTTCTCCAATCTCTCCTTGGTGAAGAGACTTAGAGGTTCTCAATTTTGGGAACTTGGAGAAACCTATTCTTCCATCCAAATCCATAGATTTAAGATGCAAGGAATGAAGGCCCTCTCTTTGGGTGATTAGCCTTTGCTTATGCAAAGAGGAATCTACAAAGGTATAAATTTCAACTCACTTTGTTTTGAGTTGAGTTTTGGTTCACCAATCTACTAGGCTTTGAATTTCATGGTTAATGTTTTGTTTTTTAAGTGCATGCAAGCATGATTCCGCCTTTAATTGTTAATTGCATGCTTATTGATGTTGCTTAAATGAACATGTTTTCACAAAAGAATCATTCAACAAGAACCCAAAAATCCACCCTTTGGATTTGGCCGAAAATTCCCAAAAACATGGCACCAAATTTTAGCTCCAATATTCCTGCTCATATGAACTACATCTACAACATTTGAGATGGCAAATTTTCTAACAAAATTTACATTCAAAGAAACAAGAATAAAGCTTGTGACATATTACAACTTTTAAATCACAAACTATGAACCACAAAACCCAAAAGGATTCACCAACTACTAGACCTAGGCTCTGATACCACTTGAAGGATGATTTTGTGAAAACATGTTCATTTGAGTAACATCTATAGCATGCATTTAACAATTAAAAGGCGGAATCATGCTTGCATGCATTCAAAAACAAAACATTACCCATGAAATTCAAAGCCTAGTAGATTGGTGAACCAAGACTCAACTCAAATCAAAGTGAGTTGAGAAATTTATACCTTTTTAGATTCCTCTTTGCATAAGCAAAGGCTAATCACCCAAAGAGAGGGCCTTCATTCCTTGCTTCTTAGATCCATGGATTTGGATGGAAGAATATGGTTCTCCAAGTTCTCAAAATAGAGAACCTCTAAGTCTCCACACCAAGGTAAGATTGATGAAGAAATGAGTGACCTTGGAGTAGTAGGATTGCTAGCTACACCCTCCAAGGGGGCCGGCCTCCTAGAGAGAAAAGGAGAGACATGTTCTCTCCAATTTTCTCCAAAAGAACCCTTAATGAATTTTAGGCTATAAAGTTCTTTATATAGTCACTTCTTTAAATGACCTAAAGAACCAAAAACCCTAATTCAACACACATGGCCGGCCACATAAGGGATTTGGGCTTTTGGGCCTTTGTGAATCTTTATTCATTAAATTGTCATACAACTTAAGTCAATTGGCTTGACGTTCGAAGCCCATTGGGCCTTAAGGTCCAAAACTATCCCGAGGTCTTTAACGAACTTATTCGTTTGATTAATTAACATATTAATTAATCCTTGCCATAAATAATTAAACCATTTAATTATTCTTACTCATCTCCATTGTTTCTTCAATCTCCACCTTACACGGTGTACGATCCATTAGGTTCCTTTTAGCGAGGCAGTGGGCGATTAAAACTCTTTCAAATCGATTGTGAATTGAAACTTACTTTCAATTCTCCCTTTAGTGTTTATACACGTTTAGGGCTTCCACAAAGCAAGAGTGACACCTAGCAGCATATCATGGTTACCCAAGCTAATCAGAAGAGGTAGAGAACCTATTCAGTTTAGGATTACAAATGCAATACGGTCTTTCTCTAATACAATACTCTTGACCACATTGTTTGGTTTGATAGTTTATTCATGTCTACTATCCAATGTGATTCGTATGCTTATATGATTACCTTGAATGTGATTTGGAACGACTTCCTAAATCTCATTCATACTCTGGCCAGAGATTCTTAATCATATCATAGAGTATTCTCCCCCAAACAGTTTGAAGGTTAGAGATCCCTTGTTGCGCATTCACTTGCCTCCATGGCTAAGTGGCTTAACCCCAACTATGCCGTGGACACCCTCCTTTTGGAGTGACTTTTGACATAATCAAAGATCAATGACTTAACCACAAGACAACTATGATGCCTCAGGTCAAAAGACTACTTTGCATTATCCCAACCATGAGTTCTCATGTGACATGAATATGAGAACTCTTCGTTGATCGTGTTTAGTGAACTCATTCTCTATTGAGCACCTACGTACTTGTCTTGATGTCACACACACCAATGACCCGAGACTAGTCACTCTCCCTAAGAGAAGACACAGCACGTACTGATCTTAACGGACTGTCAATGCCCAATTGGCAATCCTATGATCAGGAACGTTTAGGATGTGTCTACGAAAGAATGATCTCATGAATCTAACTTCTTTATAGTGCATTCTCCCAATCACATATTCCTTGGACTTATCGTTTAAGCATATAACATTTATATGAGACGGCTTAAACAATAATCTTTGCTCTTGATATTAAACTAGATTAGTTTAACATGTGAAATGTCCGTAAAGTATCATCATATGATTGGTTTTAGGGCACATTTCCAACAGTGAGATGGTTGGAGGAATAACCAAAAGGTGAGAAGATGATTAGCTAAACCCCCTTTGATGGCCGGCCTTGTGTGTGGTTTTTGAGAGAGAGAAGTTTTCTTCTTTTGTGAAAAATCAACACACAAAACCCTAATGAACTTTTCACTATAAAGTTCCTTTTATATCTCAAAGAAAACTAGCCAACCACTTGACTTTCTCTCTCTCCCTTTCCCTCCATTTGGCCGGCCCCTTTAGTGTTGTTTGGGCTTTGGGCTTTTATTATTTCAAGTCATCCTATGCTTAAATAAAAGCCCAATGGGTTTGGGCTTAATGTCCCAAATGAACCCGAACTTTTCTTTAAGCCCAAAACTATCTTTTATCGCTTTTATGATTTCTTTAGACTTTCTAATTAATCACAACACTTAATTAATCCAATTAATTATTTACATCATCCATTAGTTGTCTCACTACAAGAGTGTATCGGTGTACAATCATTTTAGGTTCTAATTAGCAAGGCAGTGAGGTGATTGGCACCAATCCAATTGATTATATTTAATCCAATCACTTAGTGAATTAAAACTTACTTTTAATTCTCCTTCTTCTTTAATGACTACTTATTTAATCATCTAGAAGAACTCACAAGCCATGAGTGACATCTAACCATATATCATGGCTACCCAAGCTAATGTAGAATTTGTTCGGAGAACCTATTCAGTTGGAATTACAATGTAATTTGATCCTTCTCTAAAACAATACTCTCAATCACACTATTAGGGTATGGATATATTATGTCAAACCCCTAATGTGATTATTCCATGTTATATGATTCAATTGAGTTATATAGGAACGCTTTCCTTTATTACGCTCGATACTTCGGCCGAAGATTCCCGAATCATATCTTAGAGTATTCATCCTCTCATAACGAGGATTAGAGATCCCTTGTTGCACATTTACTTGCCTCCATGGCTAAGTGGCTTAACCCCAACTATGCCATGGACACCTGCAAATGGAGTGACTTTGACATAATCAAAGATCAAGGACCTAACCACAAGACAACTATGATGCCTCAAGTCAAAGGACTACTTACATTATTCCAACCATTAGAGTTGCTTGCTTGACATGTGAGTAGACCTCCATGCAAGTACTCTCATTCGATTGTGTTCAGTGAACTCATTCCCTTAATGAGCACCTACATGCCTGTCTTAGTGTCACTACACGAATGGGATGAGACTTTCCATCCTTCCAATTGAAGGGGACACAGTATGTACTGGTCTTTGCATTGTCAGTATCCCTCTGACAATCATATGACCAGGAACCTTTTTGGACATGATGGTTACGTGAAGAAGGTCTCTGTAGTCTAACATTATTAGATTACTTCTTACATCGATCCATTGTCCATGGATTCACTATTTATGACATATATCGTTTATTGAGATAGTCCTAATTAGTATCTTTGCCTTTTGATGTATAAGAGTCATCTATACACATATTCATTGTCCTGAAAGGTTTCTTCCAAAGATTGACTTTCAGGGCATATTTCCAACAACTTTACAGACATTTCACATGTTAAATTAATCTAGTTTAATATCAAGGGCAAAGATTATTGTTTTAAGCCGTCTCATATAAATATTATATGCTTAAACGATAAGTCCAAGGAATATGTAATTAGGAGAATGTAATTTAAAGAAGTTAGATTCATGAGACCATTCTCTTTCGTATACATATCCTAAACGTTCCTGATCATAGAATTGCCAATTGGGCATTGACAGTCCGTTAAGATCAGTACGTGTTATGTCTTCTCTTAGGGAGAGTGACTAGTGTCGAGTCATTGGTGTGATTGACACCAAGACAAGCATGTAGGTGCTCAATAGAGAATGAGTCCACTGAACACGATCAACGATGAGTTCTCATACTCATGTCACATGAGAACTCATGGTTGGGATAATGCAAAGTAGTCCTTTGACCTGAGGCATCATAGTTGTCTTGTGGTTAGGTCCTTGATCTTTGACTATGTCAAAGTCACTCCATCAGAGGGTGTCCACGGCATAGTTGGGGTTAAGCCACTTAGCCATGGAGGCAAGTAAATGCGCAACAAGGGATCTCTAACCTTCAAACCGTTTGAGGGACAATACTCTATGATATGATTAAGAATCTCTGGCCAGAGTATGAATGAAATTTAGGAAGTTGTTCCAAATCACATTCAAGGTAATCATATAAGTAAGAGAATCACATTAGATAGAAGATATGAATAAACTATTAAACCAAACAATGTGGTCAAGAGTATTGTATTAGAGAAAGACCATATTGCATTGTAATCCTAAACTGAATAGGTTCTCCATCTCTTCTGATTAACTTGGGTAACCATGACATACTTGATAGACGCATATTTATGCGACTTAGTTAACTAGTTTTCTTGCATTTACGTTATTAGTTCTTAGTTATTTTAGTACTTTAAGCCATTTTCGTGTGTTTGTAGGTCCAAAGGGCTAAGGTAGCAAGAAAGTGCATTTTGGTGCATTTTGGAGCAGTTTTGAGCTTGGAATGGATTACATATGATATGAGCAAGATGGATGGACGAATTTGAAGACAAAAGAGGCTAGGAACATGCTAAAAATCTGGTGAAACAAATACAAGTTGCAAGAAGGGATAAATTTCTAGAAGGATTGGCCAAAACTTCACTCAAAACCATGCATACCCCATAAAATTCATCAATGCCGTGGCCTTCCCTTTGTTTTACTTCCACCAGATTTTTTAGTAATGATGCAATGCCTATCTCACTATGACATTTGAGTGGATGATGTAATGCTTAACGAGTGGATGATGCAATGCTTAACTCACCATGACATGTGAGTGGATGACTCAAAACCTACCCTCACCAACAATTCTCCACCTTGCCATGCCTTACCTACTTCATTCCACCAGATTTTTGCATTAAACATGTCCATCCTCTTCCTATAAATACCATGGCAGCAACCTCATTCAAATCATCCAGAAATTAACCATTCTCCAAGCCTTTCCTTGCCTCTCCTACATATCTAAACCCCTTCCCATCCATTCCTCCAAATAACCAACCCTTCAACATCATTCCAACCTTGTTGTGGCGGCAAGGAGAAGGAGAAAAGTCCTTGGACGCGCTTGCTATCCAACATGGATCGTTGGAACGTTTAGGTGCTTTCTTCCCTTTGTTTTTCAATGGTTAAATTTGTTTATCTTTGTTTTGTAATAATGAGGAACTAAACCCCCCTTGGCTAGGGGGGGATTCAAAACCATGTTTATGCTTGCTATATGATTTGATTACTTCCAATTGCGTTTCTTGAATTGTGAATTCAATTTACTTATCCGTTCGTATAAAAACTAATTTGTGTATGTTGGTTGAGAGTGCACGCTTAATTTTCATGCATGAATTTGACGCTAGAATATAAGGGAGTTTCACCTAATCGTTATGAACTTATATTCACAAGTAGTGAAGGTTGCTAGTCACAATCACGTTAAGTAAATTCTTGGCATAAGTTTCATGCAAATCATAGTAACGAGTGCCTCGTCAATGCTTATGTTTTTCATAGAACTTAATGATTCTTGCTTGTATCTCTATTATGCAATTCATGTAGGGAACTTGTAGGGAATGTTTTGGGTTGTCGTATGCAATCATCCAATCTAATAACTTGTTGAAAAACTGAGAGTTAATTAGTGCAATTCACGGTTAATTTGGGGCGTTGAGTATTCATAACTTATCGAAGAGCAATTGGAAATCATTTTGTATGCAAGCAAGACATGTGTGGAGAAGAACCCCTTAGCTAGCCTTCCATTATCCATTCAACCCAAATTTGTTTAAAATCTATTTAAGTTTTTAGTTTATTCGTTTTTACTTTCAACTTCACCAAACTCAAATCCCCCTTTTACTTTCTTGTTTTAAAATCTTTTGTTTACATTTTTAACTTTGTTTCTTTTTGTTTTTGAGTCAGTTTAGAGGTTTTAGCAAGCCCTCCTAATCCCCGGTTTAGAACGATCCCTACTTACATACTTTGCTACAATTGTCAAAAAGAGGGTTTAATTTGAGTGTGCTTATATTATTCGCATCAATACTGCTAGGTGTCACTCATGGTTTTTGGAAGCCCTAAACGTGTATAATCACTAAAGGGAGAATTGAAAGTAAGTTTCAATTCACAACCAATTTGAAAGAGTTCTAATTGCCCACTGCCTCGCTAAAAGGAACCTAATGGATCGTACACCGTGTAGGGTAGAGATTGAAGAAATAATGGAGATGAGTAAGGATAATTAAATGGTTTAATTATTTATGGCGAGGATTAATTCATATGTTAATTAATCAAACGAATAAAGTTCATTAAAGACCTCGGGTTAGTTTTGGGCCGCAAGGCCCAATGGGATTTGAATGTCAACCCCATTAACTCAAGTTCTATGACAACTTGAATAACAAACGGCTTGAAAGCCCAATAAACCCTTAAGGCCGGCCAAATAGAGGAGGGTAGTGAACTTGCTTTAATTGCAAGTTTGCCACTCCATTGTGAGATGGTATAAAGGCAACTTTATAGCCATTTCATCTTTAGGGTTTTCTTTTAGGAAAGAATGAGAACACAATGCTCTCCCTTTCTCTCTAAGAGGCCGGCCCGCCTTGGAGGAGATTAGCTAGCAATCTCTCATCCTTTAAGGTCACTCATCTCTTCTTCAAGTCCCTCCTTGGTGTGGAAAAATTAGAGGTTCTCAACTTTGGGAACTTGGAGAATGCTTTCTACCATCCTCCTCCAAGAAATCGATGGAACAAAGAAGCAAGGAATGAAGGCCCTCTCCTTGGGTGATTAGCCTTTGCTTATGCAAAGAGGAATCAACAAAGGTATAAAATATCTCAACTCACTATGTTCTTGAGTTTAGTCTTGGTTCATCTTTCTACTAGACTTTGAATTTCATAGGTAATGTTTTGTTTTGAGTGCATACAAGCATGATTCCGCCTTTAAATGTTAATTGCATGCAATAGATGTTGCTCAAATGAACATGTTTTTCCAAAAAAATTCCTTCACCATACTTTCCAGTGCGATAGAGTAAACTAATTGTGCTTCAGTGCGAGAGGGTAAACCAATTCCCTAACACCTATATGGGTCAGCTCTCGAAGACGAAAGGATAAACTCTACACTCTGAATATCCAGACGTGGAGGAGCCTGGCTACCCTAGTATAACTAGATGCACGATGGTTTGTGCCAAGATTCTTAGAAGTAGCCACAATGGTCTTTTTCAAGGCTTAGCTAACTGAAGGATTTTGGGTTTCTTAGCCTAATCCCTGGGGAACCGAGCCCTAAAGATGGAGGGGGCACATTACGCAGTATGCCTTACAGACGGCTGCCCTATAACCCTAAAGCTGCTATCGAGTGCACTAAGGTAGCCTACGATTTCCAGAAGATTGCATACGGCTTGCCCTTCTAGTAGTAAAGCCACGCTAGACTTATACAACTACACATTCTCGTAAAAGGTTAAACAGGCTAGTGTGCATATACAAAGCTTTATTCACTACCGACATGCTACGTAGTCAATAAGCTTCACCTCTTCCAAGCGCGAAACGACTTACACCAAGTCCTAAAGTGTTGTGATACTTGTTACGCAACCTACAAAATTGGAGAAAGCCAAGGTTAATAGCCTAGTGGTCACACAGACTTGTCTACTTCTGTAAGTAAGGCATCCGGCTGCCGACCCTATGGAAAAGTTCTACACCAATACCTATGGCTACATCAGCTATGCAGGCTTGTCTGCTTGTAGAAAAGTGGCACGCCTGCCACTGGGTTAGGGCATGAACGAAAGAAACGAAGATGGAGAAAAACGAAGGAAGAAAGTTTATTAAATTTTCTAGCAAAATTGATAAACAACTAGCAAAGACCAAAGGAGTTCAAGCAAAGCAAAAAGCAACGAGGGAAACAAAGAAAATCCTAAAAACTACCTAGAAGACTACTCTTCAGCAGCTTAGACACTCCACGACTACTCGGTCACCATACCTTTAGCAACCGTGACATTCTCAGCAACGGCACCATCCGGCGCTTCACCCTTAGTTGCTCCAGCCTGGGCACCAACATCTTCGACTACTTCACCAATAGAGGCCTCAAAAGTAAAGGCAAGTATGTCTTCCAGAGAAATAGAAAAGGTGTCGAAGTCTCTCCCAGCAAACTCAAAGTCAGACGATCTACTAAAGAGATGATCTACATAAACCTAGCTTGTAAAAGTCGGCCTGACTCTGAACAAGCGGAGCCTTGAGCCCAGCCTTCTCACATTTCAGCTGCCTGATCTCCACGAGCAGACCAACATAGACGCAATGCAACTCATCCACTTCTTTCTTTAAAATTTCGTTGATCCTCAGTGCACCTTGGAGTTCCAACACTTGAGGTTCAAGCCTATCAACGACCTTATTAAAGTGGATCACTTGGTTATAAGTAGCTTTATCCTTTGTATAAGCAGCAGAATGAAGCATAGAAATGGCACGTTCAAGATCTTGAATCTGAGGTATGTGACATCCGATCTCCTTCTCTTCACTTTCATACTTAAGTTAGATCACTTCAAGCCTAGTCTTCAAGTCGACGATCCCTTGGCGAGCAGACTCAAGCTATAGAGAAGTGGGGGCAGAGATATTAGTCCTCTTTAAAAGCAACGAGCTTAGAATCCAACCTCTTGATCTCTTCGGCCAAAGAATAAGCTTCAGCTGCCATAGTCTTCACCACCTCATTGGCAGCCTTGCTATATTTGCATTATAGCAAACAGAGCAATCCTTCTATATTGGGTTGTATGCTTCACAAAGGAACTTGGGCAAACAAACCTTTCTAACGCCATCAACAAACTTGGCACAAGCACCCATGTCTTCAAGCAGATTTGGTTTCAAGAGCACACGGATCTCAATAGTTTCCCTAGAAGCAGGCTTAGTGGATTTCCCACAGCTGCCCATGAGAGTAGTCTCCCCCTTCCCAGCAGGCAAATCAGTCTTAGCAGCAGAGGGAGTGAGCATTGGCACCACTTTATCAGTAGAGTCCACCTTATCGCTCTTCATAATAGCAAGCCTCTCCAAAAGTGAATTGGACTTGGCTCCCAACTGACGTTTTGGTACAGATTTCAGCACAGGGGCATGATAGGGCTTTTACGTTGACCAATCCTATCAGCAAGATCTAGTAGCCTTATTTTTCTTCCCATTGGAATAAGTCATGTCAATCACAAGCCTCTCGGCAGCAAGTGGACCCTCACAAGCAGCAGAGGAAGTCTTCAGTTTTCTCAACCGACATCTCTTGAATAGGCGGGGAAGATCTCTTCTTTCCACTTTCATTCATAATAGGCTCCATAACAGTGTTCAGACGAGCCAATGCATCTGCCTTGATCCTCTTTACCTCATCTCTCGGAAGCAGCCCACATTTCTCTTGGCGAAAAGAACTAAGCAGCCAACGCCATTCACGGTACTCAGCAGGGGAGCTCAACCCATACTAGTTGTTCCCTCATTTTTTCTTTCAGACCAGCAGGCAAGAGGCCTGCATACCCAGCATTCTAACAACCCATAAGGTCTGTGACCTTTTCATTTCTCTCAATCTTTGGCCTGGCCCACGTCAGGACCAAGAGCCCAAAGGACATGAACCATGCGACTCGCCTAACACTGTCCCTCAACTGCGCAAGCTACCCTTGGCTCTAGCCTCCAAGTAGCCCAAGCAGTGGTCCCTACCATAACACCTACTTGGCTTATGCGGAGCTGACTCTTGGCCCCTGCCAGCCGACGTGCCGCACAACTCTAACGGTTGCCCCACGACAGCACTATCCAAGAAGAAGACAAGGAAAATTAAATTTTTTTTACCTCGATGCGGCTGGAGAAGACGAAGAAAGCAACGAAAGACGGTCCTTTGCATGGGCAAGATGTAGAAGATTGCTTGAAGAGGGGGAACAAATATCCACTAAGCTTTCTCTCTCTTGTAAGGTAGAATAAATTGCTCTCCAAAGTTGATTTAATAACCCACTTAAGGTGGACTTAAATAGGCTTTAAGAGAAATTTATTTCCTTTTCCTAGAAGAATCTAATTTCCTATTAAAGAGGGAATCAGCATCAAAATATGAAACAATCTTATGTTTCCTCAAGCAAGAAGATCTCTACACCTACTGCCATTTCCTGCGTTTGGGGGCATTTGTGGAGCCAAAAATAATCACAAGGCGACATGTGGATTTTTGGATAAAAAAAGGACAAGAATACCATTGAGGCAAATCAGAGTTCCTATGTGCGAGCAGCGGACAATTATCTTTCAACCAATGTCAAAGGTACCCAAAATAGGTAACAATTCAAAGCCTATTTCATCCATCCTCATCAAATCATTTCTACAAGGTAATTCCCAAAAACATTCCTTTTAAATTATGTTAATTGGCTAATTAATAGATTTATTACCTAATTAATCTATTAATAGCCAATTAAACCACCAATTACTCCTTAAAAACACACATAAGGCCGGTCACCTTCTCTCCCAGGGGGGCCAGCCTTGCCTTATAATTTCTACCTGATTTTCCCCTTTTATTAGCTAATCAATTAGGCAAATATTCTATTAATTGACTAATTGATGAGCTAATTATTCCATAACTCCCAAATTAAACACAAATCAAGAACCTAACCCACAAAGCGAGCTAGGGGGCCGGTCCTCTCTCACCCAAAGAGGCCTGCCACTTCTATTTAAACCCCTTCATTCTCCTCAAAGTTCACTTCCAATTCTCTAGCAAAATTCTATAAAATTCTCCAAACACTTTCCCTCAAAATTCTAACTTTGGCATCAGAGGTGCTTCGGCCAAAGTCCCCCCCCCCCATTCATCATAGACGCGTGAGGCTCTTGACTTGGCCTAAGGTGTTTGTTTTGTAGGTGCAATTTTGTCCAAGATCAAGGAGGAAGAAATTTGCATTGTAACTACAATCAAGGTTCGAAAAATTAACATGACTTGTTCGTCTATACTTACAAATTCAGGTAGCCGACATGTTGCTAGGTGTCGCTTGTGGTTTGTAGAATTAAATTAATTCAATTTCACTACCGACTTTAGTTAGAACCTAATAGATCACACGCATATGATAAGTTTTAGCAATGTTATATGGATGATGATTAGATATAATTAATTTTTAATTATATTGGATTAATTATTTGGACTTATTGGACATATTTTTAATTAAATTGGCATTGGGCTTTATTTAATTTAAAAGGGTCAAAGTCACAAACCTAAAGTGGGTAAGTGAGTGGGCTTGGCGTGTGGCATAAACCCGAGGTGCCAGACCCTAGGAAAAACGTGCGACTAAAGGGGTGGCAAGGAGTGTATAAATATTCCTAGTGTTTGTCTGAGTACACACAGTGCAAAAGTTGTTCAGTTTTGTCTCTCAAAGAAAAGAGAGAAAAACCCTAAGCCAAAACACCTTGTGTGCCGCCCATTCTATATTTCACAAAGTGAGAGATATTGCTAGCACATCAAATCAATCACTTCATCATCCGTTGCTAGTTTTATCAATGTGGATACTCTTAGAGGCTTAACACTTAGGGAGTTTTGTGCGATGAATCATGAAGAGGATTGCAAGCAAATGGATAATCCAATCAATCAGTATGCACGTGGCTAATTAAAGATTCAAGTAATTTAATCTCTACGACTACTTAATTTGTTGCTATATAAATTATAGCCAACTTGATATATAATTGGAATAACATATGGTATGTTATTTATTATTTGAATTAAATTTATCCTAATAATATGCCCAGAAACCCAACATCCACTAGTGTAAATATTTTATATTAATAATTGTGTTCATTCATTGTATTTTTATAGGGTCGAGGAATGTTGCTATAAAAAATCATCAAAATCGAAGTTGAAGTGGCTGTTAAATCGTGATTTCTCATTAGTAACCGTCAAAGGATTTCCTCTCGTTAGTTGGTCTCCGAACATTTGTTTTTGGTGATTTTTGGCATGTGAGATCTTGGAGTATATACGTACAAACAAGTTTGACGGTTGGAATGTGGAAACTAGTTTCGCAGATTGCAAAAATCATTGAAAGAATTATATATGCTAACCATGTCTCTGACTTTGCCCGACAAATATATCCATTTGGCCCAAGGAAATAAAACACTAAAGCCTAAAACCTGAAACTTAATTTAGCCTTTGCACGATGAAACCTTTGTGGTTTGTCAAGCAAGATTTGACGTAATACACCTCATTTTTCCCTTGGCACCAAATGTTTGCCCAACGAATATACTCTTGCCCTCCAAAATTATTTCATTGTGCAAGAAAAACTTTGCCCGACTAACTGGAAATTTTGTCGAGTAAAATAACTTCACCCGACGAATATATGGTTCGTTGGGCCAAATTTCGTAGGGCAAATGGTATTTCTGGTAGTGTCTCTCAACTTTTGTTCGTTCAATTCTCCCTATCAATTTCGATACATAAAAACTCATAAAATAATTCATTTTGAAGTGCTGCATATTGCAATAAAAGAGAAGTGCCAAAATGGCAAAAGGGGAAGTTATTGCGTAAATGGATCACGGACAAATCTTTGATAAGTTTTTGACATACTAGAAGTTTGATTAGGGGTGGTTCAGTATAGGATCCCAAACCGAAAATTTTAGGGACGAGAATTTGAAGACTAATTCCGAACCAAAATTTCAGTATTCCTAATTTTCGAGATTCCCAAAATATTTTTGGTATTTTGAGATCGATTGGGACTGGAATTTGAGTTTTGGGCTTTTGGGTTTTGGGTTGAAATTTGAGATTTTTGGATTTTGGGCTAAAATTTAGGCTTTTGGCCTGAAATTTTGTTGCCAAATTTCATATCAATTGAAATTTAGGCTTTTTACCTCTTACAAATTTGAAATTTAATACCAATTGACGTACTATTTCATTCATACCAAGTCAAATTGACGTTCCAAAGTTCCAAACTACTTAATTTCGTACTTCTATTTCTAATATAGTCTACCATCAAACTACTTAAACTCAACATTCAACATGCATGCAACTAAAATATGTATATATATTTTTGATTCAATTTGGGATTCCAGAACCATTGAATATGTAATCTCCCGTACCAAAAAGTTCGGTACGGAACCCAAAAATTTTGGTATTATCGATTTGGAAATTTTTTGGTATGGGATCGGGGCTTTTATGGTTTGGTTTGGAATTTTTGGGAAAATTTTTCAACCCTAAGTTTGATAGAAAATCATAGTTGTTTAAATAATTCTAGAAAATCATAGTTGTGAAAATAAAACAAAAAGAGAAATAATGAAATTTCAAAAATAACTTAAAAGCGATTCTTGACCTACTAAAAGTGATTAAAATGACAAAATCCATCTTATATGGCAAGATAGTTGTGTGTTGGACTCGTTTCATCATTCTTTTTTCAGAAAAATATCTTTGACTGAAACAGACACTAAAAACTTCAAAAAAAATCATCAATTCATCGTAGATACACTATTCACTTCAAAATTTGTCTTTCCCATTATATTTCAAAGCTTGTAAAATAGAGCAAGAATATATTTTGCGGAAGTGTATTTTCTTCTCTACGCTTGACTAAGAAGTAAACTACCCTACTTTCTAGGTATACAACAAGAAAATAAACTTATATAAATCAATTACAAATTTGTTTCCTAAATTAAGCCATGATATCAGGAAAGATATCATTGACTTCTCTACACTCCCTCTCAAGTTGGAGAGTGGAGAAAGATTCCTACCACAATGCTTTTGTGAATACATCTGCAAGTTGGTGTGAAGAGGGAACAAATCGCATGACAACTGAACCATCTTGTATTTTATCTCGAATAAAGTGGCAATCCATCTCTGTATGTCTAGTCTGCTCATAGAAAACTACATTGGCAGCAATATGAAGAGCTGCTTTGTTGTCACAATGTAATAAGGTCGGTTTTGGATGCAACAAATCCAAGTCCTTTAGAAGATATCGGAGCCACAATAGTTCACAACAAGTTCCAGTCATGGCTCTACATTCGGCCTCAGCTAATGACAAAGACACGGTTTTTTGTCTCTTTGATCTCCAAGAAATCAATGAAAAACCCAAAAAAACACAATACCCTATTGTTGATCTTCGTGTTGTAGGGCATCCTGCCCAATCTAAATCACAATATGCAGTCAAGGTCAAGTCATTTTTAGAAGAGAAAAATAAACCTTGTCCATGAGTACTCTTTATGCATTTCAAAACTGGGAGATCTGCTTCCATGTGTGGACGGCGAGGTTCATGCATAAATCTACTTAACACATGCACTGAATATGTTACGTCTGGCCTAGTAATCGTTAAATAGATCAATCGACCCACCAACCTCCTATATTGTACCCGATCTTTAAGTAACTCACCATTGTCTGAAAGTTTAGGATTTTGCTCCATGGGAAACTCAATTGGTAGAGCTCCCAAGAGACCACCATCCTTTTAGAATCTCTAAAGCATACTTACGTTGAGAAATGAAAATTCCATTCTTTGATCGTGACACTTCAATGCCTAGAAAGTATTTCAAGTCACCAAGGTCCTTGATTTTGAAACGACTATTAAGGAATGTTTTGAGAGCGCTAATGGCATCAGGATCACTCCCAGTGATCAAAATATCGTCAACATAAATTAAGAGTGATGTAAAAGACTTGTCTCGCTGCCTTGTGAACAAAGAATAATCCGCCTTTGATTGGACATAACCAGCACATTGAATAGCTTCGGAAAACTTGGCAAACCATTGACGAGATGCTTGCTTCAGTCCATACAGAGATTTGTTAAGGCAACATACTAAATTCTCCCCCTGTCGCCGAAGACCCGGAGGAGGAAGCATATATATTTCTTCATGAAGGTTACCATGAAGAAATGCATTGTTGACGTCAAGTTGATGGAAAGACCAGTGAAAGGAAGCAACAAGAGCTAAGAGGCAGCGAACAATGATCATTTTAGCAATGGGAGAGAAAGTATCATGAAAGTCGATACCTTCAAGTTGTGTGTAACCCTTAGCAACCAAACAAGCTTTATAACGCTTAATGGAGCCATCTGAATGGAGCTTGATTTTGTAGACACAACGATAACCACTGGGAGATTTGCCAACGGGAAGGGGGTAAGAGTCCACGTATGATTAGCTTCCAGAGCCTATAATTTAGAAGCCATGGCAGCCTGCCAATGGGGAGAAGCAGCAGCCTCGACATAAGTATGAGGTTCAACCTGTTGAGTGATAGTTGCAAGAAAAGATTGTTGTGCAGGTAAGAAGCGATGATAAATGAGATAATTAACAAGTGGATAACGTGTACTTGCATTGAGACCAGACGACGAAGACGATGAAGAGCAAGAATATATTTTGTGGAAGTGTATTTTCTTCTATTGATACAAAGAGATTTATACAAAGAAGAATACTTGACTAAGAAGTAAACCACCCTACTTTCTAGGTATACAACAACAACAACAACAACAAAGCCTTTTCCCACTAAGTGGGGTCGGGTATATGAATCCTAGAACGCCATTGCGCTCATTTGTGTCATGTCCTCCGTTAGATCCAAGTACTCAAGTCTTTTCTTAGGGTCTCTTCCAAAGTTTTCCTAGGTCTTCCTCTACTCCTTCGGCCCCGAACCTCTGTCCCGTAGTCACATTTTCGAACCGGAGCGTCAGTAGGCCTTCTTTGCACATGTCCAAACCACCGGGACCGATTTTCTCTCATATTTTCTTCAATTTTGGCTACTCCTACTTTACCTCGGATATCCTAATTCCCAATCTTATCCTTTCTCGTGTGCCCATACATCCCACGAAGCATCCTCATCTCCGCTACACCCATTTTGTGTACGTTGATGCTTCACCGCCCAACATTCTGTGCCATACAATATCGCTGGCCTTATTGCCGTCCTATAAAATTTTCCCTTGAGCTTCAATGGCCTACGACGGTCACACAACACGCCGGATGCACTCTTACACTTCATCCATCCAGCTTGTATTCTATGGTTGAGATCTCCATCTAATTCTCCGTTCTCTTGCAAGATAGATCCTAGGTAGCGAAAACGGTCACTTTTTGTGATCTTCGCTAGATTGCTCCGGTCATTAGTGTGGATAAGTATATAAATTGATAGAGATAGGAAAGCAAACACAAGATGTACGTGGTTCACCCAGATTGGCTACGTCCACGGAATAGAGGAGTTCTCATTAATTGTGAAGGGTTTACACAAGTACATAGGTTCAAGCTCTCCTTTAGTGAGTACAAGTGAATGATTTAATACAAATGACATTAGGAAAAATTGTGGGAGAATGATCTCGTAGCCACGAAACTAAACTTATACAAATCAATTACAAATTTGTTTCCCAAACTAAGCCAAGATATCAGGAAAGATACCGTTGACTTCTCTACAAAGCTAGGGTTCGAGGGGAAGGGTTTAGGGTTTATGGTTTATGAACTTAAAGTGTAATACCAATAAACAGATGCACTACTATTGTACAAATGATTGATAATCTCGTTACAATCACATTAAAAAACTTATTTGGTTCCACGTGGTTGCACGTGACCCATGCCTAGATAATGGGAATTGAGAGGAATATTCTTTTGGTAATCTAAATTTGTTTACTTTTTTAAAACCAATGAAAGAACAAGTGCCAATTAGACCACTGTCAAAGTAGCTCAGACACATCTATACATGCAATACACTACCTGGAACATTGACTTAAACAATTTGCAATGATCTTTACTCTTTCGGGATGAGAATATCTTTTACACCTTTTGATTTTATAAAAATCTACTTTATCTGATGATAGGCTAATCATATCTTAACTGATTACTCAACATAACATATATAATATTAATTCTCTCTCTCTCTCTATCTCTCCCTCTCTCTCTCTCTCTCTCTCTCTCTCGGGGTCGCACGTGGACACACACAAGGAAACAGCATTAAGATTCATATTTCTCTTCTGAATGAACCTTGAGCCTCTAGGGAAGTTGTATCAGGAGGCAATCAATCGTGTTGTTAACAAGTCACTTAAAAGAAGCACTAACTTATCATGCACTTTATAAATATACCACAAACCAAAAAAGAAGAACAGTACTTAGTACTTTGAATATCAATTCATATAGTCTCTGAAAATTGGTGAACAAATCAATTGTGCCACATCAGCATATAACAAATTTTTTGACAAAATTACGACGGAATGACTATATTGATTTAAGGCATCTATTGTGGGATTACATTGATTGATTTTCAATATCAGTAACCATCTTGATGATGTGAGTAAATTTCAAAGATCATTTGTGATGTAAACTTATGTATAAATATGTATATTATATATATAAATGAATGAATAAATATTTTAAATATGATGCAACTAACAATTACTATTTGATGGAGAGAAACATTGTATATTTAACAAAGAGTGATGTTTACTCGGGATTGAATCCCACTTGCATTGCACCCACAACAGGTGTCAAACAGCATCTCTCTTTTGTGTGTTGATATGGGACTTGGATTGTCTGCCCTCCCATTTCGGTGCCCTCCCCGTGCCCTCCTGTTTTGTGCGGTCACAGTTAAGCCACGTCAATATTTTATATTATTTTTTTATAAAAATAATAAAACAAAAAGAAATAGTAATATAAAATGTTGATGTTGCTTAACCATGACCATAAAAACAGGAGGGCATGGGAAGGGCACCACAATTAGAGGGCAGACAATCCAAGTCCGTTGATATGAGCAGAACAGCTGCAGCAATATCGGACTAGGATCATTTTTGGATTCTTTTTGTAGGGATTTTAGGAATTCTCATATCATATATCGTACGATTAGCTTTCGTTAAGTATTATTTATGTTTAATTTTAAATAAAATAATTTAAAATAATTTATGACCACACTATTTACGATAAACTATTAAGATGTGAGGATCCTCACAATTTGGATCCGGATGGGATCCAAATCCAGCAATATCTAAACCAAACCAAAGCTAATTGCTCAGGCTTTACATGTTCATAAACCAAGAAAATGTACAAACCCTTTCTGCCTTTCACATTTTACGAATCTTTCTGCATTGGAGAATCCAATGCTTTTTTTTACCCATAATCCGTATTACCCCCCCCCCCCCCCCTCTCCAACCTTTTCCTAACATGCATATATTCGCATATTCAAAGCTTACTACTTTAATTAAAATAATTAGATGCATAGTTAGAGAAAGAAACAAAGACGGGAGGTGCGGATCATATCATCTGTAAGGTATACTAAGATGAGAGGTGCCGACGATGTAATCTGTAAAGTATACTAAAACCGGAGTTGCCTATCATGTCATTTGTAAGATATATCTCACAAGATATATATAATTCTTGGTATTTTGATCTCATCTAATACTACATTAATCTTGCTTATTGTGAGAGGGTGCTCTTGTGGGCTACTCAAGTTTTTTTCCCTCTCCCAAGTCTCTCAATAGGGAGAGGGTGCTCTTGTGGGCTAACATGCATCGTAGAATAAGGATTGAGCTAAGTAACATATGATTTGTACACCTTTAAACTTTAGCCAATGATTTAGACACATTATTCCTACTTTTTACAAATTTTGAAATGGGCCCACAAATTAGACCACCATGATTTTGGGGTTAGTGACTGGTATACTTTATTTTTTGGCTTTAAGGGGAAGTACCAACAAAATATATAGGAGAGTGAAATTTAACACAAGAAGTAAGTGGTTCTCTACTATAGTAATGGAGAGCAGTGTTGTCATTCCACCACGGTGTGAGTTTGAATCATGTCGACTTTCTAATCTAACATCTAATCTAATAAATCTATCATTTGACCAAAAAAAAAATTATAGAAAAATTTGATCTCTGCATGGTTGTTGTTTAGCGAAGTCAATAGCTAGTATAGTAACAAGAATGTGAACCCATGCACTAATTTCAATTCTAACTAACACTAATTTGCAGTCAAACTAACTTTTTATTCAACATCTTGTTTTTAGTATTGTGGAACCCATCTAAGATTAAGATGGATTTAAGAAAGTAAGGAAAAATAGTTAGTTCCATTCCATTTCATGGATTAATTTTCCTATACTAACATAACATTTGCATTTCATGAATTCTTGATATATAAACTAAATCCATAATTTTAAAATTTCATACTATAAGACTATGTACGTACATGTACTAAAAATCGTAATATGACAAGAAACACTAACAATAGCAAAACTCGTCTCCAACCAAGGAACAAAATGAATCTCCTAAAAAGAATTAGGGCCAAACATAACTATGGGCTGGGTACATGTAGCAAGCCCTCAAGCCCCTCAACGGGACACCAACAGGTGCATCCCAAGTCAAGATGAAAAGATTTAGCCATACATGGCTAGAGATGGAACTACCAGATCTCCAGCCATCTCTGGTTACAGATGGCATTATATAATTTTCCTAACATGAATCGAATGGAAGGCTTGATGTTTCTTATTCAATCAAATATTAGGCATCAACTTTTTAAAATATATTTTTTTTCAATACTACATAACTAGGCTTGGCAATTTCTAACAAGACCCGTTAACCTGACACAAAATTAACAGATTATCGGGTCTACACGATAACGAATCGGATCGTTATCGGGTAACTCGATAAGTACCTGTTAAGACAACGGATTGCTCTGGGTATACACGTAGGTAACCTAATACATAATATTATACCCCTAAAAAAATATAATAGTCATGTAGGTCACCTGATACATAATATTATACCCCTAAAAAATATAATAGTTATATATATATATATATATATATATATATATTAAATTTAGAAAATTTGGAGAAGGAGGTAATATATTTTTATAGGGTATAGTACTATTGTTTTATTTCTTTTCAAAATTATTTTGGTAAACTTCTCATAATTTGAATGGTTTATAATGTTTGGTTTTTCTATACTTAGTTTATGTGGAAGAGAGTTCTGATGTGGAAAACCTACTGAAGACATCATCAACATAACTCTTGAAGGCAATAGATCAAGCCAAAGTTCCAATACAATTTTCCCATGATGATCAATGAAAATTGAACGATTTTGTAAAAGGAATAACTTGCAAGCTTTGAGTTTCATTGACAAAGTTTTAACTTCTGAGAAAGGCTTCACAACCTTGTAAAGAAAAACGCCTTCATTTTGCATGTGCTTGCACATGTGATATTCTGTAGTAGACTATTAGTTTTATTGGTGCTTTTTTTATTAGGTTCTTATTTTGAAGTGTAGATATAGTACTTAACGACAAATTTGTTTTTATGTTTTGAATTATATTGATGTGAAAATTAACTTGACACACAAATTAAACCCTATTGTTGACAATTGTAGTAAAGATGTAAGTAGGGATCGTTCTAGACCGGGGATTAACTAGGGAAGCTAATCAACACAAATAAAACTTAAAAACACTAAATTAGACTCTATAGACTCAAAACTGACTCAAAATTGACTCAAAACAGCAATAAACAATAAAAAAGACTCAATTCTAGAGCCAACAAGTGATTTTGATGAAAATAAACTTAAATTGACTCAGAAGATTAAAAGAAAACAGATTATGACTTAACTAACAAGACTTATTGAATGGGGGGTTTGTTTTTGACGAATTTAAAACTTAAACAAGAAACTTTGCAGAAACAAACATGAAAACGAATTTAAGGTGAATTGAAAACGGTAAAAGGCTAGTTAGAGGGTCCTTCTCCACACATGACATATGAATACAAACCAATTTCTAGTTATTATCCCTTTAGATTGTGAATGACAACACCCCAAGTTAATCGTGATAGCACAAATTAACCATCAGATTTTCAATAATTCATTGAGTTGGATGGAATACGCATTGCAACCAAATTATCCTTATCAAGTTCCCTAACTATGAAAAGCATGATAGAAAGACATATCAAAGTGATGTGAAAATTAACTTAACACACAAATAAAACCCTCTTGTTGACAATTGTAGTATGGATAAGTAGGGATCGTTCTGGACCGGGGATTAGGAAGGATTGCTAATCTACTCAAAACTGACTTAGAAACACAATAATAAACTTAAAAACACTTAACAAGACTCACAAGACTCAAAACAAACTTAAAAGACTCAAAACTGCCTAAAACAACACTAAGGCAGTTTCTGCTACTAACACAAGTTTTGGACGAAATTTGATTATATCTTGACTCAAATCACTTAAAAACACAATCTAAAACAAGTTCTAACTAATATGACTCAATAAAGTAAAGTGGATTTTGGTTTTGGACGAAAATAAGTAGAGCAAAACAAAAACAATTTAAATAGATTCTTAGACAAATTTAAGTGAGTTGATGGGTGATGGGTTAACTAGGGAGTTCTTCTCCACACATGACACACTTGCATTCAAATTGATTTCCAATTGCTTCTCTCAATAAGTCATGAAACTCAATACTCCAGGTTAACTGTGACAACACTTTTTTAACCTTCAAGTTCTCCTTAAGTTAATGAATTGGATGGGAAAGCACATACAACAACTCAAAGCATTCTCTAAAAGTCCCCTATGTGAAAAGCACAATAAAGGTACAATCAAAGATCATTAAGTTTCATGAAAACTATAAGCATTGACGAGGCAATTGTTACTATGAAAAGCATGAAACTTTTGCCAAGAATTCACTTAACAAGATCGTTTATAAGTGACCTCCACTACTTGCAAATATAAGTTTGTAACTATTAGGTGAAACTCCCTTATATTTTAGCTTCAAATCCTTGCATGAAAACTAAGTGTGCACTCTTAATAAACATACAAGAATAAGTTATCAATCAAACGGTTAAGCAAATTGAATTCACAACTTATGAAATAACAACTAAAGGTAATTAATTCATAATGCAAATATAATCATGGTTTTGAATAGCCCCCTAGCCAAGAAGGGCTTAGTTCCTCATGTCCACAAAACAAAGATACATAAATTTAGACATTAAAAACAAAGAATGAAAACACCTAGAAACGCTCCAACAATCCAACGTCTTGAATGGCAAGCACGTCCAAGGGTCTCCTTCCTTCTTCTTTGCTGCGGCACAAGGGATGGGTGAAGGTTTTTGTGGTGATTTGTGGTGGTGGATGGATATAGGTTGGTTATGGTGAAGGGTGGAGTCCTTAGAATGGTCAAAAAGGGGTCTTATTTATAAGGAAAGGAAGGGCTACGAATTTATTAAATTTGGAATCAGAAATCAATGGAAAATAGGCAAGAAAGGTGCAGGAATTAAAGAGAATAGGAAAGGAAGAGAGTGTAGGACAGATTTAGGAATGTGTTTTGAGGCACAAAATAGGTAAGAATCCTCTCCTCTTGTGTAGCAAGAATTGAAACAAAAGGGAATGCAATTTTGGGTCAGAAAATAGGTAAGAAAGGAGAGAAAGGTGTGGCAATGCCTAGAACTAAAGGGGAATGTGAATTAAAATCAGAAAATAGGAAAGGAGAGGATCCCTTGTGCGGCAAGGAAAGGAAAAAGCCTAAGGTGGTGCGGCAATATCTAGGGCAAGTTCTAGGACTTCTAGAAATATGTGTGGCTGGAACATAGGTGAGGAAGGATTAGGAAACTTCCAAGCCAAGAATAGAAACTTTCAGGAATGGAAACCTCCAAGAATAGAAACTTTGGTTTCCAATTCTGAACTCTTTGTTCTTCATTTTCATTTCTTCATTTCATTATTCATTCCTAGCCTCCTTTGATCTTCAATTTCGTCCATCCACCTTGCTCCAAGCATAAGCTATCCATTCCATGCCCAAAACTGCTCCAAAAGGCTCCAAAATGCACATGTTTGCATACTTTGTCCTTAAAACCTAAAATTGCACGAAAATAGCTTAAAATACTAAAATTACTAAGTACTAGCAACGTAAATGCAAGGAAACAAGCTAATTAAGTCGCATAAATATGCTCCTATCACAAAGGTCATTAAGTTCTTTGAAAACCATAAGTATTGACGAGGCATTCGTAACTATGAAAAGCATGATACTCCTGCCAAAGATTTACTTAACACAATCATGACTATGGATTTCCACTACTTGTGAATATAAGTTCATAATGATTAGGTGAAACTCCCTTATGTAGCATCAAATTCATGCATGCAAATTAAGTGTCGACCCTCAGTCTACATACATAAATAAGTTTTGATAACTCAGATAAGCAAATCACATTCAAGACTCAAGAAATAATAATTGGATGTAATGAATTCAAATAAAACATATAATCATGGCTTTGAATTCACCTCCAACTATAAAGAAATTAGTTCCTCATGTTCGCAATTAAACAAGTACAATTAAATTTAAACATTGAAAACAAAGATAGAATACACCTAGAAACACTCCAACAATCCAACGTCTTAAATGGCAAGCACGGCCCCAGGTGGCTCATTCTTCTCCTTCCTTGCATAGCTGCAGCATTAGAGGGATGTATGTATATGAGTGTGTATGGTGCGAAATTGTGGTTAATGGTGTAGAATTATATGGGGGGTGGTGTTCTGATTTGTGGTAGAAAATATGTATTTATAGGCCTAGGAAACTCGGCACAAATCCCTGAGATGAGAGGGATAAGTTTGACACAATTCTTGAAGGAAAATGACTAAGGTTTGGCATAAAGTAGTGGAGGAAAAGGATTACACAATCCTAGAGAAAAAGGACTAGGAAATTCGGCGAAAGCTTATAGAATGGAAAATTTGGCAGATTTCTAGAAGAAAAGCAATAAAAGGTGCGGCACCAATCAAGGGCAGGTGATAAGGCTTCTAGAAAGGGGTTTTAGGTAATTCAATGTGTAATTGATCCCCCCTTGCAGCTGGAATTAAGGTATGATAAGATAAGATAAGGTTAGTTTGGATAAGATTAGGTTGGATAAGGTTTTGGATAAGATAAGGCAGTTTGGAATATGTCTCATTCTTTTGAGCTGATTCCTTATCTTCAATGTCTTAAATTAATTTCTTCAACTCTTTAGCATATTACTAGCCTCTCTTGAACTTCAAATTCATCCATTCTTTGTGTTCCATATGTATGCTATCCATTCTAGCCCAAAACTGCTGTAAAATGCTCTAAAATGTTTGTAGGGCCAACTTTGTCATTTGGACCTACAAACACACGAAAATAGCTTAAATCACTATAATAAATAGGAAATAACAACATAAATGAAAGAAAATAAGCTAACTAAGTCGCATAAATATGCTCTTATCAAATTCCCCCACACTTAGCTTTTGCTAGTCCTCGAGCAAAACGAAACAAGCAAAACATAACCTAGACCTTCCAACGTTTGCCTTAGGGATTTCCAATGAAACATGACATATCAAAAATCACTACTCCCACAAATTTGAGACATCCCTACCTTCGAGCGCACACTTAATCGCAGTCACCACTCACTAGCTCGCATTTAATCAATTAAAACAATGGTTTGAATGTAGTAATATGCCTTAGAGAATTCACTCAATTCCTCACCGTAATACTCTCTATTTTCACACAGATTTTCTGACTACACTCCTTATACTAGGTATATGTGAGAAGATTGATGTAAACATGTAGACTAGCACTCACATACGTCATAATCAAAGAAGGTACTTTCTGGAATTATTAATGCAAGTATATATATATGATCTCATGAACAGAATGTCACTACTTAGACGCGAGAACCTGGGATACCATATGCTCATACTGATAGGAGCATATTTATGCGACTGAGTTAGCTTGTTCTCATACATTTATGTTGTTATTCCTTAGTTGTTTTAGTGTTTAAAGTCATTTTCATGCAATTTCAGGTTCTAAGGACAAAGTATGCGATAAGGTGCATTTTGGAGCAGTTTTGGGCTTGGAATGGATAGCACATGCATAGAGCAAAGTGGTTGGACGAAATTAAAGATCTAAAGAAGCTATGAATGTTCCAAGGAGAGGAAGAAAATAAATAGAGGACCAAGGAAGACAAGGAAACCATCAAGAAAGAGGAAAGACTAGTCAAACTTGCCTTATCTTGTCTTTACCTTTTCTAATCTAAATTACCAAAGATTCAGTCACACGAAGGGTTTCTAAATACTTTGGGACATTTCATTACATATTATACAAGTCCTAAACCTGCCTTAAAAGTCCAAGCCATATCATCCTTCACCATTTCTCTTCCTTGTCGTGCAAGGGAGCCATCCCTTTCCTATTTTCTGCCATAAATCACCCTTGTCCCTTTCATTATTTCAGATTTCATGCATCATTACATTGAATCATTGCACTCAATTGCTACACCATTCCTTGTTCCCTCCATCATTCAAATTTCATGCATCATTGCACTCAATTGCTACAGCACTCCATGTTCCCCTCCATTTCCATGCACTTCCTCTATAAAAGGAAGTGTGTGTAACATAAATGGAGTTCAGTTTTTACTTGATCATTCATCCCCATTTCAATACAACCTTCATCCAAACACATCCATTCATCTTTACATCTATTCCTCCATACAAACAAACCTTCAAACACTCACCAACACCTTGTGTCGTAGCAAATGAAGCGAAGGAAAGTGCTTGGACGTGCTTGCTGTCCAACTTGGATCGTTGGAGCGTTTAGGTGATTTCTTTCTTCTGTATCTAATGTTTAAATTCATTTCCTTTTGTTTTGTTGTAAATGTGAGTGGCTAAACCTCTCTTGGCTAGGGGTGATTTCAAAGCCATGATTATATGTGCAATATAATTTGATAAATTCCAGTTATAAACTCTTGAATCGTGAATGCAATTGGCTTAACTATTTGATTGATAACTTATTTGTATTTGTTAATTAAGGGTCGACACTTAATTCGCATGCACAAATCCGTTGCTAGAATATAAGGAAGTTTCACATAATCGTTACAAACTTATATTCACATGTAGTGAAGGTCGCTTATAAACGATCGTGTTAAGTTAAATTCCTAGCATAAGCAACATGATGTCATAGTTGCAAGTGCTTTGTCAATGCTTATGATTTTCATTAAACGTAATGATCTTTGATTGTATCTCTATTATGATGTCATGTAGGTAACTTTTGAAGAATGTTTTGGGTTGTCGAATGATGTCATCCAATCCAATAAAACAAGGAAAATATGAGAGTTAACTAGTGATGTCACGGTTAATTTGGAGCATTGTCGTTCATAATTCAATGAAGTAGTAACTGGAAATCGAGTTATTTGCATACATGTCATGTGTGGAGAAAAAGCCTCTAGCTATCCCATCCATCATCTTATTTCTCAATTTTATTGTACAATATGTCTAGTTTTTCATATTTGTTTGTTTGTTACAACTTCCTCCAAATCAAAACCCCCATTTTAGTTTCTTGTTTCAAAGTGTTTCAAATCTGTTTTAATTTGTGTTTTTAAATGTTTTGATTCAAGTAAAAATCTATTTTCGTCCAAAGTCATTTCTAGTGTCTAGTTTAAGTTTATTTGGTTGTTTTAAGCTATTTTGAGTATTTTATGTTTGCTTTGAGTCTTGTGAGTCTTGTTAAGTGTTTTTAAATTTAGTTTTATGTTTTTGAGTTAGTTTAGAGGTTATTAGCAAGCCCTCCTAATCCCCGGTCCAGAACAATCCCTACTTATACTTATACTACAATTGTCAAAAGAGGGTTAAATTTGTGTGTTAAGTTAATTTTTGCATCACATACCAATCCCAAACTCCACAACTTGAAACACACAACAACCAAGATAGAAGTCAAAGGGTTGTAATGGGGCTAAGGGTATTGGCTAACAAAGAAAGGTTAAGGATAAACAAAGGTTCTTAAAGCAAAAGTAAGCAAAAATAATGAAATTGACACTTAGAATTCACTTTTGAATACAGCAAATAACTTGAAACACTAAGGGGATTTCGTACAACTTAGGGTCATATTGAAACTTTTTGGACCCTTTCTTCAACAACCACTACTTGTGAGTTATTCCTCACTTATTTCACAACTTTTTTTTCTTCTTTCTTCTCTTTACTTTCTTTCTCTTCTTTGCATTTTTTTCTATATTTTTTTCTTTTTCGTTTCTCGTGCCCTACTCATTCTTTGGCACATAAAGCATACACTTTGAAAAACCTTCCCCCACACTTGTTTTCTGCAATAATGTCGCTCAAAAGGAATTCCCTCTAAGTCATGCTCCACTATACTTTAAGAATAAGGGTATGGATAGTTCTATTCTAGGCTAGGTAGGGATAATGTGGCTAACAAGGAAAATAGGCTAAATAAGGCTCAAAGGGGTTAAACCTACAAAACAAATGCATGGGATGAAGGCTTTTTGGCTCTGGTGGTAACTACTAAACAACTTTATCTTGTTATATGTTATGCACTCAATTTTAAGCTTTGAATGAAACGGGCATGAGTTCTGGTATTTGGAACTAAAATGATAAAACGCATTCTAGTAGCAACCAAGCAAAGAATAATGAGATCATGCAAGGACTTTAGAAATCAACTTCATAGATTAATAACTCTCCAAATAACGTATAGGCTCAAGTCTCTCAAGGTTGTAGCGTTAGTTTGAGTTCCTTCCTTCAAGCATGTTACAAAAACTTCTTTTTTTTCTTTCTTTGTAATTGCATGTGAATTCATTAATGACAACTACAACCAAGTATACACCAAAGAGCATAACAAACTTCCACCCATGTGTGTAGCTTTCTTTAACAATCATGCAATTAAAAACCAAATCCTCATCATTTATGTTGGAACGTACTCTAAGACACAAACAAACACACAAAAACGACTCTAAAATGACTCTTTTTGGGTTTTTCAGAACTTTTTCTATTTTTTTTTCAAATTTTCTTATTTTTCTTTCAAAAGACACTAAAACACTTCAAAACACACTAAAAACACTTAAAAACAGGGAGAAACAACTCTAGAGGTGGTAGGTGGTAAAATCCCACGAATTTTCAACAAAAACACTTGTTTACCCCCCCCCCCCCCCCACACTTAAACCAAACATTGTCCTCAATGTTTCAAACATAGACTAACATGCAAACAAGCAAACAACACAACTAACAAACACGACAATCATGGCAAAGTAAAAGCAATAAAGAGTAGAGTTTAAGAACGCAAATCTGGTTATGGAGTCGGAGATTCCTAGGTCTTCTTTATTTGAATGCATGGGTTGCCTCCTAAGAAGCACTTTCTTTAACGTCTTCTAGCCGGACGAAACCTCCTTTTTAGTTTTATTGGAACCCACGGTATGGAGGGGTATTTCCTCCACAACCTGCCCCTCGAAACACTTCATACTTTGGATCTTTGAATGGAAAAGGATAGTGATCCTTCCTGATTGTGGTGTTTTGCTTCCTTAAGTCAACGTGAACTCTCCCACCACCTTGAATTCGATTAGGTACCTGCACCAAAGAAGGGGACAACCTATTAGTTGAAATGGGAATGGGAATTGGAATAGGTGGCTCACCAATGTGCTGCGATGAAATGGCAGCACAGTCAATAGATGTACAAGGGGTGCTCTCGGCTAAATTTGATGGTTTGAGGGTTGGGACGTGTTCCTTGTGCTCCACTCCAATTCCCTCTTCATTGGTGGTTCTAGATACATCCTTCGTGATTGGTGCTGCTGAACATTCTTGCGCTAAATTTTTAATCACATCTATAAAAAAACAAGAACGAACATCATTAGGTTCGTAACATATTCAGAAACTTTAAAGTTAATCATATCGCCACCAAACTCCATAGTTAATGCTCCCTTGGCCAGGTCAATCTTGGTGTGGGCAGTTTTCATGAAAGGTCGTCTAAGTAAGAATAGCGATGGTAGAGAGTGGGCTGAGTCCTCCATGTCAAGCACATAGAAATCTACAGGAAAAATCAAGTGGTCTACCTGCACCAAAATATCTTCCAAAACTCTTTTCGGATATGCATTAGAACGATCGGCTAATTGGATAATAACTCCGTCATTTTTAAGCTCTCCTAGATTCACAGATGCATAAACGGAACCTAAATCTAGCATAGCATGTTCAAACCTTGTATTACCAATTACACAAGGGATAGTGAAACTACCTGGATCTTTGCATTTAGGTGGCAGCTTTCTTTGCAACATTGCAGAGACATTTTCACTTACATGTACCACCTCTTTCTCTCGAATCCATTTCCTTGTTGTACAAAGCTTCTTCAAAAACTTAGCATACTTTGGAATTTGCTTTATTACATCAAGGAGTGGGATATTGACTTGCATCTTCCTGAAAGTCTCTAAGATGTCTTTTTCATTCTCTTCGGTCCTGACTGGCATAAATCTGCAAGGGAAAGGTACATTGGGTGGAATAGAGTTAGAATGAATCAAATTTGGAACAACCTTAATTGTGGTGGACGGCTCAGAGGCTTTAGGGGGTTGCGGCAAAGGTTTTTCTACAGTTGTCGTGGGCTTAACTTCTTCCTCCTCTTCGAGCAACAGCTTATCATCATCCTTTTGACTTGATTTGGATGTTTGTGGGTGGGTTCCAACCTACTTGCCACTTCTCAAAGTGATAGCGTTGGCGGTTTCGAATCTTCCCTTTGGATTCACAACAGTTTAACTAGGAAGTTTGCCTTATTCTCTAAACTGCCCAGGGAATTCTAAAATCTGCCCTATTTGGTTCTTCATGTCACTCATCTCCTTGTCCTGATTTGCTATTCAATTATTTTGATTTTGTAATCCCTGCGATACATAAGTTAGTAATTGAATAGCTTGATCATTATCAAATAGCGAACCTCAGTTTGGTTGAGCTGTTTGTGATTAAGGTTAAAATTATGTGAATGGCCTTTGATATATCCCAGGGGGTGGCTGTCGAAATCCTCCTTGTTGAGGTTGTTGCGGCTCCTTCCACTTGAAATTTGGGTGATCTCTCCATCCCGGATTGTATGTATTTGAGTATGGATCATTCCTTTGCTGATTTTGGCCTTGATTGTTGGAAATGTGCCCTAAAGCCAATCATGTGATGATACTTTACGGACATTTCACATGTTAAACTAATCCAGTTTAACATATAAAGGGCATAAATTATTGTTTGAGCCGTCTCATATAAATGTTATATGCTTAAAACGATAAAGTCCAAGGAATTTGTGATTGGGAGAATGTAATCTAATGAAGTTAGATTCTTGAGACCATTCTTTCGTAGACACATCCTAAACGTTCCTGATCATAGGATTGCCAATTGGGCATTGACAGTCCGTCAAGATCGGTACGTACTATGTCTTCTCTCAGGGAGAGTGATTAGTCTCTAGTCATTGGTGTGTGTGACATCAAGACAAGTACGGTAGGTGCTCAATAGAGAATGAGTTCACTGAACGCGATCAACGAAGAGTTCTCATATTCCATGTCACATGAGAACTCATGGTTGGGATAATGCAAAGTAGTCCTTTGACCTGAGGCATCATAGTTGTCTTGTGGTTAAGACCTTGATCTTTGATTATGTCAAAGTCATCCCACCAGGAGGGTGTCCACGGCATCGTTGGGGTCAAGCCGCTTAGCTATGGAGACAAGTGAATGCGCAACAAGGGATCTCTAACCTTCAAACCGTTTGAAGGAGAATACTCTCTGATATGATTTGAATCTCTGGCCAGAGTATGAATGAGATTTGGGAATGCGTTCCTAATCACATTCAAGGTAATCATATAAGCACAAGACACACATTGGATAGTAGACATGAGAAAATAAACTATCAAACCAAACAATGTGGTCAAGAGTATTAGATTAGAGAAGGACCGTATTGCATTTGTAATCTCGAACTGAATAGGTTCTCTAAACCTCTTCTGATTAGCTTGGGTAACCATGACATGCTGCTAGGCGTCAACCATGGTTTGTGGAAGCCCTAGACGTGTATAATCACTAAAGGGAGAATTGAAAATAGTTTCAATTCACAATCGATGTAAAATGGTTTTAATCGCCCACTACCTCGCTAAAAGGAACCTAATGGATCGCACACCGTGAAAGGTGGAGATTGGAGATTAAATGGAAATGAGTAAGAATGATTAAATGGTTTAATCATTTATTTATGGCAAGGATTAATTAATATGTTAATTAATCAAACGAATAAGTTCGTTAAAGACTTCGGGATAGTTTTGGACCTTAAGGCCCAATGGGCTTCGAACGTCAAGCCCATTAACTTAAGTTGTATGACAATTTAATGAATAAAGATTCATTAAAGCCCAAAAGCCCAAAAATCCCCTAAATGGCCAGCCATGATGAAATGAATTAGGGTTTTGGTTGTTTAGGTCACTTAAAGAAGTGACTATATAAATGATTTTATAGCCAAATATTCATTAAGTGAAAAATGGGTTTATTTTTGGGGAAAATAGGTGAGAATTGTCTCTCCATTTTCTCTCTAAAGAGGCCAACACCTTGGAGGGTACATCTAGCAATCCTACTACTCCAAGGTCACTCATTTCTTCTACAATCGAACCTTGGTGTCGAGAATTAGAGGTTCTCAATTTTGGGAACTTGGAGAACCTATTCTTCCATCCAAATCCATGGATCTAAGAAGCAAGGAATGAAGGCCCTTATCTCTTTGGGTGATTAGCCTTTGCTTATGCAAAGAGGAATCTACAAAGGTATTTTTCAACTCACTTTGTTTTTGAGTTGATTATTGGTTCACCAATCTACTAGGCTTTGAATTTCATGGGTAAATGTTTTGTTTTTGAGTGCATGTAAGCATGATTCCGCCTTTAATTGTTAATTGCATGCTATATGATGTTGCTCAAATGAACATGTTTTACAAAATAATTCCTTCAAGTGGTATCAGAGCCTAGGTCTAGTAGTTGGTGAATCCTTTTGTGTTTTGTAGTTCATAGTATGTGATCTAAAAGTTGTAATTGTTACAAGCTTTATTCTTGCTTCTTTGAAAGTAAATTTTGTTGGAAAATTTGCTATCTCAAATGTTGTAGATGTTGTTCATATGAGCATGAATATTGGAGCTAAAATTTGGTGCCATGCTTTTGGGAAAATTCGGCCAAAATCAAAGGGTGAATTTTTGGGTTCTTGTTTGACTTGTTAAAAGTGTTTTAATGTGTTCTTTGGAACCCCTAAGTACCCTAGTTTGGTTAGATGTTATTTCCCTTAAGTAAGAATGGTTTTGGAATGTTTTTGGGTGGAAAAAGTTCATGGAAAAATTTGGGTTTTTCATGGATGTTCTTCATTGTTCTTGATGTTCTTGCCAAGAACAAAAAGGTTTGGTGTTTTGATTCAAAGTTTTGAATTATTTCATAAAGTTTATGTGATATGTTTTTAAATGATTTATTATGTATTTAAAGTGTTAAATATTTGTATAAATGATGATTGAAATAATTGTGTTTGAATTATTTCAAAAACATATCTTATCTTACATACACTTGCATGTTTTTGACAAAACTCACAAATCAACACACACACCAACCTTATCCCTCCCTAAAACCAGCCACTCCCTCAAAGGGAGTACTTTTGGGGCTTTTATGCAATTACATAAAGTTTTGATACTTTTGTGTATTTGCACTTTGGCCCAAAAGTTTACGTTTTGACGTTTAGGTCCAAAAACGCTAAAGGGCAAATTGTTTTGTTCCTTTAATGAAGTTTTTGCATTATTAAAAGTTTGGGTTCTAGTTGTATTTACATGAAGTTGTGACTTTTGTGTATTATACAAAGTGACCCCAAAAGTTTTTTGTATTTGCAATATGGCCCAAAAGTTGAGGTTAATTGCATGATGGCCCAAATAGGATGAGAACAAAATTGTTTTGTCTCTTTAAATGAGAATTGGATTTTCATTTTGTTTAGCTCCATTTAAATCAATTTTATGGATACAAAAACCAAATGAAAATGTTGCATTCATTAATTAGTTAAAGTGTTAATTAATTAAAGGGTGATTATGAACCTAAGCCTAATATAATTGAGCTATGTGAAATGCGTTTCAAATTTGTTTGAACCATGGGAATGTGTAGATTAAATTTTGGTTGTAATTTGATTTGATCAAATGTTGTAAAAGGGCTTAAGCTCTTCTTTACTTT
The DNA here is from genome assembly GCF_042453785.1 of Malus domestica. NCBI lineage: Eukaryota > Viridiplantae > Streptophyta > Magnoliopsida > Rosales > Rosaceae > Malus > Malus domestica. The sequence goes on along the minus strand of NC_091677.1, from coordinate 18,421,944 downwards.
AAAGTAATTTGTTAAATGCAAATGTTGTAATGAGCATAAGCTCACCTTTACTTTGAAGTACTTCTTTCTTGCTTTATACGATATGCATGAAAATGAAGTAGTTGGGTCCAACGCCCATAAGACAACACGCCTTAATGTGATTAAACGTGTAACTAAAATCAATCTTCATTCCTAGACCGAGGTTCAACACAAGGCTCGTGTTGAATCTAAACAAAGGTTCATAATCATCCTTAGGCCCTAAGGCAACTATGTAGTCCATCAAATGAATGCAAAGTTTATGTTAGTAGTATCATATACTCTTGCTTTAAAAATCGTTTTAAAAGCATAGTGGGAGTATTATGTACAACTAAAACAAAGGGATGGACCAATAGTTGTAATAGGACCAAAATAGTTTTAATAGAGATTAAAATGTATGTTTATATGTGATGAGACACAAAACCCTCAACCAAACCAATATTAAGTTGATAAACGGAGAGTGCTTTGAACACTCTTTCGTGGCCTTCCACCGTGGTAGGCTCCGATCGTTTGTGACTCGTACACCGGCTTCACCCTATAATGGGGGAGTACAAAGTGCGTGCTTACACTCAGGAGGAGTTCTATATACATACATGATGAAGTGAGGTAGGCAACGAGTTTAGCCAACATGATATAATTCTGAGGCTATGCTTGAACACCTACACGAACTAGGCATGGTGGGAATGACTTAACTAAGTACAATGACGCCAACATGATATAATTCTGAGGCATCATTTTCTAGAGGCCAAACTAGATGGGTACTTGCAAGAGGTTGTTGCAAATGAGTAAGCGTACTCTCTCATTATTATTAACGCTAGCCAACATGATATAATTCTGAGGTGGGCTTGGTAGTAGTGAGCCTCCCATAACCTACTAGGAGTTTCATCCAAAACTCTCGAATTCCAATGAGGGATATGGAATTTGCCAAAAATAGTGGGTGGTGCTATTTTGATTTAAAGACCCGAATCAAATGGCTTAAAATCAATCAATTTATATTCGTTATGTATTTGATTACCAATATATTTGAAAACACTATCCACCACTTGACAAATAAAAACCGAACGTTTAGTTTACGGACTTAGGTACCACAATCCCAAAGAATGTCTTAAAAGGATTGCATATGTATCTAAGTAGTCTCATCCTCACAATCTTACTATTGATAATGTATCATTAGAAGAATATGTTAGAAAAGGTCTATCATAAAGAGGACAACACTTTTAATGTCATGATTCTTCAATTACAATTTGTTGTATGAAGAAATAGGAGTTGCTTTGAACAACTCTTAGTCAATGCAAACACTTAGTGCTTGTTTCTTTGATTAAATGAACAAAGAACTTGAGAAGAAAGCACAAAGGCATGGACACTTTATGTGCCATGATTCTTCACTTACAATTTGTTGTATGAAGAAATAAGAGTTGCCTTGTACAACTCTTTAAAGTTTGTAATTATGTTTAGAACATAATGGTTGGTTGACAAAAGTAGTCCATTAACATGGACTTATGATGATTTTGAATCATTGAATGTTGAAGTGATAAACCACTTAATAAGACGGAAACTAGGCAAGGACTTCACCTTTGTGTCCCTATCCTAATGGTTCACTAAGTTTATTGTAAACTATGTAGTGAACAATAAACCACATGCTCTCCAAAATTGTTTGATGTGTATAACACAATTGAAAAAAGGTTTCAAGAGAGATAGTGGGAGTTTAGGGACCATGACTAATGTAGTCAAAGGTGAAAGTCAAATAAAGAAGATAAATAACTCTAAGGGAACAAACTTTCTTTATGAAATGATGGACATTGGAAGGGGTATTTGCAAGAAATGTCTTGCAAGTGTCAAGGACACACCTTTCGAAGGTGTTGTAAATTGTTCTTGAATAGTTCAAAACAGTTGGTTCTTCTACTTGAATGCATGATTCCGTATTAGTGACTATGTTTTACAATCGTTGTAAAAGTGTGGCTAATAAGAAGTAGAAGATTAATGAGAGAAGAGAAAGTACTTCACATTCGAAGCGTGAATCAAATGTAGATCTCTGCGAAAGCAGATGGTACTTACTTCCTCATATGAACTACCAAAGAAATTGGAAAAACATAGATTGTCTTTATATTCCAATTTTAAGGAACTAAATTCCGTCACTATGTGAAATGGATATATGTTTTGTTTGACAAAACAATGTTCTTTATTAATCAATGATTAGATTATGGTAATCTAATTAATTGTCTCTATAGTAGAGATAATATGGTAGTGTTAACTGTTTAGAAAATAATGATGCTTAAAACCCAAAAGGTTGCAAGGAAGTGACTAATCCCAACTAAGTTGTGATTCCTCTAAAAACATAAATTACGAGTTGGTCATACATGGACGCTTTGGATCGTTAGGTCCGGATCCAATACCTTCTTGTTAAAATTGTATGGAGGCGAAATGTTCGAATCTTTATTCTTTTGGAAAGAAGAAAGAATCACAAAGTTGTTGAGGTTAATTCACTTAGATGTTAGTGGCACTTGTCCACAAACATAATACTACTCATGTTGGATAACATTCACCGAAGATCACTCTCGGTTGGACTATAGTTTATTTTGAATAAACACAAGTCCGAATACTTTGTAAAATGTTTCAAAGAATTCAAGAAATGTAAGTTGATGAGTAAGACATCTAAAGTATTTACCTCCTTAGATTTGATCCAAGGAAAGATAACACTTTAGATAAGTTTCCTTGAAAGATATCAAGGAAAATAGCATCATAAGATAATGTATTTCTCCATTAGGAGAAGAACGAACTTGAATAAGATTTAGTTCGTTAGATGTTATCTATTACCCATATATAGGATATATACTTCTAAAAACAATATGATTGTCAATGAGAAGATCTTCCAATATTTTCATGACTCCATAAGATGTAGTTGGAAAAGAAAGACAAATCTTAAGCATGTTAAAGATTTGGGGTTGTGTGCTAATAAGCAATATTTGTTTGATAACAATCTTGTAGGATATCCTTAAAATAACTTTTGGATATCGCTTCTATAAACCAACTAACAAATGTTGTTTTGTTGGGTAGTTCATTGTAATTCTACAATGTGATTTGCCTAAGAGCAAATGAACGAGAGATAGAACTCGAAGAATGGGTTCTTTGAGAGACAAGATAGTAATCAACAAATATAACAACCTAGTTCCTATACCACAAGCTCCAAGGTAGTCGATAAGGATTTATAAACCGTCTCAGTTGAATGGTTTTGAACTTTATGACTACATTGAGTGCATATACGATATATACTCAAGAAAATGGTAAAGTACCATTTGACTCGAAATAATGAAACCTTCATAGCTAATTGGTAGCTTAAGGTGACTACAATCAAAGAGAATGGTTGACTTTGAAGAAACCATCTTTGAGATAGTCATGGTTTCAATTAATTCGAAGATTGCTAGCTACAACTAAATGGTGATTCAATGTTTTGACATAATATGGGTTTCCGAAACCATTATTAAGATAGTCTTGATAATATATGTCTAAAACTATAAATCACAAGACATGTAAGTTGTAGAGATCCATCCATCATGGATCTTAGCAAGTTAGTGGGAGCTATTTGCATTTTATGAGAAAATGATCAAATCGTTTGATTTCTCATAAAAATCTTTTGTTTACTAGTTTTACAAAAGATTAGTGAGAGTTAATCATGTTCCTAAAATTTAAATATATATGATATATTAATTTTGGAAATGAAAAGAATACTTCTTCGTTAAAGTTATGACTTTAATACATTACATGAAGATAGAATGTATATGGGAGATATAGTCTATATATATGGGATGGAAATCTATAATGATATATTTCATGATATAATTGGATTATATCAATCCCTAATAATAGACAATGGATGCTAGGAAGTTTCTCATATGATGATAAACTTCAATATGAAGGACGATTCTAGTGAGACTAGCAAGTTGCCCTTCTCAAAGGGAACGTGCCCCTTTGACTCCCAAAGAAATAATGCGTAAATAGAATCCTTTATGCATACGCAGAAAGGTGATTTATGTATTTCATATTGTATGAAAAACATTGATATGAGTTGTACCTAGAACGGTACAAGACGATATCAGTGCAAGCCCAGGATCAGAACCATGGCAACTGTCAAGTGAGTCCTTAAGTATTTAAGAAATACTAAAGGATAAATTCCTCAAAGATCGAGGAAGAATTAGAGTAACGTAATGGAAGCGTAAATGTATTAGATTATGAATCTAATCCATCATTGGATGTTTCTTCATTATGAATGAAGAGATAAACGAATATCTTTTTATTATGAATAAAGAGATATTTGGATGGAAACATTAAAGTAATGACTTTAGTGTGTTCCGTTATGAATGCAAGATATATTGCCATATAGAAGTTTACAACAATGTTGTTTGGATGGGAAAGTTCATTTATGAACTCTCTATTCGGTTCCAACCAGAAAGTGTATGACACTAATGGGGCGATAGCTCAAGCCTGGGAATCAAGGTCTCATCAAGATCCGAACTCAAATGAGAGACTGAACCACATGATTGAGAATCATGTATAATGGTGACGTCGTTATTCTCAAGGTTGCTTCTATGGATAACACATATAGATATCCACTGCCTAAGCCTACTATTCAGCCATTTATGAAATGACTACAGAAGAGGTATCATCAAGATGACCAAGCTGATTGGCTCTAGTGCAAGTGGGAGATTGTTGGAAATGTGCCCTAAAGCCAATCATGTGATGATACTTTACGGACATTTCACATGTTAAACTAATCCAGTTTAACATATAAAGGGCATAAATTATTGTTTGAGCCGTCTCATATAAATGTTATATGCTTAAAACGATAAAGTCCAAGGAATTTGTGATTGGGAGAATGTAATCTAATGAAGTTAGATTCTTGAGACCATTCTTTCGTAGACACATCCTAAACGTTCCTGATCATAGGATTGCCAATTGGGCATTGACAGTCCGTCAAGATCGGTACGTACTATGTCTTCTCTCAGGGAGAGTGATTAGTCTCTAGTCATTGGTGTGTGTGACATCAAGACAAGTACGGTAGGTGCTCAATAGAGAATGAGTTCACTGAACGCGATCAACGAAGAGTTCTCATATTCCATGTCACATGAGAACTCATGGTTGGGATAATGCAAAGTAGTCCTTTGACCTGAGGCATCATAGTTGTCTTGTGGTTAAGACCTTGATCTTTGATTATGTCAAAGTCATCCCACCAGGAGGGTGTCCACGGCATCGTTGGGGTCAAGCCGCTTAGCTATGGAGACAAGTGAATGCGCAACAAGGGATCTCTAACCTTCAAACCGTTTGAAGGAGAATACTCTCTGATATGATTTGAATCTCTGGCCAGAGTATGAATGAGATTTGGGAATGCGTTCCTAATCACATTCAAGGTAATCATATAAGCACAAGACACACATTGGATAGTAGACATGAGAAAATAAACTATCAAACCAAACAATGTGGTCAAGAGTATTAGATTAGAGAAGGACCGTATTGCATTTGTAATCTCGAACTGAATAGGTTCTCTAAACCTCTTCTGATTAGCTTGGGTAACCATGACATGCTGCTAGGCGTCAACCATGGTTTGTGGAAGCCCTAGACGTGTATAATCACTAAAGGGAGAATTGAAAATAGTTTCAATTCACAATCGATGTAAAATGGTTTTAATCGCCCACTACCTCGCTAAAAGGAACCTAATGGATCGCACACCGTGAAAGGTGGAGATTGGAGATTAAATGGAAATGAGTAAGAATGATTAAATGGTTTAATCATTTATTTATGGCAAGGATTAATTAATATGTTAATTAATCAAACGAATAAGTTCGTTAAAGACTTCGGGATAGTTTTGGACCTTAAGGCCCAATGGGCTTCGAACGTCAAGCCCATTAACTTAAGTTGTATGACAATTTAATGAATAAAGATTCATTAAAGCCCAAAAGCCCAAAAATCCCCTAAATGGCCAGCCATGATGAAATGAATTAGGGTTTTGGTTGTTTAGGTCACTTAAAGAAGTGACTATATAAATGATTTTATAGCCAAATATTCATTAAGTGAAAAATGGGTTTATTTTTGGGGAAAATAGGTGAGAATTGTCTCTCCATTTTCTCTCTAAAGAGGCCAACACCTTGGAGGGTACATCTAGCAATCCTACTACTCCAAGGTCACTCATTTCTTCTACAATCGAACCTTGGTGTCGAGAATTAGAGGCTCTCAATTTTGGGAACTTGGAGAACCTATTCTTCCATCCAAATCCATGGATCTAAGAAGCAAGGAATGAAGGCCCTTATCTCTTTGGGTGATTAGCCTTTGCTTATGCAAAGAGGAATCTACAAAGGTATTTTTCAACTCACTTTGTTTTTGAGTTGATTATTGGTTCACCAATCTACTAGGCTTTGAATTTCATGGGTAAATGTTTTGTTTTTGAGTGCATGTAAGCATGATTCCGCCTTTAATTGTTAATTGCATGCTATATGATGTTGCTCAAATGAACATGTTTTACAAAATAATTCCTTCATTGATAACCTATGGCATTGGCACTTTCCCATCCTCCATTCTCTATCAATTATGGACATTGATCATTGAGATGTCCTTGCATAGAGCACACTGCACATGCACTTGGTGTAATTCCTTGCACTTTGCATCCTTCAGCAACCTGAGATACAAGCATAGTGCGGTTAGCTAATTGAGATTGAATTTTAGAAATTGCACTTACCTCATTCACTTGTTGTTGATGCCATGGGTATCTCTTCCTCCAACTCCTTCATATTGTTGTGCATTCAAGGCTCGATTTTGATAGGAGCATATTTATGCGACTTAGTTGGCTTGTTCTTGTGCATTTATGTCGTGTTTCCTTAGTTATTTTAATGTTTAAAGTCATTTTCGTGTGTTTTCAGATTTTAAGGACAAAGTAGGCAAGAAGATGCATTTTGGAGCATTTTTGAGCAAAATGGAGCTTGGAATGCATGTCACATATTTGGAACCAAGGTTTGGACGAAATTGAAGACTTAAAGAGGCTAAGAATGTGAAGAATTAGTGTACAAAGGATCAAGAACTCAGCCACAAAAGGACACACATCCTTGCCGTGCAATCCACATAGCATTCCCTTTGGATTCCCATGCATGCTTAATCATCCTTGTCCCCTAAAATATTTATGATTTCATGCCTCAATACACTCAATTATCACACTCAATTGCTGCATACCTCTTGTTCCCTTCACCCATCAGATTTCACACAACTTTCACAACCATTCCATGCACCAATTGATGCTCCATCATCCACATTTGGGATCCAATGCCGTGTGCAACACATGTTGCTGCACCTTTGACTAATTTCTGAAACATTTCACCTCCCCTTTTCATTTCCATGCAATGAACACAATCATTCATGCTCCCTAGCTGAAATACCACTCCATTTTACCCTCCATACTTTGCATCATTGCTCCATTTTCATCCTTGGACCATTGCACACCACAAATTCACCCTCCTTGCTGTGCATTTCCCCCACTGCCTAATCTGATTCTCTAGGGTTTTTGGGGCCTATATATACATGTTTACAACCCTTGGCAAAGGGTTGAACCTCCCATATTCATCATTCATGCAGAAAATTCATCCATACTCACCCTAGGCACCAAAACACCCCAAAAACACCATTCTAATGCCCATAAAACATAACAGCCACTCCACCCTCTTCCACCCTTTTTGTCGAGTTCTCCACCACCCTCCAACCATCAAACACTCCTCCACACTCACCCTAAACCTTTCCATACCATTCCCCATCCATTCTACACCATAAAACTACCCAAAACCTGTCCACAACCCAATCTGCCGCAAGCAAGGGAAAGGAGGAATCTTGGATGCACTTGCTGCCAAGTTGGAGCATTCTAGGTGTTTTCTTTCTTTGGATTTTAATGTCTAATTCATGTAATCTTTGTGTTGCTTTAAGTATGATTGGCTAATTTTGTTTTGGCTAAGGGTGTATTCAAAACCATGATTATATATGTGAAATAAGTTGATTACTTCCAGTTATCGTTGCATAAGTTGTGAATACAATTTGCTTAACCGTTGGATTTAGAACTTATTCTTGCATGTTGATTGAGAGTGCACGCTTGATTTGCATGTTTGAATTTGGTGCTAGGATATAAATTTGTTTCACCTAATCGTCATGAATTTATATTCGTAAGTAGTAAAGGTCGCTAGTCACGATCGTGTTAAGTAGATTCTTGGCAAGAGTATCATGCTTTTCATAGTTACGAATGCCTTGTCGATGCTTATGATTTCCAAAGAACGTAATGATTCTAACCTGTATCTTTATCATGCTGTTCATATAAAAAACTTGTTAGGAATAATTTGTTTGCGATGCATATTCATCCAATTCAATGATTCTAGGGAAATCTGAAGGTTAATTTAAGCGGATCTAATTAACTTGGAGTGTCGAGATTCATAACTTATTCAATTGATAACTGGAAATCGATTTAGGTTGCATATATTTCATGTGTGGAGAAGAACCCCTTAGCCATTCCATCATCCATTGATTCTTCATAACTTTGTATTACAATCTGTTTCTCTTACAATCTGCCATTTAAGTTTATTTTCGTCCAAATTATTTTGAATTCCTAGATTAATTGGAAAGTGTGTTGGTTTATGTTTTTAAGTGTTTTGGTACAAGTTAAAACCCAAATTCGTCCAATTTGATGCTTTGTGTTCAAAACTGCCCAGAAAGTGTTTTTAAGGCAGTTTTGAATCTTTTGATTGCTGTTTTGAGTTTTTGGTTTGTTTTAGTATTTTAAATGTGAGTTTTGCATTCTTTGAGTCTAATCTAGTGCTTTAAACTTTGTTTTTACATTTCTAAGTCAGTTTTCAAGTGTTTAGCAATCCCTCCTAATCCCCGGTCTAGAACGATCCCTATTTACATACTTTGCTACAATTGATAAAAAGAGGGTTTAATTTTGTGTGTTAACTTATTTTTCACATCAGATTTGCACTTAAGATCGTTGCAGCAACTGGAGTCTTGTCAACCAAAGCACCTCCCGCTGAAGCATCAAGTATTTGTCTCTCAATTGGAAGAAGTCCTTCGTAGAAATATTAAATTAAAAGTTCCTCCTTCATCTGATGTTGTGGGCAAGATGCAACTAATGTCTTAAAACGCTCATAATATGCTGGAAACGATTCTCCTTGGTTTTGTTGAATGCCACTAATTTTCTTCCTCAAAAGAATGACTCTTGAAGTTGGGAAGAATTTCTCTAAGAACGCTTTCTTCATGCTTTCGCAAGAAGTGGCGGTTCCAGGTGCTAATTTGTAGAGCCAATCTTTAGCCTTGTCTATAAGAGAGAATGGAAAGGCTTTCATCTTCAGAATATTCCCATCCACATTGATGGGTGTCATACTTGAGCATACTACTTCAAATTCATTCAAATGCTTGTTTGGATCTTCCATGGACAACCCATGGTATTTGGGAATAAGATGCAGCAAGCTTGACTTCAACTCGAACTCATCGGTCTTGCCTTGGGCCGCTATAGGGTATTGAATGCAAAGAGGCATGGCATTGTCCAATCCCAAGGCTGAAAGTTCTTTGATTGTTCGATTGTCCATAGCCATGTCTTGTTCCTCTTCTAATTCCTCTTCAATTTCAACTTTAGATTCGGATTCAGAGCTAGAACTAGGTGGATTAGGTTCCTCTTCCTTCACAAAGTTCATTCAAAATCGTCATCGAACTTCAAGATGTTTGCACGAATAGGTTGAGAACTACGAGTCATAAACTAGTACCTGAAACAAGGAACAAAAACCATTCAGCAACCAAGTAGAAGGCATGCCAAAGACAAAGACAAACACACACAAACACATGGACACACTTTGACACGACTCAAACAAAAGAGATTAGCAAGTTTGCTAATCCCCGGCAACGGCGCCAAAATTTGATGTGAAAATTAACGTGACACACAAATTAAACCCTATTGTTGACAATTGTAGTAAAGATGTAAGTAGGGATCGTTCTAGACCGGGGATTAACTAGGGATGCTAATCAACACAAATAAGACATAAAAACACTAAATTAGACTCTATAGACTCAAAACTGACTCAAAACAGCAACAAACAATAAAAAAGACTCAATTCTAGACCTAACAAGTGATTTTGACGAAAATAAACTTAACTTGACTCAAAAGATTAAAAGAAAACAGATTATGACTTAGCTAACAAGACTTAATGAATAAGGGGTTTGTTTTTGATGAATTTAAAACTTAAACAAGAAACTTTGCAGAAACAAACAATGAAAACGAATTTAAGGTGAATTGAAAAAGGTAAATGGCTAGTTAGAGGGTCCTTCTCCACACATGACATATGCATACAAACCAATTTCCAGTTATTATTCCTTTAGATTGTGAATGACAACACCCCAAGTTAACCGTGATAGCACAAATTAACCATCAGATTTTCCTTAATTCATTGAATTGGATGGAATACGCATCGTAGCCAAATTATCCTTATCAAGTTCCCTAACTATGAAAAGCATGACAGAAAGACATATCAAGGGTCATTAAGTTCTTCGAAAACCATAAGCATTGACGAGGAATTCGTAACTATGAAAAGCATGATACTCCTGCCAAAGATTTACTTAACACAATCATGAGTAGTAACTTCCACTACTTGTGAATATAAGTTCATAACGATTAGGTGAAACTCCCTTATACTCTAGCATCAAATTCATGCATGCAAATTAAGTGTCGACCCCCAATCTACATACATAAATAAGTTTTGATAACTCAGATAAGCAAATCACATTCAAGACTCAAGAAACAATAATTGGATGTAATCAATTCATATAAAACATATAATCATGACTTCGAATTCACCTTCAACTATAAATAAATTAGTTCCTCATGTTCGCAATTAAACAAAGATAATTAAATTTAAACATTGAAAACAAAGATAGAATACACCTAGAAACGCTCCAACAATATAACGTCTTGAATGGCAAGCACGGCTACAGGTGGCTCATTCTTCTCCTTCCTTGCACAGCTACAACATTAGAGAGATGTATGTATATGAGTGTGTATGGTGCTAAAAATTGTGGTGAATGGTGTAGAATTATATGGGGGGGTGGTGTTCTGATTTATGGCAGAAAATATATATTTATAAGCCTAGGAAACTCGGCACAAATCCCTGAGATGAGAGGGATAAGTTTGACATAATTCTTGAAGGAAAAGGACTAGGGTTTGGCACAAAGTAGTGGAGGAAAAGGATTACACAATCCTAGAGAAAAAGGACTAGGAAATTCGGCCAAAGCTTCTAGAATGGAATATCTGGCAGATTTCTAGAAAAAAAGCAATAAAAGGTGCCGCACCAATCTAGGGCAGGTGATAAGGCTTCTAGAAATGGGTATTTAGGTGATTTAATGTGTAATTGATCCCCCCCTTGCAGCTGGAATTAAGGTATGATAAGATTATGATAGGATAAGATAAGATAAGGTTAGTTTGGAGAAGATAAGGTTGGATAAGGTTTTGGATAAGATAAGGCAGTTTGGATAATGTCTCCTTCTTTTGAGCTGATTCCTTATCGTCAATGTCTTGAATTAATTTCTTCAACTCTTTAGCACATTCCTAGCCTCTCTTGAACTTCAAATTCGTCCATTCCTTGTGCTCCATATGTAAGCTATCCATTCCAGCCCAAAACTGCTCTTAAATGCTCCAAAATGCACTTTCTTGCCAACTTTGTCATTTGGACCTACAAACACACGAAAATAGTTTAAATCACTATAATAAGTAAGAACTAACAACATAAATGCAAGAAAACAAGCTAACTAAGTTGCATAAATATGCTCCTATCAAATATTTATGTGGCAATGTGGTACATGTAACGGATGCGACAAGTCACAACCCATTAAGATAACAGGTGTTACACGAAAATGGCACGAAGCACGGCAAACACGACCCGTTTGCCAAGCCTATATGTAACATTGAATGATACAATGAAATGAAGGGCTTAAATTAAAAATAGAAGATCTAAATAGTTATGGAAATTAAATATAACGGTTGAAACATTGGTAACATTGAAAGATACGTATACATTTACTCAGAATTAGTAAATTGGCAATGCAATAATAATGCATAGACTATTAGAGCATCAATGTATCCATAAATTTATGTTGGGTAGAACCCTAAGAAATTATAGACTAAGAAAAGCAAGGTTGGAGCAACTGATTTTGAATGACATAAAATCCGTACTCACAATCAATTCATCGAATATCTCAAGTTCAAGGTAAACACCGATCAATCATTTGTTCAATTCTTTCTATTTGTTTATCACAGTTGGTTTCATGGCATCTTTAATCCTGGTTATCCTCCACATCAAGTTTCCAATAATTCAATTGAGTTATCATTTAATAGTTCATTCAATCTTCATCATCATTGCCCTTGGTTCAGTTGTCCTCATCGTTATTATTATCACTAGTTCTACATGATAGGAGCCTATTTATGCAACTTAGTTAGCTTGTTTCTTGGCATTTATGTTGTTAGTTCGTAGTTATTTTATTATTTTAAGCTACTTTCGTGTGTTTGTAGGTCCAAAGGGTTAATGTGGCAAAGAAGTGCATTTTGGAGCATTTTTAGGCATGGAATGGATAGCATATGCTTGGAGCAAAAGGAATGGATGAAATTTGAAGTTTGTGCATCATCCTCTCCCTATAAATAACCATTTTAGCACACTCATTTCACCCAACATATTCACCTACCACTACATCCACTCATTTCACCCAACACATCCATTCACCTACCACTACATCCACTCATTTGACCCAACACAACCACTCATTACAACCACCCAACACATTCACCTACCACTACATCCACTCATTTCAACCACCCAACACATTCACCTACCACTACATCCACTCATTACCACCACCCACTACATCCTCTCCCTGGCCTATAAATACATCCATCCACCCTTCACCATAGGGAGATATATCAATCCAAAACACACACACACATCATCTACACAATTCTCCACTATTTGCTGCATTCAATACAACCTTCATCCAAACACATCCATTCCTCCATACAAACAAACCTTCAAACACTTACCAACACCTTGTGCCGTAGCAAATGAAGGGAAGGAAAGTGCTTGGACCTGTATTTGTTGATTAAAGGTCGACACTTAATTGGCATGCATAAATCCGATGCTAGAATATAAGAAGGTTTCACATAATCGTTACAAACTTATATTCATAAGTAGTGGAGGTCGCTTATAAACGATCGCGTTAAGTTTAATTCTAGCATGAGTAACATCATGTCATAGTTGCAAGTGCTTTGTCAATGCTTATGATTTTCATTCAACGTAATGATCTTTGATTGTATCTCTATTATGATGTCATGTAGGGAAGTTTAGAAGAATGTTTTGGGTTGTCGAATGATGTCATCCAATCCAATAAAACAAAGAAAATCTGAGAGTTAACTAGTGATGTCACGGTTAATTTGGAGCATTGTCGTTCATAATTCAATGAAGTAGTAACTGGAAATCGAGTTATTTGCATACATGTCATGTGTGGAGAAAAAGCCTCTAGCTATCCCATCCATCATCTTATTTCTCACATTTGTTTTACAATCTGTCTAATTTTTCATACTTGTTTGTTTGTTTCAACTTCATCCAAATCAAAACCCCCCCTTTTAGTTTCTTGTTTCAAATCTGTTTTAGTTGTGTTCTTAAGTGTTTTGATTCAAGTAAAAGTCAATTTTCGTCCAAAGTCATTCCTAGTGTCTAGTTTAAGTTTATTTGGTTGTTTTAAGCTATTTTGAGTATTTTAAGCTTGCTTTGAGTCTTGTTAAGTGTTTTTAAATTTAGTTTTATGTTTTTGAGTCAATTTAGAGGTTATTAGCAAGCCCTCCTAATCCCCGGTCCAGAACGATCCCTACTTATACTTGTACTACAATTGTCAAAAGAGGGTTAAATTTGTGTGTTAAGATAACTTTCGGATCACTGCCCCATTTGGTATCAGAGTCAAGTGACTCGTAATTGAGTTATCATTTTCATAGTCACTACATTTGTTCATCGTTCAGTTTTCATTTACAGTTAATCTTATTTGTTAACCTTCTACGTAGGATTGTTTACTCTCAACCCAAACAGTAAGGTGTGTTCTAAACAATAAGTCCATAGGATTGGCATAAGTGGATCTCATGAGCGGACAAATACTTGAGGAAGGTAAAGCCAGTAAAATTTTTGCATATTGAAAACCTGTATTTTGAACAATATGAGTAGATTATTTAGATCTAATTCAAATGCTGATGTGGTAGAAACTAACACACAAATTAAACCATATTAAGACAGTTGTAGTATGAGTAAGTAGGAATCGTTCTAGGCTGGGGATTATAAGGGATGCTAATCAACAGTAATTAGACTTAAAAACTGAAAACTAAGCTAAACTGACACTAAACATAAGGGGGGAGGTTTTTGGACGAATTCTAACTTAAAACAAGTAAATTGAAGAAACAAATTAAGTTTGGTACGAAAATTGGGTGGAAGGCTAGTTAGAGGATTCTTCTCCACACCTGAAACATATGCATACAAATTGATTTCCAGTTATTATTTCTATAAACCACGAATGACAATGCCCCAAATTAACCGTGAACTACACAAATTAACTCTCAGATTTTCTTAAGTTCATTGAATTGGACTCAGTGACGCAACCAAATTATTCTTATCAAGTTCCCTATATGAACATCATGATAGAGATACATATCAACGATCATTAAGTTCTGTGAAAATCATAAGCATTGACAAGGCATTCATAACTATGAACTGCATGATACTCCTGCCAGGAATTTACTTAACACAATCATGACTAGTGACTTTTACTACTTGTAAATATAAGTTCATAACGATTAGGTGAAATTCCCTTATATTCTAGCATCAAATCCCTGCATGCAAACTAAGTGTGCACCCTTAATCAACACATAAGAACGAGTTCTTAATAAAACAGATAAGTAAATTACATTCACGGTTTATGAAACAATAACTGGATGTAATCAATTTATATAAAACATATGATCATGGCTTCGAATTCACATCTAGCTAAAAAGAAATTTAGTTACGCATGTTCGTCATAACTAAATAAAAACATTCTAAATTAAACATTGAAATCAAATAAGGATAGAAAGGACTATGAGACACTCCAGCAATGGCAGATTCAGCTTCTCCTCTAGATGGCAGAATCAGCTCCTCTTCTCCTTGCAAGCATGGCTTAAAATCTCCTTCTCACCTCTAAAAACCTGCGGCACTCTCACCAATTTTCTCTCTAAACTCCCTCTAAAATCTGTGGCAATAACTTGTATTTATAGGGCTAGGGCACGGCCTACTTTGTGGTGGAACATGATTGAGTTGTTTGTAGTGTTTTAGGACTCCCTAAATCAGATTAGAAGTAGTTGAATGTGATAAGGAATCCCCCTTGTAGCTGGAGATAAGGTAAGGTAGGATTAGGACATGAGAAGATAAGATAAGATAAGATTGAGATAAAACAGGACTGGATAAGATAAGGTAAGTTTGGATAAGGATATGATAGGATTAGATAAGGTTTGTTAAGGATAAGGTTTCTCTTTAATTTCTGATTCCTTGTCTCCCAAGCCTTACTCTTAATTCCTCCATATTGTAGCACATTTCTAGCATTATTTAAACACCAAAAACGTCCATCCAAAGTGCTCCCCACACATGTTATCCAATATATGTCCAAAACCGCTCCAAATTGCTCCATTTAGCCATTTATTGTCATCTTTGCCAATTGGACCTACAAACACACGAACATAGTTTAAATCACTATCATAAATAGAAACTAACTCACTAAATGCAAAGAAACAAGCTAACAAAGTCGCATAAATATGCTTCTATCAAATTCCCCCACACTTAGCTTCTACTAGTCCCTGAGCAAAACAAAACAAACAAAACACAACCTAAACCTTCCTATAATTGCCTCAGGGATTTTCAATGAAACATGACATGTTAAAAATCACTACTCACATAAATTTTAGCTATCCTTACCCTCGAGCTTATACTTAATCGCAGTAACCACTCACTAGCTCGCATTTAATCAATTAAAACAACATTTTGAATGTAGTAACATGCCTTAGAGAATTCACTCAATTCCTCACCGGATATACTCTCTATTTTCACACAAATTTTCTTACTACACACCCTATACTAAGTATATGTGAGAAGATTGATGTAAACATGTAGACTATCACTCAAATATGTTATAACAAAGAAGGCACTTTCTGGAATTATTAATACAAACATGTATATGATCTCATGAACGGAATGTCACTACTTAGAAGTGAGAACCAGGGATTCCATATGCTCATACCAATTTCAAACTCCACATATTGAAACACATAACAATCAAGATAAAAGTCTAAGGGTTGTAATGGGGCTAAGGGATTGGCTAACAAAGAAAGGTTAAGGACAAACAAAGGTTCTTAATGGTTCTGGGTATTTTGATGTTAGCATTTTCTTGATTGGTTTGTATCAAGAGTGTGTGGTTTCGAGGACTTTTAACTAGGGCTTGGAAATTCATGTTTGTTCTTGTGACTTTATAGTAGACTCTGAAAATTAAAGCTAATGGTTGGACTCCTTCAAGGACTTGGTATCCTGAAGTTTTTATGTTTAATGTGAGTGCTTTCAGCATGTGGGGGTCTGAAGACTTATTGTGAGATCTGGGAAACAATCAAAATGAATTGGTCCATTGTAAAGACTTGACTTGATCATTCCAAGAATACTATAACTGAAATCAGTGAATCTTGCATCCCAGAGACATAACAAAATAGAGGTATTGAGGCCTCTTCTTGTTAAGGGCTTGACTGTTATTTGGACTAGACCTATGTGAATGTAATTGTAACCATCTTTTATATGAGTTCTGATTTGTTCTGGTGTGAATAATTGACAAGTTTCATGTTCTTTACTAAGAGCATAAGCTTTTTCAACGGTTTTAATGTGGTGTTCACTTCTAAAAGAGGCTACTGACTATTTCTTTTTGTAAATGTTTTTACTAAAAACCTTGGGAATATTCCAATTTTCAAAGTCGACACTGTCATCCGTTTGAAATTCTAATTTTTGTTCTTCATTTAATATGTCTAAAATTCTACTTGTACTGGATTTGGAGCTAGTGCTGGCAGTTGAATTAGATCTAAATAATCTACTCATATTATTCAAAATGTAGGTTTTCAATATGCAGAAACCTTACTGGCTTTACCTTCCTCGAGTATTTGCTAAACTCCTTATCTGCTTATGCGATCTGCTCATGCCAATCTTATGGACTTATTCTTTGGAACACGCCTTACTGTTTGGGTTAAGAGTAAACAATCTTACTTAGAAGGTTAACAAATAAGATTAACTATAAATGAAAACTGAACGATGAACAAATGTAGTGACTATGAAGATGATAACTCAATTACCACTCACTTGGCTCAGATACCAAATGGGACAGAACTAGTGATAATAATAACGATGAGGACAATTGAACCAAGGGCAATGATGATTAGGATTGAATGAACTATTAAATGATAACTCAATTGAATTATTGGAAACTTGATGTGGAGGGATAATTAGGATTAAAGATGCCATGAAACCAACTATTATAAACAAATAGAAAGAATTGAACAAATGATTGATCGGTGTTTACCTTGAACTTGAGGTATTCGATGAATTGACTGTGAGTAAGGTTTTTATGCCATTCAAAATCAGTTATTATGAAAATATTCTTCATAATGAAAATAATGATTTCAAAATAATGATGCAAATATAATTTGAAAATAAGTTTTATTGCAAAACTTACGCTGGAACTTACAATTGATTTACTAACGATTAAGTCAGCAAATAAGAAATGGACTGGTGAAAATGATATTTGTGCATGCAGGCATCCTTGACATTTGAAAATTAAAAGTGTTTACAACTTTTATTTCTTTGGGTACAATGTGAACTCAAAGAAAATTTTGTTGAGTAATTGTGGAAATTCCAAACTTGAAACTTTCTCTTTGGTAGTCCACTTCTTATAGACTTGGAAAAGGTCTTGGAAGACTTGCTTTTACTATTTGATGAATGATGACTTGCTTTCACTATTAATGAAAATTGAATTTTGTTAGAATAATTGTTGTTTTTACTGTAGAAGCACGGGATGGATGATTGAATGACTCCAACCTTTGTCCAAATAGTTGGTGGGAATGTGCTGGCTGATTGAATAATTCCATGCTTTGTCAGAATTCTTGGTGCAAACAATGCCTAAACACTTCACATGGTGCTTTTGGAAAGATGACTGAAATTTTCACATGACTCTATGCAAATGGGTCCTAGGAATCCTAGTAGTCCACCTAGTTAGCTGACTATGTTTTTTGGCTTACTGAATTGGATGGTTGCAGTGAGGATGCATCTGAAGATTCGAAGCCTGCAACTTCTTCTTCTTCTTCAGTATGGAGCATCGCTGCTTCTGCAAGTAATTATTGTGCTAAATCTTCAAGCTGAGTGGCTTTATTTTTCTTTGAGCCTAACGATTTGGTAGACTTGCTATTCCTTTGAAGGATAAAGATGGACTAATGTCAGATAATGATTGCTTTGTGTTGAGTGCATAAAGGTATATTCATATGCCCTCTTTTACTTAGGTTTTTTACTTAAAATCTCTATGCATCACAAGGTATTTGTTGTTTGTATTGTATTTCAGGATGAAAGGAAAGGCTTGAAGAAATCATCTTATTTTGAATATTGTAACGAAGTGGCCCAAGATCCGCCAGAAAAGGCCCTTGCAGAACAGCGAACTTACGAGTTTTACCCTGAAGTGCTCAGAACGAATTAGAAAATGGGCCATATATGGTCTTTACAGCTTGTGATTTGGAGGTTTCGACAAGATGGTATGACAGAATAAAGATGACCTGTTCAGTTACAAATTTTAATAACAGCTAGTTTTCAGTTACTCCAATACTAAAAGCTAGTTGTTATGAGCTATAAATGAGAGTCAATTCAATGATATAAATGTGTTAAATGTTAGATAATTCCTAAGCCTTTTAATATGAGACAAATACTCAACAAAAGGAGGAGAAGTTGAGAAAAAAAATAGAAAAACACAGAATCTGGAGGAAGAGCAAGAGTCTTCAACCTTGAGCAGTTTCTAGGTTCTAGCTTTCATGACTTTTTATGAATTTTGTTTTTATGGATACTTAGGGATGCTTTGAAGCCCTCGACATGATTGAATTAATGTTATGATGCAGTGATGCGATGAGAGTTAAGCACTCAAATTAAACCCTCTTTTGACAATTGTAGTATATGTATAAGTAGGGATCGTTCTGGACCGGGGATTAGGAAGGATTGCTAATCTAAACTAAACTAACTTACAAAAAGAAACTTAAAAACACTTAACTAGACTCTATAAACTCAAAACACTTAAAAACACAAACTAAAACAGATTCTAACTAATTAGACACACTACAGTAAAAGGGGATTGGGTTTTGGACGAAAATAAAGTAAAACAAAACAGAAACTAGAACTAAATAGATTTGCACGAAATTGGTTGTTTTGGATGGATGATGGGCTAGCTAGAAGGTCTTTCTTCACACATGACACACTTGCATACAAATTAATCTCCAATTGCTTTTCAATAAACTATGATGCTTAACACCCCAGATTAATCGTGATGCACAAATTAACCCTCAGATTTTCCTTTACTCATTGAATTGGATGAATGCATGCGACAACCCAAATCATTCTCTAAAAGTCCCCTATATGAATGCATAATAGAGATACAATTAAAGATCATTAAGTTCCATGAAAATCATAAGCGTTGACGAGGCAATTGTAACTATGAATGCATGATACGTTTGCCAAGAATTCAATTAACGCGATTGTGACAAGCAACCTTCACTACTCATGAATATAAACTTGTAACGATTAGGTGAAACTTATTTGTATACTAGCATCAAATTCATGCATGAAAGTATGCATCCTTAATAAACATACACAAATTCGTTATGAATAAAATAGATAATTGAATTGCATGAAGGAAATATTGTGAAAAACATGTTCATTTGAGCAACATCTATAGCATGCAATTAACAATTAAAAGGCGGAATCATGCTTGTATGCACTCAAAAACAAAACATTAACCATGAAATTCAAAGCCTAGTAGATTGGTGAACCTTGACTCAACTTAAAACAACATTTGTTAGTTGAGAAATTATACCTTTGTAGATTCCTCTTTGCATAAGCAAAGGCTAATCACCCAAAGAGAGGGCCTTCATTCCTTGCATCTTAGATCTATGGATTTGGATGGATGAAATGGTTCTCCAAGTTCCCAAAATTGAGAACCTCTAAGTCTCTTCACCAAGGTTAGATTGGAGAAGAAATGAGTGACCTTGGAGTAGTAGGATTGCTAGCTAAACCCTCCAAGGAGGCCGGCCACTTTAGAGAGAAAGGAGAGCTTATGTTATCATCCTTTCCCCAAAAGAAAAACCCTAAATGAATTTTGGCTATAAAGTCATATTTATACATTAATTCATTGGAGTGGCAAACTTGTAAATAAGTCCAAAACTCACTCCATCTCTAAATGGTCGGCCTTAGGGTATTATTGGGCTAATTGGGCCTTTGTAAATCATTATTCATTAAGTTGTCATACAACTAAATTCAATGGGCTTGACGTTCGAAGCCCATTGGGCCTTAAGGTCCAAAACTATCCCGAGGTCTTTAACGAACTTATTCGTTTGATTAATTAACATATTAATTAATCCTTGCCATAAATAATTAAACCATTTAATTAT
This sequence comes from Malus domestica, assembly GCF_042453785.1. Lineage (NCBI taxonomy): Eukaryota > Viridiplantae > Streptophyta > Magnoliopsida > Rosales > Rosaceae > Malus > Malus domestica. The sequence goes on along the minus strand of NC_091677.1, from coordinate 18,401,144 downwards.
TCTTACTCATCTCCATTGTTTCTTCAATCTCCACCTAACACTGTGTACGATCCATTAGGTTCCTTTTAGCGAGGCAGTGGGCGATTAAAACCATTTCAAATCGATTGTGAATTGAAACTTACTTTCAATTCTCCCTTTTGTGATTATACACGTTTAGGGCTTCCACAAACCATGAGTGACACCTAGCAGCATATCATGGTTACCCAAGCTAATCAGAAGAGGTGGAGAACCTATTCAGTTTAGGATTACAAATGCAATACGGTCTTTCTCTAATACAATACTCTTGACCACATTGTTTGGTTTGATAGTTTATTCATGTCTACTATCCAATGTGATTCGTGTGCTTATATGATTACCTTGAATGTGATTTGGAACGACTTCCTAAATCTCATTCATACTCTGTCCAGAGATTCTTAATCATATCATAGAGTATTCTCCCCTAAACGGTTTGAAGGTTAGAGATCCCTTGTTGCGCATTCACTTGCCTTCATGGCTAAGTGGCTTAACCCCGACGATGCCGTGGACACCCGTGGATGGGGTGACTTTGACATAATCAAAGATCAAGGACCTAACCACAAGACAACTATGATGCCTCAGGTCAAAGGACTACTTTGCATTATCCCAACCATGAGTTCTCATGTGACATGAGTATGAGAACTCTTCGTTGATCGTGTTCAGTGAACTCATTCTCTATTGAGCACCTACGTACTTATCTTGATGTCACACACACCAATGACCCGAGACTAGTCACTCTCCCTGAGAGAAGACACAGCACGTACTGATCTTAACGGACTGTCAATGCCCAATTGGCAATCCTATGATCAAGAACGTTTAGGATGTGTCTACGAAAGAATGGTCTCATGAATCTAACTTCTTTAGATCGCATTCTCCCAATCACATATTCCTTGGACTTATCGTTTAAGCGTATAACATTTATATGAGACAGCTCAAACAATAATCTTTGCTCTTGATATTAAACTAGATTAGTTTAACATGTGAAATGTCCGTAAAGTATCATCATATGATTGGTTTTAGGGCACATTTCCAACATTGCAATCACAACTTATCAAATCACAATTGGAAGAAATCAATTCATATTGCAAATATATTCATGGTTTCGAATTCTCCTCTAGCCAAAAGAGGTTTAGTTCTTCATACTTGCAATTAAACAGAAACAATTGAAATGAAACATTGAAAACCAAAGTAGAATACACCTAGAATGCTCCAGCAATCCAAATTGAATGACTAGCACAACTTCAAGCAATCCTCCTTCCTTGCAAATATGCGGCACCAAGGTGTGAGTGGTGAATGGATGGTCTCTTGTGGTGGTGGATGGATATAGGTGAGTTATGGTGAAGGATGAAGAGTTGTGTAGATGATGTGGTGTCTTTGGATGATGGCCCTCAAATTATGGTGAAGGGTGGATGTATTTATAGGCTAGGGAGAAGAGTGTATAGAGTTGTAATGAGTGGATGTAATGGGTGTAGTGGATGAGTGTTGTGGTAATGAGTGGATGTAATGGGTGTAGTGGGTCGATGTTTGGTAATGAGTGGATGTAATGGGTGTAGTGGATGAGTGGTTGGTAATGAGTGGATGTAATGGGTGTAGTGGGTGAATGTTGTGGTAATGAGTGGATGTAATGGGAGTGGATGTTTGGTAATGAGTGGATGTAATGGGTGTAGTGGATGGATGTTTAGTAATGAGTGGATGTAATGGGTGTAGTGGATGGATGTTTGGAGTTGTAGGTCAACACACTTGCACACACACATGTTGATTTCTAGCCTTCAAATCTTCAAAAACGTCCATCATCATGTCTCCATGCTTGCACTATCCAATTTTGGCTAAAAAATGCTCTAAAATGCTCCAAAATCTAAGTCCAAATGACTGGCAATGATGGTTGTATTGGTTTTGCTGGAATGACTGGAAGTGAATTAATGGGAAATTCGGTGAGGACCTGACTAATGGTCTTTTGATGGTTGAATTTATCCCACCACTTGACTGATTTGACTTTGTAGACTTCACATGTTTCAACTTCATAATTCCACTTCATGATCCATGGGACTTTATACTTGGTCATGAATATTAAGAGAAGTGTAATTTTGTAGTTGAATCAACTTCTATCAAATTTCTTTTGGAAACTAGCAGATAGGACCTCCATAAGTTCTTTTGGTAGGACACTGGCTGTTGGGCTGTGAATTAACCACCATTTAAGGAACCATGCAGGAAAATTCAATTTGAAACTCTTGTCAAAATTAATGAACCATGAATGACTAAAATCTTCTGTTTAATGGAGAAATATGTTAGTCCATGCATCAATGTAATCAAAGTAATTGTAATGGTTATTGGGAATGTGGAAATATTGGGTATGAAGAGGTTTGGTTTTGTAAAAGGGGATTCCTCAATCTGATTTGGTTAAAAACCTTCCAATGTAAAGAGAATGGTAGTGGATTTTGTTTTCATGGATTTTGCTGTAGAGAGGTTTGATTGAAATGGACTCGGTTTCACTAAGGATGGCTTGATAGTATTTTAGTGTTTTATGTGGTTCTGTAGGACGAAAATGGAAATTGGGTAGAAAGACTGTTTTGGCTAATTTTTCTGGTGCTTGTTCTTGATTGAGATTGAAAGGGATACTGAAAAGATATTCATTGGGGTTTTTCTTGATGGTGATGTGTTGGTATAATTGACCGGTTGGGATGATGATGATTGGTATGTTGGGATTGAATAATGATCATATTAACTGACTAATGTCGTTTGATAATTGGGACGTGGTGATTAGTAGTTTGGCCTAAGGTTTCCTGTGGAACTTAAGGGAGTGAATCGGTTGGTAATGGCTAAGGTCGATGAAGAATCTCGGCTTCATTCTTGTTTAACTTGTGGTGGTGGTAGAATGGCTGGAAGCCTCATCTGATCAGGTCTTCTTGCTGTTATTCTTCCCTCGTAGAAATTATGTGGTTAGGAAATCAAGGATGCAATTTTGACTACAGTTGATGTATTTCATTTCAAAATAAAAATTACTTAATATAGCTTGCCATTGTGCAAAACTATATTTTGATGCAATGTTTTGAACATTTTTTTGTAATACGTGTTTTGCAAATTTGCAATCGACTCTGATTAAAAACTTTTGATTTAATAAATCATCTTGAAATTTACTAATACATAATACTATAGATAATATTTCTTTCTTAATAGTACTATAACTACTTTGTGCTGGATTCCATACTCCTGAATGGAAATGAACAATTTGTTCAGGAGATCCGGAAGAAATTGATTGTTTGAGAATACCTCCATAACCAATTTCAGAGGCATCAGTTTCAACAATTTTGAATGAATTGGGAGTTGGAATGTCAAGACAGGGCAAAGTCTTAACATGTGATTTGATTTGTTTGACTATGGAAGTATGAGTATTGGACCATGATGAGGGATTTTCTTTTAGACGATCAAACAAGAGTTTGCATTGTTGTCTAAGATGTGGATAAAATTTTGCAACATAATTTAAAGATCATAGAAATCTCTGTAATTGGGTTTTGTCAGTGATTTCACCTGGAAACTTATCTCCAAATTGAATTACTCTATCTATTGGTTGAATGGTTGACTGGTGGATATTGTATCCTAAAAACCTAATTTTGGTTTGGAATAACTTAATTTTGGTTGCTGAGACAACTCATCCATTTGACTTAATTATCCTAGCAAACATGTTTAAGTGTTTCCATTGCTCATCTATCAATTTGGAATAAATGAGGGCATCCTCAATATAAACAATTGACAAATGACTGTATTGATTAAATATTTCGTTCATGATATTCTGAAACTCACTGGGTGCATTCTTAAGACCGAACGACATTACATTCCATTCATAATGACCAAAAGGAGTGACACATGTTGTTTTGTATTAATCATCCTCATGAATTTGAATCTGCCAAAATCCAAACTTCATGTTTTTCTGGACATAAAAAGCGGGATAAGACCAGGGTGATTTGCTTTTCCTAATGATTCCTTTATTGAGAAGTTCTTGGATTTTTGTTTTGCAGAATTCCATATCATCTTGACTCATCTGGATTGGTCTGGCTTTTGTTGGTATTTTCTTTTCATTAAATTCCTTATTGTAAGGAAGCTTAACAATGTGTTGTTTTCTGTTCCAAAAGGCGTTGGGAATATCCAAACAAATTTCATTAACAAGTATCTTTTGAAAGTTGTCAATGCTTTGTAACAAAGATTTGATTGTTAATTGTTCTTCAATTCTTTTGTAATTAATTTCTTCTTTTAAGAAATTTATTTGTTGTGATTTTTTGGTAACTAGATTGATGGTTTTTGAGATGCTATCTTTTTGTAATTGTCTTAATTTTTTTAGATCTGTTTCCGTTCAAAACTCAAATGTGATTTTTTGTCCTAACATTCTGGTGGTTATACAATTATGGTGCACCTTAAAAGGATATAGGAGAGCTATGAAGGGGAGACCTAAAATGACTGGGTCGGAAATGTTTTTTTATCAAAACAAATGGAGTTTTAAAACAAACATTGTTTTGACAAACATGAGCTTTTGGGATTTCATAATTTAACTGCATTGGTGACTGGTTTGCTACACTAAGAATTTTTGTTGATTTATGGAAATACTTAGTGGGAATTAAATCTTCTTGAATACAATTCAAGTATGCACCTGAGTCAATTAAGGCAATTGTTTCTAACTGGAAGTCTTCAATTATTATTTTTATTTTAGAATACCATTTTTGGATCCTAATTTTTTGTAGTAATCCTAAAACTAGGTTTTATGTTGGATTTTCTATGAATTTGGATTCTAACTCTTGATCGGAGGAAGAACTATTGTGTTCTACATCATTATTGCCAATGAATGCCTGTGTTTGGATACTACTGAGATGTGAGCAAATTTCTATGTTTTTTATTTTAAGGACTTAATTTCTTCCTTAATTTTGTTGACTTCTCTTTGTAGATCTTTGACCGTAATTTCTTTCTTAGCCTTATTAAACCTTTCTAGGGTTGTGCTAAGACAGATTTTTGTGGCCACTTGGGGTTGACTAGTACTGGCTTCTTCAAGGGAGTCTAACTTCTTAACTTTTTTTAAATAAAATGACTTTAATTCAGGGTCATCTACTCTGCTGATTAACTCGATAAGAAGATATTCTTGTTCTTCTTGCTTATTGAGGATTGAGATCTTTTTACAACAAGTATCAGTACATCCCATTTTAATGTCAAGGGATGAAAGACTACTTGAGGAATTACTGGAAGAAGACGAATTAGAACCTAAATCATCTTCTGATTGACTATGGTCTATATCTCTTAATTCTAAGATTTGGATTAGCTGGGTTTTCTCTTCTTCAGAGATTTTAAATTGGTTGATTGTTTTCTGGACTCTACATTTATTTGCATAATGACCAAATTTGCCACACTTGTAGCAATTTCCTTTTTGTTCTTTGTTTTTGGAGTGGAATTTTCCTAAGGGTTTCCTTTTCCACTTGTTGGACTTGGGTTTCTCGTAAAATTTATTTGTTTCAAAATTCTTATTTTTGAATTTGTTATATTTGGGATGTCTCATACTTGAGTACCTATTTGGGTACCTATTGTAGGCTTCTGATTTTTTTCTCTTTGTTGGATGGAGTAATAGGAGGTAATCCGTATTGTTCACAAAATGTTCCTAATTCGTATTTGGCTATTGACTTGTCTTTGTTGACTTGTTTTGTAATTTTCATATTAATACACATTTTCAATCCTTCTTTTTGGATAATAGTAATAATATTTCCATAAGTAAGGGTATGATATGGTATGATACCTTCTTCATTAACTAAAACATTTCTTATTTTATGGGCAAATAGATTTGGTAATCCATTAATGAATTTTTCTTTCCAAAATGGTCGATTACTATCCTTTCTAAGCTTGTCTCTAGACATGAAAACATCTTTGTACCATCTAAAATCGCTTAGGGTTGGACATCTTAAGTTGCTAAGTTGGTCATGAATTATGGAGGTGAGATTACTGGGTGTCCCTATGAAATGTTCTATAATGGTGAAAAGTAATGTGTTGACTGCATCTAGGACTCCTCATCCTATATGCTCATCAAAGATGGGTGTTCCATCTTCGTCTCTTTTGACTGCATTTTTAATTTCATTTCTTGATTGTTCAGTAAGATGTTTTTCCCACCAGGAATGGAGCATTCCTGTAAATCCAATGACCAAAAGGTCAACAACTTGTGTTTGATTGAGGTTATGATTGGTAACATAACCATGGAGATGTGTTGTAATTTATTCAAAAGTTCTTGTTCTGATAATCCATATATGTTCAATTCATAGAGTTTATTAGATGAGACTGAGAATTGGTTTTGGATGTTTCTTTCCTCAAATTGAATATCCGGAGGTGTTGGCCTTGGATACCAATTTTTGGTAAAAGTTGTTGGGTTGACTCTTTTGTTTGTGATTCGTTTTAGTTCAAGATTTTGAAAAGCTTCTTCTACTTTTCTGATGGAATTTGTTTCACTTTCTCCTTCTGAATCCTATGTTGCAAAAGTTGTTTCTGGTTGAGATTCATCTGGATGTTGTAAAACATTGACTGTTTTTTCTTGTTTAATTCTTGTAACATTTGATCTATTTTTTTACTTGTGGAAATTGGTTTTTAAGCTATTGTGCTAGAGAAAGACTTTAGGAAGTTGACTATGGTTTTTCCCTAATTGTTGGTTTTGGTTGAGAAAGTCTATCCATTTTGGTTTCAATTTTGTCTAATTGTTTTCCTATGGTGTGTAGACTCTGGTTTTTGAAATTGTTTTGTTCGATGACTCGCTTGACTCCTGCATCTTCTTTTGGAAGTTTGAAAGGAATGGATGGTACTTATATGTTTGCAATTGTAATTAAAATTGTTTCTTGTGGAGGGTGACTAGAAGAGACTATGGTTTTGTCTTCTTTAACCCAATTTTCTTTGCTAATAACTTCTAACTTCATTTCATACTCGTAATATTTTTCAACGAAATCGAAGAAAAATACTTCAAATCTATGTTTTTTCATGAAATTGGTCCATTTATTGTAAATGTCCAATTTTTGTTCTTCTGTATATTTATTTCGAAAAATATTCCTTTTGGGAATATTTTCTATTGTTTCGATGTCAGCATTGAGTTTCTTCCACCGAATTTTGAATGGTTTATTCAGTATGAGTAATTGGTGGTTGATTTGACTTTCTTCGAAGTCAAATTCTGTTAGAGAGGTTTGTTCTTCTTGGTTCTGAGTATTGGGCTGATATCTTGGGTGAGTCACCTGAGAGGCTGTTTCTATTGACTTTAGTTTTATGTTAATCAAGTCATTGATTAGTTCTTGTTGGGTGACTGTTGAGCTAGTTCCTACTGCCTTTAATTTTCGATTAACTAAGGAATTGATTAAATCTTGATCTCGACCCACCATATCGGCTGATGTGGATCCAAAAAAAGAATTCCTACTTGGTTCTAATAATTTCTATTGACTTTAGTTTTATGTTAACCACGTCAAAATATTGTTCTATGTTGTCTAAGTTGACTAAGCTATTTTGTATGCTTACTAATTTGCTTTCATTGATCAAACACCAATCTGAAGGCAAACTGATATTTGACCACCTAATGGTTCTGGGTATTTTGATGTTTGCATTTTCTTGATTGGTTTGTATCAAGAGTGTGTGGTTTCGAGGACTTTTAACTAAGGCTTGAAAATTCATGTTTGTTCCTGTGACTTTATAGTAGACTCTGAAAATTAAAGCTAATGGTTGGACTCTTTCAAGGACTTGGTATCCTGAAGTTTTTATGTTTAATGTGAGTGTTTTCAGCATGTGGGGGTCCGAAAGACTTATTGTGAGATTTGGGAAACAATCAAAATGAATTGTTCTGTTGTAAAAACTTGACTCGATCATTCCAAGAATACTATCACTGAAATCAATGAATCTTGCATCTCGGAGACATAACAAAATAGAGGTATTAAGACCTCTTCTTGTTAAGGGCTTGACTGCTATTTGGACTAGACCTATGTGAATGTAATTGTAACCATATTTTCTATGAGTTCTGATTTGTTCTGGTGTGAATAATTGACAACTTTCATGTTCTTTACTAAAAGCATAAGCTTTTTCAACAATTTTAACGTGGTGTTCACTTCTAAAAGAGGCTACTGACCATTTCTTTTTGTAAATGTTTTTACTAGAAACCTTGGGGATATTCCAATCTCCAAAGTTGACACTGTCATCCGTTAGAAATTCTAATTTTTGTTCTTCATTTACTATGTCTGGAATTCTACTTAAACTGGACCTGGAGCTAGTGCTGGTAGTTGAATTAGATCTAATAATCTACTCATATTGTTCAAAATGCAGGTTTTCAATATCCAGAAATCTTATTGGCTTTACCTTCCTCGCGTATTTGCTATATATATTGTACTTAGTAAAGAGTCTAATATTAATTTGGCTGCAGTAGGCAAGTATATTAGTTCCCCTAAATCAAATTCTCATTCTCGTAGTTTAGTTTAATTTGATGTACTTATCGATTATAAAATAAGAACTAGCCTAATGGGAAAAATATAGGGAAGTGTTATTAGCACTAAAAAATCTCATTCTACAATCCTCACCATTGTATTTTTCTTTCCTAATATAGAAAGTTTGGAGTGTAGAATGAGATTTTTGGAGTGCTAATAACAATTCCCAAAATATATTAATTTTTTATAAAACCTAAATCCTATCATGTTTATTCTTTTTTTTTCTTTTTTCTTTTTTTGAAGAGAATCGATATTTATTGAAAAATAACAAACTACATAATATCTTGACTGAGAAGATCCTAAATAAGGATAGGAGGCTCCTCAAGCCAAACAACTTCACTACCAATGGAAATGTCAAACTTAGCTAATTTATGGGGCAACCCCATTACATAATCTTGGAACTTGTTGAAACTAAACCGGAGAGACCAACTCAAATAAGAAACGAACATCCTCCGCTAATAGCCCCAAGCCAGAAAGATCTGGAGAGCGATTATTAATAGCTATAATAGCCAACACATAGTCACTCTCCACGATGACACGCCTAAACTGCAGCCGACTCGCTAACTGATAGCCCTTCAATATATCTTGAAACACCATGTGCAATGCCGACCGACCCAATCCCCTACTTCCTTCATGCCCCTGCTACAATGAAATGCCCCTTCCCATCCTGTAAAACCACCCTTATTCCCCCACAACGCTCCTCTAGCTGTGTTGCCTTATCGACATTAATCTTTACCCACCCATCCGAGGGAACCATCCATTTGAATTGGGACACTGGATGTGCAACACTCCGAATCATCTAGGCAGCACGATAAGCTTCATACCAACTCACCACCTTCTGCACCACCTTAATAGGTAACCCTCGCCGTTCCTCCCACACTTAAGAGTTCCAAGCTTGCCATAAGTGCCATAACAACATACACAACAGTTCAAATTTTGACTTCTGATTCTCAACAACCGACAGCAACTACTTTTTCATAAGAACCCCCCATTCCAGTAAAAGATCCAACCCCACCATAGATCATCTCCACACTTCCAGCGCAAATGGACACTCCCTAAACAGGTGCCCCTCTGTTTCAACACCCCCTTGAGCATAGCCCAACACCCCCTTCCGAGCAAGATTAACTTTAGTCGGAATAATGTCCTAACTAAGTTTCCATATGAAAATGCTAACCTTAGAGGGAGCTTTTTCTCTCCAAATTGATTTTTAGAGAGATGAAAATGCATTACCTCCATTTGAAAAAGACACACCGACAAGAGATATTGTTCCAACTCTCAAGCCACCCTATAGCCACTACTGACCGTATACACCCCCCATCGCATTGTAGTGCCATATTACTCAATCCGGGGGAAATTGAAAGCTTAACGATATAGTACAGATTAACCCTACCTCCTCCTCCGAGAACAATTATTGTAAAACATCCACTTTCCAAACACCCAATTATAGGTCAATGAAATCCCAATCACACAGATCCTCCCTTGCCGGAACAATAGGGGACTGAACTTTAAAAGATGGCGGCCTGGGTAACCATCTTTCCTTCCAAACCTTAATAGACTCGTCATTCCCCACAACCCACCGCGACCCACGCACCAACACTTCCCGTGCCTTCAAAATACTTGAGCAATAATATAAACTAGTCCTTGGGACAGGGGCCTCCCAAAACGAGACGGTAAGGAAATACTGAGCCTTAAGCAGTTGAGCTACCAAGGACTCGAAGTTTTGGGCAATCCACCACCCCTGCTTAGCCAAAGTTGCTAAGTTAAAAGCAAATAAAACCCAAAATCCCATCCCCCTTTCCTCCTTCGGTTTACATAGTTTCTCCCACGACCACCAATGAATCTTCTTGACCCTTGGATCACTAGCCCATCAAAAGCAAGCCATTAACTTTTGAATCTCATCACACAAAGTATTCGGAAGCAAGAAACAATTCATCTCATAATTTGGGATAGCTTGGGCCATGACCTTAATGACTTTGACACCATGGAATCCAACCAATGCCACTTGGTCCAACTCGCCCACATTAGCATTAAATGCAATGCTACTTTTTGAAAGATTAACCACTTGCCCCAATGCTTGAGAATAGACATCCAAAATATGTTGAATCACCGCACACTCCTCAAGCTTTGCTTTCCCAAATAGAAAGCTATCATCCGCAAAAAGCAAGTGATGAATATTCGAGGAACCCTCACAAGTCCGCACCCCACTAAGAGCCCCGCATTACTCTTTCTTAGCAATTAGGGCCGAGAGACCCTTCACGCACAATAGAAAGAGATACAGAAAGATTAGATCACCTTGCCTTAAACCCCAGGACGGCACCGCATACCTTTTCAGAAGGCGCACACGCCATTACCACCCTTATCCATTCCCTAGCAAAACCCAACTGTACCATCATAGTCTTTAAAAACTTCCACTCCACACGATCATAAGCTTGACTAAGATCCAGCTTTAAAGCCAAAACACCTTCCTTACCACAACGTTTATTATGAAAAAAGTGCCCAATCTCTGCAGCCACTAATGAATTATCCGAGATTAGCCTACCAAGCACAAAAACACTATGATGTGGGGAGATAATAGAATTTAATAACCTTTTAAGTCAATTAGCTAAAACCTTAGCCCTAATATTCTAAACCATATTACATAAGCTAATCGGCCTAAGTTGGGGGACATATCCTGTGATTCAGATACCTTTGGAAAAAGCACCACATGTGTAAAGCAAGCTTCCCACAGGCCTAACACCAGGAAGGAACGCACGGCCTCAACTACATCATCTCCCACAATATACCAAAACATCTGATAAAACAATGAAGACATTCCATCAGGCCCCAGCGCATTCGATGGGTGCATTTGAAATAGGGCGATCTTAATCTCTTCCATAGAATACGGTTTTAGAAGCTCCGCATTCATCTATGGCGTAACTTTAAAAGTCACTGCATCCGTCACCTTGCTCATAGCATTCGGTAAAACCCTCTGGGATTGAAATTTTTTCCGGAAGTACTCCATTACAACATTCTCAATACCATTAGGCGAGTCATGCCAAGGTCCCGCCTCATCCCTCAACCCCTTAATAGTATTCATCCTTCTCCGATTCGACGACCGTTGATGAAAAAACCTGGTGTTCTGATCCCCTTCTTTCATCCATGAGTTTTATACCGTTGCCCCCAAAACGTCTCATCTCTACTTAGCAGGACATCCATATGGCTTATTAGAACCCCTCTGCCCTTTCTCACCTCCACCAACAAAGGGAGTTCAAACAACACCCCTAACTGTTCACGAACCCTAGCAATTTCCAATCTCATTGAACCAAACACATTGCGCTGCCATCTTAACAACGCCATGTGCATAGCCCGAATCTTCTTACATACCTGGAACAATGGAATCCCTTCGCATTACGTAGCCCACGCACCCTGAATAACAGACTAATAACCTTCCCCTTGCAACCACATTTCTTCAAAATGAAATCGCCTCCCCTTCCTTGGTCGTTCCACCGGAGCACACCTAATCTCAACTACCAATGGTAAATGATTGACTTAGATGGGTTCAAATGGCATACCCTTGATAACGGGAAACGGGCCAACCAAGAATTGGTGGCTAGCGCCCTATCCAACCGACACTACACCTCATCCTCTCGATTATCCATCCATGTATCCATCCATGTATAATCATTGCCCACATATCCCATATCAACCAACTGACAACTCTAAATCACAACACGAAACCCATCCATCTAACTCTCCTTATGCATATTTCCTCTAAGTTGTTCTTCCACATGTATGATTTCATTAAAATCACCCAAACAAAGCCACGGTAAGGACCCTTGCTGTCCAAGAGATGACAACAAGGACCAAGAAAGATGTTTATTTGCCACCATCGGATGACCATGAAACCTAGTCAAGCGCCACCAATTAACTATCTTAACCTCACGGCATACTAAATCGATGTGATTCGGTGAAGAAGAACGGACTTCTAGCTCCACCTCATCAGCTTAAAGCAAACATAGACCTCCAGACCTTCCATTACTCTACACCACAAAGCTATTTGGAAGACCCAAACCCCGAACCTTTGTTTCCATAACCTTCACACTATACTTGGTTTCAAACAGAAAAATGAAGCGGGGACGTTGACGTTGGATAATCTCTAACAAAGCTTGAACTGCTCGAGAGACCCCTAATCCTAGGCAGTTCCAGGACAACACATTCATTGTGAACGGTGGAGGTGCTCACCGACACCTTGCACCGATAGGTTAGAGCATAGCTTCTTGTACCCAGATGAAGTCTCATCTCTAGCTTGGTACTTCACTAGCCTACCTCGTTTCCTCCCTACTTGCCCAGCACCACTTAACACCAAATTGGTAGAGCAAGAACTTGGGTTAAGAGGCAAGCTCTCAGCCCCTGATAAGGCAATACCTCCAACAAGCTAGGGACACACGTGGACATTGTTCCTCGCTCGCCTCGTACCTTTCCGTTGTATTTTCATATCAACATGTCCACTAGCTCCCACACTAAACTTGTGAGGACAATCGGCCCATAAATGAATAGATTTAGGCCAAATGGGTCAGACCCCAATGGAGACCCTAGTTCCCCATGCACTTCTAGTAGCCCATCCATATTGGGAACAACACCCCCTAAAAGCAAACGAGTCCCACCCTCCCCACCTAACAGCCCATTCCCAAACAAACCTCCCCTCTCCCGTGACCTCACCCTCTCTCATTTCCACATCAGCCAAACCCTTGCCAAAATCACAAATTGAAAATTCCCTCATGGGAGTCATTATCTCTCCTAAACTGGGAAGCTCTTGATTCTCCGCCCCCGTACCTGCCAAGATATCTACCCCAAGAGACTCTCTTTCTATCCCAGACTCAGGCCGGTCTCCTCCTTTATCCACTACCCCCGCATACTCCTCTATCTCCACTAGCCTGAAGTCCATAACCTATACTCTCCAACCTTTTCCCCCTTCTGTCCTCTGACTCTGCTCCCTACTCTCATCCCCTAGCACCGGTTGCCCAACCCATAACTACACCTTATAAGGTGGTAGCACGTCGTCAATGTGCCCTCCGGAATAACAAGAGCACTGCACCCTCTTATGATCCATTCTACCACATAAATAGCAAAACACCAGAAGGGACTCATACTAGAGAATAACCTCAATCAAACCACCGCTTTCCATCGCTAGAAGGTGAACTTGGATCCCCTCCGCAACGGCTTAAACACACCAATGTCCACTTTAATCCGCATAAGCTCCCCAACACATGTGCCATCAACCCCACAGTCTACCTCCTCCAACCATCCCATCACCGTCCCCAACTCTTCCCCCATGCGTTTTGCCATGAATGCCAGGGGCAGCCCATGAATCCTTACCCAGAAAGCCTGCTCCCTTAACGGGACATGTAGCGGTACATCCAAGCCCTTCACCTCCACCAATAGAAGCAAAGATTTACCAAAAAACCATGGGCTTCCCCGTAACACGCAACGCACTTCTGCCTACATATCGAAACTGAATAAAATTCGATTTTCGCCAATAGCCATAGCAGCAACATTGGCCTTAAGGCGCCACAGATCCCGAAACAAGCCCATCACCACACTAACCCTAGGCGCCTTACAAGCCAACACTTTCCCCACGAGGAAAAACTTTGAACAATGCAGACACTCCGTATCTGTATCACTAATTTTTATCTCCATTCCCTCTTGATCCTCTAGATGGAACTTTGATCGGAACAGTGATAGGAGCATATTTATGCGACTTTGTTATCTTATTTCTTTGCATTTACTTAGTTAATTTCCATTTATTTTGGTAATTTAAGTTATTTTTGTATTATTGTAGGTACAATTGGTAAAGATGACAATAAATAGCTAAATGGAGCAATTTGGAGTAGTTTTGGACTTGGATTGGATAACATGCGTGGATAGCATATGGGCTGGACGTTTTTGGTGTTTAAGAGGTGCTAAACATGTGCTAAAATCTGGAGAAATTAAAGTTGAGGCTTGGAAGGCAAGGAATTACACGAGAAAAAGGAATCCTAGTTGGAGAGGAACATTATCTTATCCTATCCTATCTTATCTTATCTCCAGCTGCAAGGAGGAATCCTAATCACATTCCAACACTTTCCACCTGTTTCTTAGAGTCTTAAAATAACTCAAAACACCTAATCCCTTTTCTCCTTGGATTCAGCCATTCCCCCTATATATATGAAATTCCTGCAGCGTTTTAGGGTGTGCCATGCCTACCATTCATCCATTGAAGTTGCTAAAATTTTCAAAGTTCTTTCTATCTTTCTTTTAAGTTTCAATGTTTATTTTAGATTGTTTTTCACTTATGATGAACATGTGTAACTAAGTTTCTTTTTAGCTAGAGGTGAAGCCATGATCATATATTTTATATAAATTGATTGCATCCAGTTATTGTTTCATAAGACTTGAATGCAATTTACTTATCTGCTTTATAGAGAACTTATTCTTGTTTGTTTATTAAGGATGCATACTTAGTTTGCATTCAGGGATTAAATGCTAGAATATAAGGGAATTTCACCTAATCGTTATGAACTTATATTTGTAAGTAGTAAAAGTCACAAGTCATGATTGAGTTAAGTAAATTCTTGGCAGAAGTGTCATGTTTTTCATAGTTACAAAAGCTTTGTCCATGCTTATGATTTTCACATAACTTAATGATCTTTGAGATGTATCTCTATCATGTTTTTCATAGTTAGGGAACTTGAGAAGAATGATTTGGTTGCGTCGCTAAGTCTAATTCAATGAATATAAGAAAATCTGAGAGTTAATTAGTGTTGTTCACAGTTAATTTGGGACATTGTCATTCATGGTTTGTAGGAAGAATAATTGGAAATTGATTTGTATGCATATATTTCATGTGTGGAGAAGAATCCTTTAGCTATCCTTTAATCCATATTTCATTCACAACTTAATTTACTTGCTGCACTTTACTTTTGTTTTAATTAAATTCGTCCAAAATCCCCCTAGTCATGTTTTGTTGTTAGTTTAACTTAGTTTTCAGTTTTATAAGTTTAATTTGTGTTGATTCGCATCCCTTTTAATCCCTGAAATAAAACAATCCCTACTTACTCATACTATGATTGCATAATTTATAGGGTTTAATCTGTGTGTTAGTTTCTACCACATCAAACAGCCTCAAGACACTCTCCATATCGGAACGATAGCAGCCGCCGTCAATCACAAAACCCTAACCCTAACTGTCGCACCCTCTCACACCGAGAGACTTTTTCAAATAGTAACTATGTTCGGGACTCAAGTCTTAAGACTGAAACACATCATACATATATAGAAGCACATAATATGATGAATTACAATTTCAAACAACTGAAACAAAGGCAAGAAGTAATTTGTAAAAAAGAGTCGCATAAGCCATCAAAATGGTGGCATTTCATCAAGTTTGATTACAAGGCCTTTAATTTCCCTTCGGGAAGAAGATCGAGTCTTAAGAGAGTAATTAACAAAGGAGAAATGAACTATATAATTAACAACTCAAAAAACTATTCAAGTGAAAAACAAAAATAAATGTTTAGTCATGATCCGTATATAAGAGCTAGCTTAACCTTGGCAAGGTTTTTGGTAGTCCCGGGAAGCAGTAGTAGCAGCAGCATTAGCACTATTGACGCAGTTTCCAAGACCAGCAATATTCAGAATGTCACTGTGAGACAGTGATCTCAGTCCCAAGAAATCTCGGGTCAAACCTGCACCGTTTTCACCGCCTTCGTCACTGCCGCTAACGTTGAAATAGGTCAAATTGTTCGAGTCTTTTTTCGCATTGTTGTTGAACATGTTGGGGATGGACCCGAAAGGCTCCAGCTCAAAAGCAGCCCCTTCGAACCCAGTTCCGGATGACAAGGAGTTCATCATATCATGGAGCAGAGAAGCTTGTTGATGTTGATTTTGATGGTGATGATGAATACTTGAGACTGCAGGACCAGTTGTGCCAGTAGTACCATTGGCCCCTGCTGCAGCAAAAGCAGACACGTAACCCGGGTCGTGCTGGTGGGCCCTCACCATGGGTTGTGGAGATGCAGAGGTTACAGCTGCTTCTGCAGTAGTAGCAGCAGTAGTACTGTTCTTGCTGCTCATGGTTGCACCCATCTGAGCTGCCTTGTGTAGCAATGCAGTGGCTGACATGTGTGGGGAAGGCGCAGGCTGGAAGGGTGGGAGTGAGCTAGGGTTAGGGTTTTGGGAAGTGTCATTGTGGGAATCATGGAGGGATAAATCTTGGTGGTGGGTTGGGGAGAAGAGTGAGGATGAGGAGAGGTCAATGGTACAGTTTGGTGGGCCCAGCCAAGGTGGTAAATCTGGCCGTAGGGTTGTAAAACTCTGCTGCTCTTTTTTCAGTGAAAAGCCATGGACGTCTTGATTGAATTGGTGCCCTAATTGCACTTGATTAAGATTCATCTGTGGTTGCTGCTGAGAGATGAGAAGATGATGAGGGTGGTTTGCCGAGGTGATGGCTCTTGCATTCTCTTCTGCTAAAGCATCACAGAAGGCTCTGTGAGTGATGAAACTATCCCTCCTGTTTTGATGAAAATCCCCAACAGCAGACAAACCACAAGCAAACAAAAGCAAAAACCCATGTCAAAAAAAGTGCTTTTGCATAAAAACACATTTTTTGCAGACAGAAATATATTGACTTCCTTCCCACACACACTTTCTTTAGCTCTCATTTCTTTCTGTTTTCATTCATTTTTTTGTATTTCAGAGAGCCAAACAAGGGACAAGGACAGTCCAGATTAGGCAGCGTGCATTAAAATGTTTCATCTTGGTTCACTCAACGAACCAAATAAAGAATATGTAACTTGATTATTACCCAAGTCCAAAACAAGTAACTTATTTGAATTAAATTTACAATTTAGAAATCTGGGTTATTGAGAAATCATCTTTTTCTAATGACCCAAGTCCTTAATTATTTCATAAATGAAGATATATGTCCTCGCAATTTCTTGAATGTAAATGCTTAGAAAAGATGATGAATTTGAGGGTACTTAATTGGTTTACCTCGAGAAAAGCGTTCCACAGTCACATCTATACTCCCTAGTACCACAGGTTTTGGAATGAGCTTTCCAATCCGATTGAACCGCATACCGCTTTGAGCACTTGTCACATTTCCACTTCTTCTCACCGTGCTTTCTGCAAAAGTGCTTCTTGATCCCAGTTAAATCCCCAAGAGCCCTTGAAGGGTCATGATGGACGCAGCTGGCTTCTGGGCACACATATACCTTCTTCCTCACCTCCTTGCTTGTTCTTTGCTTGAGCTTCCATGGCAAGTTGTGCCCTCTTCTGTGAAGCTGTAAATTCTGGTCTCTCTGAAACCCTTTGTTGCAGATCTCACAGATAAACCTGTTTGTTGCCATGAGTGTCTTGGGGGACAAAGCTATCACTTCTGCATCTGGGTCTGATCCAAAAAATCAACCAAAACATCCATAAATTAATAAAAGGATAGAGATTAAGAGGTGAATTATTTTGGGTTTTGATTGTAATTTGTGAATAATTAATTAATTATACCTGGATTGCCTGGAAAATTTCTCTTCTTTTTGAGAGTTGGTTGAGCTTGTGGTGGTGTGGTAAAAAATTGTTGGGAAAAGCTGGTACCAATTTCATTTCTGTTGCCAGATAAGACACTAGCAGCTTCACCTGATGCTGAAGTAAGATTAGACATGTTCTCATCGACCAGCTGCTGTGATTGTTGTTGATGGAAGAGCATCATCTTTTTGTTGGGTACCAAAACTTTTGGATTACTAGGAAGCTTGCATCTTTAGGTCCCCCACATATATGTGTATATATATGGATCTTGATTTTTCTGATTGATGGTGAGAAGAGTTCAGGATCTGATTAAAAGACAAAATAAATCAAACCAGGAAAAAACTAGAGAGAGAGAGAGATAGGGAGAGGGAGGGAAACCAAAGTAAGATGCAAAAATGGAGATAATTGAAGGCGAAGTCTTTCAACCAAATAACACCCACTACGCACACATTCACACCTTGATTGTTTCTTACATAAATTTGTTTGGCTCCAACCCAAGAGACAATTTTTGTTTTTCTGAAGGTTTTTAGAGAGAGATCCTGTATGCATAGGTACAGTAGCCATATGCTTGAAAAACCAAGAAAATCCACACTATAGCCACACAAATATATATGAACACAAAAGATAAAAGCTTAGAGAGAGAAAGAGAGAGAGAGAGAGATAGAGAGAGAGAGATGTGGATGATAAGAGAGATACCTCTGTAATCCTGATTCCTGAATCCCCAGTCCAAAAACAAAAAACTCACGAAAACCACGACCGAAGGGAAAGGCAACCCTACGGCCAAACCTCTGACGTCTGCACTTTCTGTCTTTTCCTCTGTTCTCTTTCACACAAACCCCAGAAAGAAAATAAAAATCTTTCCTTTCTCTCTCAACTCACTCACTTCTTTATTATTTGTATGCGCAACAAAAGCTTTTCAGATAAAGTTTATATTTTTTGTTCTGAATGCTAAAAACCCTTTAAACTAATCAACTACTGTGCTCTCCAACCTTTCCCTTCTATCTCTAAAAAAGTAACCAGGAAAAAAAGAAAGCATAAAAAGTAACCTTGTAAAAAGGACTATCATTTGTATATTTATATATCTATTTATATATCCATATATGAGAGAGAGAGAGAGAGAGAGAGAGAGAGAGAGAGAGAGAGATGAGAGAGAGAGAGAGAGAGTGATTTTGAAATGTATGTTTTACATCATGGGCAGTAGACACTTTTTACCCCAAACTTTCTACAATTGCAGTGGTATGATTGAACCATTGATTAATTTGTATGAGGGCATGGCCTAAAAGCTTTAAAAGCTGAATATTACTTACCAAAGATAAAACATCGTTGAATATATATATGTCTGACATTTTTGCATGGTTCGAAGAATAAAAATATGTATATGATGCAGATTTGATCAGATTATGAATCTCCAAGCAAAAGCTATTACACCACTGCTGCTTGCCGCCTCTTTTGCTTTATCATAAGATGCATTGGTCATGCATATTCTCACAAGAGCCGTAAAACAATGGTTAGGCTGCTAAACTACAATATTATCATTAATTAATTCTCCAGAGGAGAAAGGGTTAAAAACTAATTGAACTAATTCAAGCAAAGAGCCTGGAAGAATATAGCTATAGAAAGGTACAATTATTGACTACAACGTCAAGAGAGCTAGAGAACAAGAACGTGCATGACCCTATAACGGAATTAATCATATTAATTTGACTTCAATCTTGTCCAAAGATAGTGTTTATGTTGACTTAAAACAAAGGTTGGAAATGGATTTTCTTCTTCTTCTTCTTCTTCTTCTTCTTCTTCTTCCAATTATTGACTACAACGTCAAGAGAGCTAGAGAACAAGAACGTGCATGACCCTATAACGGAATTAATCATATTAACTTGACTTCAATCTTGTCCAAAGATAGTGTTTATGTTGACTTAAAACAAAGGTTGGAAATGGATTATTTTCTTCTTCTTCTTCTTCTTCTGTAAATTGGAATAATTGATTTTCCAAAGTATCCCAAATCATCATGTTAGGATCAACTCGCCGATAAAATTTTGCTTTCTCGGCTTAGAATCTGTCGGCAAAATAATATTTTCTAGTAGTGAGTAGTGACATAACACCTTTCCTATAAGTTTAGTAATAAGAGAAAATTATCTAACACATAAGAAAATAATTATGAGAGGATATAACATTGGATAGTAATGCTAAAACATCAATGAACTACATGTTATGGTCACACTAATTTGTTACATTATATTACTCGTCACATTGCGTCCTCCTTTTAGTTCCTTATTAATTGTATTAAACCCCAACCATCATGTTAGGAACAACGTTTATCTCACTATGGACCGCTGACAAGATATAGCGTTTTGGGCAGGAAGATGAATGAGATTGATATCCATGCTAATATGTAGCGTTGTGATTTTTGTAGTCTCTCTCTCTATGTGATTTTTACCGACTCTCGCAATCATTGCTATTCACTTCGAGATCTCTTGCAATTAGAATGAAATATCGCCTTGTTCTCTGCTTAATTTATCATATTGTATAGCTTAAGCATTAAGTGTACGTAATCATTATAAAATGATTGGTTTTTTTAAAGAGGACTAGCTGGTAGTTTCATCCATTTTCTGTGGCCAAAAAGACTCACAGAGACATTATCAGCCTCCCCTAACCACCATTTTGAATATCTTATTAAATTTCTCAATAGTGCTAAGTCAATTATTTAAGAGATTCATTAGTCCAAAGAAAAAACACAGACCTAAACACTTGATATATATATATATATATATATATATATATATATATATATATATCGTGCCAATGACACCAACCATTATTCCCATTGGGATTTGTTCATTTATGGGGAAAAAATGTCTTCAATTAATTACATTTATCTTTGTCCGGATTGTTATGAGGCTTAGATGGTGAAAGGACACTAGTCAAGGGTTGACCAGTTCAACACAACAGAATTTTCCATAAAGAAAACCGTAAATTCAGAAGGGATGAAAGAAAAATTGTAACCAAAATCAAATTACTACCATAAAAATATATTATGCAACCAGATACGAATAGTTGCATATATAATAATACTTTGTAATATACTCGTCTATATTCATGTTTGTCAAGCTACGCGTCTGTGCAGAATAAAAATTTGCAGATACATATGAAGCTACATCGATCATCTCATTGTTTTAGTTCATGTTTTTCGATAAGCTTTGTGCAAAATAAGAGGTTTAAAAAAGTACTAGCTAGAAATAAAAGAAAGAAATATTATATTTTTTGTCATTTTCTTGTTTTATTCCTCAATGATTTAGTTTTTGAAATGGGATCCATGTGGCTCGACCCAAGTCTCAATATGCTCTCCCATCATGTGTGTGATTATAATAATCCAAATGCATGCTTATAATAAAGAGAACTTTAATAAAAAACAATATTTTTACACTAAAAAGTTAATCTTGGTACTATCCGCTTTATCTTTTATTTGTCCTTATCGTTAACACTTAAAGTTTTCAAACCATTTTCATTAGTTTTCCTTATAATAAAATAATGAAATTTTAAAATGATAACACCAGGACAAGTGTGAGAAAAGTTTACATGTACACAAACA
Source organism: Malus domestica (assembly GCF_042453785.1). Classification (NCBI taxonomy): domain Eukaryota; kingdom Viridiplantae; phylum Streptophyta; class Magnoliopsida; order Rosales; family Rosaceae; genus Malus; species Malus domestica. The sequence continues at coordinate 18,379,541 of NC_091677.1, read as the reverse complement.
TTTGGAACCATCTGCCTTGATGTAGGATGCAAACATATTATAATGATGATGATGACGATGATATACAATATGTACATGCACAAAGGAAGCTGGCCTAGATAAAACACAGCCACTTGAATCCGGAAAACAAAATTTAGGAATAACTGCTTCTGCACGAGTAATGCTAGAAAAATACACAAAAACTAATTACAATTATTTGAATCCGAAATAAGTGTGTAGTGTCAAGTAAAATAATTTTAAACCATATGCCGTACCCTTAACGCGCCATCTTAACCTATGATGTTGTTTAGTCTAAAATGTGACAACATACATACATACATACATATATATATATATATATATATATATACATATACATATATATATATACATATACATATACATATATACATATACATATACATATACATATATACATATACATATATATATATATATGTATATGTATATATGTATATGTATATGTATATGTATATATGTATATGTATATATATATATATATCACATGAGAGGACATAGACAATTGTGATACGTGGGTTAATCTACTTTAATACTAATGCCTTTCTAATTTTGAGTTTGTATTTCATTCATGGAGATAACTATCTTAGAGATACAACATATATAAGAGGAGGCGTGATCAACACACTGATCACCTCCTTGATTGACACCTTAACATCTGCTTAGGGAACATAACTATAACCAGCTCCTTAAAACAAGGAGTTAATTTATGTAAACCACTATACATGAATTCCTAATTACAAGAAACGTACAACAAGCTATTGACCACCTAGAGACCCAACGCAATACCCAGGAGTAAAACAGCTTGTAGTTGACAGAACTCTAGTTACCCAGTGACCCTAATTACTTAGAGGTCTTTGAATACTTCCAATGCTCCCCCTCAAGTTGGGTCCAGAAGATTGATGGAACTAAGCTTGGACAGATGGCATTGTAACTGATTTATGGGTAAGCGTTTGGTTAGAATATCTACCAACTGATCACTACTTCTTGTGTAATGAGTTTGGATCACTTGAGTTTGAACTTGAGCATGAACATAGTCACAGTCTACCTTAATGTGTTTAGTCCTCTCGTGGAACACTGGGTTTGATTCAATGTGCATTGCTACTTGTTAGTCACATAATAGGGACATGGGTTGGTGTGTAAGGAACCCTAAGTCACCCAAGAGTCTTTTAAGCCATATTAATTCACACGTAGTTGATGCCATGGCACGATACTCGGTGTCAGCACTAGACCTGGCAATGACACTTTACTTTTTACTCTTCCATGTGACCATATTTTCTCCAACAAAAGTACAATACCCAATAGTGGACTTGTGATCAATTGCATTTCCTACCTAGTCAGCATCACAATATCCCATTACCTGGTGATGTGAAAATTATGTTGACACACAAATTAAACCCTATTTGTGACAATTGTAGTAATGATGTAAGTAGGGATCGTTCTAACCGGGGATTAACTAGGGGTACTAATCACTTGAAAACTGAATTAGAAACGTAAAAACAAAGTTTAAAACACTAGATTAGACTCAAGGAATGCAAAACTAACGTTTAAAATACTAAAACAAACCAAAAACTCAAAACAGCAACCAAAAGACTCAAAACTGCCTTAAAAACACTTTCTGGGCAGTTTTGAACACAAAGCACCAAATTGGACGAATTTGGGTTTTAACTTGTACCAAAACACTTAAAAACATAAACCAACACACTTTCTAACTAATCTAGGACTTCAAAACAAATGGGGATTTGATTTGGACGAAAATAACTAAATAGGCAGATTGTGAAACAAAAACAGATTGTAAGATAAAATTGTAATGAATCAACGGATGATGGAATAGCTAAGGGGTTCTTCTCCACACATGAAATATATGCAACCTAAATCGATTTCCAGTTATCAAATTAATAAGTTATGAATCTCGACACTCCAAGTTAATTAGATCCGCTTAAATTAACCTTCAGATTTCCCTAGAATCATTGAATTGGATGAATATGCATCGCAAACAAATTATTCCTAACAAGTTCTCTATATGAACAGCATGATAAAGATACAAGTTAGAATCATTACGTTCTTTGGAAATCATAAGCATCGACAAGGCATTCGTAACTATGAAAAGCATGATACTCTTGCCAGGAATCTACTTAACACGATCGTGACTAGCGACCTTTATTACTTGCGAATATAAATTCATAACGATTAGGTGAAACAAACTTATATCCTAGCATCAAATTCAAGCATGCAAATTAAGCGTGCACTCTCAATCAACATACAAGAATAAGTTCTAAATCAAACGGTTTAGCGAATTGTATTCACGACTTATGCAACGATAACTGGAAGTAATCAACTTATTTCACATATATAATCATGGTTTTGAATCCACCCTTAGCCAAAACGAATTTAGCCAATCATACTTAAAGCAAAACAAAGATTACATGAATTAGACATTGAAATATAAGATAGAAAACACCTAAAATCGTTCAACAACTCAGATTGAAAAGCCAAACAATTGTAGAGAATCTGTCCCCTTTGTTGCTTGCGGCAGATTGTATGGTGATGCTTCTTGGATTGTTTTGATGATGTAGAATGGAATTTGGGGGGTGTAGAGGCACGGCAAGGGTTGTAGGATGAGTGTGGATGAGTGGTGGATGGATGGAAGATGGTGGAAAGCTCGGCAAGAATGGTGGGAAGGTGCGGCAGATTATAGAACTAGGGTTTCTGGAATTTTGAATGAATGTAGCCGGTTGTAGTTCGGCCTAGGGGTTAAAACACATATATATAAGCACTAAAAACCCTAGGGCAAACAGATTAGGGCCTCTAAAACCCAAATCCATCCGAAATTAGGTTAAAACAATTAGAATTTAAGTGGGAAAAAGGGCCTAGGGTGCGGCTGGTTACTAGGGTAAAGGAATGGGCCTTCTAGAATGCCTTGCAAGGCAAGGAAATTAGATTTCTAAAGCCCTAGGTGTGGCAAGGGTTAGGGGGGAAAGGCTAGGTCATCTAAAAGCCCAAAACCAAGAATAGAAACTCTCGAAAATGGAAACCTCCAAGAATAGAAACTTCCAACTTTAGAAACTTTGGTTTCCAATTCCGAATTCTTTGTTCTTCACTTTCATTTCTTCCTTTCTTAAGCTCCTTTGACCTTCAAACTCGTCCATTCCTTGTGCTCCATAAGCATACACAACATTCCAGCTCAATTTTGCTCTAAAATGCTCCATTTCGCACTTATTTGCATCCTTTGTCTCTAAACCTGAAATTGCATGAAACTGACTTTAAACATTGAAATAACTTAAGAAAAACAACATAAATGCATGAGAACAAGCCCACTAAGTCGCATAAATATGCTCCTATCAAATTCCCCCACACTTAGCTTTTGCTAGTCCTCGAGCAAAACAAACAAAAGAAAAAAAACAAAACGAAACAAACTAACCAAAACAAAACCTAAACCTTCCAACGTTTGCCTCAGGGATTTCCAATGCAGATGACGTATTAGAGATTGTTATCCCCACAGATTTGAGTCATTTTTACACATAAGCACATACTTAATTAAAGCCACAACTTACTAGTTCACAAGTAATCAATTAAAACAATGCCTTGAATGTAGTAACATGCCTTAGAGAATTCCCTCAATTCCTTACAAGATATACACTCCATTTTCACTCAGATTTTCTAACTACACACCCTATACTAGTCATATGTGAGAAGATTGATGTAGATATGAAAGCGAATGCTCACATATATGTTTCACAAAGAACGCAATTTCTAGAGTTAAGAAGCATGTTTAGATATAATCTCATGAATGGAATGCTACTACTTAGATGCGAGAACCAGTGACACCATATGCTCATACCAAATTCAAACTCCACAAATTGAAACACATAACACTCAAGATAGAGGTTAAGGGTTGTAATGGGGCTTGGGGTATTGGCTAACAAGGAAAGGAGAGGGAAAACAACCGTTCTTCAAGCGATAGTAAGCAAAGTAATGAACTTGAGACTTAGAATTAACTTAGATTGCAGAAATTAACTTTAACACACAAGGGGGAGACTTAAACAACTCCTTAGGGTCAAATTCATTGTTTTGGACCCTTACTTCAACAAACAATACTTTGGAACTCTTTTTCTCAACTTTTCAACTCTTTTTTCAAACTTTTCATATTTTTTTCTTCATTTTTTTTTTTCACGAATTTTTTTTTCTTTTCTTTTCTTTGCCGTGCCTATGGCACACAATTCCTCACGAAAAAATACTTCCCCCACACTTGTTTTCTGCTAACATAGATCAAAAGGAATTCAATTCGAATCATGCTTTACTATGCTTTAAGAACAAGGGTATGGATGGTCCTAAACTAGGCTAGGTAAGGATACTGTGGGTTAACAAACAATATAGGTTAAACAAGGCTCAACGGGGTTAAACTTAAACATAAAATGATATGGGATACACGGCAGTTTGGCTAAGGTGGTGGTAACTACACAACTTCATCTTGAATATGTGTTATGCAAATCAATAACATGCTTTGAATGAAATGGGCATGAGTTCTAGCATTTGGAACTAAATGATGAAACGCCTTCTAAGTAGTAACCAAGCAAGGAAATATGAGATCATGCAACGACTTAGAAAACAATAATGCACAGATTTTAACTCTCCAAATAAACGTTTAGGCTCAAGTCTCACAAGGTTGTAGCATTAGTTTGAGTTCCTTCCTTCAAGCATGTTACAAAAACTAATTTTTTTTCTTTTATGATTGCATGTGAATTCATAAGTTATAACCACAACCAAGCATAAACAAAGAGTAAATCAAACTTTCATCCATGTTAATCATTCTCTTTAACAGTCATGCAATTACAAACCGAATCCTCATCATTGTGTTGGAAGGTACCCTAAGACACAAACAAACACAAAAACAACTCAAACACAACTCTTTTTGTTTTTTTTTCAAAACAATGTTTCAATTTTTTTCTGGGATTTTCGGATTTTTAGAACAACATATACTAAAACACACCAAAACAACCTAAAAACACCTAAAAACAGCAAGGAACAACATTTGAAATTATGGGTGATAAAACCCTACGAATTTGTATCAAAACACTTTGGTTACCCCCCCCACAGTTAAATCAAACATTGTCCTCAATGTGTCAAGCATAAACTAACACAAATAACCAACAAGCAAAGAAAACAGCAACTAAACAATCTAAATGGCAGAAATGAAATAACAACAAAGAGAAGGGTTTAGGAATGCAAATCTGGAATTGGAGTGCTCTCTAGGTCTTCCTTTGTCGAATGCATGGGTTGCCTCCCAAGTAGCGCTTTCTTTAACGTCTTGCAGCCGGACGATGCCACATTGATCAACCTTCATGGGAACCCACGGCATAGTGGGTTGTCTCCTCCACATCATGTTCTACAAAGCTCTCGTAGTATGGCTTCAAGCGATGCCCATTCACCTTGAACTCTTGACCTGTTTTGAAACTACGAACCTGGACTGCACCATGAGGAAAAACATCAGTAATAACAAAGGGTCCAATCCAACGTGAACGTAACTTACCCGGAAAAAGACGAAGACGAGAATTAAACAACAACACTTTTTGTCCAACAGCGAAGGACTTGGTGCGAATCATCTTGTCATGAAAGGCCTTCGTCTTTTCCTTGTAAAGGCGAGCATTCTCGTAAGCTTCATTCCGGATTTCCTCAAGCTCATTCAATTATAGCTTACGATGAAGTCCTGCCTCATCTACATCCATGTTGAATTTCCTCACGGCCCAATGAGCCTTGTGCTCCAACTCCACAGGTAAGTGACATGGTTTCCCATACACAAGCCGAAAGGGAGACATTCCGATGGGTGTTTTGTAGGCGGTCCTATAAGCCCACAATGCATCTTCTAACCTCAAGCTCCAATCTTTTCGTGTTGGCCCAACTGTCTTCTCAAGAATCTGCTTTATCTCCCGATTCGACACCTCGGCTTGCTCGCTTGTTTGAGGATGATAGGGTGTCGAAACCCTATGTGTAACGTTGTACTTCTTGAGCAGTGCCTCGATTGTGTGATTACAAAAATGTGAACCTCCATCACTGATAAGGACTCGAGGCATTCCAAACCTGGAAAAAATGTTAGACTTCACAAAATCTGCAACCACTTTAGAATCGTTAGTCCGGGTGGTTTTTGCTTCCACCCATTTGGAAACATAATCCACCGCCAACAAGATATAGAGAAAACCATGTGATGAAGGAAAAGGACCCATAAAATCAATGCCCTACACATCAAATATTTCAACAGAAAGTATAGGGTTTTGTGGCATTTGATCCTTAGCACTTATATTACCCATTCATTGACAATGATCACATGTAAGGCAAAATGTCCTAGCATCCCTAAAAATGGTTGGCCAATAAAACCCACATTCTAAGACTTTAAGGGCAGTGCGTTGGGTGCCAAAATGTCCCCCACATGCATACGAATGACAGAATGTTAAAATAGATTGAAACTCAGATTCATTCACACAACGTCGTACAATCTGATCGGGACAAAATTTCCAAAGGTATGGATCATCCCGAACATAAAACCTAGCATCCTTTTTAAGCTTATCACTTTGATTCCTATTAAGTGTGCTAGGGATATGTTTAGACACCAAAAAGTTCACTAAATCTGCATACCACGGCTCACTTACCTGGATCGACAGTAGTTGCTCATCGGGGAAGGTTTCAGAAATTGGTGATGCTTCCTCATGCACCATTCGACTTAGGTGGTCAGCCACCACATTCTCCACGCCCTTCTTATCCCGAATCTCAATGTCAAACTCTTGTAGAAGCAACATCCAACGAATTAGTCTAGGCTTGGCCTCCTTTTTCGTGAGCAAATACTTGAGAGCTGCATGATCAGTAAAGATAATAACTTTAGTACCAAGTAAGTATGATCGGAACTTATCTAATGCAAATACCACAGCAAGTAATTCTTTTTCAGTGGTTCAGTAATTTAATTGAGCATCATTTAGTGTCCTAGATGCATAATAAATAACATGAGGTTGTTTGTTCTTTCGCTGCCCCAAAACAGCACCAATCGCATAGTCCGAAGCATCGCACATCAACTCGAATGGAAGGCTCCAATCTGGAGGTGTGATAATGGGAGCCGAAGTGAGAGCTTCCTTTAAGTGCTTGAATGCCGTGGAGCATGCCTCATCAAACTCGAAAGCCACCTCTTTTTGAAGTAACCCCCATAGTGGCTGTGCAATCTTGGAGAAATCCTTTATGAAACGCCTATAAAAACCTGCGTGACCAAGAAACGAACGAACCTCTCTAACCGAAGTTGGAGAGGGTAAGTGACGAACAAGGTCTACCTTAGATTTATCCACTTCAATGCCTTTTTCAGAAATAATATGTCCTAGAACAATACCTTGCTTAACCATGAAGTGACATTTTTCCCAATTAAGCACAAGATTCGTTTCAACACAACGTTTCAGAATTAAGGTCAGATTATTCAAGCAATGATCAAATGAATTACCAAACACGCTAAAATCATCCATGAATATCTCAATAATCTTCTCCACATAATCAGAAAATATACTTACCACGCAACGTTGAAATGTCGCAGGGGCATTGCACAAACCAAATGGCATGCGCCTATATGCAAAGGTGCCAAATGGGCACGTGAAGGTTGTCTTTTCCTAGTCCTCCGGAGCTATCACAATTTGGTTATATCCAGAATATCCATCAAGAAAGCAATAAAATTGATAACCGGCTAACCTTTCTAACATTTGGTCCAGGAATGGCAAAGGAAAGTGATTATTCCTTGTCATGGCATTTAACTTCCTGTAATCAATACAAACACGCCAACCGGTCACAACACAAGTGGGTACAAGCTCTTGTTCTTCATTCTTCACCACCGTGACTCCGGACTTCTTTGGAACAACCTACACAGGTGACACCCAACGACTATCAGAAATAGGATATATGACACCACAATCAAGCAATTTTATAACCTCCTTTTTGACTACTTCCAACATAGGCGGATTAAGGCGACGTTGAGCCTCCCGAGATGGCTTGGCTCCCTCCTCCAAAAGGATGCGATGCATGCACGTGGTGGGACTAATGCCTTTAATATCCGCCAAGGTCCATCCAATGACAGGTTTGTGCTCCTTTAACACCCTTATCAACTTGTCTTCTTCTTGGGCCATGAGTGAGCTAGATATGATGACGGGTAGTGTTTGATCTTCTCCCAAGAAAACATACTTCAAGTGACTAGGTAATGGCTTCAACTCAAGTGTAGGTGGCTGCACAATGGATGGAAGTAACTTGTTAGCCAAAACCGAATCTAAAATTGGGAGTGGAGACTTACCAGAATGTGATGGCAATGACTCGAGGGCCGCGACCATTTCAACCACTTCACCACAAGGGGGCACGGCAATAGGGTTCAAGTCCATGCCGTGGGTTGCATGGATTCCCCCACACTTGTTTCTTGCTCCTATGCCATGCACTAAGGCTATTTCAAGTGCATCATCGTTCATTCGATCCAAGTGTACCTGTGCCAAAGAATCAACAATGTCAATAGCGAAACAAGAATGGTCCTCCATTGGGTATTTAATGGTTTCAGAAAGATTAAAACGAATAATGTCCCCATCAAACTCCATGGTTAATGTTCCCATAAACACGTCTATCTTTGTTCTCGCTGTTTTCATGAATGGTTGGCCGAGCAAGATTGGCAATGATGGAGCATGGCTCGAGTCCTCCATTTCTAAAACATAAAAATCTGCAGGAAAGATAAGATGATTTACCTGCACTAAAACATCCTCAAGGACTCCCTTGGGATAAGCGTTAGAGCGATCGGCCAATTGAATTATAACGCCATCTTGTTTTAACTCACCAAGGTTCATTGATGCATAAATGGAATATGGCATAACATTAATAGAAGCACCTAAATCTAACATGCATTGTTCAAATCTAGTGTTCCCAATTACGCATGGGATAGTAAAGCTCCCTGAATCCTTACACTTTGGAGGTAACTTTCGTTGCAAAACTGCGGATACATTTTCACTTACTTTCACAACTTCTTTGTTTGAAATTCTTTTCCTAGTTGTGCATAACTCTTTTAAAAACTTTGCGTACCTGGGCACTTGCTTAATAGCATCAAGTAAAGGAATGTTTACTTGGACTTTTCGAAAGGTATCCAAAATGTCCTTTTCGCTTTCTTCCTTCTTCGATTGTGCAAATCTGCGAGGGAAAGGAACATTGGGCAGATTAGTGTTCGAAATCACAACATTTGGGACATTCTTACCTGAAGTGGACGGATGGGATGTCTTAGGTGGCTGCGGCATGGGTAATGCTACCCTTGCCGTGGGGTAGGTGTGCTCCTCTTCTTCGAGTTGTATCTTCTCATCTTCCTTGTTTCTCACCTCTTTTCCACTTCGTAGTGTGATAGCCTTCGCAGATTCGAAACCACCCTTTGGATTGACCACCGTAGTACTCGGTAACTTACCATTTTCACGGAATTGTCCCAAAAACTCGGCCATTTGGCCCATTTGCTTCTTTAGCTCATTAACCTCCTTTGCTTGGTTCTGCATTCCCTGGGCCATTGTGGTTAGTAACTGATATGTTTTATCATCATTCATAGACGTACCTGGGTTGGTTTGAGATGATTGTGCTTGAGGAGGTGGTTGTGGTGCCATTGGCCTTGGAAAGAAACCCGGGGGTTGTCGGAATCCACTTTGTTGGCCATATTGTGGTGCATCTCTCCATCTGAAATTGGGGTGGTCACGCCATCCCTGATTGTATGTATTGGAAAATGGATCACCCCTTGGTTGGTTTTGATTTCCATATCCCACAGCATTGGCAGATTCCCACCCTCCATTCTCAATTAATTGAGGGCATTGATCAGATTGGTGTCCTTGAATGGAGCATACACCACAGACTGTAGTTCCTTGCGTTTTGGGGCCTTCAACCAACTGCGATAACATAGACGTAAGGTTAGCCATTTGGGATTGTAACTCAGAAATAGAACTTACCTCATTTACATGATGTGGTCGTGGGGTGTCTCGTTGCCCAACACCTTCATATTGCTGTGCATTGAGTGCTCGATTCGCAATGAGAGTTTTGGCATCCCTGGGTGTCTTGTCCACTAGAGCTCCTCCCGCGGACGCATCCAACATTTGTCGTTCAAGTGGTAAAAGACCTTCGTAAAAATATTGAAGAAGTAGCTCCTCATTCATCTGATGATGTGGACAAGAAGCAACAAGTGATTTAAATCGTTCATAATAAGATGGAAAAGATTCACCTGGGCTTTGCTGAATTCCACTAATCTTCTTTCGAAGAAGAATGACTCGTGATGTCGGGAAGAACTTCTCTAAGAAAGCTCGCTGCATGCTCTCCCATGATGTGACAGTGCCGGGAGCCAACTCATACAACCAATCCTTGGCCTTCTCCAACAAAGAAAAGGGGAAAGCCTTCATCTTCAATATGCTGCCGTCCAAGTTCACCAGTGTCATACTCGAGCATACTACTTCGAACTCCTTTAAATGCTTATTGGGGTCCTCCATTGATAACCCATGGAACTTGGGTATATGATGTAACAAACTTGACTTCAACTCAAATTCATCGGTCTTCTCAGGGGCTGCCCTGGGGTATTGGATGCAAAGAGGGGCTGCATTGGCCAAACCCGAGGCAGAAAGCTCCTTAATGGTTCGATTGTCGACTGCCATGGTTGGTACTTCTTCTTCAACTCTTGCTGTGGCCTCCTCTTCAACCTCAACTTCTTGCTCTTCTAATTCGGGTTCGGGACTAGGAGGATTAGACTTGTGCAATTTCTTTTTCCTTCTCAACGTCCTCTCAAAATCACCGTCAAAGTCGAAGATATGCTCACGAACAGGTTGTGAGCTACGGGTCATAAACTAGTACCTGCACACAAGAGCAACAAGGTTAGTAACCAACTCACTAGACTCGGCACAAGTAAGAAATTAAGGTGCCTATGCACGGCACAAAAACAAACACACACACACGGTGCAAAATTCAAAAACAAAACAGAAAACGAAACAATTTAAACAAGACTCAAACAAGGGATTAGCAACTTTGCTAATCCCCGGCAACGGCGCCAAAATTTGATGTGAAAATTATGTTGACACACAAATTAAACCCTATTTGTGACAATTGTAGTAATGATGTAAGTAGGGATCGTTCTAACCGGGGATTAACTAGGGGTACTAATCACTTGAAAACTGAATTAGAAACGTAAAAACAAAGTTTAAAATACTAGATTAGACTCAAGGAATGCAAAACTAACGTTTAAAATACTAAAACAAACCAAAAACTCAAAACAGCAACCAAAAGACTCAAAACTGCCTTAAAAACACTTTCTGGGCAGTTTTGAACACAAAGCACCAAATTGGACGAATTTGGGTTTTAACTTTTACCAAAACACTTAAAAACATAAACCAACACACTTTCTAACTAATCTAGGACTTCAAAACAAATGGGGATTTGATTTGGACGAAAATAACTAAATAGGCAGATTGTGAAACAAAAACAGATTGTAAGATAAAATTGTAATGAATCAACGGATGATGGAATAGCTAAGGGGTTCTTCTCCACACATGAAATATATGCAACCTAAATCGATTTCCAGTTATCAAATTAATAAGTTATGAATCTCGACACTCCAAGTTAATTAGATCCGCTTAAATTAACCTTCAGATTTCCCTAGAATCATTGAATTTGATGAATATGCATCGCAAACAAATTATTCCTAACAAGTTCTTTATATGAACAGCATGATAAAGATACAAGTTAGAATCATTACGTTCTTTGGAAATCATAAGTATCGACAAGGCATTCGTAACTATGAAAAGCATGATACTCTTGCCAGGAATCTACTTAACACGATCGTGACTAGCGACCTTTACTACTTGCGAATATAAATTCATAACAATTAAGTGAAAGAAACTTATATCCTAGCATCAAATTCAAGCATGCAAATTAAGCGTGCACTCTCAATCAACATACAAGAATAAGTTCTAAATCAAACGGTTAAGCGAATTGTATTCACGACTTATGCAACGATAACTGGAAGTAATCAACTTATTTCACATATATAATCATGGTTTTGAATCCACCCTTAGCCAAAACGAATTTAGCCAATCATACTTAAAGCAAAACAAAGATTACATGAATTAGACATTGAAATATAAGATAGAAAACACCTAAAATCGTTCAACAACTCAGATTGAAAAGCCAAACAATTGTAGAGAATCTGTCCCCTTTGTTGCTTGCGGCAGATTGTATGGTGATGCTTCTTGGATTGTTTTGATGACGTAGAATGGAATTTGGGGGGTGTAGAGGCACGGCAAGGGTTGTAGGATGAGTGTGGATGAGTGGTGGATGGATGGAAGATGGTGGAAAGCTCGGCAAGAATGGTGGGAAGGTGCGGCAGATTATAGAACTAGGGTTTCTGGAATTTTGAATGACTGTAGCCGGTTGTAGTTCGGCCTAGGGGTTAAAACACATATATATAAGCACTACAAACCCTAGGGAAAACAGATTAGGGCCTCTAAAACCCAAATCCATCATAAATTAGGTTAAAACAATTAGAATTTAAGTGGGAAAAAGGGCCTAGGGTGCGGCTGGTTACTAGGATAAAGGAATGGGCCTTCTAGAATGCCTTGCAAGGCAAGGAAATTAGATTTCTAAAGCCCTAGGTGCGGCAAGGGTTAGGGGGGAAAGGCTAGGTCATCTAAAAGCCCAAAACCAAGAATAGAAACTCTCGAAAATGGAAACCTCCAAGAATAGAAACTTCCAACTTTAGAAACTTTGGTTTCCAATTCCGAATTCTTTGTTCTTCACTTTCATTTCTTCCTTTCTTAAGCTCCTTTGACCTTCAAACTCGTCCATTCCTTGTGCTCCATAAGCATACACAACATTCCAGCTCAATTTTGCTCTAAAATGCTCCATTTCGCACTTATTTGCATCCTTTGTCTCTAAACCTGAAATTGCATGAAACTGACTTTAAACATTGAAATAACTCAAGAAAAACAACATAAATGCATGAGAACAAGCCCACTAAGTCGCGTAAATATGCTCCTATCACCTGGGTGTTTTAATTTTGTTTCATGATTTTTCCTCTTCTAATAGACCCTTTGAGGTAGTGTAGAATCCTCTTAATACGATTAAAGTGCTCCATTTTAGCGTAATGCATGAATTGACTTGCAATACTAATAGAAAATATGATATCAAGTTTGATTATAGTTAGGTAAATTCTTTGATAATAACTCACGTTGGGGAATAACTTGCCTTTTAAGCTAAGTTTGAGCTTGTTGTCCAGGGGAGTATGCACAGGTTTGGCATCATTCATATTGGATTCCTTTAGAAGATCCAAAACATATTTTCTTTGGTTTAAAAATAGCCCCTTGGTTGATGTAGCCATTTCTATCCCAAAAAAATATTTATCTTTGATTGCAAACTTTTGTTGAAGATAGTGCTTCATATTAGTGATTACCATTGTCACCTATGATAATTAAATCATCAACATAAATCAACAATACTAGCTTTACAAAAGACCCAGTTCGAACAAACAGAGATGAATCTACATTGCTCCTTCTGAACCCAGCCTCTTCAAGCACTGAACTAAGCTTAGCATACCAAGCCCTAGGTGATTGCTTTAGCCTATAAATCGATTTATGTGACCTACAAACCAAGTCAACTTCATTGTTTTGAGGGTGTCATGGTGGAATCTTCATATATACTTCCTCTTCTAAATCACCATGCAAGAATGCATTCTTCACATCCATTTGATACATGGACTATCCTTTGTTGACAACCACAGACAATAACACCCTCACTGTATTCATTTTGTGCAACAGGTGCAAAACTTTCCTTGTAATCCACTGCATAGGTTTGGATGAATCCTTGAGCCACTAACCTAGCTTTGTGTCTCTCAATGGATCCATCATAATGAAACTTGAATTTGTATATCCATTTGCTATGCCTTTTTTCCTTTTGGTAGTTTAACAATGCTCCATGTTTTGTGATTGGTAAAATCTTCATGTTCTTCTCTCATGGTAGCTTGTCACACACCTTGTGAATTCGGAAACTTTGAGGCTCACAATGATTAGTGATGGTGTTTAAAAATGTTGCATATGTGGGAGAGATCTTTTGGTATGACATTAGCTCAGTGATTGGATGCCTTGCAGTGAAAGTTACATAATCTTGGAGTCTTGTAGTAGGATGCCTATCACGCATGGGGTTGCGTTTGACTAGAATTGGAATTGGTGAACTTTCCACAGTTTCTTGCTCCATATGATGTGAAGTGTCTTCCTTATCATTGCTTGCAGTTTCAATGTTGTTGCTTGATAGCGATTTTACCACTTGTAAAACAAAGGGTTAAACCATAGAAAATTCTTGCAAGAGAACAAGTGTTTGTAGTATAGAATGGCTCAAGCAAGGTCGATCTCCTCAGGGACTGATATAAGCAATTTACGAGTTTTTGTGTATTTAACTTATTTAACTCTAAGAATTACACTAATTGGACGAAACTAAATATTACTAGATGTGACTTAAACAAATATCTAAAATGGGAATTGGTTTATAAGGATAATGATTCAACTTAAACAAAACAAGTAAATAAGGAAATTTAAGATAAAATAAATGATTGAAGAAAAATAGATTGACAATATGCTAGAGTTCAACCTTTACCAACAACACTCCTATGTAGCTATTCCAATTGCTTAAATAATTGAAAACACACATGCTTTGAAGGTTGGATTTTCCTTGTGTATGTTTTACTTGTGACATTCAAGCTAAAACGCATACCACTACATGCAACTTATCCATGACATTTGGATTAAATATAAACATGAGAGATTCATTAATCTTGGTGAAAATCCTTTTGTTAAACCATGTAATCCCTAAGAGCATGATATTTACCTTAGGAGAGTACAATCCTCAATCACAAGAAGCACAACCAATTTTAACGTGACATTCGTTCAAAATTGCATCCGATAACTTTTCTAAGCATCCTAATGGTGATCAATCATCAAGACACATAGATAGTTTAATTTAGAGATTGAAAATATCAAAGCAAGCATGTAACAACACTTAAGCAATTGAAAAATAAATCTACGTATTCATGTTGCGGCTCATGGCCTCACTCTAGCATAATAAATTAGTTACACATAATTATGTTCATACATAAGAAATTATCCATAAAACAAAATAACAAATAAAGATAACACCCGTATTTGGTTCTTCCTCTGCTCTTCCTAGTTCTCTGCACCCTCCGTTTTTCCGCACCTCTGCCTCTCTTTATTCCCGCGTTAGTCTCTCTCTCCCTATTTCTTTTCCTTCTGCCTTTCTTTTCTATTCTTTTCTTTTCAGTCCGTGTCCACTGCTTCTTATTCTTTTATTTTCTTTTCAGTCCTGCGCACTCCACT
Source organism: Malus domestica (assembly GCF_042453785.1). Taxonomy (NCBI): domain Eukaryota; kingdom Viridiplantae; phylum Streptophyta; class Magnoliopsida; order Rosales; family Rosaceae; genus Malus; species Malus domestica. The sequence continues at coordinate 18,364,140 of NC_091677.1, read as the reverse complement.
TCCTTCCACTCTTCTCTGTTTTTTATTTGTTTATTTTTTTTTTCCACACCTCTTTGTCTGCCAGTCTGTCTTTTTTATTTGTTTCTTTTTCTTTTCGTCACTGCCTCAATGCTCTCTCCACTCTGTTAGAATTCTTCCATGCTGTTTTTCCACTTTGTTTCTTGCCATCCTCTATGCTCCTTTGTCCGTGTCTTCACTTTTCAATGCTCCATGTTTTGTGATTGGTAAAATCTTCATGTTCTTCTCTCATGGTAGCTTGTCACACACCCTGTGAATTTGGAAACTTTGAGGCTCACAATGATTAGTGATGGTGTTTAAAAATGTTGCATATGTGGGAGAGATCTTTTGGTATGACATTAGCTCAGTGATTGGATGCCTTGCAGTGAAAGTTACATAATCTTGGAGTCTTGTAGCAGGATGCCTATCACGCATGGGGTTGCGTTTGACTAAAATTGGAATTGGTGAACTTTCCACAGTTTCTTGCTCCATATGATGTGAAGTGTCTTCCTTATCATTGCTTGCAGTTTCAATGTTGTTGCCACTGATGATAGTATCATTATCAACAAAGGAAAAAGCTTCAGCTAATTGTGTCTTAGATGGTAGCACTTCAACTCTATGTAAAGGGAAAAAAAATCAAAGAATTGCTCCCCCTAAGTTGTAGCATCATATTGCTTGCTATAAAACATCCTTTGACACAACAAATCTTCTCGACTTAGGGTTGTTACACTTATAACCTTTCTGCATTAAGGAATAGCCAAGGAAAATACACTTGTTAGCTCTCGAATCCAATTTGTCCCTGTGAATAGGTTGTATGTGTACAAAGCATGTGTATCCAAATATTTTAAGATGAGATAAATTAATTTCCCTTCATTTTAATATCTCCATTGGAGATTTGAAATTCAACACCCTACTTGGTAACCTGTTGATGAGGTATGTTGTAGTCATTACTCCTTGGGACCAAAATATTTTGGGAACATGCATTTGTAATATTAAGGCTCGTGTGTTCTCAAGCAAATCATGATTCTTTCTCTCAACTATGCCATTTGTTGTCGAGTGCCCACACAACTTGTTTGATGCATGATGCCATGCATGCTCAAATATTGTTTCATGTTTTGTGACCTATTCTGCACCATTATCAGACCTTAAGGTTTTAAATTGAGATGTAAAGTGATTTTTAACAAGGTTATGAAAGTCTTTTAACACTTCCATTACTTCACTCTTAGACTTCAAAATGTACAACCAAGTGACTAGAGAGAATCATCAATAAACATCACAAAATACTTATAATCATCAAATGACTAAAAAAATGGTCTCATACATCCGAGTGTACAACTTCAAAAGCTTCAGTAGTCCTAGTTGAAGAAAGACTAAAAGGTAACCTAGTGGACTTGAACAAGTGACAAGTATCACATTGAGTCACTTCCTTACATAAGTTTAGAAACAAACTTGACAAAATAGGATCGGATGGGTGAGCTAATCTTTGATGCTATAGGTGTTTGTCTTGAGCTAGGCTAGGCTTGACTTGAAATCCTTTAGGAGAAAGAAACTCCTTTGATATGTAATAGAGACCACCTAGGTAAAACCCCTTCTAGGTAAAACCCCTCACCAATCTTCTTCTTGGTGACACAATCCTGAAAAATTACTTTGTAAGGGAAAAAGATGGCTAAACAATTCAAAGAGTTTGTTATTTTTCCTACATAAAGCAATTGAAAGGGAAAGATGGGAATACAAAGCCATGGACTCAACTTTATCTATCACTAGGTTTATTTTCCCTTTCCTACTACCTTAGCTCCCTCACCAAGAGCAACAGAAACATGAGAAGGGTTTGGAAGTCTCTCGAAGTCATGTAGTCTAGATGCTTGCTTAGTCATGCGATCTGTGGCACCAGAATGTATGACCAATAAATCATGCATTCATTTAATATTTAGAGCATTTTTTAGGGCAATCATAATACCTTGCACATCTTCTTGATTGAGGTTTTGGGTGTCAGCCAAAAACCCTGCAAACTTCCTTAGTAATGCCATCAAATTTCCTTCTCCAATGTCACGAACTTCATCCTTTCCAGGGACTTCTTTCTTCCTTTGAATGTACACAATAAGCTCATTTATGAGATCGGTGGGATTGGAAGTGAAGTTCAAGAATGCCTCTAAGCTTTGAGTTGGGGAAGTTGAAGTCATGGCATGGTTGGCCTTGTAGCTTAAGTATTGAGACTTTCTTTGGAAAAACTTGTCATTCTTCATAAAATCTGGCTTGAGCTCTGGATGCAAGATCCAACAACATTCCTTCAAGTGTCCAATGGCATTGCAATGCCGACACTTACTACAAAACAAAGTGTCATTAGCGAGGGTCAAATACCGTCCAAAAAGGCATTTTGCCATTGCAAATACTTATTTCTGACAGTAAAAAGCCCTCGCTGGGCGTCGGAAGTTGTCCCATTGAAAATACTTTTGTTCCGACTAGCCGTCAGGATTAAATCATTTTCGACACACATGACTCGTTGTTAATAGTTATATTTATGTCGGAAATGAATGTTCAAAATGGCAAACTTATTTTATTTTCGACATGAAATTGTGGTCGCAAATACTTAAATGATCGTCGAATATACTTTCTAAGTGCTGACATCTATTTTTTGCAATGATTTTCTTACAACCAAAAGATTGTGTCGAAAAATGTTTTTCCAACAGAAAAATGTTATTTACAAGAGCGCATAATCATCACAATTATTATTACCAACAATTAAGAATTGTCGAAAATACGCACAAAAACATATTTGTGAGGATCAAGAGTCGTTGGAATTGTATATTTGCAATGGTGTTACTTCGTCAGCAAATAGTATCTCCGACCAACAACTTTTTTTGAGAAAACTATATTTCGACCAATGATGTTTATCGAAATTTGTATTTTTGGCCAAAACTACTACTTTAGTCTATCATAAAAAATTATTTTAGACACAATAGGGTTATCGTTAAAACACCTCATCGGAAAAAATAAAGTAAGACATTTCAGTGGGAATTGATGTAAGAAATATAAGCTTTCTGCTAAAAATTCTACTGAGTATTGTTCAAAGAATATTTTGTATATATTATCACTAATAAAACAAACATTTATAAGATCAATGTGGTAAAGCCAACACATCAATTACAAACCTAAGATATGTGTTTGAACATATTAACACATATCATTGTCCTCAAATTCCGAAAATGCAAACTTGAATTCTTTCGAAGATGTGCAGATAAAAACATCTTCTCTTTTGTACATACAGTGTATGTAGCTCCTTCATCACTCCTTCACATAGCTCCTTCATTCACTCCTTCATATTTAACAAGACGAAGATCGTGAAATATTAAGTGAATAAACCTTCCAACATAGAAAATAAATTCTGACTTTTAAGTTTAAAAATAAAGTAAATGAGTAGCTACAACATTCACACCTTAATTGCAGCATGTTTACAGAACTCATAGCGCAACATTTCCTCCTCAACATTTTCATCCAATCCACGAACAACCAAGACACGAGTTTGACCTAATTGCATATATACTCAATGAAGTTCATAACAAATAATACTTAGCTACGCCAACTAAAAGCAACAAAGTAGACCAACTAGCTTCAAAGCACTCTACCCAAAGCCTAGGTAAAAGCATGTGTACAACCACAAAATACCATAAAAGCAGCTAAAAAAGAAATGAGCACGCATATAACTTTGACACAGGCATTTTAAAACATATAAAATTATTGACTATCTCCATATAAATCCCTCTATTTTTCCCAAAATTGCTTAATGGTACGCATTTAACATGAATACACTAAGGAAAAATGAATACATGCATACCTCAATTTCAGAGATGGAGCCATTTTTTCACCAAGCTCTTCATGCCTGGAGGAACAAGAGACTGAGCAGCAATTCAATCTCATCCTCTTCCTCTTCTTCTTGAGCAGAACCTAACAATTCAATCTTTTGGCCTCACATGATCAACCCACAAACACAAAAAAAGATAACACAAACAACAAGAACAAAGACCAAAATCCAATGCCTTTACCTATTTGTTGAATATCCTAAAAGAAAAAATGCAGAAAACACAAAACACAGGACTACCTAAGCATTTTGTATACTATTTTCACAGATTCACAGCATGTAGAGATTCAGTAAACGCAGGCATCAAAGTGAGAATGAGAGACATGATTATACCTTTCTTTTTTAGATCCACCGACCACTGGATTTCCGTTGCTCTCTGAGATGCTCAATTCATCATTTTTCTCGGCCTTCATCTCTGATCGAAGTCCCTTGTGGGTGTCGCAGAACCGAAGATTTATGCATTGAGAGTCGAAAAGGTGGAACTGGGCTTAGGTTTGCAGAAGTGGAGGCGTGTGAATTTTTTTTGGATGAAAGCAGAAATGAGATAAATGGAGAGATTGTGTTGGTTTTGATGAATGTGGCTTTGAGATTTTGAGAACGAAATGAAGGATGGAGGCTAGGGTTTTGTTTCTAAATAGGAGAGGTAGAGAAGATGTGAGAGAGAAATGAGGAGGAGGAGAGAAAGCTAAACGGCATTGAGTGCTGTCTTTGGAAATAGAGAGTTGAATTTTTGGGCACCATGCCAAAATTTTGGCAGCCCTCCAAAATGTTTGTCTCCCGCCGCCTCCAATTTTTTTTGAATTTATGTATGATTCTATTTTGTTATTTTTTTTGTCAAAATGTATGATTTTATTTGAATCTATCGTTTTGACGTAATACGTATTCTACCAGACTAGTTTAATGATCCAACCATCAAACTTTTTTGTATATATCCCAAGATCACATATGTCAAAAATCACAAAAATAAAATATTCAGAGATAAGGTAACGGAACAAAAAATTTCTACGGTTATAAACAAAAAATTACGATTTAACGATTATTTTAGCTCCGATTTTGATGATTTGTACTACTACACTCCCGACCCTTTAAGAATACAATGAACAAATGTGATTTTCAATTTAAAATATTTACACCAGTAGATACCACAAAATCTTAGATTATACTTAATGGAAGTATAAATTAAACTCTTAAGTGTTTGTTAAATCTACTGTTTTGACGAGATACACATGCTACGCAATTAGTTTCAACGATCCAACCACCAAACTTGTTTGTATATAATCTGAGATTGCATACGTCAAAAATCTTAGAAAACAAACATTCAAAGATTAGGTAACGGAGCAAAAAATTTCAACGGTTATAAAAGAAAAATCACCATTTAACGGTTACTTAAGTTCTAATTTTGATGATATTTTACAGCTACACTCCTTGACATAGGAATACAATGAATGAATTCGATCTTTAATTTAAATGTTTACACTCGTGGATACCACAAGTCTTATGTTATACTTAATGGAAGTATGAAAGTGTTTGTTGAATCTACTGTGTTTGACGAGATACATATTCTACACAATTAGTTTCAGCGATCCAACCATCAAACATGTTTGTATATAATCCGAGATCACATACGTCAAAAATCGAAAAAAACAAACATTCAAATATTAGGTAACGAGACAAAAAATTTCGACGGTTATACACAAAAAATCACGATTCAAAGGTTATTTTAGCTCCAATTTTGATGATTTTTTTACAGCTACACTCCTCAACCCTATAAGAATATAATGAATGAATTCGATCTTTGATTCAAAATGTTTACACTAGTGGATACCACAAATCTTATGTTATACTTAATGGAAGTATAATAAAATAAACTCTAACTGTTTGTTGAATCTATCATTTTGATAGATATGCATTCTACGAAACTGGTTCAACGATCCAACTGTCAAATTTGTTTGTATATAATTTGAGATCGCATACGTAAAAAATCAGAAAAAAAAAAAAAGAAAACAAACAAAACAAAAAAAATTGACAATTACAAATGAAAAATCATGATTTAACAATTATTTTAGCTTTGGTTTTTATATTTTTTTTTACAGCTACACTCCTCGACCCTATAAGAATACAATGAACTAATTCGATTTTCAATTTAAAATATTTACACTAGTGAATACCACATAATATAATATTTACACTGGTCAATGATCTTTTTCGACGACAACTATATGCCCTCATAAATAAATATCCATTTCTGAGAGCCCTTGGTTGCCCTCGAAAATAGATAGTTATTTTTCACAGCCTCTAGTTCCTCTCGCAAATACACAATCACTTCCGACAACAACAAATCATCCTCGAAAATAGAGAGAATTACTACCGACGACCACTTGTTGCCCTTGGAAATAAATAATTACTTCCGATAATTAAAACACGCCATCGGAAAAAAATATAACTATTACCAACGAATACATATTTCGTCGTAAATAAATGTGGCGCCAAAATTTCACTCCAATAAATAGGTATTTCCGACGGCAATGCAACCCTTTTCTAAGAGCATTGTGCATGTTGAAAATAGTAAACCTCTTGTCGACATATTTCCGAGGGAACCTAATTGTTGGTCGAAAATAATGGTTTTTCCAAGAGTATTTGTAGGCCCTCGTAAAAAGTTGGTCGCAAATGACCATTTTTTTTGTAGTGACTTGAGATGTGGGTTCTTCCCTTTATACTTCCTCTCGTTGGAGAATAAGCTCTTACTTCTGAAACATTTGGCTTTGTATCAACATTCATGACTTTCTCTCTTACTTCTTCTCGTTGGATATGACTTTCTCTCTTACTTCTTCTCGTTGGATTGTTGCACAAACACTCACAAATGAGAGAAGTTCAGGGTTCATGAGAATATGGCTGCGGAGATCCTCATATTAAGAGCCTAAACTGGATAAAAGTTCGAAAATCTTATCTTCCTCAGCTGTTTTTAAAAGGATCAAGCATCTGTTGTGTGTGGGTGGTAGACTTCTAACTCATTCCACATACTTTTCATGCTCCCAAAAAGTTGAACAAATGGCTTCCCATCCTATCAAATGTTTGCAATATCCTTCTTCAATTGAAACACACATGCTGCATTAGTCTTGTTCCCATGCATTTCCTTGACAACGTTCCATAGTTGAAAAGCTGACTTGGACAAGCAGAAAATCTCAGTCAACTTCCGCTCTATAGAGTTGAGGAGCCAAGACATAACCAACTAGTCTTTGATGAGCCAAGCTTCATAGTTGGGAGTTGAAATCTCAAGTTCTTCGACACTTCCATTTAGAACCATAGCTTCGATCTTCCACCTATGGCAAGAGAGACAGCTCTTGATCATGGTAAGTAATTGAACTCATTCAAGAGTACTGAACTTAATCATTGGTTTGGATTTACATCCATTTCATTGTTGGTGTGAGGGAGAGATTACATGAGAGCTTTCTACCTCAAACCCAAAGTCTTCAGCCATTTTGAAAGGTTGAAGACGAACAAACAGTAGTATTGCAGAGGCAGGATATTACTCCTGCTCTGATATCATAATGCCTTTCTAATTGTGAGTTTGTATTTCATTCATGGAGAAAACTATCTCAGAGATAAAACATATATAAGAGGAGGCGTGGTCAACATATTGATCACCTTCTTGGTTGACGCCTTAACATCTGCTTAGGGAACATAACTATAAGCAGCTCCTTAAAACAAGGAGTTGACCATGTAAACCACTATACATGTATACCTAATTACAAGAAAAGAACAACAAGCTATTAACCACCTAGAGACCCAACGCAATACCTAGGGGTAAAATAGCTTGTAGTTGACAGAACCCTAATTACCTTGAGGACTTTGAATACTTCCAATAAATACCATAGAAACTGTACTATAAGAAGACTACCAATGAACAATTAAGACACTACAAAGTTACTGTAGAGCATTACAAATGCATTTCAAAGACACTTAGCAAAGAGATTTCAAAATGACACTTTATTTAAAAGTTCTCGTTCAAATGTATACAGCATCAAGTCATTTTCGAAGTTCCTCAACATAATCTTTTGTATTGCATAGCCTCAGCTTCATGGAACTTCAAAGCCCCTCATCCAAACACACTCTTTAAATGCCGATGTGGATTCACATCTCAATAAAAGGGTAGGTCTTGGATTTGATTTTTGAATGTAATAAGAATGAAGTTTGTATATGAGCTATATGATATATGTGTGTATATATGGGTGTATATTTTGATGTTCATACTTTATATAGTATTTTGAGAAAATTTATGTGTACTTGGAACACTTATCACGTGTTGTGTCACTTCAGTATTATAACATGAGTGAACGACAAATTCAAGTAATATGTCCAATTTTTAGATTTTTTTTAAAATAATACACATGTTATAATATTAATTGAAGAATAACACCATCGAAAAATCTCTCAAAATATTTATTGTTAAGATTGAACAAATGTGTGAGCCAAAAGGTTTCACACGCCAGCCAAATGAGCACTAACTAGAACCATACAAAATATCACATCCCATATGAGTTGGACATATTTAGAATTTTATTGAAAATAGTTATGATATCAAATTAAGGTCGGCAAGCCTATATGGACTTATAAATTTAGCCAGTGTTAGGTAGGTACGTGGGAGGTCGAAATTTAGCCTTCTTACAGAGCCCGCCCTAGAGTTGTATCTCTCTCTTGTAAGCATCTTGTTACCTTGAGCTAACATAATTAGTGACCTTTGACTGTAGTAAAAGTGCAACGAGAGGTAAAATGATGGGGCTAAGTTGTGTTGTTTCAAAAGTTGCTACATATCCTTCTAAAGCGATTAGCCGCGTTGCAAATTAACTTTTACTTTAAGTTGATGAATTTTTGTGCTGAAAACATGTGGATTATGTGACTCTTCATACTTTTTAGAATTGTAGTAGTTTCATAATAGATATGAGGTTTCAAGTTTCTCATATCGCATCAATAAGTTTTGAAATCGTATCAATTAATTATATCTTTATGCTTGTTTGATTGTCTCATTCCTTAAATTGATGACGTAACTAGAAACCAATATATGGACCAAAACTAGTCACACATGGGACTAACGTTAGTCCCATTAGCTTCTCTAACCCAATTCTTCACATTCCAAAACGATAAACAATTACAGAGAGTACTACCGTTATGTGGCTTCTAGGCATCCTAGGAATAGGTCCTACATTTTCCACAGCAACGATTATCCTACAGTTAAATAGATAGAAGACACAAATTATAACGACTTCAATAGCCTTATTAAAAATTCACCGAAAACATAAGAGTGTAGAATGTGGTTTAACTCTTAATTTTACTTCTCTAGCTAACTATTAATTTCACTTCCCTCATTTCATTATTTTACGGACTCCTTTGACATGTATGGTTCTAACCTAAAGTTTCTACATTTGGCTCTTATTAATTTTACTTTATGTGAATCTACCATTTTATTTTTCGAAAGGGCAATCACGTTGTTGATTCCTTAGCTAATTATGGGGTTGATCATGTTGGCTCTCATTGATGGGATTATGTTCCTTCCTTTGTGTCTACATCTTATTCTAGGGATTTTTTAGGATTCCCTAGCTATCGGTTTTCATGATTTTGTTGCCATAGTTGCTTTCCCGGGGTTTGGTTTTTATCCCCCCGTCATTTAACTACCTTTTTCTTCTTCATTAATTTAAAAAACGTAAGGGGCTGATCCCGTTTTATAATAAATAAAAAAATAAAAAAATGTGAATCGACCATTTGAGTAAAGAGTGTCATTTTTTGACCGACCTCTCTTTAACATTCATGGTTCTGCTGTGAATTTTCTATGTTTCAAAAGGCATTTCATATTATATGTTCAAAACCAACAATATATACAACTGCTTCAAACCTATATATTCGAAGGTTTTACGCTTTTACTCTCCTCCATGATGTGACTGCTTGTATTGTATCACTTATACCCATCGATCATATGTCTCTCTGTGTGTGTGCACTATACACCCTGCATCCAGTACGCAATTGTACCACATGGCAAAGCATATAAAACACATCAAGCTATGGAGTGAAACAACTCTTGGACACTTTTGCCAAATGTTTTAATGCTATGAATTAAGAATTCATGATGATTGCCATTTCTGTATGTAAGAGTACTGCAGTTAAATTAAATTTTTAGACCAAATTTGTAAATTATATGATGCATCATCAATAAAAAAAAGCATGTTAATTCGATCATCAACAAACATGTTATAAGGTTTACAAAATTGGTCTAACTAGTTGATCTCCCTAACATTACCCTTTTTATATACAACAGAACTTGCATACGCATGCTTCACTCTTGTCTAACTCAAATATTAATTCCTCGACTTGTATGTTATGGGAGTTGATTTTTACACACCATTTTTAGCCTTTCACATACCGCTTCTTACTTTTAATTATCAAATTGTATATAAAAAAAATGTGTATTTATCATTTTATATATGTTATCTTGAGAGTCTATACATATCACTATACTTATTGGATAAACATTAACATTTCTTAATGCACATGCAATATTTTATGCCCCATGCATTTACAATATTTTATGCATGTCCTTAATTACTTGCAAAAGGATGTAACATGAGTCTTTATTTTGGTTTGGTTTTCTTTTGGGGTCGAAATAGAGAGGGGGATTTAACCTCATTGTGGTCATGTGAATCAAATGCTCCCAACTCCTCTCCTTCTACTATTTTCTTCAATATTCATCACGTAACTTTATCGCATGATCAACAAGTGATGTTATATGTTGCATTTATACAATATCAGAAAGCAAGTCATATGTTTCGTAAATCTAGGGTTCGTGAGAAAAACGAAAGATAAAAGAAACTCTTTGGAAATTATGGGTGCTAGGTAAGATGTGTCCTTGAGCCCTACGTAATGGTGGAGATATTTTTCTCTCAATCGAGAAATTGCAATTTGCAAGCCTAACTCTAGGTAGCTAGTTCAAACTTTCTTTATTTTTTAAGACAACCTATTGACTTAACATTTGGAAAGGCATCATATCGATGTTATCTCACTTTCGTAGGCTTCTCTCCTTATCCTTTATTGGAACATATCAATCAATTTTTGTGTCTTATTTCATCCTCATCCACAAATAAAAAGAAAAACACTGGTAATGCTGTAGTCAACTGTAGTGTATGTAGATAATATATATCATATATGAGTTAGAATTCAGGGTACACACTATTGACTTATATTTCGACACTAATTTGGTAGTATATATCCATTTTGTAATTTATTTCAATGATTTAAACTATCTATATTATTTAGTACATCTCTCATATGTTGTGAAGAAAATGGACAAATCAAAACCATTAAGATATTCATTTGTTGTAAAGAAAATGGACGAATATGATTCTACATAGAAACACTAAATTTAAAAGAAAACTAATGAAAAGAACTTGAAAACTTTGAATTTTAACAATAAGGACAAAATAAAGGGTAAAGTGAATAGTATCAGGATTGACTTTTTAGTGTAAAAATGTGGTTTTTTGTTAAAGTGAACAGTGACGGAAGCTTTTCATTAAAGTTCTCTAAATTTAATCCAACAGTCATATGATTTTTTTATTTGGGTAATTTTTAGTAAACATGATATTTGAAATAAAACATAAAAAAAATAAACGATTCAAATTGTTAAAATACTTTATAGAGTAAACTCTACAAAAACGTGTGTTCCCAAATCTTGACCCTTATACACACGCAGGCATGTATGTAAACATTTTTCGATAGTGTGAATCATGCGCAGCCTTAGTCCATGTGGTTTGGACCCTCTCTTCCCCAAACGCTGATTGGACCGTCTCTTGGGTTGTATGATATCCAGTGAGAATATCCCTTCTTCTGCCCCAAATGAGAAGCAAGTACAGAGGGAGCGAGAGTGAATAGTCAAATGTTGCACCCATGCACTGGGAGTTCACGGGGTTGTGTACTTTAGGCCGCACACAAAACGATATTGGAAATGGTAGGTCCCGGAGTGTAGTAGATTATGGTCAATTTGTCAAGCATGAAAAAAGCAAGAGCAACCCTCCATGCACCACTACTCCACAAGTTTAAGAATTTTGAGAAACCACTGTGAGGAAAAGGGAGACAGAATGTGTGCTTTTAGACTCCTGGGTCCTTTGTGCGTATGCAGTAATTACATTGGATCAAACGTTCAATTTACCTTCTTTAAAGTGCTTTGCGCGGCGACAGATTCGTCGTGCAAGTTGCTGGCATAAAAAAAGCATCATACCCTCCTTTTTCCTTCCCTTTTGCGCGACGAAAGGTTTTGTTTGTCGAGCAAAGATATTCCTCCGTCGCATAAAGATTTTATCATTTGCGTGACAGATTCCTAGTTTAGATGATTTAAGCGACAAATTTGTCTTTGTCACATAAAGTTTCGTCTTGCAAACTGTTTTTTTTTTCTACGAGAAATCCTAATTGATATGTTACCTAGTTGACATCCAACATATTATTCATCCCCTCGTATGTTTTATGATAGACGGCTCGTAATAATTTCAGGATATAATTCACAATTTACAAAGGTTGCTAGTGTTTTGTTAGTGTTTTTTATATCTTTGTTTCTATATTGAAAATTAAAATGATAAAATACCAAAGTCCAACAAAAATTACGTTTTTTTGGTGTTTTATTTTAATTTGCATATGAAGGATAAGAAGATATATAAATTCTGATCTAAATTACTTGGCATGCTCGAGCAATTCTGAAGGATTAGTACACCAGAATCAGGAGCTCGCAGTCTTTCAGAAGTGGATAAGTTTCTTCAGGTATGTCGCTAACGTCACTGCAAATGTAAACTAATGATTAGCAACTTAGCTATCTATTGAAACACTACATAAAATATGATAGTACAAGCATAAAAATAACAGTTATCTGAGACCTGCATTTGCGGGAATAGAAGCTCTACCTAATATAACAAACATTACCAAAACTATATCTCAAGTCGATATAAACCAAGTTGATATAAATTCTGACCTTCAAATCTTGTACTACAAATGGATCCTCATGTATGATATTAAATTGCAACTCTGAGACTGCAGCACCAGCAAGAACCACACTTGTATCCACCAAATAATAATGAGTCTTTTTCATTACCTGCCAATAACTGTCTCAGTTTCATACACATGTGTGGTGTAAGAAAGGTACACATTAGGTAGCTACGAAGACACGATTAAAGAAAGCATCCGTATATGACCCATTATTCAATGGAATGCAAGAAAGGAAGATGCTTGGACCTCAAAATCACGCTGGGGAACATAGATCGGGATGGTGGGTTGGACATTGTTTGTCCAATCACGAAGATCATCCAGACCTGGAGACATAGAAATAGAGCCTCAGCGATGTTTAATGTCAATTAAAAGGAATTAGAAAAGAGAGAAAAAGAAGATTAACAGAAAAGATCTAAAGCATCATCGTAAGTTTGTTAATAGTTTAAATAACAACATTAGAAAGTGTTCATGACAGAGACCTCCAATAGCATCAGCATGAGAATGAGTAATTATAACCGCATCAATTATTCTTAACCTGACAGAAATACAACTAGTTACGACAAGGCAAATACCAGACAATTACACACATATATTAATGGAAGCACCACTAATTTAACCATATATGTAAGTCCTTGAAAACAGAGAAACCCTTTGAATAAAAGAAGCTGAAGAAAAAACATAGTCTTGCCACTTTAACAGTCCAAAAAGCACACTTCAAGATATGTAAAACTTGAATCCAACTATCCAAGATTAAAGGTCCTACCCAGTGGACAAAGCTCCCGCTTTACGCAGGGTCTGGGAGAGGTGAATGTCGGCTAGCCTTACCCCCTTGAAAAATCGAAACTACAACAATCAGGGGTGGGCCTACATAACATCCTATGCATAAATCTAAGGAATACATGAGAGTGGTAATACACTACCAAAACACTAGACCACAAGAAATCAGTCCTCAATATCAACGTCTGAAAGTTTTATCTTGAAGTTTCCTAACATAACATGCACTGTTAGTGTCTGATCTTATTGCAACTAACCCAGATAATTTAGACATGTCACACATGAGAGACAATTTGAGATCATGAACTCATATACGATAGCAACATAAACAGATGAGGCAATAACTAACCCGTGGGCAGTAAACCATTGGAGAGCACTGTAGTAGAAAAACCTGTGAAACACGAATAGAAATTCAACTTTCACCAACAAAGTGTCTGGAAGTATATTATTGAGGCATAACAAAATCTTGTAACTTTTCTTTTTCTACTTTTAAAGTTTTTAAGTTATAAATAAGAAGAATTATATTTGTATCTTCATTGGTAATAAGCCAAAACAACAATGAAACAATTAAATCCAGTTTTATCAATTGTGTCATATTATAATTTAATAATTTATATAGCAAGAAATACATGGACTACAGCTATAAATTTTATTTTAAAAGTAATATTGAGGTAAATTATCCTGTAGCTTTGCCCATATGAAAAGCTCCCATCAACCCACATCATAAGGCTCCAAACGGGGTTCTATTTGATTGATGGATCTTTGCCTCACGCGGAGGCTGCAAATACCACTGTGCAACAATGCCTGTGGTGCTAAACTTATCCAGAAAATATGGTTCTTGGATGACACACCAACTTGTCAGCCTACATATTTACTATCAATTTACTGCATATGAGAAGCAGATAGTTAAGTGGATTATCTTCCATGCCTACCAATGAACTCATAAACATATTAAGTTTGACAAAAGTCTTACTTTTTGCAAGTCTTAGGTTTAAACTATGAGTACTTGATACATATTCTTTTCCAACAAAGATTTGGTACACCACTGCAGATTTAATATTTTAATCCATAACCAACCACAACCTTGAATTAGAAATTTACGAGATAAAGAAGTAAAAGTACATTCTTAGGGTAACATACACGGGATGCATAAAATTGATATATCACTTACTTTCCAGCATCTATAAGTATGTTATAATTTCCAGAGGGTCTAGGATAACGAATAAGGATGCTTGTGTTGAGCCTCTTATTTCTATTCCCAGCTTCCACAGCTATCAAGCAAACCTGAAAAAAAACAAACAAGCAATCATTTCCTTACTAATCGGATGCGCATTTGATTAGAAACAAAGTAGCCAACATAAATCTTTGGATAGGACATGCCAAAATTACTTAAGCACAGAGGTTTCATAACCATACCGCACATGTCTTTAAAGGATTTGTCAGGCAGCTGACTCGGGGAATTCCTTCACTAGTACCAGTACCTATATATATGATTTCTGATTGCTCACAAGGTGAGCCAGCACCCGTAGTTGCAGAATCTGTGGTTCATTACAAAGTCAGTACACAATAGCTTAAAGCTCGTACAATCCGCGAACAGAGAACATTCAAATTTGTCTATATGGTAACAACAAAGCCCACCAACATTATATATTTCATCACCATGCCAAAAGCCAAACTACCATCTTATAAATTAGAACTATTGTTTGGAGTATGCAAATTTAAAACCAAAATTATAACCCAGTTAATCAAATTTGAACCATTTGTTTCCATCATCCATTGATTCATTCAATGCAAATCAATGTATATATCACAACTTCATTCCTATTTACACCCAAAAGTTCAAACACAAGCTGCACAACTTAGTCCCTTATCTCTTATTAAGCAATACAAGTAAAATTTGGCGCCTAAAATCAATGCATAAAAACCATATATACCCACAAAACAAGAACACTGAACATTTACCGATTCAACGGTTCAAAGGGTATTAGAATATCAAGGAAATGCACAAAACCCAGAAATAAAAAATGCAAAATATTGTAATTGGAGCAAGATAAATAACAAATCAGGGATGGAGGAGCTTACAAGATTGGAGGTAAGAGTTGAAAATTCGTCTAAAGGGAGAAAACCCATTTGCCGGAGCTGTGATTGGAGGGCTGTGGAGTGAGAGTTGGCGTTTGTACGTAGCAAAGTAGCTCAGAGAAGAAGGGCGAATAGTGCCCAAAAATTGAACCATTTGCCAAAAGCCTACTGGGAATCTGTAAACAAATTGGAAAGTTTCCTTTTGACTATTACTCCTTTCTCCTCAGCTTCACAAAACCCTTGTTAGTGCATTTGGCGTGTAGCCAAGTGGGAAGGGACATGTCCTTTTTTTTTTTTTTTTTTTTTACAGAATACTCTTCGGATTTCTTTGTGAGGATTCCAGAAATTTTTCAATCACGTTCAATCATTTACATCGTGTGATCAGAAATTATTATAAATTTTTTTATTTAAAATTGAATATAAATAGTATTTAATAAAAAATGACCGCGCGTTATACAATAAACAGACGTGATTAGAGAATGTCCGGAGTCCTCACAAAGAGGATCCAGAGAGGATGCTCATCCTTTTTTATAAAACAACGCTTAGGTGTGTTCCAAAAACAAAGCTTAGGTGCTAAAAATTTAGCAGTAGGTGGATAACCAATGTGGTTGCTCATTGGTTTGACACTTGTTCACAATTTTTCTCTGTTGTAAAAAATTGTGCAATATTACAAAATATACATGTAAAAGACTAGAATAACCTTTTTGTAAAAATTTGGGGCACATTTTCGAGTCAGTGGACGCTATCCTTGAGCTCCACGAAGCTCTAAGTTCCTCACCATGTAATCGGAAGAACTAATACTGACTAAGAAATCAGTGATCGGGATGTCTTCAAAATCAAACGGGATCAACCAACTCTAGAATAGTGAAGATTACCTCGAATACCCAATATATCTTAGTGATTCTATTGATGGTTTGGACAAGTTTGGTGGAATTGAAGGTGATGAAGTGGCTGAAAATGGTGAGAAAGCCTCCGACTCTCGCTAGGGATCACAAATGCATGCTTTCTCTAGAGCATACATGGCTACTCAGGCCATGGATGTATTTGAGACTGAGAAGGATCATAACAGCTATGACAGAGATAAAACTAGCATCATATTTGAATAAACGGTGAACATCTCAGTAGGGGACAAGATGAACAGCCTCGTGTTCAATGAAGGTGAGTCGTCTGACAATTTAATTTGGATCGATTTGGGTCAGAGTCCGTTGGGTTCTAACAAACAAATTAGGTCAGATTCACAAACAAAAGATTTCCTTTCCTTTGCCACCATTTTACCTTTTTTTTTTTTTATGATAAAAGGTAAATTTCATTACCAACTGTTACATACATAAATAAAGGCCCATAAACATAACAAATACAAACAAAAGATGGGCCTCCAAGACAACAACCAAACAACCCAACTCGAGGGTTGAGCCTGAAAAGAAAAAGCATATAATACAACACAAATCAACCCTAGCCACCTATTACCCCCGTCGCAGCCAAAGTAAGCCTCGATGACCACGAACCAGCTTCCTATCCTACATGGGAGGTGAACCCCAACTAAGCCCCAACAAAAAGATAAGTTGCCATCCTCAATCAAACTCCACAAAGAATCAATATGCCGCCACCAATGATATAAAACTAGGGAGAAAGTCAATGGATCCACTAACAACAGCGTCGAGACCGGCACACGAGTGGAAGGTGGTGCTATGAACACCCAAGCAGAAGCTTTATGCACCTTCCGATAAAGTCGTCATGGCAGGAAGAATCATGAGCAACTTTTCCGAAAACATACTTCTAAGGTACATGGCAATCCAATATATGATGACAAAGAGGTAAATTCAGGGTCACACAATGACTCCATGTGCTATCATTTGATGTTGTTGTCTTATCAGTTTTGATGGATTTGGACTTTGAAGAAAAGAGAGGGAAGAGGGGAGAAATGAGATCAGGACTAGACAAATAGAATGAGGTTAGTTGACTTAGTCAAGCATTTTCGTGTAGCGGACTTCCTTGGGAATAAAATTCCTATTGAGGATTTCCTAGTCTGGATGCCTCATTTGGACTTGCTTTGACACATAGTGTATGTGTTGAAAAACGTGCTTGAGTTAGTACACTGATTGGGTATGGATGTAATCATACTCAAGGTCGACATTCAGTTCGACCCCTCGATTGATTTCTAGATCACCTTGTCGTGGATTTGGCTTGGGTAAATGGTTGGAATTATTTGTGGATCGAATGTGATTCTTCTTTAGTGGTCCTTTTTCTTTCTTCCACTTCTCGCAAGATTCCTTGGTGTCTACGTGATTCTTCTATATAAAAAAATGTGATTCTTCTATGGTCCAACGACCAAGCCTTATGCGTAGCTCGACTTGCCTAATCCATTATCATCCTTTGCTACTCCATTGATTGAAATCTTATTCATTTTCAATTTTTGATTAAGGTCCTTGGGTATTAATAACATCATTAATTATTTGAATAATAAAATATTTTTATTTTTAAATATATTCCTTTAGTGTTAAAAATTTTACAATTAGTATATTTATATTTATGGCTACATTTGTTATCATATATTTTTATTTTTAGTTTGTACCAAATTTTTTTTCATTTTTAATTTGTACCCATATGTTAGTTTTTTTTTTTGTGCCCATATTTTTTAAAGTTTTATTTTTGTTTGTACCCATGTTTATACTGTCACGTGACATTATATATTTAATCAATGATAGAAAAATTACATATGGTTTATTTATGTTTTTTTATGCCTAAACTTTGTATCATGTATTTATATTTTTAGTTTGTACCCACTTTTAATTTGCAACATTTTTTTAAATTTGTAGTATTTTCTTTTTAGTTTTATTTTGTACCCATGTATTAATTTTTTTTTAGCGCCTATATTTTTTAAAAATTCATTTGTACTCATAATTTTTTAATCTTTTATATGCACCCTAATTTATTTATAATGTACCCATTCTTCTTTATTAATGTACCACTTTGTTATATGTGAAATGTACCAATTTTTTTAACACTATGGATACATTCTTTTGCTATTTATTATTTCTTATTTTTACATAGTTTTTATCCATTTATTCAATCAAAATGTTTGAATTTTTTTATTATAACCGTTTCTAATAGTATTATAATGAGGGATTTTAAATTTATAGGATTATAAATCTCATAAAATATCAAACAATTAATGTCAAAACTATAAAAATATAAATATTAATTGTAATATAATGAGGTGTACAAAGTCAAAGGACTTTAATCAAACTTTGAATACCATTAAGGTTTTAGTCAAAGAATGTTAAGGATTAGAGACCGCATCCAAAGTATCCCTAAAAAAATGTTATAACCTACAACCCTTTGGTTGTATAAACTTTTCAGAGGTTGGATTAGGGGTTAAGACTTTCGGGTCCGGGGGCCATGTCTTGTGCTCATAGCCACCTATCGTAATCACGCTTAATAGGGCTCCCAAGATGCTAACTGAACAATACATAATGGGCTAATTAGACTCCTTTGACATTATGACTTTGAATTTTTAAACTTGTAATTATGCGAAGTTTCAAAGTTGTGTGTTATTTGGGATTTTTTTGGTATTCCCTGCAGCACAAAAGGAAAAGAATGAACAAACGTGTAGTATTTGTGAGATAATTACCTTTGAACGAAAAATCTCATAGTAATAATTTTGAGCTAGTAATGACTTTAAATATTTGTTTGAATCTAATGTGTTAATCCCTTTTTTATTAAAGCTCGTAAACAAGCTCTATTCTTATATATAATCATCTCAATACTAAATTTTTCACACAAATTTTAAAGCTTGATGTTAATTTGATTAAAATTTTCAATGACAATACAAAATAACAAAAAATACCTTTGATTGGTCTCCAATTAATTATACTTGTAACTATTATTTTCTAATTCCTTTTATTTGGCTTAAACGCCTTTCTTGTAATGGATTTCTGACTCCGCCACTTCTTCACGTTAGCTGGCTTTGATGAACTAAGCAATATTGTTTATTTACAGTGACTTTACTCTTGCAGGCAATTCCAAGGACTCTATGGCTCGACAAATCCGGGAAACAGTTGATGCAATGGCCAGTAGTAGAAATTGAAAAGCTACGTGGAAATACGGTCATGTTGCCAAGAGCATCTCTCTCTATCTCTCTCTCTCTGTGGCCAGTAGTAGAAATTGAAAAGCCACGTGGAAAGACGGTCATGTTGCCAAGAGCTAGCATGTCTCTCTCTCTCTCTCTCTCTCTCTCTCTCCAACAATGTCTAACCAAACTTCAAATTCTTAACTGCTTGTTAACTTCCTTTTTTGTTTTATTGGTCGGTAGGTCTTCCTTAAATAAGGATAATGATAAGACCACTTTGTAAATGTGGATCCTCTTCGTGAGAAGCTGTCACTAAAAAGCTTGGTAAGTTAATCAAAATATTTCAGTATATATATTCTTTATTGAAAGAAATGTTGAAAAATATTAGTATTTAGGTTTATTTTATTATTTGGGTTTTGCTTGGTAGTTTAGGAATTGGGCCTAACTCATCCGAATTAAGGTTTCTAGGTTTTGCTCTCTATAAATATAGCTTATAGTTTAGCATGAATAACAAGTTTAGTCACGATGTAGCCTATTGGGATTTTGTAGCCGTTTCGGCATTCAGTTAGTTTAATAATATTCTGATGTGAAAATTAACTTGACACACAAATTAAATCCTATTGATGACAATTGTAGTAAAGATGTAAGTAGGGATCATTCTACACCGGGGATTAACTAGGGATGCTAATCTACACGGATATGACTCAGAAATACTAAATTAAACTTAAAAACGCTATACAAGACTCTTATAACTCAAAACAGACTCAAAACAGCAAAACTAAGTTAAAAAGACTCAAAACAGGTTCTAAGGACTATTTGGACGAATTTAACACTAGTGGGACTTAAAACACTAAGTTAGACAAATTGAAACACCTATTTAACTAATCTAAGACACTTAATTGAAAGGTGGATTGATTTGGACGAAAATTAACTAAATAAAACGGATTGCAAAACAAAGTAAATTAGGTGATTTGAATGATGAAAACTTAGCCAGATGATCATTCTCCACACATGACATATGCATATAAACCAATTTCCAGTATTGTTCCTTTAAACCATGAATAACAACACCCCAAGTTAACCGTGACAACACAAATTAACCATCAGATTTTCCTTATTTCATTGAATTGGACGGGATACACATCACAACCAAATTATCTTTCTCAAGTTCCCTAACTATGAAAAGCATGATAGAAAACATATCAAAGGTCATTAAGTTCTTTGAAAACCATAAGCATTGACAATGCATTCGTAACTATGAAAAACATGATACTCCTGTCAAGGATTTTACTTAACACGATTGTGACTAGCAACCTTTACTACTTATGAATATAAGTTCATAACGATTAGGTGAAACTCCCTTATACTCTAGCATCAAATTTATGCATGCAAACTAAGTATGCATCCTCAATTATCATACATAAACAAGTTTTGATAACGCAGATAAGCAAATCACATTCAAGACTTTAGAAACAATAACTAGATGTGTATGGATGAATGGAAGGGTCAGGAATGTGTTTTAGGTTGAATGGGGGTTGCGGCAAGGATGTATGGTGGTGGAGAATGGTGTAGAGTGGTGTAGATTGATGAATTGTTGTGGCTGAGAGGTGTTTCTGAATGGTAGAGGGTTTTGTACGAAATTGTGGCTGAAACACTCATATTTATAGGCTAGGGTTTTCACAAATTCTCATGGGAAAAGGCTAGGGTTTTGTAGCAAAAGGCTTGGCCCAATCCAATGGGGAAAAGAACTAGGGTTTGTGGCAAATTTTTAGGGTTTCTAGAAGTATAGGGCGCGGCACTCTTTTAGGGGTTCTAGAAAGAATATCTTATGGCAAGTTCTTAAGCTTCTAGAAAGAATTTGGGGCGCCACCTTTCTAGGGCTTCTAGAAGGAGTGGTGTGACATGTGTTTAAGTGAAAGGATAGGGCTTCTGGAAAGGATTTAGGTGCCCTTACAACTAAATATTCATCTTCCAAGTCTTGAATTGATTTCTCCATCTCTTTAGCACATTCCTAGCTTCATTTGATCTTCAAAAACGTCCATTCCTAGTGCTCCACATGCAAGCAATCCACTTCAGCCCAAAAGTGCTTCAAAATGTATCCAATTACACTTTCTTGCCAACTTTGCCAATTAGACCTACAAGCACACTAAAATAGCTTAAAACACTATAATAAGTAGAAACGAGCTATGAAAATGCAAGAAAACAAGCTAACTAAGTCGCATAAATATGCTTCTACCAAGTACCTAAAATCAAAGAAAGAAAACTAAATCAAATATCCAAAGTAAAATAAACAAAACAGGGTGATTAGCAATTTTGCTAATCCCCGGCAACGGCGCCAAAATTTGATGTGAAAATTAACTTGACACACAAATTAAACCCTATTGATGACAATTGTAGTAAAGATGTAAGTAAGGATCATTCTAAACCGGGGATTAACTAGGGATGCTAATCTACACGAATATGACTTAGAAATACTAAATTAAACTTAAAAACACTTAACTAGTTAACAACACTAAACAAGACTCTTATGACTCAAAACTGACTCAAAACACTCAAAACAGCAAAACTAAGTTAAAAAGACTCAAAACAGGTTCTAAGGACTATTTGGAGGAATTTAACACTAGTGGGACTTAAAACACTAAGTTGGGCAGATTGAAATACCTATTTAACTAATCTAAGACACTTAATTGAAAGGGGGATTGATTTGGACGAAAATTAATTAAACAAAACAGATTGCAAAACAAAGTAAATTAGGTGATTTGAATGATGAAAACTTAGCCAGGGGATCCTTCTCCACACATGACATATGCATATAAACCAATTTCCAGAATTGTTCCTTGAAACAATGAATGACAACACCCCAAGTTAACCGTGACAGCACAAATTAACCATCCGATTTTCCTTATTTCATTGAATTAGACGGGATACACATCACAACCAAATTATCCTTCTCAAGTTCCCTAACTATGAAAAGCATGATAGAAAACATATCAAAGGTCATTAAGTTCTTTGAAAACCATAAGCATTGACAAGGCATTCGTAACTATGAAAAACATGATACTCCTGCCAAGGATTTTACTTAACACGACTGTGGCTAGCAACCTTTACTACTTATGAATATATGATTAGGTGAAACTCTCTTATACTCTAGCATCAAATTTATGCATGCAAACCAAGTATGCATCCTCAATTATCATACATAAACAAGTTTTGATAACGCATATAAGCAAATCACATTCAAGACTTTATAAACAATAACTGGATGTAATCAATTCATATAAAACATATAATCATCGACAACCCAAAACATTCTTCAAAAGTTCCCTACATGACATCATAATAGAGATACAATCAAAGATCATTATGTTTAATGAAAATCATAAGCATTGACAAAGCACTTGCAACTATGACATCATGTCGCTTATGCTAGGAATTGAACTTAACGCGATCGTTTATAAGTGACCTTTACTACATGTGAATATAAGTTTGTAACGATTATGTGAAACTTCCTTATATTCTAGCAACAGATTTATGCATGCTAATTAAGTGTCGACCCTTAATTAACAAATACAAATAAGTTATCAATCAAATAGTTAAGCCAATTGCATTCACGATTCAAGAGTTCATAACTGGAATTTATCAAATTATATTGCACACATAATCATGGCTTTGAAATCACCCTTAGCCAAGAGGGGTTTAGCCACTTATATTTACAACAAAATGAAAGGAAATGAATTTAAACATTAGAAACAAAAGAAAGAAAACACCTAAACGCTCCAATGATCCAAGTTGGACAACAAGCACGTCCAAACACTTTCCTTCCCTTCCTTTACTACGGCACAAGGTGTTGGTGAGTGTTTGAAGGTTTGTTTGTATGGAGGAATGGATGTGAAGATGAATGGATGTGTTTGGATGAAGGTTGTATTGAAATGGGGATGAATGATCAAGCAAAAACTAAACTATATGGCTGCCACACACACTTCCTTTTATAGAGGAAGTGCACGGCAATGGAGGGAATTTGGTGGTGTTTGCAATGATTCAAGGGTAAAAATGAAGTAATGATACAAAGCATGGGGGGGTAAAATGGAGTGGTGTTGTAGCAATGAGTGCATTGAGTGGTGTTTGAAATGATTCAAAGGTGAAAGTGAAGTGATGATGTAAAGCATGGGGGTAAAATGGAGTGGTGTTGCAGCTAGGGAACATGAATGATTGTGCACATGGTAGAGAAAGGAAAAAGAGGTGGAATGGTGCAGAAATGAGTCAAAGGTGCAGCAAAACTCATGATGCACGGCATGGGATTCCAAATATGGTGGATGGTGCATCAATGAGTGCATGTAGTGGAGGTAAAAGTTGTATGAAATTTGATGGGTGAAGGGAGAGACATGTTCTCTCCAATTTTCTCCAAAAGAAAACCCTAAGGATGAAATTACTATAAAGTTCCCTTTATACCACCTCACAATGGAGTGACAAACTTGCAATTAAGCCAAGTTCACTACCCCTCTCTATATGGCCGGTTTTCCCAAGCCTTTGGGCTTCTTGAATTTTGTTTGTTAAGTTGTCATACAACTTAAGCTAATGGGCTTGACGATTCGAAGCCCAATTTGGGCTTTAAGGCCCAAAACTAACTCAAGGATTAAAATGAACTTATTTGTTTGATTAATTAACATATTAATTAATTTTTCCATAAACAATTAAACCATTTAATTGTCCTTACTCATCTACGTTGTTTCTTCAATCTCTACCTTACACAGTGTACGATCCATTAGGTTGCTTTTAGCAAGGCAATGGGCGATTAGAACTCTTTCAAATCGATTGTGAATTGAAACTCACTTTCAATTCTCCCTTTAGGGATTATACACGTTTAGGGCTCCACAAATCATGAGTGACACCTAGCAGTATGTCATGGTTACCCAAGCTAATCAGAAGAGGTGGAGAACCTATTCAGTTTAGGATTACAAAGCAATACGGTCTTTCTCTGATACAATACTCTTGACCACATTGTTTGGTTTGATAGTTTATTCATGTCTACTATCCAATGTGACTCTCTTACTTATATGATTACCTTGAATGTGATTTGGAACGACTTCCTAAATCTCATTCATACTCTGGCCAGAGATTCTTAATCATATCATAGAGTATTGCCCCTCAAACGGTTTGAAGGTTAGAAATCCCTTGTTGCGCATTCACTTGCCTCCATGGCTAAGTGGCTTAACCCCAACTATGTCGTGGACACCTTCTAACAGAGTGACTTTGACATAGTCAAAGATCAAAGACCTAACCACAAGACAACTATGATGCCTCAGGTCAAATGACTACTTTGCATTATCCCAACCATGAGTTTTCATGTGACATGAGTATGAGAACTCCTCGTTGATCGTGTTCAGTGGACTCATTCTCTATTGAGCACTTACATACTTGTCTTGGTGTCAATAACACCAATGACTCGAGACCAGTCACTCTCCCTGAGAGTTAGCTTGCAGTACCTAGGATCATTCACGCGATTGATTTCTTCAGGGCGTTTGCATTTTGGTAACTCAATCACCTTCTTTTCCAGCAAGTCATCTAACATTGCATCCATATCTGAGTCAGGAAAAGGGTACGCCTTCTGCTCAAATTCCCTCAAGGTACTTTTGTACCTGTCTTAGGTGCGAGAAGGCTCACCTTTCTTTATCTCATTTGCTTTGGTTTTGGAGGAGATCTTGATAGGCGCAGATGAGGTTTTGGCAGGCGCAGCGTTGACAGTAAAAGCTTCCTTGGTGGGCTTCTTCCCAGTTTTATCTACATTTGGGGCAAACACCTTGTCCTTCTTGAAGTTGGTGATTGGCTCTTTTTTTTCATGGTAAGCAATGCTTAGCTCTATGTCTTGGGCACGGGTGGCTAATTCTTCAAAGGTCTGTGGTTTGATGCCTTGAAGGATATAGTGTAACCCTCATTGCATGCCTTGGACGCACATCTCGATTGAAAAGATCTCCAAGAGCCTATCCTTGCAGTCGAGGCTTAGATTGCGCATCGGTTGATGTAGTCCATGACTGGCTCATCCTTCCATTGCTTCGTGTTTGTCAGCTATAGCATGCTCATAGTGCGACGGGTGCTATAGAAGCGATTGAGGAATTCTTTTTCCAATTGCTCCTAGCTATTGATGGACTCAGGCTCTAGGTCCGTGTACCACTCAAAGGCATTTCCTTTCAGCGAGCGTACAAACTGCTTAGCAAGGTAATCTCCTTATGTCCCGCGTTGTTGCAGGTCTCAATGAAATGGGTGACGTGTTGCTTTGGGGTTTCCCTTTGCATCGAACTGCATGAACTTTTGCGGTTGATAACCTCTCAGCATCTTCAAAGCATCAATCTTTTTGGAGTAAGGTTTTGAGTATAATACAGAGTCATGTGAACTTCCTTCGTACTGCACCTTGATGGTGCTGGCGATCATCTTCTGCAGCTGCTGGATAGAAAGAGATCTCATGAGTGCCGTTGCTTGGTTCGGCTCTGGCTTCACATCAGCTTTCTCCACCACAGGCTCATCTTCTTTGCCAGCTTCTTTTTTTAGTGGATTACCCTTTAGGTCGGGTTTATTGTCTTGCTGCGCCTCTAATTGGTTAAGGAGTGCAGCGATTTATGAGTCTTTTTCTTCCACAATTCGTGTTAGCCTTGCGATTGCTTCATTCATATGAGCTAGCTGCTCATCGATCGAGGTCGCTCCCATGGTCATGACTTGCATGGCTGAGCTGCCGCTTGAGTCTGCATCGGAAAGTATGGAACCATAGTACTTCCTTAGGCTTTCCTCCCTTGACGCTCTTAGCGAGGCCAAGGTGATCACAAGTTTGTGCCTCAGGTGCTCTTGTTCCTTCAGCGGTGTTGATGCAAGGGTAGAAGAGGTGGCAGAAAGAGCTCTTGACTTGCTTCGAGTTGTGATGCTCGAAGTGATACCACCTACGGTGATGACGCTCTTGTTCCTTGCATTGGTTGTGAGAACAACTTGAGCCTTCTTTGATGCCATTTGTGCTTTTTGCGGATTCAAAGATAGAGATGAGAGGTAGAGAAATATCCCACCGGGTGTGCCAAATTTGTAAACACGGGAATTCCTGCGATGAACGAGACAAGAACACGTGTACAAAATAATATTTGTATTAATGATTTAGGCGTTACAATCTCTTTTACAAATTTAGCCTCTGATTCTATCTTTGTAATGGGTAGATTTGTTGATGTTGTTGATCCAAAGGGTCGTCGGGGCTTGATCTTTAGGATGAACAGATGATGAATGATGAACACTTTCTTCAAGGGTCGTCGAGGCTTGATCTTGAATTAGTGGACGTTTCTTCAAGGGCCATTGGGGCTTGGTCTTGAAGGAGGACTTTGACGAATAACGAAAGGGCTTTCTTGATTCTTCGGGATTTGCTTAAGAGCTTCAGAGTTTTGAGGTTTCAAGGCTTTGGTGTCGTGTGAATTCTCTTCCAATTTGGGAGTAGAGAAAGTGTATGTAAAATCCTCCTTATTGCTTGATGGAGAAGCCTATTTATAGGCTTTGAGAATGAATCACCACCATCCATTTATTTGGTGAAGTAAGTGGATATTGTAGGTAGGATGAGTGTGTGTTGTAGGTGAGGTGAGTGTATGATGTATGTGAAGTGCGTGTATGATGTAGGTGAAATAAAATGGGGTCGTAATTTTAATACAATTGTCAATACTTATTTCACCGAAATTTCAATGTCTACAATTATCAGGTAATATGACCCAATATGTTACGCGTTAAAGAAAATATATTTTAAATCAATAAATAATGAAAATGAAAAACATAATTTGACCCAAACAAAATAGGAAACATAATACTAAATTCGTATATGCATACCACATTGTCGCATAAATATTACTTCAAAACATTAAAAAATAAAAACAAAAATCATTTGTCTTCAAGTATTACATACTCCAAAATAAGAGTCTAACGAAAAAACCTTAGTACATTAAATACCAAATGTTCAAGGATATGCAAAATGAATGGAGTTGCTTTTCAAGGTTGAGGAACCTTGTGCATTTGTATTTGCTTTCACATTTTTTAGACTTGTACATTATTGATTATGAATTTTATATATTTTGAACTTCCTTAAAAATACTATTCATGAGGGTTTGTATGGTTTGAAATATTCAAACGATGATGTACCCATACTCAAAGCACAGAGGATGCGACCACAAGTAAATTTATTTTCAAAGCGTAGAGAATTTTATTTATTTTCACATTTTTCGCACTTCTAAATTAATTATTATAATTTTTTTAAAGTGTTTGTTATTTTTAAATTACTTGATACTTCTATTTTTAATGTGTTTTATAATTGTTTAATCTCACTCTTTGCTTATAGTATACTATAAAAATAAATAAATAAATAAATAAAACCTAAATTTTTTAAATTTATATAGAATAATAATACTGTCACATCCCGGCCTGGGTCCACCACATCTCGGGCCCGTTCCACCACCGTAGCACGATATTGTCCGCTTTGGGTTTACCATTCCCTCATGGTTTTGTTTTTGGGAACTCATAAGCAACTTCCCAATGGGTCACCCATCTTGGTAGTGCTTGGCTTGCTTCCTGCTTAACTTCAGAGTTCCTACCGAACCCGACGCCAGTGAGCTCCTAAAAGTGATAGGAGCATATTTACATGACTTAGTTAGCTTGTTTTCTTGCAATTATGTTGTTAGTTCTTAGTTATTCATGTACTTTAAGCCATTTTCGTGTGTTTGTAGGTCTAAAGGATTAAAGAAGCAAAGAAGTGCATTTTGTAGCTTTTTGGAGCAACTTTGGGCTTTGAATGAATATCACATGCTTGGAGCTAAAGGAATGGACGAAATTGAAGACCTAAAGACGTATGGATTCCTAATTGAAAGAGGATTCCTAGAAGAATGAGGATTCCTACTTGAAGTAGGAAAGTTAAGCCAAGGTTTCCTATTTTGGTTTGACCTTTCCTAATCCTAAATGTCCCTAAGTTCCAGCAACATTGAAGGTCTCCTATGCATTTTAGGACACAAACCAAAGGGTCTTTGCACCATACAAGGCCTTGCCGCACCTTGTCTCCCTTTCCTCTTTCTTTCCATGCAAGGGAGCCATCTGTTTCCTATTTTCTGCCATAAATCACATTCCCTTTTCAATTAAAAGCCTTTCCTTTTCCTATTTCCCTTTAGACGCACCTTCCTTACCTTTTTCTTAGGATTCTGATTTTAATTCCTACTTCCCTTTAAGTTTTGAATTAATTTCTGTTACCTAAAGTATTTCCTAACCTTAATACCATAAAGTCTTTAAATAAACACATTTAGCCGCACTATGAGAGGGCATGTTTTCCATCCATTCTTGAAGACACATCCAGCCACATTCATCATTCACAAACCCTCATACTTTTTGACCTTAATCCATCCTAAACACTACCATACCTTTTCCTATCCATTCTTCCATACAAACAACCCTTCAAACCATCACCACCACCTTGTGACGCAGCAAAGGAAGGGAAGGAAAGTGCCTGGACGTGCTTGCTGTCCAATTTGGATCATTGGAGCGTTTTAGGTGTTTTTTTTCTTTTGTTTCCAATGTATTAATCTATTTATCTTTGTTTTGCGATTATGAGGAACTAAGCCATTTTTGGCTAGGGGCTATTCAATACCATGATTCTACTTG
Organism: Malus domestica; assembly: GCF_042453785.1. Taxonomy (NCBI): domain Eukaryota; kingdom Viridiplantae; phylum Streptophyta; class Magnoliopsida; order Rosales; family Rosaceae; genus Malus; species Malus domestica. The sequence goes on along the minus strand of NC_091677.1, from coordinate 18,334,696 downwards.
CATTATGAATTGATTACATTCAATTGTTATTTCATAAGTTGTGAATTCAATTTGCTTAACCATTTGATTGATAACTTATTCTTGTATGTTTATTAAGAGTGCACACTTAGTTTTCATGCAGGGATTTGAAGCTAAAATATAAGGGAGTTTCACCTAATAGTTCAAACTTATATTTCCAAGTAGTGGAGGTCGCTTATAAACGATCACGTTAAGTGAATTCTTGGCAGGAGTATCATGCTCATCATAGTTACAAATGTCTCGTCAATGCTTATAGTTTTCATGAAGCTTAATGATCTTTGATTGTACCTTTATTGTGCTTTTCATGTAGGGGACTTTTAGAGAATGTTTTGAATTGTTGTATGTGCTTTCCCATCCAATTCAATAACTTAAAGAGAACTTGAAGGTTAAAAAAGTGCTGTCATGGTTAACCTAAGGTATTGAGTTTCATGGTCTATTGAAAGAAACAATTGGAAATCAATTTGAATGCAAGTGTGTCATGTGCGGAGAAGAACCCTCTAGCTAGCCCATCATCCATCTAATTCAACCAATTTCATCAGAAATCTGTTTAAGTCTTTCTTGCTTTATTTTACTTTATTTTCATCCAAAACCAAATCCCCCTTTACTTTGTTGAGTCATATTAGTTAGAACTTGTTTTAGATTGTGTTTTTGAGTGTTTTGAGTCAATATAAAACAAAAATTCGTCCAAAAATTGTGTTAGAGTAAAAAACTGCCTAGTTGATGTTTTTAGGCAGTTTCGAGTGTTTTTAGCTTGTTTTGAGTCTTTTGAGTCTAGCCAAACGTTTTAAGTTTGTCTTTTGTATCTTTGAGTCAGTTTAGAGTGTTTAGCAATCCCTCCTAATCCCCGGTTTAAGAACGGTCCCTACTTACTTATCTACTACAATTGTCAAAAGAGAGTTTAATTTGTGTGTTAAGTTCATTTTCACATAAAAAATGCCTCGTGCTAGGTAGGGATGAGAATATACATTTAAGGATCACTCTTCTGGGCGATGTGGGATGTTACAATCACCCATCTAGGTAGGATTGTAACATCCCACATCGCCCAGATGAGTGATCCTTAAATGTATATTCCTATCCCTACCTAACACGAGGCCTTTTGGGAACTCACTGACTTCGGATTCCATCAGAACTCCGAAGTTAAGCGAGTAGCATGCAAGAGCAATCCCATGATGGGTGACCCACTGGGAAGTTGCTCGTGAGTTCCCAAAAACAAAATCGTGGGGGAATGGTAAGCCCAAAGCGGACAATATCGTACTACCGTGGTGGAACGTGCCTTGGATATGGTGGACCCGGGCCGAGATGTGACAAATATAATAATACATATTTAATATACAATATATACATATATACTATGGCTATTGTATTTTATAGTAAGTTTTTTTTAGTAGTTTAAAAAATTAAAATCATCAAAATAACTTTTTTCCTTGACATGTCGAAACAAGCAGTGGGGGATCGAGGATATATTATTAAAGGGGTCAGTGAGAATAGCGCCCGCAACGCACACATTTTTTTATAACAGAAATAGCATTGATCGGATCATATTTATATATATTTTTACTTCAAATTCACTCGTCTTTTCTTAGTTAGTTCCTTATATTTTTGAGCTATTTACCTTGTTTTTACGTATTATAGGATTTGTGATACTTTTGTTTTTTTTTAGGGAACGAGTCCAGCTAGCATTAGCATGAGTGCTTTTTGCACCTACCACAAAACACTCACTCTTTTCTTATTATTGTTCTTCTTCTTGACCACCCATTGTGGGATACCAGCTGGAGGCGTGGGAGGAGAAAAGCAGCAAGCTGCTTTGCTGCCTTAAAGAAACAAAAGGAATAATAAGTGAGAGGTTACGGGGGGTAGGGCGGAGGAAATTGGGGGAGCGGGACGGACAGAGTCAGACGCCAGGGAGAATCAGAGGAAAGCTGCCCATGCAGCTGGGACTGACGCGGAAGAGGAGAGTGGACAGAGTGAGACGCGGGGAGAGAGGGAGCTGCCTTTGGCAGCGTGAAGGTCAGGAGGAAACAGCGCAGAAATCAGCACGGGGGAGATCAGAGAGCACAGAACCAAGCGTGAGCAACACAGAGAGCAAAGTTTCACTCCATTCTTCTTGGTTTTATCTTCTCAAACCCATGTTTTACTTTTGGTTTAATTTGATAATAATGTGTAACTAAATTTATTTTGGTTAGAGGTTAATTCGAAAGCCATGAATATATTTGTAATATGAATTGATTACCTTCAGTTGTGATTTCTGAGTTGTGATTTAATTTGCTTAACTGCTTGATTGATAACTTATTTTTGTATGTCGATTAAGAATGCATACTTAATTTACATGCATGAATTTGATGCTAGAATATAAGTGAATTTCACCTAATCGTTATGAACTTATATTCACAAGTAGTGAAGGTTGTTATACACAATCACGTTAAGTAAATTCTTGGCATAAGTTTCATGCAAATCATAGTAACGAGTGTCTCGTCAATGCTTATGTTTTTCATAGAACTTAATGATTCTTGCTTGTATCTCTATTATGCAATTCATGTAGGGAACTTGTAGGGAATGTTTTGGGTTGTCGTATGCAATCATCCAACCCAATAACTTGTGGAAAAACTGAGGGTTAATTAGTGCAATTCACGGTTAATTTGGGGCGTTGAGATTTACAATTTATTGAAAGAACAACTGAAAATCAATTTAGGTTGCATATGTGTCATGTGTGGAGAAGAACCCTCTAGCTAGTCTGTCACCTATCATTTCACCTTAATTCATGCTTTTGTCAATTCTGTAATTTATTTAAGTTTAATTTACTTCTCGTTAAAACCAAACTACCCCCCATTATTAAATTATATTATTTAGTTAGTTTTCATTGTTGTTAGTCTTTTAATTCAATTTCCGTCCATTTCAGTTCCTAGTGTCTAATTTGATTGTTTTCATTATTTTGAGTCATTCTAAGTGTGTTTCGAGTTATTAGAGTTTTTAGCCTAGTTTTGTGTCCTTAGTCTTGTTTAATATTTTTAAATTAATTTAGAATAGATTAGCAATCCCTCCTAATCCCCGGCCTAGAACGATACCCTACTTACATCTATACTACAATTGTCAAAAAGAGGGTTTAATTTGTGTGTCAAGTTATTTTACGCATCAAGCATGCAAATCACCATTTCATCAAGTCTTGGTAGGCTTGAAGTCATTTGCAAAGACATAATGCACACCTGTTAAAGCCTTATTTGCATGGGTAACTAACATGTTCCAAGGTTGTTCTCTCATATGAATGCTTAACAAAGGAACACATTTATTTTCAAGGGAGTTTTAACGAAACACTACCGGTACTGTTTACTTTTAATGAAAATGAGAATTTTAATCTAAAAAGTAACTCTTGGTACTATTCACTTACAACACCTTTTTGTCATTTTGATTAAAACTCAAAGTTTTCAAACATTTTCATTAGTTTTCCTTATTTTGAACACACTAATAGTGATTGATATCATTCCATCCCATTAATTTGCTTGTCCAAGAATGATGATGCTTTGTTCATTCTTTGATTACCATTTCATTTACTATGCATTTTTGGATAATCTTTTACTTGGTTCTTTTTTTTTATTCCCACAATTGTAATCACAACCAACAAACAAGCCAGAGCTAATTAATATTAGGACTAGACTATAAAGAGGCAACACCTCTCTAATGCATTTTACCAAGCAGCTAAAGGGCATATACGAAGGGCAACTCCAACCTTCAAAGGGGTAGCACCCATGTCATCCATGGAGATTCACCGGAGTTCGGAGGGTCAGCTGACCCCCTTGCCCCTAAGTCGGTTTGCCCCTGGAAATAGGTTACCGACATGTAACCTTCGTGTAAACCTGTTAAGGATCCGTTATTAACGGATTCTTATCTTGCTGACCAAAACCCATTATTTCATGTCGTCTATGTGTCATGTTAACGAGTTGTGTACGAAATTGCTAAGTCTAGTGGGAACGGGATACTAGTGAAGAGCCGAAAGCAAGAGAACATCTAACTTTCAATACAAGGCAAATTAGCCTTTCATTGGAGTACATTGGTGCACTAATGGCACCCTGTGAGGCAACTTGCAATTCTATGAGGATGCAAATGTTGGAAATGTGCCCTAAAGCCAATCATATGATGATACATTACAGACATTTCACATGTTAAACTAATCTGGTTTAATATAAAGGGCAAAGATTATTGTTTGAAGCTATCTCATCTAAAAGTTATATGCTTAAATGATAAGTCCAAGAAATATGTAATTGGGAGAATGTGATCTAAAGAAGTTAGATTCATGAGACCATTCTCTTTCAAATACATATCCTAAAAGTTCTTGATCATATGATTGCCAATTGGGCATTGACAGTCCATTCAGATCAATACGTGATATGTTTTCTCTTAGGAAGAATGACCGGTCTCGAGTCATTGGTGTGACTGACATCAAGACAAGGATGTAGGTTCTCAATACAGAATGAGTCCACTGAACACGATCAACAAGTACTTCTCATACCCATGTCACATGAGAACTCATGGTTGGGATAATGCAAATTAGTTCTTTGACCTGAGGCATCATAGTTGTCTTGTGGTTGGAACCCATGTCACATGACATACTGCTAGGTGTCACTCATGGTTTGTGGAAGCCCTAAAGGTGTATAATCACTAAATGGAGGATTGAAAGTAAGTTTAAATTCATAATCGATTTGAAGAGTTCTAATTGCCCACTGCCTCGCTAAAAGGAACCTAATGGATCATACACCGAGTAAGGTAGAGATTGAAGAAACAATGGAGATGAGTAAGGATAATTAAATGGTTTAATTATTTATGGCTAGGATTAATTAATATGTTAATTAATCAAACGAATAAGTTCGTTATAGACCTCGGGTTAGTTTTGGGCCTCAAGGCCCAATGGGATTTGAATGTTAAGCCCATTAACATAAGTTGTATAACAATTTAGTGACTAAAAACTCAAAAGGGCCTAAACAGCCCAAAGGCACAAGGAGGCCGACCATATAGAGAAGGAAATGGGTTTTGGTTCTTTTTTGTCACTTAATTGAAGGGACTATATAAAGGACTTTATAACATTTTCATAATTAGGGTTTTCTAAGGGAAGATAAGAGAACACAAAAGCTCTCTCTTCTCTAATGAAGGCCGGCCACGCTAGGGAGAAATTACTAGCATCTCTCTTCCTAGATCACTCATCTCTTCATCAATGCTCTCCTTGGTGTAGAGACTTAGAGGTTTTCTATTTTGGGAACTTAGAGAATCCATGCATCCATCCTCCTCCAAGAAATCCATAGAGCTAAGAAGTAAGAAATGAAGGTCCTCTCTCTTGGGTGATTAGCCTTTATTTATGCAAAGAGGAATCAACAAAGGTATAAGATTTCTCAATTCACTTTGTTTTGAGTTGAGTCTTGGTTCACTACAACTACTAGGCTTTGAATTTCATGGGTTAAGTTTTGTTTTTGAGTGCATACAAGCATGATTTCGCCCTTTAATTGTTAATAACATGCATAGATGTTGCTCAAATGAACTAGTTTTCACAAATATTTCCTTCAAGTGATATCAGAGCCTAGGTTTAGTAGTTGGAGAATCCTGTTGCTCCTTTGAATGTAAATTTTGCTTGAAAATTTGCCATCTCAAATGTTGTAGATGTAGTTCATATGAGCATGAATTTTGGAGCTAAAATTTGGTGCCATGTTCGTGGGGAAATTCGGCCAAATCCAAAGGGTGGATTTTTGGGTTTAAGTTTGTCTTGTTAAAAATGTTTTAAAGTGACATTAGGAACCCCTAAGTACCCTAGTATGGTAATATGTTATTTCCCTTAAGTTTGAGAGTTTTTGGTGTGTTTTTTGGTGAAAATTGTTCATGAAGTTTTTATAGGTTTTCATGGATGTTCTTCATTGTTCTTGTTATGTTATTGGCAAGAACAAAAAGTTTGGGAATTTTGGATTCAAAATTTTTGGTTGTTTACATAAAGTCCTGATTTATGATGGTTGGTGTGACTTTTCCATCAACAAGTCACTTTTGAAAAAGTGTGTTTGAAATTATGTTAGTCATGGTTAGTGTACATGATTGGTACTTTGCTTTCACACTCATACCTATTTTCTTTCAACACCATACCCATCACATTTTCAACCCATCACCTTTCACTTAGTTGAAAATTTTCAAAAGTTTTATGACACCACTTGTTGAAGTTCCTTTAGAGTGCATATATAAGGATAATATAGTGGCACGAGTAAGGGTGTCGTACCACAAAGACTAAGAAACAACTTAGTAAAACCTTTCACTCTTACAAATTAGCATTAGTCAAAGACTCCTATGAAAAGAGAAAAATTAGAACTATCTAAAAACAAACCTAAGACATGGAATAGGTTAGAAACGTTTTTAGGACATAAATCTGACTTCAAATAAGCAAAGGCCTTCCCCTAAACATTCCTGAATCAGTGATATGATCTTTTAACTTATCCCTTTCAAATGCACAACTAAGATGTTCACATATCTAGCATGGCTTATACATAAAACTTATATTTGTAGGTGCAACCTAGCATGACATATACTCAGATTTAGTACCTAGAAACTCATTAAGAATGAAGAGGATTATGAACATCACATGAACCCTAGAACATGGCATTTATCCTAGAACTTCAAGGAATCAATTTACATGATTACTTATGAACCTAACCACATGTAGCTAATGAATGAAAGAAGACATGGCAATCATCCTTGTCATTCTCAACAGAAAGCAAACATAAACAAGGTAGCTAAGCTTGAAAATATATGCTTGAAATGATTGAACCAGAAAATTGATTCTAGCTTGCAAATGAAATTGATAGATTAAAACTGCATCATAACATTAATTCAATCATATCTAGGGCTTCAAAGCAGCCCTAAGTATCCATAAAAAAAAAATACATAAAAAGTCAGGAAAGCTAGAACCTAGAAACTACTCAAGGTTGAAGACTCCTGCTCTCTCCAGATTCTGTGTTTTTCTGTCTTTTTTTTCTCCTCTTCTCCCCTCATGTTGTGTATTTGTCTCCTATGAAAAGGCTTAGGAGTTTTCTAGCATCTAACACATTTACATTCTTAAATTGACTTTCATTTATAGCTCATTACAATCAGGTTTTAGTATAGGAGTAACTAAAAACTAGCTGTTTTCAGAATTTGTAACTGAATAGCTCCTCTTTATTCTGTCATAATTTTTGGTCGAGAAATAAGACTTCCAGGGCTTTCCAACCATATATGGCCCATTTTCTCATTCGTTCTGAGCACTTCAGGGCAAAGCTCACAAGTTGGCTGTTTTGCAAGGGCCTTTTCTGGCAGATCTTGGGTCACTTGTGGGCTACGGTCTGGTCTTGGGAGAGTTGGGCTTCAAACTATCCATTCTAAGCTCTTAAAATATTCAAAATAAGATGATTTCTTCAAGCCCTTACTTTCATCGTGAAATACAATATAAACAATAAAATACCTTGTGACGCATAGAGATTTTAAGTTAACCTAAGTAAAAGAGGGCATAAAAGTTAAACATGTACATTCCTATTATTTAATTGCAAATGGCTTTAATAATAACTCAAAAAGACTAAAAATTCAATACCAGGCACTTTGTAGCTGCTCTAAAGCAATAGGCTACTTGAATGGATTGAAAGACATGCAACTGAAAATAAAATAAATTAAGTTAGTAAGCGAAACTAAAAGGAATTACAAAGTTGTTTAAGCGTAGTCCCTAGCACCGATGCCATTTTGTTGAAGTTCCTTTCGAGTGCAAATATAAGGATAATATAATGGCACAAGGGTGTCAAACCACAGGGACTAAGAAACAAATTAGTAAAACCTTTGACTCTTACAAATTAGCATTAATTAAAGACTCCTATGAATTAAAATGGGGGGTTTGAGTAATTTTGGAAAGGAAATAAAGACAGAAAGAAAAGGGAAAATTAGAACTATCTAGAAACAAACCTAAGACATGGAATAGGTTAGAAACATTTTTAGGACATAAATCTGACTTCAAATAAACAAAGGCCTTCCCCTAAACATTCCTGAATTAGTGATATGATCTTTTAACTTCTCGCTTTCAAATGCACAACTAAGATGTTCACATATCTAGCATGGCATATAACTAGATTCTATGAATCCTCTCTTACTTTGCATGTTAGATGCATGGCATATACCTAAAACTTATATTTGTAGGTGCAACCTAGCATGGCATATACTCAGATTTAGCACCTAGAAACTCATTAAGAACGAAGAGGATTATGAACATCACATGAACCCTATAACATGGCATTTATCCTAAAACTTCATGGAATCAGTTTACATGATTAATTCTAAACCTAACCACATGTTGCTAATGCATGAAAGAAGATATGGCAATCATCCTTATCATTCTCAACAGAAAGAAAACATAAACAAGCCTTTTAATATGTGCTTGAAATGATTGAAACATAAAACCGATTCTAGCTTGCAAATGAAATTGATAAACTAAAACTGAATCATAATATTCATTCAATCATGTCTAGGGCTTCAAAGCAGGCCTAAGTATCATAAAAACAAAATACATAAAAAGTCAGGAAAGTTAGAACCTAGAAACTGCTCAAGGCCAAAGACTCTTGTTTTCTTTCTCAAGATTCTACTCTTTCTGTCACATCCCACATCGCCCAGGGGAGTGATCCTTAAATGTATATTCTCATCTCTACCTAGCACGAGGCCTTTTGGAAGCTCACTGGCTTCGGGTTCCGTCGGAACTCCGAAGTTAAGCGAGAAGATGGCGGCCAGCACAGCTTGATTCGGAGTCCTAGTGGACATTCTGGATCGGGGTGTGTCAGTTTGGTATCTGAGCCAATCCTTGGCCGGAAGTGTACCGACAAGGATGTCGGGCCCCTAAGGGGGATGGATTGTCACATCCCACATCGCTCAGGGGAGTGATCCTTAAATGTATATTCTCATCTCTACCTAGAACGAGGCCTTTTGGGAGCTCACTGGCTTCGGGTTCCGTCAGAACTCCGAAGTTAAGCGAGAAGGTGGCGGCCAGCACAGCTCAACTCGGAGTCCTAGTGGACATTCCAGATCGAGGTGTGTCACCTTCTGTTGAGTATTTGTCTCCTATTAAAAGGCTTAAGACTTATCTAACATCAAACACATTTACATCCTTGAATTAACTCTCATTTATAACTCATGACAACCAGCTTTTAGTATTGGAATACTTGAAAACTAGCTGTTATCAGAATTTGTAACTGAACAGCTCCTTCATTCTATCATAACTTCTCCTCCAAATCACAAGTTGTATAGACCATCAGAAAGAAGACTTCTAGGGCTTTCCAACCTTATATGGCTCATTTTCTAATTCGTTCTAAGCACTTCGGGGTAAAGCTCGCAAGTTGGCTGTTCTGCAAGGGCCTTTTTTGGCAGATCTTGGGCCACTTGTTACAATATTCAAAATAAGATGATTTCTTCAAGCCCTTACTTTCATCATGAAATACAATACAAACAACAAAATACCTTGTGATGCATAGAGATTTTAAGTCAAAAACCTAAGTAAAAGAGGGCATATAAATATAACTTTATGCACTCAACACCACTCTCACCAAAACCGGCCACCCTACAAGTAGGGTACTTTTGGGGCTTTTATGCAATTGCATAAAGTTTTGATACTTTTGTGTATTTGTACTTTGACCCAAAAATTTTGTTTTTACGTAAAGACCCAAAATCACTAAAGGACAAATTGTTTTGTTCCTTTAATGAAGTTTTTGCATTTGTTGAAATTTTTTTGTTCTAGTTGTAATTACCTGAAGTAGTGGACTTTTGTGGTTTTACAAAGTGACCTCAAAAGTTTGTGTTTCGTAATATAGCCCACAAGGTTGAGGTTATTGCATTTTGGCCCAAATTAGTAGAGAACAAAATAGTTTTGTATCTTTAAATGAGAATTTTCATTTCATTTCATTTAGGTCCATCTAAATCAATTCTATGGATAAAAAAACCAAATGACAATGTTGCATTCAAGTTTATTTAGCTAACACTAGGCTCGTGTTGGATCAAATCAATCACCATCCCTAGACCAAGAACCAACACTAGGCTCGTGTTGGATCAAATCAAAAGGTTCATAGTCATCCTAAGGCCCTAAGGCAACTATATAATCCATCAATGAATGCAACACTTATGTTAGTAGTACCATATACTTTTGCTTTAAAAATCATTTTACAAACTTAGTGGGAGTATCATATAATACTAAAGCAATCACATGGACCAATAGTTGTAATAGGACCAAATTGTTTTAATGAGATTAAAATGCATGATAATATGTGATAAGAAATAAAAACCCTCAAACAAACCATTATTAAGTTGACAAGCGTTAGAGTGCTTTGAACTCTTTTTTGTGGCCTTCCACCATGGTAGGCTCCGATTGTTTGTGACTAGTACACCGACTTCACCCTATCATGGGGGAGTACAAAGTGCGTGCTTACACGCAGGGGGAGTCCTATACGCATACATGATGTTGTGAAGGTGGGCAATGAGAATGATCAACATCATACCATTGTGAGGTTGTTCTTGAACCCCTACTCGAACTTGCATGGTAGGAATGACTTAACTAAGTGCAATGGAGCCAACATCATATCATTGTGAGGCATCATTCACTAGAGGCCAAATAAGATGGGTACTTGCATGAGTTGCAAATGAGTAAGCGTACTTTTTCATTTTTATTGATACTAGCCAACATCATATCATTATGAGGTGGGCTTGGTAGAAGTGAGCCTCCCATACCCAACTAAGAGTTTCCTCCAAACCTTTCGAATTCCAATGAGGGATATGGAATTTGCAGAAAATAGTGGGTGGTGCTATTTGATTTAAAGACCTAGATCAAATGGCTTAAAATCAATCAATTTATATTTTTTATGTATTTTTTTACCGATATATTTGCAAACGCTATCCAAAACTTGACAAAGAAAAGCCAAAACAAAGGCTTTAGTTTCCAGACTTGGTACCACAATCCCATAGATTGTCTTGGATGGATTGTATATGCACCTAAGTAGTCTCATCTTCACATCTTCCTTTTGACCATTGGAAGAATATGTTAGATAAGTCTATCATAAAGAGGACAACACTTTTAGTGTCATAATTCTTCACTTACAAATCGTTGTATGAAGAAATAAGAGTTGTTTAGAACAACCCTTAGTTAACGCAAACACTAGTGATTGTTTCTTTGTTAAATGACCAAGGAACTTGAGAAGTAAGCACAAGGGCATGGACACTTTATGTGCCATGATTCTTCACTTACAAAATATTGTATGAAGAAATGATAGTTGCCTTGAACAACTATTGAAAGCTTTTAATCATGTTTAGAACATAATAGTTGATTGACAAAAATAATCCATCAACATGGACTTATGATGATTTTGAATCATTGAGTGTTGAAGTGTTAAACCACTTCAGGAGATGGAAACTAGGCAAGGACTTCACTTTTGAGTCCCTATCCATATGGTTCACTAAGTTTATTGTAAAATATATGGTGAACAATAACCGCACTCTCTCCAAATCGTTTGATGTGTATAACACAATTGAAATAAGTTTCAAGAGAGATAGTGGGAGTTTAGGGACCATGACTATTGTAGTCAATGGATGAGTCAAATGAAGAAGGTGAAATAAACTCCAAGGGAACAAAATTTCTTTATGAAATGATGGACATTGGAAGGGGTATTTGCAAGAAATGTCTTGCAAGTGTCAAGAACACACCTTTCGAAAGTGTTGTAAATTGTTCTTGAATAGTTCAAAACAGTTGGTTCTTCTACTTGAATGCTTGATTCCGTATTAGTAACTATATTTTACAATCATTGTAAAAGTATGGCTAATAAGAAGTAGAAGATTAATGAGATAAAAGAAAGTTCTTCACATTCGGAATGTGAATCAAATATAGATCTCTGTGAAAGAAGATAGTAACTACCAAAGAAAATGGAAAACAAAGATTGTCTTTACATTCCAATTTGAATAAGGAACTTAATTCCGTCACTATAAGAGATGGATGAATGTTTTGTTTTACAAAACATTGTTCTTTATTAATGAATGATTGGATCATTGTAATCTAATTGTTTGTCTCTATAATAGAGATGTGGTAGTGTTAACTGTTTAAAATATAACGATGCTTAAAGACTAAAAGGTTGCAAGGTAGTGACTAATCCCACTGAGTTGTGACACCTCTAAAACATAAATTACAAGTTGATCATCGATGGATGCTATGGATCGTTAGATCCGGATCCAATGCCTTCTTGTTAAAATTGTATAGAGGCGAAATGTTTGAATCTTTATTCTTTTGAAAAGAAGAAAGAATCACAAAGTTGTTGAACTTAATTCACATATATGTTAGTGGCACTTGTCCACAACATAATACCACTCATGTTGTATGACATTCACCGAAGATCGTTCTCAGTTGGACTATCGTTTATTTTGAATAAACACAAGTCTGAATACTTTGCAAAAGGTTTCAAAGAATTCAAGAATGTAAGTTAATGAGTAAGACGTCTAAAGTATTTACTCCTTACGTTTGATCCAAGGAAAAATAATACTTTAGAAGAGTTTCCTTGAAAGATATCAAGGAAAGTAGCATCATAAGATAATGGATTTCTGGGAAAAGAACGAACTCGAATAAGATGTAGTTCGTTGGATGTTATCAATTACCCATATATAAGATATATACTTCTATTCTATGACAATATGATTGTCAATTAGAAGATGTTCCAATATTTTCATGACTCCATAGGATGTAGTTGGAAAGAAAGGCAAGTCTTAAGTGTGTTAAGATTTGGGGTTGTGTGCTAATAAGCAATATTTGTTTGATAACAATCTTGTGTGATATCCTTAAATTAACCTTTGGATATCACTTCTATAAACCAACTAACAAATGAGTGTATATACGACATATACTTAAGGAAATGATATAGTACCATTTGACCAGAAATAGTGAAACCTTCATAGCTAATTGGTAGCTTAAGGTGACTAAAATAAACGAGATTGGTTGACTTGGAAGAAACCATCTTTGACGTAGTCTTGGTTTCTGTTAATTCGAAGATTGCTAGCTACAACTAAACGGTGATTCAATGTTTGGACAAGATTTGTAAGATAGTCTTGATAATATATGTCTAAGACTAGAAATCACAAGATTTGTAATTTGTAGAGATCCATCCATCATGAATCTTAACAAGCTAGTGGGAGCTATAAGTGTCTTATGAGAGAAAGATCAAATCGTTTGATTCCTCATAAGATGTAAATGAATCTTTTATTTACGTGATTTACAAAAGATTAGTGGGAGTTAATATACTCCTAAATTTGAACATATATATATGATATATTAATTTTAGGAATTCTTCTTCGTTAAAGTTATGACTTTAAACATTCTATAACGATAGAATATATATGGGAGACATAGTCTATATACGTGGGATGGAAATCTATAATGATAGATTTCAAGATATAATTGGATTATCTTAATCCCTATTGATAGACGATAGATGTAGGAAGCTTCTCGAATGATAAACTTCAAATGAAAGGATAATTCTAGTCAGACTAGGAAATTGCTCTTTTAAAAGGGAATGTACCCTTTTGACTCCCAAAGAAGCATAAAGCGTAAATAAAATCCTTTATACATACGCAGAAAGGTGATTAACGTATTTCATATTGTATGAAAAACATTGATACGAGTTGTGCCAAGATCGGTACAAGATGATATCAATGTAAGCCCAGGATCAGAACCATGGCAACTGTCAAGTGAGGAAGAATTAGAGTAACACAATGAAAGCATAAATGTATTAGATTATGAAGCTAATATCATATCTATCATTGGATGTCTTTTCATTTTGAATGAAGAGATAATTTGATATCTCTTTATTATGCCTAAAGAGATATTTGGGTGGAAACATTAAAAGTAATGACTTTAGTGTGTTCCATCATGCATGCAAAATATATTGTCATATAGAAGCTTACAACTGTCACGTCCCGGCCCGGGGCGGATCACTTCCCGGGCCCGCTCCACCACCGTAGCACGATATTGTCCGCTTTGGGCCCCGACTATGCCCTCACGGTTTTGTTTTTGGGAACTCACGAGCAACTTCCCAGTAGGTTTATTTCGCATATAGGTGATACCTATCCCAAGGACGAGCGCATCCAGGGACGTCACGGGGGTTACGACCCTTTGACTTATCAGTGAGTGGGCAATATTTTCTATTTATACCTATATGCTATTGAAATTCCCAGAAATTGAGTTTTTATGAAAGTATGTTTCTAAAATGCCATGCATGCATGATATGAATGATATGAGTTATATGATGTGATAATTGATGCATATATATATGTGAATTGGTACTGTGGACGCACATGTGAGTATCAGGTGAGTTTATGTTATTCATGTGCATTGTTGATGTGTATTATGTTGATAGCTCATAACCTGCAATCATGGTGTTAGTGCTTATATTATTCACCTCGCACCGCACGCTCACCTTGGATCCAAGTAGGTGCATGTCGTACAGACCATGAGAGGGTTCCGACTGATAGGTGACCTTAGATTGTGTACACAGATGATTGATGAGAGAAGCACTAGAGCGTATTATTACACCATTCTTGTCGTACAGACTACTTCAGGTAGTTCCGACTTATATGCAGTGTAGTGCCGTACAGGTCACCGAGGTGACTCCGGTTGGATTGGATGTTGAGCTATAGAATTAACCGTACAGGACCAACTGCAGGGTCTCCGGTTAATTTATTAGTTCACCTGTTACATTGATGCATCATTCATTCTGTTTTTGAAAGTTTTTAACATGGCATACTTTCTGGTTTTTAAGAAAGATTGATGATTTGAGATTTATGAAAAGCTATATGCTATTATGCTATTTTCTGGGAAAGTATACAGGTTTTACAGCAAGGGGTTAGAAATGTTTTAAATGAAAGGTTTTCGAAAAACTTTGTTTTACTGACCCACTCAATTTTGTTTTGCGCCCTTCCAGGTTCTAGTTAGCAGTTGGTGGTTGGCGAGGACTTGCACGGCGTTCTGACAGACTCCCCTAATGTAAGACTCACCTGCGGGTGTTGTAACTTAATTATAGTCCTACTTGACTGCACCTAGTTGCTTAAGCTTTGTTTATGTGTGTGTTCACACTTTAACTCACTCTAGCATGCTATTTGGTTATTCTTGCTAGTAATTAGTTTTTATTCCTTCGTAATTCTCCTATCTTTGCTTCCGCACCGCACTTATGGTTACGTCACGCTCACGTGACGGCCATCATGCCTTGATTCTAGGATCGGGGTGTGTTAACAAGAATGTTGTTTGGATGGGAAAGTTCATTTATGAACTCTCCATTCGATTCCAACCAGAAAGTGTCTATAGTGTACCCACACTACGACACTAGTAGGGCGATAGCTCAAGCCAAGGAATCAAGGTCTCATCAAGATCCGAACTCAAATGAGAGACTGAACCACATGATTGAGAATCATGTATAATAGTGACATCGTTATTCTCAAGGTCACTTTCATAGATAACATATAGATATCCATTGCCTAGGCCTACTACTCAGCCATTTTTGAATGAACTTAAAAGATGTATCATCATTGATGACCAAGCTGATTGGCTCTAGTGCAAGTAGGAGATTGTTGGAAATGTGCCCTAAAGCCAATCATATGATGATACATTATGGACATTTCACATGTTAAACTAATCTGGTTTAATATAAAAGGCAAAGATTATTGTTTGAAGCCGTCTTATATAAATGTTATATGCTTAAATGATAAGTCCAAGGAATATATAATGAGGAGAATGTGATCTAAAGAAGTTAGATTCATGAGACCATTCTTTTTCGAATACATATCCTAAAAGTTCTCGATCATAGGGCTGCCAATTGGGCATTGACAGTCCGTTAAGATCAGTACATGTTATGTCTTCTCTTAAGGAGAGTGACTGGTCTCGAGTCATTGGTGTGACTGACACCAAGACAAGCATGTAGGTGCTGAATAGAAAATAAGTCCACTGAACACTATCAACAAGTAGTTCTCATACTCATGTCACATGACAACTCATGGTTGAGATAATGCAAAGTAGCCATTTGACCTGAGGCATCATAGTTGTCTTGTGGTTAGGTCCTTGATATTTGACTATATCAAAGTCAATCCACCAGAGAGTGTCCATGGCATAGTTGGGGTCAAGCCACTAAGCCATAGAGGCAAGTGAATGCACAACAAGGGATCTCTAACCTTTAAACCATTTGAGGGAGAATACTCTATGATATGATTAAGAATCTATGGCCAGAGTATGAATAAGATTTAGGAAGTCGTTCCAAATCACATTCAAGGTAATCATATAAGTAAGAGAATCACACTGGATAGTAAACATGAATAAACTATCAAACCAAACAATGTGGTCAAGAGTATTGTGTTAGAGAAAGACCGTATTGCATTGTAATCCTAAACTGAATAGGTTCTTCACCTCTTCTAATTAGCTTGGGTAGCCATGACATACTGCTAGGTGTCACTCATGGTTTGTGGAAGCCCTAAAGGTGCATAATCACTAAAGGGAGAATTAAAAGTAAGTTTCAATTCATAATCAATTTGAAGAGTTCTAATCGCCCACTGCCTTGCTAAAAGGAACCTAATAGATCATACACCGAGTTAGGTAGAGATTGAAGAAACAACAGAGATGAGTAAGGATAATTAAATGGTTTAATTATTTATGGCTAGGATTAATTAATATGTTGATTAAGCAAATGAATAAGTTCGTTATAGACCTCGAGCTACTTTTGGACCTTAAGGCCCGATGGGATTTGAATGTCAAGCCCATTAACATAAGTTGTATGACAACTTAGTGACTAAAAACTCAAAAGGCCCCAAACAGCCCAAAGACACAAGGAGGTCGGCCATATAGAGAAGGAAATGAGTTTTGGTTCTTTTTGGTCACTTAATTGAAGGGACTATATAAAGGAATTTATAACATTTTCATCATTAGGGTTTTCTAAGGGAAGAGAAAAGAACACAAAAGCTCTATCTTCTCTAATAAAGGCCAGCCACCCTAGGGAAAGATTACTAGCATCTATCTCTTCCTAGGTCACTCATATCTTCATCAATGCTCTCCTTGGTGTGGAGACTTAGAGGTTCTCTATTTTGGGAACTTAGAGAATCCATGCATCCATCCTCTTCTAAGAAATCCATGGAGCTAAGAAGTAAGAAATGAAGGCCCTCTCTCTTGGGTGATTAGCCTTTGCTTATGCAGAGAAGAATCAACAAAGGTATAAGATTTCTCAACTCACTTTGTTTTGAGTTGAGTCTTGGTTCACCATAAATACTAGGCCTTGAATTTCATGGGTTAAGTTTTGTTTTTGAGTGCATACAAGCATGATTTCGCCTTTTAATTGTTGATAGCATGCATAGATGTTGCTCAAATGAACGAGTTTTCACAAATATTTCCTTCAACAAAGATTTCAAATGTGACAACCAGTCCCTAGTTCTACGATTTTATAAATTTAAAAATAAATATCAATTGATGAAAATGCCCTAGAGGTATGGTTATTGACTTTCGTTGACTGTCATTTCGTGACACATACAAGCTACTATTTTACCGTGTTCTCAAAGTACTTGAAGGTACAAATGCATAGGCGAAAGCCAGTTGTGAATCGGGATTGTAACGGAAAAGTTACGGACATTTAGAATCATTTTATTACATTTTAGATTAGAAATTAATAAAATCCCACCTTCTGGGAAAGAGGCCCAATTAGATTGTTGTTGAGTGACCAATCAGAAATTTAGGGGAAAAAGGATTGGACCAATCATAAATAAGGGCGAAAAGAAAGAACCAATCAGAAGAAGGGAGAGGTAAGGACCTCCCTAGCCTTCCCATTTGACCCGTACACCTAACCCGTTTGACCTGGTGTAATTTCAGCCAATTTCCACCACTTTTCAGGAAAAATTCATTCATCCATCACCTGTAATCTCTTCCTTAACCTCCCCTCTACCATTTCCGTCCAAGATCAAAAGGTTTTTTGTTCAAAACTGAGAAGAACAGTGTCGATGAACCCAGGGGTGTTCAACGGCGATTAGCCGTTCCAACAAGCAACACCGACAACTACCACCCTCATTCAACTTCTCTCAATGTTAGAAACAAGGCCCCAGCAAGATTGAGGGTGTTGGAGTGCGAATTGAGGATGAATCAAGGGACACCCATTTATAGGGTTTCGACAGTATCAATGGTGATTTGAGGCTTTTCCCGACCAAATTGGACTTGGCCACAAGTATAAAACTTGCTCTACTCATTGAGATCTTCATTATTGTGAAATTTAAGAATTTTTGGAAATAATTGAATTTTCCCGCAAGTCGGGGTCGCCAGCCGCCGCATGCGGCGACATGTGGGCCGAGACCCCACCTGACATTCCTAGGCTAATTTTGATGCCCCAATTCCATATTAGGCATCCAATTGATGAAAATCCGTTGTTTGGTTATATTTTCGTTAAAGGCCGCCACTTGGTTATTATATGATTTGACGATCCGACCATTGGATCGTCACCAAATTTTAATACGTAATAGTTCATAATATTTAAGGATATTAGGAACTGATGGATTGGGGTGTTGTTCTAGAAGCTTATTGAAACCCTTGGGAAGTTATGGATCGGATATCCGAGGTGCATATCTTTCGGATCGAGTTACGTAGGGTTGTGGACCATACAGTCGACCCTTGACCGACGATTGACTTTTGGTCAATGAGTTACAAATCATTCTAGAATGTCCTTGGGATGTGTTTTATGTAAGTTACGTTTCTATCGATAAGAATTCTGAGACGTGATTTGGTATTTATTCTAGGCGACGATCGATTGTGATGCCTCGATATTCATGCTAGGTGAGTGGGTCTTTTCTATAGTATATACATATTTTTTAGTTTCCATTTCTACATTGAAAAAGAATATACTACATATGCCTGACTTAGACTAATGCTTATAAGAATTAGCGAAATAACGGAAAACTATGAAGTTATCATAAATCCTACAGAATGCACAGGTATGCGTACTCCATGGGATTCTAATTACGGCCATGTTTATTATTTTTTCTATTACTTTTATGTCGACGTGAATTATTGAATCACTGAGGTATGGCTATATTTAAGTTACATGGTCATCATACATTGCTACACTCGATGTTAGTGCTCGCCTAAGGCTAGGGCCAGTCTTTCACGTGTATGTTCACATCCGCACCGCACGCTCGCCTTAGATCCAAGTAGGTGCCAGTCCTGTCGTACAGGTTGTAATAGGCCACTCTGACTCGTATGTGACTGCGAATAGCGCCAGTCTTCACGTAATTGTAACACTAGAGCATATATTATGATTACACAGTCCTGTCATACAGGTTGCATTAGGCAACTCCGACTTGTGTGCTAGCATAGATTGATGAGCATCAGTTCAGTCGTATAGGTCGCATTAGGCGACTCCGACTTGTGTGCTAGCATAGATTGATGAGCACTTAATTTTATTATACTATTGTTAAGATATTGTGATTTGGCATATTTCTGGATTTACTGTTGATTTGCATTTGATTTCACACTTATACGTAGTATGATATTTTTGGAAACTATACATATTTTACGGCAAAGGGTTATAACGTTTTCAAGGGTTTTTATTTAAACTTTATTTTCGGGCCCACTCACCCTTGTTTTTTTCCCCTCAGGTTTTAGTAGTTGAGCTTTCTTATCAAGTTGGATTCTTGGCAAATCTTGGTGTAGACGATTACCTTTAATGGTATAATTCTCACCTTATCTTACTGTACTGTACTTATGCTCTGACATCACACGTGAAATGTTCATTCCCGCTCACAACGCACTCTTATATTTAGGCACTTTTAGGTTTAAATTTATTCACATTTTCCACATCACTACACTTTATAACTTCATCACCTTCCAGGTGTCGACCAACACAGCTTGATTCGGAATCCTAGTCGACATTCAGGGTCGCGGTGTGTCATCAAATTTCCTTGGGACTTTTTTTCACCTTTCTGGGACTTACAAACACCTTTGTCAATGATAAAAGGATGGAGAACAAACAACCCTCCACGCCAAGGGCCACTACTCAAGAACCGAAATGAAAGTATAACAGAAAGAAGATAAAAACGCAGAGAAAGAACAGCATCTCTCATAAATTTTCTCCATTCGAGGCTCCGTTCCAGCCATGAAATGTTCATCTTATTTACGGATTGTTGTGCATTAGAAGAACTGGAACCATTTGTCTTGATTAAGTTCGCGTCGCGGATGAGCTTCATCGAGATAATGTCAGTGTCAATCAATGAACCCTGAAATAATTTAGTTAATTTTTAGATAGAAAAACCATACACCACAAAAGTCATAGCCCTGTACTGTAGAAATCGGTATGTTGATTGGTTGGCCAATTGACTTAATAAACTCGGTTCCTTTTTCCCAATAGGATTCGATCTTTTGAATTATTTCAATACAAGCACCTAGTTCCCTCGAACAAGGGACAGAAAGGCATAGGTAAAATCCAACAAAGATTTTATTCATTTTCATTGGAATAAATAGTTATGCGTCTCCGAAATTTTTGTTTATCTAATTTGTGAACCATAGCATCTCCCAAAACTAATAAAGAAAGCAAAAATCTCGAAGATACAGAGACATTAGTATGATTAGAATCTGTGGCTACTCGCTAGTGAAAATATTGATTCACCTGTGAGTTTCACAGAAGGTCGTATGTATCAATTAATGCAGGAAGATAAAGCTTTGAAGAATGCCTCAACTAGTACTTTCGGGTCCAGTCATATTTTCTCTGTGCGATGCAAGCCTCCAGAAAATGAAGCCATCATACTAGAAATTGTAGAAATTGTTAAAGGATACACAAGCAGAATAGCAATCAACACAGCCACAAAATGAAAGGAATTAACTGAAATGAAACACTGCACAACTATCCCATAATCATGTTGACAACAAGTTTCATATCAGCACCATTTCCAACCTCCCCAACGTAAAATCTTGAATGGGTGGAAGTATTAACGTAAGCACGGAATAGAGAATGGTAACTGCATGGCTAGATGGCTAGGTTGAGAAGAGCCAATACCTTCCCCATGATATGCTACTGTTTCGTACAGCGATTTGTCACCTGAAAGATTTCAGCTTTGATTCAGTTCCTCAGAGGTTCCCTTCGTATGTTATGGAACCAGAACAAGCATAAATGGTACCCAAAAATGCAGTAACGAAAACAACAAGACTGCGTGGCTGCAGTAAGAAACATTAGTTGCCCATCTTCTGCTGTCTTTTTTGAACCTGAAACTGGTGCCTACAGGAAAAGTGCCGGTACTGGATAAACATGCTTAAAATGAAAATAAAGAAAAAGTATAGATGCCTTGCATATATTTTAGAAATTAAACTAACAAAGCAGCTGGCCTCTAAAAACAGTGCCCGGTAGCTTTCATATGTCCACTAATCAATTTAGAAGTTACAACATCAATAGTTGAAACATCTAAATACCTGCAGATGACCATATAAAGCTACATGAACAGAGTTGACCAGCTTTGGAAGAACATATTTGAAAACCAAAGGTTGATGAGATTAGCGTGTTTGGTCATGCATTAAGTAGTGAGAGGTGAACCGCCAACTGATGGATGCCTATTCCAAACAGTCACATCACACCTATAAAATTCCAAACAGCTAATTGGGGATTGAACTCGAGGGAATACAGTTCGATTCCAACTCCTAACCATTCAAACAAGAGTGAATTTCAAATTTCTCCCATTGCCATCATCTACATCTACAACTAGCTGTAATTATCTCCACTCGGTTAGATTTTTTACTTACATATGTATCACTTGACTATTATATATTTGTCATAAGTTCTTAAATCCAAATCATTCACTCTATCTATATCTGGAATAGTATAATCAAGAGTTTGAATTTCTTTCTGATTCTCCTCCTGAAGTGAAGACTCGGGATTGGCAAAGTACATATCATTCTCATGAAACGCAACATCCATAATGACAAACAACTTATTCGTCGGTGGGTGATAACAACGGTATCCTTTCTGCCTTGATGCATACCCCACAAACACACATCGTAAGGCTCGAGGTTCAAGCTTACTTCGCTATTGTTTATGAAGATGAACGAAGGTCACACAACCAAACACATGAGGTGGAAGATTAGGGACTGCAGGAGCATCAACATCTGAAGAAAATGCCTAAAGGGGTGTCTGAAAATCAACCGATCGGGATGAAACACGATTAATGAGATACGCAGCTGAGGTGAGAACTTCTCCCCAATAGGATAACGGGAGACGAGCCTCGAGTAAAGAGGCACGAACAAACTCCAGAAGCTGACGGTTCTTGCGTTCGGCAACCCCATTTTGTTGTGGAGTATATGGACATGTAGTTTGATGAACAATCCCATGATGATCAAGAAAGGCGCGAAGTTCAGAGTTAACATATTCGCCATGATTATCACTCCTGAGAACCTGTATTTGTGACTTATATTGTACTTGTACCATTTTGTAAAACTATTCAAACAAAGAAGTAACTTCACCTTTGGATTTCATCAAACAAACCCAAGTCATATGTGTGCAGTCATCAATAAAAGTAACGAACCAATGAGCACCACCAAATGTAGTAGTTTTAGATGGACCCCAAACATCATAATGAATTATCATAAATGGAATAGAACTTTTATTCAAACTGGATGGAAACGAAACACGATGACTTTTAGCTAGTTCACAAACACCACATTTAAAGCTAGAAACATCATGCTTAACAAATAGGCTAGGAAACAACCTCCGTAGATAGCCGAAAGAAGCATGTCCAAGTCGACGATGCCACTGCAAGAGTTTGAGTCAACATTCGAGAACTATTTGATGTCAGCTCCAAGTAGTAGAGCTTCCCTTTCCTAATACCATAACCAATCGTCTTGCAAGTCCGAATGTCCTTAAAAACACAAAAAAAAAGGCCAAAAAATCACAAGACAATGCAGGACAACAGGTATTTGAGCAACAGATAATAAATTATAGTCAAGAGAAGGCACAACAAGTACGGTATCAAGACTAAGGGTATCTGAAAGGGAGACGGTTCCTTCCTTGATAACAGGGGCAGGATTACCATTGGCGACACTGACGACAGTTGTGGTGGATGGTTTTAAGGTTTCTACCTGTCTAGAATCACAAGTCATATGTTCAGTAGCACCAGAATCAATTATCCATGTATTATGTGTAACAGAGGTAGAAACCTTTAAAGCCGTACCATTGTTACCTGTATTAGCAGAATCACAAGTCCAGACTGCCATTCCCAAGCAACTTCAATCAATACGTCACTCAGTGATTGATAAAGCCCAAATTTGCAAGCAAACCAAGCCCAAGAATTGTCAATTTGCACCGGCCAACAAGAAGGATAGCCCAACAATAATTACAAATAATAATAATCTAAAAAAAAACCACAATTTTTCTTTTCCGTGTGGGCCTTAATCAAATAGCCCAATTTTTCTTTTTTTCAACACCACCAATTCTGATTCCCCTTTTCCTTTTTCCCTTTTCTATTTGTTCTTTTTTCCTTTATTCTCTCCCTCCTTTCTAAGTGGGCTGCTCCAGAAAGAACCTGCAAAACACGAGTGCAGAAACAAAGTGCAACTGTGCGAGTGCAGGAACAAGGTCCAGATGCAAACGGGTTGGACTGCAGCAACGTAGGGCAACAACGGCTACAAATCTGGGTGCAGATGCGGATGCAAGCGGGTTCGATCGAGGTCTGGTTTATGGTGTAGCGAGTCTGCGGGTCAGAAACAGTGGTTGTGCGGTGGTAGTCTGTGCAGCAGTGCAACAAAAATGTGATGAGCAGCAGGCATGCAATCCTGGGTTCGGACCTTGAGTCAGGTACGGCGCAGCAACATAAGTCCGTTGGGTTGCAATCTGTGCAATCCTTCACGGCTTCAGATCAAATCAGAAAGTGAAACAATTCGATGAATTCAGGTTAGCAACGACGGCGTCGCTTGCTGTTCGTTTCAAATTCACAGAGGGTAGCAACGACAACAGTCGCTCGTTGATCGAGGTCGGCGCACCACACACGGCTGAGCCGCAACAATGCTATCGCAGCTATGGGGTTTTTTTGTTTTCCTTTTTTTCGACCTGGCTTTGATGCCAAGAAGAGAATGCTTTGAATTATGATATTCTTCTCTATAAGAGGAACTTATAGGTGTACAACCTTAACATAAAAGGAAAGAAAACTAATTACAAGTGATTACATGGGATTACATATCAATTAGGGATCCTACCTAAAATACAAAAGTCAACATTAACAGCTTTGTATTTAAATGTAATTGTAGATAATCTAGTTTAGATATGCATCACTTTGTTTAGGACTCATCCTTTGTAATTACAGATGAGATTAATCAACATCTACCAAATCAAAAGTAGATGTGGAAATTGAAATAATAAACCTTGTTTTCTGTTCAAAAAGTCATGCAACAATGGGAACATGACTAACTAGATCGAACTGCGATTAACTCATTCCATCCGTAAACAAAAGAAACCCAAACCAAGTTCACAAAAAATTATGCACGATCTTTTCGAAAACTATATAATGAATTATAAAAATTGTTAAACAAACATGGACTGGAGGTTATCTTAAAATTCATTTAAATGGAAAATGGTAAATTTGGTTCACTTGAGATGTTAACCTTTCAAAATGCGATTCTTATAAAAGTTCCATATTAGGATGAAATTCATTAACGCTTACACTTAATCAGAAAAAACTAACAAAATTCTAATTTGTTTTTCTACTCAATGTTCTAGGAAATTGCCTAAATAGCAAAGAACAATTGCACATGGAGCCTACCTTCTGAGTAGCACTTGAAAGCTCTCTTTGAACTCTCTTGTGCTCATATGAGAGGGAATTTTGTCGTCGCTCAAACATTTAATAATGTACAGAAGTTAACTAAATTCAAACATTTAATAATGTACAGAAGTTAACTAAATTTAGCCACATTGAATCTCAAATCCATCCACTTACCATCTTATCCAACTCTTATTTCGTAAATTTCTCTTGTAAAGAAGCATAGTTTTTCCTAAGCCCCGCAATAATCTAATTCAATTCTTCTTCCTTGCTTTTCATTAAGATCCCTATTATCAAACAAACATAATTATTGTAGTAAACAACTTCATTCAGGATTCAAACACACAAAAGATGTTATTCATACCCATTTCATCGCGTTGCCGCTCTGACCATGAAAAATTAAAATTAATAATAATTGCTCAAATCAATTACACTATATCACAAACTATGCCATCTAATAATCAATAAATTTAAGAAAATTTAAAATGAAATCAAAATCTTTAAATATCCTAATTTTCTTAAATCTCGGAAGCCAAACAATAAAAAAGAAAAAGGAGATGAATGAGAAATGAAGGTTGAGTAACTTGTCAGGATTTGGATAAGAGGCGGGAAGAGAAGGCCATGATCGGAACTTAGTCTTCCTCTTCTTCTTGTAATTTCTGTTTCTCCTTTCCAATTTCAAATACAAAACCACCCATACTTAAATAAACTTAATTCCTGTAAAAAGTTTGGTATAAAACTTTCATGACACTTCTATAAAAATCCAGCATGCATAGTTCTTTTAAAATCAACACATAACTTCATTTTAAACTTGTAAAGACACAAACTTAATCAATTGACTTATATTTAAATAGAAAGAAAATAGTGGTCATTTTTACCTATATTTTGTTTGGTGTCACTCCATTTCTATTTTTAATTAAAAGCTTGTAAGTTTTACGCATTTCCCTATAATTTTTACTTCCCTTCCCTTCCCCTTCTGCATAAACAGTAGAGTAGCTCTCGTTTACCTACAACAAATTGAAAATCATTTGGAGAAAATGACTAAGCATTTGGTTATTAGATTCTTAGTAGGCAAAGCAAGAAAATTACACATAACGAAACTATTGAAACTTTAAAATCCACTTCCCAAATTAGGTTCTTTGACTAGCTAATAAGCATATTGATTTTAAACTATCATCCCAAACCTGCAATGCCTGAGGTTTTATTTTTTTTTTGGGACAGTCTAATTAATCATTTTTAATAGAAGAATACAATTCATATAAATAATTCGTAGAGAAAACGAACGCAGTAATGTAAAAATCATGGGGTTACTTGAATTTTGGGGGCTGAGGACGATCGCTTAATGCCACCAAGTTCCATTTCTACTCAGAGTTCGAAACTGAATTTGAGATTCTTCTATGTTCCTGTTAACAAACATAACTTGGTAGACCAAATTAAAAACATATTTAAACCAAAAATTATAATTTGAGTTTTTCTGATTTTTTTTCTATAAGAATTCTCATAACTCTAAACAAAAAGAAAAGCTTACCGCAAGCTTGGAGCTAACTAGGGTCAATTCTCCGTGCTCTGCAATCACACAAAACAAAATTCAAAGTTCAAAACTTAATATAACCTCATCTGCCAATTCAAAGTCCAAACAATTAACTAAAAAAAATCTAGAATTTATAAAGTTTAAACCATAGTTATTGAGGTTAGATTGCAGGTCAACCGACCTCTACTTGTTTTTTGGTAAATTTGGGGTCCTTTGATTTCTAGACTTTGAGTAGAAACTAATTATACCATGGGCTGATGTTCAAGTACCACAAAATATAATTTTATCGTAGTAAGCTTTTTGGTTCATTCCAAACGAAGGTATTATATGTTCACACACACACACACACACACACATATATATATATATATATATTCACAACCATTAGAAAGAAGAAAACAACTCTTGGTACAAAGCAAAAATGAAGCACTAACGGATTCCCACACACCAAACTCTAAGAACAAACAAAAACATAACCAAATTATATAGTAGCATGCAAGTCACGAAGCAACAAAGAAAAAAGAATACTCATTTGCAAATCAAAATTAGAAAAAAGCGCATAGACAAAACTGGGAAACTCACCACAAAACGCTGGTCGTCGAAGCTTTTTTTTTTTTTTTTTTTGCAACGAAATTGGAAAATCTGAAACAACTTCAGCCGTAATTTTTTAGCAACAAACCTTCGGCGTCAACATTTTATAACAGATACACACAAAAGTTAGACACGAAGAGAAAACGATGCATTGAAAATTCTGGAAAAAAAAAGGACTTACAGAGACGGAATGGTGGCAAAGTTTTGGACAGTGTAGGAATCGAAGGAAAACCCAAATCCAAGGAAAAGCAAATGGCATTTCGAATTCGATTTTTTATTTTTTATTTTTTTTTGGAGTTTGGCCGCTGTGATTTGTAGTTTTTGAGAGAGAGAACTGGAGAAATTTCTATTGGGTTGGTCTTTTTCAGCAGGAAAGTGAGAGAGAGAAGTTGAGATCGGAGAACGAGGGAAGGCAAGCTTTAGCAACATAAGGATTTGTGGGAGATATCGAAATGGATGGAAGGCTTCTTTAGTAGAGAAGGAAAGCATGAGAAAGAGTGAGAGATGAGAGAAGACCGCAAGGTGAAGGAGAGTGAGAGGAAAAGTTGAGAAGGACTCGAAGCAGAGCCCTTTGACGATGATCGACGTGTGGACCGAAGCAAAAGGATAACAGAAGGCAAAAATGATATTATACAAATCAAGCAGGGTCAAATCCGCCATTTTACTGTTCTCGAACAGTGAAAAACAATGCTAAGGGAAAACTAGTTTTAGTATATGTATAATATTGAAGCCTTTGGTGAGACAATATAGTATCTTATACGACTTCGTTGGCTGGTCTTTTATTTATTCTTTTCAAGATTTTTTTTTAATCTTTTTCTTTACTTATAACTAGAAGAAATTCTCAATATAGTCCTACTGAACAAAGATCTGTTTGACAAGTAAAATGCCTGTAAAAATGATCATTTGTTGTTACTATTCTAAAAGCCAACGCTGGGTGGCTGATCATCGCTCTGATTAATCTCTAGTCATTTAAAAATTAAGAAATTACGCCTATACCTGCTTAGGCACCCGCCTAAACTACCTAGGTGCCCACTTAGGTTACGACTCTCACTGATATAGAAAATAGATAACTTTCATATGTTTTCAATATGTTCTAGTACTTTAAATTGTAAGAGACTTGTTAAATACTTGGATGAACACTCATTTTACTTCTTTCATATGTTTTCAATATGTTTTGGTACTTTATAATCTATGTCATTATGTTTCCAATTTATGTATTCCAATAGAATTATGTATTTTTTTAAATATAAACATACACTTATTTATTCAATATATAATAAATTTACTTAAATCTGCTCAGTCCACCTAGATGCCTAGGCGCTAGGCCCTAGCCTACTGCCTGACTAGCACCTAGTGTCTTTTAAAACCTTGTATGTTGTAATTATGGATGACCCCATATAATGATTATTTCATGAACATACTAAAGCATGAGTGTGGAAGACACTAAAATGATGTGAAATATTCTAACACTCAAATTAAAACCCTATGATTGTAGTATATGAAAGTAGGGATCGTTTTAGGCCGGAGATTAGAATGGCTGCTAATCTACACAAATTAAACTCTAAAACACTAAACTAGACTCTTATGACTTAAAACTAACTCAAACTACTTAAAACAGTACAAAACAAGCAAACTGACTCCAAACTAACACTAAGGATGACTTTGGACGAAAATTGATTTTAACTTGACTCAAAACACTTAAAAACACTTATAAACACAAATTGGACATCTTCTAACTAACTTGACACAACAAAGTAAAGGGGATTAGGGTTTTGACAAATTTAGAGTAAAGACAAGTAAATTAAAAACTTAAGCCAATTTAGCACGAATTTGGGAGAAAATATGGGTGATTGGCTAGCTAGAGGGTTCTTCTCCACACATGACACACTTGCATATAAATCGATTTCCAGTTGCTTTTCCAATATACCATGAACCTCAACGCCCCAAATTAACCATGAACCACACTAATTAACACTCAGATTTTCCTTAAGTCATTGAATTGGATGGACAACGCATCGGCAACCAAATTATTCTTCAATAGTTCCCTACATGAACAACACAATAAAGATACAATCAAAGATCATTAAGCTTTGTGAAAATCATAAGCATTGACAAGGCATTCGTAACTATGACAGCATGATACTCTTGCCAGGAATTCACTTAACACGATTGTGACTAGCAACCTCCACTACTTGTGAATATAAGTTCATAACTATTAGGTGAAACTCCCTTATAATTTAGTTTCAAATCCCTGCATGCAAACTAAGTGTGCACCCTTAATCAACAAACAAGAATAAGTTCTGAATCAAACAGTTAAGTAAATTGTATTCACGATTCATGAAATTACAACTGGAAGTAATCAATTCATATTGCAAATATGTTCATGGCTTTGAATTTCCTCCTAGCTAAAACGAATTTAGCTCCTCATGTTTGCAATTAAACAAAGACAATTAAATTTAAACATTGAAACAACAGATAGAATACACCTAGAAACGCTTCAACAATCCAACGTCTTGAATGACAAGCAGCGCTCCAGGGGTCTCCTCTCCTATCTCCTTGCAAAGCTATGGCACAATGGAATGAATGTGTATGAGGGATGTATGGGACGAATTTGTGATGAAAGGTGGGTGCCCTGATTTGTGTGGCATAATGATGTATTTATAGGCTAGGATTACACGACACAAATTCCTGAAAGGAAAGGGATAAGTTGAAGGGAAATTATGAGATTTCATGTGGGATTTCTAGTGACTAGCATGCATATACAATTCAAAATTTATATACGAAAGCAACGGAAGCATGTTATCAAATAATATCATAGCTCTAGTCATGTAAATCCCCTTCAAGATGCATAGGTTTATGTAAGATGCATCAAAAACAAATTTATATTAGAACAAAGTTTAGGAGTAGTTTTATACCTCTTGATCTAGATCTTAGACCAAGGATGGACCACTTCCAAGCCCTTTGCTCCTTGAACTCCTTGAGCCTGGCCTCCTTCCTTGCCTCCTCCACTTTGTTTAGTATGAGTGCTCCTAGGTTCTCTTCAAGTTTCCAAAATTGAAAACCTCTAAAGATCGTCACCCACTAGTGTAGTGAGAAGGATGAAGGAATAACCAAAGGGGTGAAAAGATGATTAGCTAAAATCCCCCTATGGTGGCCGACCCTTTGAGTGTTGAGAGATATTTTTCTTTTTTCTCTTTTGTTCTTTTAACACTTCAAAAAACCCTAATGAAACATTTGCTATAAAGTTCTTTTTATAGCCAAAAAGAAACAAGTCAACATTTGACCTTTCTCTCCCTCCTTTGGCCGGCCCCCTTTGTGTTGTTTGGGCTTTGGGCTTTTATTTATTTCAAGTCATCCAATATTTGAATAAAAGCCCAATGGGTTTAGGCCTAATGGGCCCAATTAAACCCGAATGTTTCTTTAATCCCAAAACGATCTTATATCGCTTTTATGATTTCTTTAGACTTTCTAATTAACCACAACACTTAATTAATCCAATTAATTATTTTCATCATCCATTAGTTACTCACTACAAGAGTTTATTGGTGAACACTCGTTTTAGGTTTTAATTAGCAAGGCAGTGAGGTGATTGGCACCAATCCAATTGATTATATTTAATCCAATCACTTAGTGAATTAAAACTTACTTTTAATTCATCTTCTTCTTTGACGACTACATTTAATCATCTAGAAGAACTCACAAGCCATGAGTGACATCTAACCATATATCATGGCTACCCAAGCTAATGTAGAAGTTGTTCGGAGAACCTATTCAGTTGGAATTACAATGCAATTCGATCCTTCTCTAAAACAATACTCTCAATCACATCACCAGGGTATGGATATATTATGTCAAACCCCTAATGTGATTATTCCTTCTTATATGATTCAATTGAGTCGTATAGGAACGCTTTCCTTTATTACGCTCGATACTTCGGCTGAAGATTCCAGAATCATATCTTGGAGTATTCATCCTCTCTTAACGAGGATTATAGATTCCTTGTTGCGCATTCACTTGCCTTCATGACTAAGTGGCTTAACCCCGACTATGCCATGGACACCCGCGGATGGAGTGACTTTGACATAATCAAAGATCAAGTACTTAACCACAAGACAACGATGATGCCTCAGGTCAAATGACTACTTACATTATTCCAACTATTAGAGTTACTTGCTTGACATGTGAGTAGACCTCCATGCAAGTACTCTCGTTCGATTGTGTTCAGTGAACTCATTCCCTTAATGAGCACCTACATACTTGTCTTAGCGTCACTACACGAATGGGATGAGACTTTCCATCCTTCTAATTGAAGCGGACATAGTATGTACCGGTCTTTGCATTGTCAGTATCCCTCTGACAATCCTATGACCAGGAACCTTTTGGACATGATGGTTATGTGAAGAAGGTCTCTGTAGTCTAACTTCATTAGATTACTTCTTCAATCGATCCATTGTCCATGGATTCACCATTTAGGACATATATCGTTTATAGAGATAGTCCTAAATAGTATCTTTTCCATTTGATGTATAAGATTCATCTATACATCCATTTATTGTCCTGAAAGGTTTCTTCCAAAGATTGACTTTCAGGGCATATTTCCAACAATCTCCCACTTGCACTAAAGTCAATCACTAGTGTATCTTATACATGCTAGTTGAGAGAGCTTATGCTCGTAGGTTAACTTGGTTATGTATTAATCCTTTTTATTTAAAAGGGATTCACTTATCAAATGTTTCCAAAACATTTGATGATGTCTCTTTCTTGTGTTCGAATACTTTGATGAGACCTTGATTCCATGGCTTGAGCTATCGCCCCATTATGTCGTAGTGTCCTACTAACGACCTTATGGTTTGAATTCAATCATTGGTTCTAAAAGAACCCCTTCCATTCAAAACACCTTTTGAAGCAGTTTCTAAAACAATATATCGTCATATATTTCGTTTGTATACTTTATACAAACTTTGCTCCAACCTTGAGACCATTGTAGTACAATACTTACAATACATTCATATGATTAGTACTTCATCCATTATGAAGTTCCATTTGTTAAAATGGCTTATTTTCACTTTGGTTTATAACCTAAGTGAACGCACGCTTCCAGAGTCCCACTCTGATGTTCCTTTCTTAAAGCAATAATACTCTATCAGTTGTTTTGGTTCTGATCCTGGGATATAGTAATATCTTAAAGTGACAACCCCTATGGTTCTTCACTTTTGGATATCTACTCACAAGTCCATACATGTGTTCCTTTTGTGATTTTGTGACACATTCATTATAAGGGTTACGAAAGTGATTTTCTATCATATAGGAAAATGCTTTCTTAAATCTTCAACATTTGAGATTTAATTTCCCCAAATAACATCCTTGAGATAGCCTTGCTATATCAATAAGTCCAATTTCAAGTCTATACTTCAAAATTGACCGTGTCATGTTTTGTCAATTTTCGAGTAACATCTACGTTCTATCAAGTCTATCAAATAAACTTTATTCATATCTTGTTGCTCAAATTATGACATCACTCCCACTGACCTTGTTGTAACTTAGCATTCATTCAAAAACTTAACAATTTATATTTTCTTGATTTGAATGCATATTGCTCCCACTAACTTGTCTTGGATCTATTGACAATCATTAAGATCCATTAGCTTATTGATGATGTCTCAACTATTTTGAGACTATCAACAACTCTAGCTAACACAAGTTATTTAAACGAATCATACACAAAAGAATTCCTTCTTAAGTAATTCCTTTTGAAATGTGTGACTTGCTTTGTCAAGTCTATTCATTTAAATTATATGGTGTCATACACCATACTACAAGTTTTAGTCATACAAAGACCTTTAATGTAGTCATATAAGAATTATCCAAGTCTTTAGTGGAAGCATGGCTCCTACTAAGGATATAGAAACTCAACCATTCCTTCTAGGTGGTTGATATAATTCTTTATCAAAACTACATAGAGCGTTATAGTTACATAAGATGTTGAATTTGGATTGTCTTGTTGTTAAACTATATGTTGTGACTCATTTTGAAACTATTCCCTTTTGTTTCATCAAATTTGTCAATGAGCTTTGTCAGTGGCAAAGCCAGGAATTGACGGGGGGAGGCGCGAAGTCAGGTAGTGAAAGGGGGACACGCGGTCCCCCCAATATATATATATATTTATTTATTTATATTTTTTTTCGAAACATACGAAACGGCGCCGTTTCAATTATTATTTTTATTTATTTTTTTTGCCAAGACCAAAACGACGTCGTTTTGGCCTGGATGATTTAAAAAAAAACGCAGTATGCTGTTGCGCGCAACAGAACCTACACATCACCAGACCACAGGGAGCTCTGAACCCAGTGGCGGATCCAGGATTGTAAGATTGGGTGGTCCAAATCTAAAGTTCCAAAAATTATTAGACGAAAAATAATATTCAAAAATTAAACAATAAACAACTTTTATTCACAATCTTCTTACAAACAACATTACAAATTACAAAGACTAAATATGTCCCCAACGAGATTTCATACTAAAAAATATGTCATGATAGATTTATTGTCAACTAGAGCAAAAACATCCGTATATGATTGAAACCATCCAATATTGAAATTCAACTATTTGATCTGGGTACATTGGAGAGGAGACTAGTGTTACGCTGGTGGGGTGGGGTGGGGATAAGGAATGGTTCTCTATTTCAAATTTGAACTGTTTTGTTTTTGTTTTTTCAAAAAAAAAAAAAAATTGTGAAAACTATATATTAAAGAAGTGCACCAAACGCACCGTTTTACTAAGGGTGTTTTCAAACCCCCTGAGCCCTATGTAAAACATAGTCTTCTTCTTCCTTCTTCTAATTTGCAGAACACCAGAATTCTGCAGCCCCGCTCCTCTTATCCTCCACCTTGTGCCCAGACTTGGGTGGTCCTCGACATCCTTATAGCATATTATTTGGACTTTCGGGTGGTCCCGGGACCGCCCAGGTCCCTTAATAGATCCTCCCCTGAACCAGTGGGTTTTCCGGCGAGGGGAGGGGCGGACCCAGAAATCCAGTCCTATTTTTCGGCGAGGGGAGTGGCGGCCGCCACTCCTCGCCCTCACGTGGCTTCGCCACTGAGCTTTGTTATTAGCTTGTTCTCATAAAAGAGAATGATGGACAACTCCCAACATATAACCATTTTATGTTAGGTTGACGAAACCAACATTCAAAGACTATTCTTTAGAATGTTACACAACATAGAATTTTAACGTTTCAAGAGCTTGAGTCCTTTAACAATTAAAATTACAAACTCTTAATAATAGTCAAGTACTATTATTCTTTAGACAACTATAAACCAATCATATTTAAGTTTATATCCATTTTCACACCTCCCACTATTTCTCATGACTTTAATGAGAAATCACTTCATACATTCAAAATGTATAAACGTGGAGTATACGGGTAGAGGACATTGTGTAGTAGCTTTAAAACCTTTCAAGCTCGTTTGTTTCAATCTTCACTAAGTTAATGTCTTGTTATTAAGTGACTAAAGTCTTTAAACATTTTATAGATTTAGAAACTTCTTTCTTGGTTTAATCACTAACACAATTGACATTTTAAAACAATTTAAAGAATGCCCAATTAGTTGTTCAAAACTATTAATTGAATCAAGAGTGATCTTGATTATTGTGGTTTAAGTGATAACCACATAAGAAACGTTTTTCTTATTACTTATATCATTATAATGTGATCTTCCTTTTCTTCAAGAAAGGAATCTCTAGATCTTTGTCAATTCTTATAGAACTCATAGGTAGACAATTGGAACCAAATTTAAAGATTCATTGTATCCTTCTATGTCCTACATGTGAGATCTATCCATAATTGATAAGTCTAAAGTTTGGTTATCACATTACAATAAGCGATATAAATCTTGTATCTCAACTAGGATACAACAAGACAATATTCAATTCATAACACTACTTTAAGGAAATAATATATTAGAAGGCATTCATCACATTACATTAATATGATAATTCAAACATTCATAATGTTTAATACAAAAAGAATTAGCTCTATACATTTAGAGACTAAATAAATACCTTCATACATTTAGGCACTAATAGTGGTCTTCCATCATATGAAGCCACTTAATAAGTTCTTAACAAAATAAGAAAGTTTAAAGACTATCTTTAAATGCCTAACAAACTTCCTAAGTAGTAAGCAAAAACATGATGGCCGAACCCTTCTCCACACTTTTCTTTGCTTGTTCCTCTTCTACTTGGCTCCTCCACCTATATACAATTATACAAGTGATTAGCCCTTTATATCAAATATAAATTTTAGAAGATCTAACAATTAGAATTGACAATAAGAACATAAACCATACCTTGTGGCTTGTCCTTAAGAGTTGCAAGGTATAACCTGCAATTCCTCTTCCAATGCCCCTCATTTCCACAGTGGTGGCAAGTCCCCTTGGGCTCCTTTGCCTTCTTTTTCCTCATTCCTCCTTGCGGCTTAGGAGTGGGAGACTTCTTCTCCTTCCTTTTGCCTTTGCCTTGCGGCTTGGCCTTGGAAGATGATGGCTTGTTGTAGGCTACTGCAGCAGTCCTTACAACGTTCTCCTTCTTCATAGTCTTCTCGGCAGTTACTAACATGTTTAGTAACTTAGAGAGAGTACTATCCATCTTATTCATATTGTAGTTCATTACGAACTGCGAGAATGAATAAGAAAGAGAAGCCAATATGAAGTCCTGGGTGTTGGAAATGTGCCCTAAAGCCAATCATATGATGATACTTTACGGACATTTTACATGTTAAACTAATCTAGTTTAACTATAAAGGGAAAAGATTATTGTTTGAGCCGTCTCATATAAATGTTATATGCTTAAACGATAAAGTCCAAGGAATATGTGATTGGAAGAATGTAATCTAATAAAGTTAGATTCATGAGACCATTCTTTCGTAGACACATCCTAAATGTTCCTGATCATAGGATTGCCAATTGGGCATTGACAGTCCATCAAGATCGGTACGTGCTATGTCTTCTCTCAGGGAGAGTGACTAGTCTCGAGTCATTGGTGTGTGTGACATCAAGACAAGTACGTAGGTGCTCAGTAGAGAATGAGTTCACTGAACGCGATCAACGAAGAGTTCTCATACTCATGTCACATGAGAACTCATGTTTGGGATAATGCAAATTAGTCCTTTGACCTGAGGCATCACAGTTGTCTTGTGGTTAAGTCCTTGATCTTTGATTATGTCAAAGTCACCCCATCGGGGTGTCCACGGCATCGTAAGGGTTAAGCCACTTAGTCATGGAGGTAAGTGAATGCGCAACAAGGGATCTCTAACCTTCAAACCGTTTGAGGGAGAATACTCTATGATATGATTTAGAATCTCTGGCAAGAGTATGAATGAGATTCAGAAAAGTCGTTCTAAATCACATTCAAGGAAATCATATAAGCACACGAATCACATTGGATAGTAGACATGAATAAATAAACTATCAAACCAAACAATGTGGTCAGGAGTATTAGATTAGAGAAAGACTGTATTGCATTTGTAATCCCAAACTGAATAGGTTTTCTCTACCTCTTCTGATTAGCTTGGGTAACCATGATATGCTGCAAGGTGTCACTCATGGTTTGTGGAAGCCCTAAACGTGTGTAATCACTAAAGGGAGAATTGAAAGTAAGTTTCAATTCACAATCGATGTAAAATGGTTTTAATCGCCCACTGCCTCGCTAAAAGGAACCTAATGGATCGCACACCGTGTAAGGAGGAGATTGAAGAAACCATGGAGATAAGTAAGAATGATTAAATGGTTTAATCATTTATTTATGGCAAGGATTAATTAATATGTTAATTAATCAAACGAATAAGTTCGTTAAAGACCTCGGGATAGTTTTGGACCTTAAGGCCCAATGGGCTTCGAACGTCAAGCCCATTAACTTAAGTTGTATGACAACTTAATGAATAATGATTCACAAAGGCCCAATTAGTCCAAAATATCCTAATGGCCGGCCATATTGTTTAGGGTAGTGAACTTGGACTTATTTACAAGTTTGCCACTCAAATGAATAAAGGTATAAATATGACTTTATAGCCAAAATTCATTAGGGTTTTTCTTTTGGAGAAAATTGGTGAGAACTTGTCTCTCCATTTCTCTCTAAAG
Organism: Malus domestica; assembly: GCF_042453785.1. Classification (NCBI taxonomy): domain Eukaryota; kingdom Viridiplantae; phylum Streptophyta; class Magnoliopsida; order Rosales; family Rosaceae; genus Malus; species Malus domestica. The sequence continues at coordinate 18,297,625 of NC_091677.1, read as the reverse complement.
AGGCCGTCCACCTTGGGGGGTGCATCTTGCAATCCCACTACTCCAAGGTCACTCATTTCTTCTCCAATCTCTCCTTGGTGAAGAGACTTAGAGGTTCTCAATTTTGGGAACTTGGAGAAACCTATTCTTCCATCCAAATCCATAGATTTAAGATGCAAGGAATGAAGACCCTCTCTTTGGGTGATTAGCCTTTGCTTATGCAAAGAGGAATCTACAAAGGTATAAATTTCAACTCACTTTGTTTTGAGTTGAGTTTTGGTTCACCAATCTACTAGGCTTTGAATTTCATGGTTAAAGTTTTGTTTTTAAGTGCATGCAAGCATGATTCCGCCTTTAATTGTTAATTGCATGCTTATTGATGTTGCTTAAATGAACTTGTTTTCACAAAATATTCCTTCACTGGGCCAATTCCTCGTCAAGTGGAGTACCTAGGTTCTCTAATTGTTCAATGAGTCCTATCATCTTCAGTACATGTTGATGTACTGGAGCCCCTTTGACCATCTTGGTCTTCACAAGTTCACTAACAGTGCTAAAGCGACGGTTGCACGTCCCTTCACCATATAACTCCGTAAGATGGAGTATTATGGAAGATGCACTGTCCATGCCCTCGTGCTGTCTCTGTAGCTCCTCATTCATGGAAGCCAACAGATAGCACTTGGCTTGTGTATCATCCTCAACGTGCTTGTCATACTTAGCACGTTCATCCTCAGTGGCCTCAGGGCTGAGAGGTATGTGAGGTGGGGCCTTGTCTAGCACGTAAACAATCTTCTCCAATGTTAGGAGAATCTTGACATTACGATACCATGATGGGAAATTGTGCCCCTCTAGGCAATGTTTGTCGAGTATTTTTGCGAGTGTGCTTCCAACCATATCTAAATACATAAACAATAAAATAATTAGTTTGATTGTTGATTAAGTCAAACGATTCGGGTCTTTAAACTGAATGACACCACCCACCATTTTTGGAAAATTCCATATCCCTCAAGATGGAATCCGGGAGATTTCAAAGAAAGCTCCTAGCGGGTTATGGGAGGCTCACTATTACCAAGCCCACCTCATGATGATACGATGTCAGCTAGCAAAAATAATAATGAGAGGGTATTACTACCCATTCACAACAACCTCTTGTGATTACCCATCTTTTTAGCCTCTAGAGAACCATGCCTCACGATGATACGATGTTGGCACCATTTCTCTTAGTTAAGTTTCGACCCACCATGCCGGTTTAGATAAGGGTTCAAGTATGACCTCACGATGATACGATGTTGGCCACACTCGTTGCCTACCTTCACCTCATCAAATGTTTATATAGACTCCTCCAGAGTATAAGCATGCACTTTGCACTCCCCCATGATAGGGTGAAGGCGGTGTACAAGTCATAAACGATTGGAGCCTACCACGGTGGAAGGCCACGAAAAAGTGTTCAAAGCACTCTTACGCTTTCAACTTAATATTGTATGTTGGTTGAGGGATTTTAAGGTCTCATCAATTTTATTTATTTAATCACATTCAAATAAATGGTGTCCTATTATAACTACTAGTCCAAAGTTAATGAAATTAGTAGCATATGATATCCCCACTATTCGTTTTCATAAAACAAATCAATATCAAAACATTTTTCAAAATATTGGAGATATATATAACTACTAATTGTATTCATTATAGTTTAGTAGCGTATGATACTCCCACTATTTGTTTTAAGAAAAACAAATCAATATCAAAAACGAATTTTTCAAATATTGGAAGTAACTACTACTATGACGGTTTTTGCATTCCTTTGAATTTGGACTTTATAGTTATCTTAGGCTCTTGGATGACCATGGACTTATTTGGTTATTGCAACAACGAGCCAACATTGTTGAATAAGAACTTGGGGAGGTTGTGTCAATTTAATTACGAGCTTTTCAATCCAATTAAAACATTTTCATTGAGCCATTAGAAATGAAAGACGATCATTCATTGCTAATTAGGGCGTTGGACCCATTTAATCTTTAATCTCATGTCAAAACCCTCTTTTAATCATGTCACCTTACCAATAGTTAAAGAAACTCTAGTCTAGTACTAGAGGGAATCAACTAATGGAAAGAGATTTAAGAAGTAATAAGAATTACAAACCGATTTGTACAAATTCCTACAAATTACATATACTAAGAGGGAGAGATAGATTAATTTCCAACGTGACAAGGTCCAATTGAAACAGTAATTAAAACACATTCCCAAGGTTCAAACAATTTGAGTTTAGCGCCTTATCTCATAGCTCAATTATCGTTTAAGGCATAAGTCCATAGTCACCCATTTTTCTAACTACTTAATCACATTAAATAATCATATGGAATGCAACATAAACATTTAGATTTAGTGCATATGGGCATAACATTATTATGAGTTTAAACAACTAACAAAATTAAAATCAAATATTTTAACTTTCTAGTTAGATGGGGCCTATTATGCAAATATGAAAAGTTAGGAGTCAAACCGTAAATACTTGAAAGTAAATATCAACTTTTCAAAAATTACAAAATAGCCCCACAAGTGGGTAATCCACTAGGGTGGCCGGCCACATTAAGGCGAGATGGGAAGTCTCACCCATCTTGCATTGAACCAACATAAAGTAGAAAAAATTAAATTTTGCTTGTCACTTGGTTTTGCTTTAAAGACTTTAGAGAAAAGGGTGATGGAAATTCTCCTAGTCAAGTCTAGGATTTAATAAATTTTGTGATGGTTATGGATGGTATGTACATCATCCAAAACCACAAAACAATGCATAAAATCCAAATAAAACCATTTTCACCAAAACCCAAACCATGAACACCAAGAACAAAACCATGAACACATTTTCAAGATTTGTATATTCTTGGTGATTTTTCAAACCCAAAACAAAAGTGACAAGAACTCTACTTTCTAGCTTTAAAGTGTGTGTGTGTGTGATTCAAAATAAAAACACAAACACATAGCCAAAATCCCCCTTTTGCCGTGCCCTCCCTATGACTCAAAACCCCAAAATTTGTTCTAAACTCATTTTTCATTCATGCATCCAAAAGACTTTTTGCATACATATCTTTCTCAACTATTGATTTACATTTTTCAACAATTGAAAAACAAAAGATAAACATACTTTGAATGAAGCAATAATATGTCATACATAAAATTAAAAACCCATATGCATAAAATCCAAAAGGACACATCATACATAAACCTTTGGCTCTGATACCACTTGAAGGGAAATTATGAGATTTCATGTGGGATTTCTAGTGACTAGCATGCATATACAATTCAAAATTTATATACGAAAGCAACCGAAGCATGTTATCAAATAATATCATAGCTCTAGTTATGTAAATCCCCTTCAAGATGCATAGGTTTATGTAAGATGCATCAAAAACAAATTTATATTAGAACAAAGTTTAGGAGTAGTTTTATACGTCTTGATCTAGATCTTAGACCAAGGATGGACCACCTCCAAGCCCTTTGCTCCTTGAACTCCTTGAGCCTAGCCTCCTTCCTTGCCTCCTCCACTTTGTTTAGTATGAGTGCTCCTAGGTTCTCTTCAAGTTTCCAAAATTGAAAACCTCTAAAGATCCTCACCCACTAGTGTAGTGAGAAGGATGAAGGAATAACCAAAGGGGTGAAAAGATGATTAGCTAAAATCCCCCTATGGTGGCCGGCTCTTTGAGTGTTAGAGAGATATTTTTCTTTTTTCTCTTTTGTTCTTTTAACACTTCAAAAAACCCTAATGAAACATTTGCTATAAAGTTCCTTTTATAGCCAAAAAGAAACAAGTCAACATTTGACCTTTCTCTCCCTCCTTTGGCCTGTCCCCTTTGTGTTGTTTGGGTTTTGGGTTTTTATTTATTTCAAGTCATCCAATGCTTGAATAAAAGCCCAATGGGTTTAGGCCCAATGGGCCCAATTAAACCCGAACGTTTCTTTAAGCCCAAAACGATCTTATATCGCTTTTATGATTTCTTTAGACTTTCTAATTAATCACAACACTTAATTAATCCAATTAATTATTTTCATCATCCATTAGTTACTCACTACAAGAGTGTATTGGTGAACAATCGTTTTAGGTTCTAATTAGCAAGGCAGTGAGGTGATTGGCACCAATCCAATTGATTATATTTAATCCAATCACTTAGTGAATTAAAACTTACTTTTAATTCATCTTCTTCTTTGACGACTACATTTAATCATCTAGAAGAACTCACAAGCCATGAGTGACATCTAACCATATATCATGGCTACCCAAGCTAATGTAGAAGTTGTTCGGAGAACCTATTCAGTTGGAATTACAATGCAATTCGATCCTTCTCTAAAACAATACTCTCAATCACATCACTAGGGTATGGATATATTATGTCAAACCCCTAATGTGATTATTCCTTCTTATATGATTCAATTGAGTCGTATAGGAACGCTTTCCTTTATTACGCTCGATACTTCGGCCGAAGATTCCAGAATCTTATCTTAGAGTATTCATCCTCTCTTAATGAGGATTAGAGATTCCTTGTTGCGCATTCACTTGCCTTCATGACTAAGTGGCTTAACCCCGACTATGCCGTGGACACCCGCGGATGGAGTGACTTTGACATAATCAAAGATCAAGTACTTAACCACAAGACAACGATAATGCCTCAGGTTAAAGGACTACTTACATTATTCCAACTATTAGAGTTACTTGCTTGACATGTGAGTAGACCTCCATGCAAGTACTCTCGTTCGATTGTGTTCAGTGAACTCATTCCCTTAATGAGCACCTACATACTTGTCTTAGTGTCACTACACGAATGGGATGAGACTTTCCATCCTTCTAATTTAAGCGGACATAGTATGTACCGGTCTTTGCATTGTCAGTATCCCTTCGACAATCCTATGACCAAGAACCTTTTGGACATGATGGTTATGTGAAGAAGCTCTCTGTAGTCTAACTTCATTAGATTACTTCTTCAATTGATCCATTGTCCATGGATTCACCATTTAGGACATATATCGTTTATAGAGATAGTCCTAAATAGTATCTTTGCCATTTGATGTATAAGATTCATCTATACATCCATTTATTGTCCTGAAAGGTTTCTTCCAAAGATTGACTTTCAGGGCATATTTCCAACATAAGTTTGGCCCAATTCAAGAGGGAAAGGGACTAGGGTTTGGTAGAAATCCAAGGGGAAAAGGATTGTAGGTTCTAGAGCTTTTAGAAAGGGTCCAGGCGCCATATTTTTAGGAGGGGAGATAAGGCTTCTAGAATCATATTTTTATGTGTCCAAGTCTAAAAATAATCCCCCCTTGCAGCTGGAATTAAGGTATGATAAGATTAGGATAGGATAAGATAAGATAAGGTTTGTTTGGATAAGATAAGATTGGATAACGTTTTGGATAAGATAAGGCAGTTTGGATAATGTCTCATTCTTTTGAGCTGATTCCTTATCTTCAATGTCTTGAATTAATTTCTTCCACCCTTTAGCACATTCCTAGCCTCTTTTGAACTACAAATTCGTCCATTCCTTGTGCTCCATATGTAGCCATTCCGGCCCAAAACTGCTTTAAAATGCTCCGAAATGCACTTTCTTGCCAACTTTGTCATTTGGACCTACAAACACACGAAAATAACTTAAATCACTATAATAAATAGAAACTAAATATGAAAATGCAAGAAAACAAGCTAACTAAGTCGCATATATATGCTCCTATCATAAAGCATGAGTGTGAATGATTCACCTACAACAAATCATTTGTACTTCACACGATTTCTATATATAGATGTAGAAAGCTCTGTCAGATAATATATATATATATATATATATATATATTGTTGCAGTTATATTTAGAATAGGAATGTGATTGTGTCAATCCTAGGGAATTTGGGAATGTATCTTCTATTCCTATTAGGAGTAGATTACCTATTAAATGTTGTAATCCTAAAGGGAAAGGTTTTTACCTCTCCTACTACTATAAATAAAAGCACAATAGGGTGAATCAAGCACATCTCACAATTAAATCAATCTCTCTTCTCCCTCAATATTGTCGGCCCCCTCTCTCTTTAAACCCTAGATCGTTCAATCAAATAGGTCTACAACACGTTATCAGCACGCTCTTGCCAGAAGCTGAGGAATTGACGCATCGTAGGACGAGGCTATCATCCACCAAATTCAAAGGCTTATTTGTTTTCAGCTAATCAGGTACACTTAAAATAAAAGAAGATATTTGAAATGTCCACGAAGCATGGAAACATTCCCCATGATGCATGAATCCCTCTATGTTTATATTTTCATTTCGATATAAACGTCCACGAAGCATGAAAACATTCCCCATGATGCATGAATCCCTCTATGTTTATATTTTCATTTCGATATATATATATATATAAATATATATTATATGTTCATATATTTGTCAATATATATATATATATATATATATATATATATTGTTTCATGTATCGCATAATTAAATTGTTATGCGGAATATTGATGCGAAAATTAACTTAACACACAAATTTAACCCTTTTTTGACAATTGTAGTATAAGTATAAGTAGGGATCGTTCTGGACCGGGGATTAGGAGGGCTTGCTAATAACCTCTAAACTGACTTAAAAACATAAAACTAAACTTAAAAACACTTAACAAGACTCACAAGACTTAAAGCAAACTTAAAATAATCAAAACAGCTTAAAACAACTAAATAAACTTAAACTAGACACTAGGAATGACTTTGGATGAAAATTGACTTTTACTTGAATCAAAACACTTAAAAACACAAACTAAAACAGATTTGAAACACTTTGAAACAAGAAACTAAAAGGGGGGTTTTGATTTGGATGAAGTTGAAACAAACAAACAAGTATGAAAAATTAGACAGATTGTGAAATAAATTTGAGAAATAAGATGATGGATGGGATAGCTAGAGGCTTTTTCTGCACACATGACATGTATGCAAATAACTCGATTTTCAGTTACAACTTCATTGAATTATGAATGACAATGCTCCAAATTAACCGTGACATCACTAGTTAACTCTCAGATTTTCCTTGTTTTATTGGATTGGATGACATCATTCGACAATCCAAAACATTCTTCAAAAGTTCCCTACATGACATCATAATAGAGATGCAATCAAAGATCATTACGTTTAATGAAAATCATAAGCATTGACAAAACACTTGCAACTATGCAACATGTCACTTATGCTAGGAATTGAACTTAACGCAATCGTTTATAAGCGACATTCACTACATGTGAATATAAGTTTGTAACGATTATGTGAAACTTCCTTATATTCTAGCAACAGATTTATGCATGCCAATTAAGTGTCGACCCTTAATTAACAAATACAAATAAGTTATCAATCAAATAGTTATGCCAATTGCATTCACGATTCAAGAGTTCATAACTGGAATTTATCAAATTATATTGCACACATAATCATGGCTTTGAAATCACCCCTAGCCAAGAGGGGTTTAGCCACTCATATTTACAACAAAACGAAAGGAAATGAATTTAAACATTAGAAACAAAAGAAAACACCTAAACGCTTCAACGATCCAAGTTGGACAGCAAGCACGTCCAAGCACTTTTCTTCCCTTCCTTTGCTATGGCACAAGGTGTTGGTGAGAGTTTGAAGGTTTGTTTGTATGGAGGAATGGATGTGAAGATGAATGGATGTGTTTGGATGAAGGTTGTGTTGAATGCGGCAAAGAGTGGAGAATTGTGTAGATGATGTGTGTGTGTGTTTTGGATTGATGTCCCCCATGATGAAGGGTGGATGAATGTATTTATAGGCTAGGGAAAGGATGTAGTGGGTGGTGGTAATGAGTGGATGTAGTGGTAGGTGAATGTGTTGGGTGGTTGAAATGAGTGGATGTAGTGGTAGGTGAATGTGTTGAGTGGTTGTAATGAGTGGATGTAGTGGTAGGTGAATGGATGTGTTGGGTGAAATGAGTGGATGTAGTGGTAGGTGAATGTGTTGGGTGGTTGTAATGAGTGGATGTGTTGGGTGAAATGAGTGGATGTAGTGGTAGGTGAATGTGTTGGGTGAAATGAGTGGATGTAGTGATAGGTGAATGTGTTGGGTGGTTGTAATGAGTGAATGTGTTGGGTGAAATGAGTGGATGTAGTGGTAGGTGAATGTGTTGGGTGAAATGAGTGTGCTAAAATGGTTATTTATAGGGAGAGGATGATGCACAAACTTCAAATTTCGTCCATTCCTTTTGCTCCAAGCATATGCTATCCATTCCATGCCCAAAAATGCTCCAAAATGCTCCAAAATGCACTTCTTTGCCACATTAACCCTTTGGACTTACAAACACACGAAAATAGCTTAAAACACTAAAATAACTACGAACTAACAACATATATGCCAAGAAACAAGCTAACTAAGTCGCATAATATGTGAGTCAGATTATATAAAATAAATTAGAAGCAAATTTGGGTTTTCTAAACCCTAAGGGAAATTGGACATAGAATGGCACCACACATGCGGCACAACATCAGTAGCAGCCTTTTGGTCTTTGCTGTACCTATTTGGACCCCCAAGCCTTCAGCCTGATTGACTGGCATGGGCTTGAAGCCCCAATTCTACCTCTAAGGAGGCTCGCAGCCTTCCTGAATCCAGACCAAACCCACGGCAAGCTTCGCTTGCTAGGTCCTTGTCCTGCATACACCCAGGCCCACATACTTGCTCCCTCTGGTGTTAGCCCACTTGATTAGGCTTAGTTTTTCTTGCGGCTTGCAACACAGGAAGCCAGCCTATGTGGCTGGGCTCCTATACGAACCCACACCCAACCCACAGGGCTGGGCTTTATCCTCTCGTGCCTCACCTCACAGGCCAGCTGTCGCTGGCCCTTAACCCACACCCTTTTAAAGCCCAAACTTACAGCTTGGGCTGCTCTTTTTTTTCCCTCACCCAAGCCCGTGACCTGCAGTCCACCCTCGAGGCCTTAGGGCCTTGCCTACTCACGGCACCCAGCCCAAATATTTTTGGGGCTATATTTTCGATCCAATAATATTATTTTAATATTATTTAGCTTCTACAATCGACCCCGTATGGCCCGATTTATTGAATTAATTAAAAGTGATTTGCAGTCCATTAACTTGATAATGAATCCAAAATTATTGACCTAAAGATCACTTTTGGACATTAACGATTTAATAATTTATTTTTATACTTTGAACTGTCACATACTTTCGTAGTAATGAAGCTCTCACACTTGAGTTCCCGAAGAACTTCAAATCCACTATATTCAAATTAGTATATTGCATTCTGTGTTTTTTGTAAGAACCTCTCATTATGAACTAATTGTTCATGAAACTAAATTGAACATGTAGTTTCAAATTTAGTGCCTTTGAAATCTGAAATTTTCATTCAAAACATACCACATGAAACTTGTAGTTTTCATGCATAAATTAAACGAATACATATATATAGAACCTGTATGTTCTACAATATATGTTTATGGCTTATATGACTACTCAAAATTTTTCCCTCTGTTTTAGGGACATGTCCAACTTGAACAAGCTCGATTTCACCACTCTAGAAGTCTCTGGAAAAAAACTATCTAAAGTGGGTTCAAGACGTGAAACTCCATCTGACTACAAAGGGCATTAGAGCCACCATCGAGACACTTATCACCGACAAACCTGTAGACGAATCTTAGAAGGCTATTGTAATGATCTTCATTCGAAGACACATCCATGATGCACTGTAGACTAAGTATCTCACTGAGGAGGACCAACGCACCCTCTGGCTTGTTCTGGTTGACCGTTTCGATCACCAGAAAAACATATACTTACCTGAAGCAAGACACAACTGGCAGCATCTTCGCTTCCAGGACTTTAAGTCCATGAATGAATACAACTCTGAAGTTTGTAGAATCCGTTCATTGTTGAAATTCTGTAAAGTGGAACTAACCTTCCATGCCACCAATATTGTCCTGCAGTAACAATATAGGGCACATAAATTCACCAAGTTTTCGGATTTGATATCTGTTTTACTTATCGCTTAAAAGCAGAACCAACTTTTGATGAAGAATCATTAATTGCGACCCACTGGCTCGAACGTTACACCTGAAACGCATGTGACTTATTCTAGCAGCCATAAACGACAAAAAAATCGTCGTGGCCATGGCAATGGGTGGAAAAACCAACCATGGGCCTAAGCTCAATACAGTGTCGCACCTAAGGGAAGAAATATGACCCAGTAGCATCCACCACTTGCTCCTAAGACCCCAAACATCAAGAATAAGGGAAAAGCTCCTGTTCAGCCCACTTTTACTGAACTTGACATGTGCTATCATTATGGATTAAGGGATCATTGGTCACACGTATGCCGAGCTTCCATTAAGGCTATTACCAGGTATCATCCTTGTCGTGAGTCTAACTTTGCACATGTGGATCTTCCAGAAGATGCAATTACATCAATGGAGATATCAGATTTTTAGGAGGTGTCCACGCCTATGGATGAATAAATTAGACATGTTTTTTAGGGTGTTTACCCTTAGTGTCCGAACCCACTAGGAGTGGCTGGCTGATAGGAGCATATTTATGCGACCGAGTTAGCTTGTTCTCATGCATTTATGTTGTTATTTCTTAGTTAATTATGTATTTTAAGCTATTTTCATGTGTTTGTAGGTCCATAGGCCTTATAAAGCAATAAAATGCATTTTGGTACATTTTGGAGCACTTTTGGGCTTGGAATGAATAACACATGCGTGGAGCAAGGTGGATAGATGAAATTGAAGACTAAAGAGGCTAGGAATGTGTTAAAGAGAAAGAAGAATTAATGTAAAAATGACAAAGTGCTCAGCCACAAAGGGGTGTCATTCCACTATTCACCTTTCCATCATTGCCGTGCACCACCATTACACTTCCTTTGGATTCCTATGCCGTGCATCATCATCCATGTTCCCTCCATTGACTCATTTGTTGCATCATTCCACTTCCTTTCCTTTGTCTACCATGTGCACAATATCCTTTCACCTCCTTGCACTCGTTGATTCACCACTTACTCACCTTTCCACCCATGCCATGCATAATTTGTTGGAAATGTGCCCTAAAACCAATCATGTGATGATACTTTACGGACATTTCACATGTTAAACTAATCTAGTTTAATATCAAGGGCAAAGATTATTGTTTTAAGCTGTCTCATATAAATGTTATATGCTTAAACGATAAGTCCAAGGAATATGTAATTAGGAGAATGTAATTTAAACAAGTTAGATTTATGAGACCATTCTCTTTCGTATACATATCCTAAACGTTCCTGATCATAGGATTGCCAATTGGGCATTGACAGTCCGTTAAGATCAGTACGTACTGTGTCTTCTCTCATGGAGAGTGACTGGTCTCGAGTCATTGGTGTGATTGACACCAAGACAAGCATGTAGGTGCTGAATAGAGAATGAGTCCACTGAACACGATCAACGATGAGTTCTCATACTCATGTCACATGAGAACTCATAGTTGGGATAATGCAAAGTAGTCCTTTGACCTAAGGCATCATAGTTGTCTTGTGGTTAGGTCCTTGATCTTTGACTATGTCAAAGTCACCCCATTAGAGAGTGTCCACGGCATAGTTGGGGTTAAGCCACTTAACCATGGAGGCAAGTGAATGCGCAACAAGGGATCTCTAACCTTCAAACCGTTTGAGGGAGAATACTCTATGATATGTTAAGAATCTCTGGCCAGAGTATAAATGAGATTTAGGAAGTCGTTCCAAATCACATTCAAGGTAATCATATGAGTAAATGAATCACATTGGATAGTAGACATGAATAAACTATCAAACCAAACAATGTGGTCAAGAGTATTGTATTAGAGAAAGACTGAATTGCATTGTAATCCTAAACTGAATAGGTTCTCCACCTCTTCTGATTAGCTTGGGTAACCATGATATACTGCTAGGTGTCACTCATGGTTTGTGGAAGCCCTAAATGTGTATAATCACTAAAGGGAGAATTGAAAGTAAGTTTCAATTCACAATCGATTTGAAAGAGTTCTAATCATCCACTGCCTCGCTAAAAGGAACCTAATGGATCGTACACCGTGTAAGGTAGAGATTGAAGAAACAACGGAGATGAGTAAGGATAATTAAATGGTTTAATTATTTATGGCAATGATTAATTAATATGATTAATTAATCAAACGAATAAAATTCGTTAAAGACCTTGGGTTAGTTTTGGGCTTCAAGGCCCAATGGGCTTCGAACGTCAAGCCCATTGACTTAAGTTGTTTGACAACTTAATGACTAATAATTCACAAAGGCCCAAATAGCCCAATAAAACCCTATGGCCGGCCATATTGATAAAGGAGTGGGTTTTGGACTTATTACAAGTTTGCCACTCCAATGAATGTAGGTATAAATATGACTTTATAGCCAAAATTCATTTACGGTTTCTTTTTGGGAGAAAAGATGAGAACAAAAGCTCTCTTTGCTCTCTAAGAGGCCGGCCACCCTAGAGGAACATAGCTAGCAATCTTACTTCCTCTAGGTCACTCATTTCTTCATCAATCCTTCCTTGGTGTGGAGACTTAGAGGTTCTCAACTTTGAGAACTTGGAGAAACCAATTCTTCCATCCAAATCCATGGAGCTAAGAAGCAAGGAATGAAGGCCCTATCTCTTGGGTGATTATCCTTTGCTTATGCAAAGAGGAATCAACAAAGGTATAAATTTCTCAACTCACTTTGTTTTGAGTTGAGTCTTGGTTCACCGAACTACTAGGCTTTGAATTTCATGGGTAATGTTTTGTTTTGAGTGCATGCAAGCATGATTCCGCCTTTAATTTGTTAATTGCATGCTATAGATGTTGCTCAAATGAACATGTTTTTCACAAAATTTCCTTCAAGTGGTATCAGAGCCTAGGTCTAGTAGTTGGTGAATCTTTTTGGGTTTTGTAGTTCATAGTTTTTTTATTTGAATGTTGTAATTGTTACAAGCTTTATTCTTGCTTCTTTGAGTGTAAATTTTGTTAGAAAATTTGCCATCTCAAATGTTGTAGATGTAGTTCATATGAGCATGAATTTTGGAGCTAAAATTTGGTGCCATGTTTTTGGGGAAATTCGGCCAAATCCAAAGGGTGGATTTTTGGGTTCATGTTTGTCTTGTTAAATGTGTTTTAAAGTGACTTTTGGAACCCCTATGTACCCTAGTATGGTTATATGTTATTTCCCTTAAGTTTGAGTGTTTTTGGGATGTCTTTGGGTGAAAAATGTTCATGGTGCTTTTATGGGTTTATCATGAATGTTCTTCATTGTTCTTGATGTTTTAGCCAAGAACAAAAAGTTTGGTGTTTTGATTCAAAGTTTTGATTTATTTCATAAAGTCTTTGTTTCGTGCTTTTTCAAATGTTTAAATGTGATTGAAATTTTGAAAGGTGATAGAAATGGTGATGGGTGTGTAAAAAGTACTTCTCTTACACACACACCACTTGCATGAATTTATGTCACACACCACTTGCACCACTTGCATGACTTTATGTCAAACCTACAAATCAACACACACATCACTCCCTTCACTCGCTATAACCGGCCACCCTATTAAAATAGGGTTCTTTTGGGGCTTTTATGCAATTACATAAAGTTTTGATACTTTTGTGTATTTGCAGTTTGACCCAAAAGTTTACGTATTTACGTAAAGGCCCAAAATCTCTAAAGGACAAATTGTTTTGTTCCTTTAATGAAGTTTTTGAATTTGTTGAAATTTTTGGGTTCTAGTTGTAATTACATGAAGTAATGGACTTTTGTGTTTTTACAAAATGAGCTCAAAAGTTTAAGTTTTGCAACATAGCCCAAAAAGTTGAGGTTATTGCATTTTGGCCCAAATTAGGTTGAGAACAAAATGGTTTTGTCTCTTTAAATGAGAATTGGATTTTCATTTCATTTAGCTGCATTTAAATCAATTCTATGGATACAAAAACCAAATGACAATGTTGCATTCAAAGTTTAATTAGTTAAAGCGTTAATTAATTAAAGGGTGATTATGAACCTAAGTCTACGATAATTGAGCTATGTGAAAGGCCGTCTCAAATTTGTTTGAACCATGGAAATGTGTAGATTAGATTTTGGTTGTAATTTGATATGATCAAATGTTGTAAAAGGGCATAAACTCTTCTTTACTTTAAAGTAATTTGTTTTGATCAAATTTTGTAAAAGAGCATAAGCTCTTCTTTACTTTGAAGTACTCCTTTTCTTGTTTTATTTGATATGCATGAAATTGGAATAGTTGGGTCCAACGCCCAATAGGAAAAACACGCCTTAATATGATTAAACACATAACTAAAATCAATCACCATCCCTAGACCGAGATTCAACACTAGGCTAGTGTTGGATCTAATCAAAGGTTCATAGTCATCCTAAGGCAACTATATAGTCCATCAATGAATGCAAACCTTATGTTAGTAGTACCATATACTCTTGCTTTAAAAACCGTTTTACAAGCATAGTGGGAGTATAATGTACAACTAAATCAATCACATGGACCAATAGTTGTAATAGGACCAAATTGTTTTAATAAGATTAAAATGCATGCTTATATGTGATAAGACCTAAAACCCTCAACCAAACCATTATTAAGTTGATAAGCGTGAGAGTGCTTTGAACACACTTTCGTGGCCTTCCATCGTGGTAGGCTCCGATCGTTTGTGACTCGTACACCGACTTCACCCTATCATGGGGGAGTACAAAGTGCGTGCTTACACTCAGGAGGAGTTCTATATGCATACATGATGTTGTGAAGGTAGGCAACGAGAATAGCCAACATCATATCATTGTGAGGTTGTTCTTGAACCCCTACTCGAACTTGATGGAGCCAACATCATATCATTGTGAGGCTTCATTCTCTAGAGGCCAAATAAGATGGGTACTTGCAAGAGATGCAAATGAGTAAGTGTACTCTCTCATTATTATTGATGCTAGCCAACATCATATCATTGTGAGGTGGGCTTGGTAATGATTAGTCTCCCATACCCTACTATGAGTTTCCTCCAAAACTCTCGAATTCCAATGAGGGATATGGAATTTGCCAAAAATAGTGGGTGGTGCTATTTGATTTAAAGACCCGAATCAAATGGCTTAAAATCAATCAATTTATATTCGTTATGTATTTGTTTACCAATATATTTGCAAACGATATCCAAAACTTGACAAAGAAAAGCCGAATGCTTTAGTTTCCGGACTTGGTACCACAATCCCAAAGATTGTCTTAAATGGATTGTATATGTACCTAAGTAGTCTAATCCTCACAATCTTCCTATTGATAATGTATCATTGGAAGAACATGTTAGATAAGTCTATCATAAAGAGGACAACACTTTTAATGTCATAGTTCTTCACTTACAAATCGTTGTATGAAGAAATAAGAGTTGCTTTGAACAACCTTTAGCTAATGCAAACACTAGTGCTTGTTTCTTTGTTAAATGAACAAAGAACTGGAGAAGAAAGCACAAGGGCATGGACACTTTATGTGCCATGATTCTTCACTTACAAATTGTTGTATGAAGAAATAAGAGTTGCCTTGAACAACTCTTGAAAGTTTGTAATTATGTTTAGAACATAATGGTTGGTTGACAAAAATAGTCCATCAACATATGATGATTTTGAATCATTGAGTGTTGAAGTGTTAAACCACTTCTAGAAACGGAAACTAGGCAAGGACTTCACCTTTGTGTCCCTATCCAAATGGTTCACTAAGTTTATTGTAAACTATATAGTGAACAATAACCACACACTCTCCAAATCGTTTGATGTGTATAACACAATTGAAATAAGTTTCAAGAGAGATAGTGGGAGTTTAGGGACCATGACTATTGTAGTAAAAGGAGAAGTCAAATGAAGAAAGCGAAATAAACTCCAAGGGAACAAACTTTCTTTATGAAAGGATGGACATTGGAAGGGGTATTTGCAAGAAATGTCTTGCAAGTGTCAAGAACACACCTTTCGAAGGTGTTGTAAATTGTTCTTGAAAAGTTCAAAACAGTTGGTTCTTCTACTTGAATGCTTGATTCCGTATTAGTAACTATGTTTTACAATCGTTGTAAAAGTGTGGCTAATAAAAAGTAGAAGATTAATGAGAGAAGAGAAAGTACTTCACATTCGGAAAGTGAATCAAATGTAGATCTCTGCGAAAGCAAATGGTACTTACTTCCTCATATGAACTACCAAAGAAATTGGAAAAACCAAAGATTGTCTTTATATTCCAATTTTAAGGAACTTAATTCCATCACTATAAGGGATGGATGAATGTTTTGTTTGACAAAACATTGTTCTTTATTAATGAATGATTAGATTATTGTAATCTAATTGATTGTCTCTATAGTAAAGATGATATGGTAGTGTTAACTGTTTAGAAAATAACGATGCTTAAAACCCAAAAGGTTGCAAGGTAGTGACTAATCCCAACTGAGTTGTGATACCTCTAAAACATAAATTACGAGTTGGTCATAGATGGACGCTTTGGATCGTTAGATCCGGATCCAATACCTTCTTGTTAAAATTGCAAAGAGGCAAAATGTTTGAAATCTTTATTCTTTTGGAAAGGAAGAAAGAATCACAAAGTTGTTGAGGTTAATTCACTTAGATGTTAGTGGCACTTGTCCACAACATAATACTACTCATGTTGTATGACATTCACCGAAGATCGCTCTCGGTTGGACTATCATTTATTTTGAATAAATACAAGTCCGAATACTTTGCAAAAGGTTTCAAAGAATTCAAGAAATGTAAGTTGATGAGTAAGATGTCTAAAGTATTTACCTCCTTAGATTCAATCCATGGAAAGGTAACACTTTAGAACAGTTTCCTTGAAAGATATCAAAGAAATAAGCATCATGTGATAATGGATTTCTCCATTAAGAGAAGAACAAACTCAAATAAGATTTAGTTCGTTGGAAGTTATCATATACCCATATATAGGATATATACTTCTAAGACAATATGATTGTCAATTAGAAGATCTTCCAAAATTTTCATGACTCCATAGGATGTAGTTGGAAAGAAAGACAAGTCTTAATCGTGTTAAGATTTGGGGTTGTGTGCTAATAAGCAATGTTTGTTTGAGAATTATCTTGTGGATATCCTTAAATTAACATTTGGATATCACTTCTATAAACCAACTAACAAATGTGGTTTTGTTGGGTAGTTCATTGTAATCCTACAATATGATTTGCCTAACGCAAATGAACGAGAGATAGAACTCAAAGAATGGGTTCTTTGAAAGACAAGATGATAATCAACAAATATAACAACCTAGGTCCTACACCACAAGCTCCAAGGTAGTCGAGAAGGATTTATAAACTGTCTCAGTGGAATGGTTTGAACTTTATGACTATGTCATAGAGTTACACCTCTTAATTCGAAAGAAATAAGAATGAAAATCCTTATGACTACATTGAGTGTATATACGACATATACTCAAGGAAATGGTAAAGTACCATTTGACCCGAAATAATGAAACCTTTATAGCTAATTGGTAGCTTAAGGTGACTACAATCAAAGAGATTGGTTGACTTTGAAGAAACCATCTTTGACGTAGTCTTTGTTTCAATTAATTCGAAGATTGCTAACTACAACTAAATGGTGATTCAGTGTTTGGACATATATGGGTTTCCGAAACCATTATTAAGATAGTCTTGATAATATATGTCTAAAACTATGAATCACAAGACATGTAAGTTGTAGAGATCCATCCATCATGGATCTAAGCAAGCTAGTGGGAGCTATAAACGTCTTATGAGAGAAAGATCAAATCGTTTGATTTCTCATAAAGATGTAAATGAATCTTTTGTTTACTAGGTTTACAAAAGATTAGTGGGAGTTAATCATGTTCCTAAATTTGAATATATATATATATATATATATTTATACAAATATATGATATATTAATTTTGGAAATGAAAAAGAATACTTCTTCGTTAAAGTTATGACTTTAAACATTCTATAACGATAGAATGTATATGGGAGACATAATCTATAAACATGGGATGTAAATCTATAATGATAGATTTCAGGATATAATTGGATTATATCAAGCCCTAATGATAGACAAAAGATGCTAGGAAGTTTCTCATATGATGATAAACTTCAATCAGAATAACAACTCTAGTAAGACTAGGAGGTAGCTCTTCTCAAAGGGAACATACCCTTTGACTCCCAAAGAAATAATGCGTAAATAGAATCCTTTATGCATATGCAGAAAAGTGATTTACGTATTTCATATTGTATGAAAACATTGATATGAGTTGTACCTAGAACGGTACAAGACGATATCAATGCAAGCCTAGAATCAGAACCATGGCAACTATCAAGTGAGTCCTTAAGTATTTAAAAAATACTAAAGAATAGATTCCTCAAAGAATGAGGAAGAATTAGAGTAACGTAATGGAAGTTTAAATGTATTAGATTATGAATCTAATCCATCATTGGATGTTTCTTCATTATGAATGAAGAGATAATCAGATATCTCTTTATTATGACTAAAAGAGATATTTGGATGGAAACATTAAAAGTAATGACTTTAGTGTGTTCCATTATGAATGCAAAAATATATTGCCTTATAGAAGCTTACAACAATGTTGTTTGGATGGGAAAGTTCATTTATGAACTCTCTATTCGGTTCCAACCAGAAAGTGTCTCTAGTGTACTGATACTACGACACTAATGGGGCGATAGCTCAAGCCAGGGAATCAAGGTCTCATCAAGATCCGAACTCAAATGAGAGACTGAACCACATGATTGAGAATCATGTATAATGGTGACGTCGTTATTCTCAAGGTTGCTTCTATGGATAACATATAGATATCCATTGTTGAAGCCTACTACTTAGCCATTTTTGAAATGACTAAAGAAGAGGTATCATCACTGATGGCCAAGCTAATTGGCTCTGGTGCAAGTGGGAGATTGTTGGAAATGTGCCCTAAAACCAATCATGTGATGATACTTTACGGACATTTCACATGTTAAATTAATCTAGTTTAATATCAAGGGCAAAGATTATTGTTTTAAGCCGTCTCATATAAATGTTATATGCTTAAACGATAAGTCCAAGGAATATGTAATTAGGAGAATGTAATTTAAACAAGTTAGATTTATGAGACCATTCTCTTTCATATACATATCCTAAACGTTCCTGATCATAGGATTGCCAATTGGGCATTGACAGTCCGTTAAGATCAGTACGTGATGTGTCTTCTCCCATGGAGAGATACTGGTCTCGAGTCATTGGTGTGATTGACACCAAGACAAGCATGCAGGTGCTTAATAGAGAATGAGTCCACTGAACACGATCAACGATGAGTTCTCATACTCATGTCAAATGAGAACTCATAGTTGGGATAATGCAAAGTAGTCCTTTGACCTAAGGCATCATAGTTGTCTTGTGGTTTCGTCCTTGATCTTTGACTATGTCAAAGTCACCCCATCAGAGGGTGTCCACGGCATAGTTGGGGTTAAGCCACTTAACCATGGAGGCAAGTGAATGCGCAACAAGGGATCTTTAACCTGCAAACCGTTTGAGGGAGAATACTCTATGATATGATTAAGAATCTCTGGCCAGAGTATGAATGAGATTTAGGAAGTCGTTCCAAATCACATTCAAGGTAATCATATAAGTAAATGAATCACATTGGATAGTAGACATGAATAAACTATCAAACCAAACAATGTGGTCAAGAGTATTGTATTAGAGAAATACTGTATTGCATTGTAATCCTAAACTGAATAGGTTCTCCACCTCTTCTGATTAGCTTGGGTAACCATGACATACTGCTAGGTGTCACTCATGGTTTGTGGAAGCCCTAAATGTGTATAATCACTAAAGGGAGAATTGAAAGTAAGTTTCAATTCACAATTGATTTGAAAGAGTTCTAATCGCCCACTGCCTCGCTAAAAGGAACCTAATGGATCGTACACCGTGTAAGGTAGAGATTGAAGAAACAACGGAGATGAGTAAGGATAATTAAATGGTTTGATTATTTATGGCAAGGATTATTTAATATGATTAATTAATCAAACGAATAAAGTTCGTTAAAGACCTCGGGTTAGTTTTGGGCTTCAAGGCCCAATGGGCTTCGAACGTCAAGCCCATTGACTTAAGTTGTTTGACAACTTAAGGACTAATAATTCACAAAGGCCCAAATAGCCCAATAAAACCCTATGGCCGGCCATATTGATAAATGAGTGGGTTTTGGACTTATTACAAGTTTGCCACTCCAATGAATGTAGGTATAAATATGACTTTATAGCCAAAATTCATTTAGGGTTTCTTTTTGGGAGAAAAGATGAGAACAAAAGCTCTCTTTGCTCTCTAAGAGGCCGGCCACCCTAAAGGAACATAGCTAGCAATCTTACTTCCGCTAGGTCACTCATTTCTTCATCAATCCTTTATTGGTGTGGAGACTTAGAGGTTCTCAACTTTGAGAACTTGGAGAAACCAATTCTTCCATCCAAATCCATGGAGCTAAGAAGCAAGGAATGAAGGCCCTATCTCTTGGGTGATTATCCTTTGCTTATGCAAAGAGGAATCAACAAAGGTATAAATTTCTCAACTCACTTTGTTTTGAGTTGAGTCTTGGTTCACCGAACTACTAGGCTTTGAATTTCATGGGTAATGTTTTGTTTTGAGTGCATACAAGCATGATTCCGCCTTTAATTTGTTAATTGCATGCTATAGATGTTGCTCAAATGAACATGTTTTTTACAAAATTTCCTTCATAATCACCCTTGTCCCATTCATTATTTCAAATTTCATGCATCATTACATTGTTAACTAGTGATGTCACGGTTAATTTGGAGCATTGTCGTTCATAATTTAATGAAGTAGTAACTGGAAATCGAGTTATTTGCATACATGTCATGTGTGGAGAAAAAGCCTCTAGCTATCCCATCCATCATCTTATTTCTCACATTCGGTTTACAATCTGTCTAGTTTTTCATACTTGTTTGTTTGTTTCAACTTCATCCAAATCAAAACCCCCCTTTTAGTTTCTTGTTTCAAAGTGTTTCAAATCTGTTTTAGTTTGTGTTTTTAAGTGTTTTGATTCAAGTAAAAGTCAATTTTCGTCCAAAGTCATTCCTAGTGTCTAGTTTAAGTTTATTTGGTTGTTTTAAGTTGTTTTGATTATTTTTAGTTTGCTTTGAGTCTTGTGAGTCTTGTTAAGTGTTTTTAAATTTAGTTTTATGTTTTTGAATTAGTTTAGAGGTTATTAGCAAGCCCTCCTAATCCCCGGTCCAGAACGATCCCTACTTATACTTGTACTACAATTGTCAAAAGAGGGTTAAATTTGTGTGTTAAGGTAATTTTCACTAGGGGTGGGTTTGGTTCAAATCGGTTTGGTTTTTTGCCAAAACCGAAACCGAACCAAAATTTCGGTTCGGTTCGGTTTGGTTCAATTTGTTTTCGGTTTTTTTCGGTTCGGTTTTTTTTCGGTTTGGTTTTTTCCGGTTCGGTTTCGTTTTTTTTTCAAAAAATGAAAAAATTTGAAATCTTAAATTTTAACATATCCAACACAATCATAACATAAATATTCCGACTAAACTTAAAGATAATGAAAATAAATATTTAAAGTTCAACTAGAATTATAACATAAAGGTTTTTTTAAATATTTTGGGTTTAAAGTTTAACTGTAAATAGATTTCTTTTTAGACGATGATGATGGAGTACGACCTTATTCATTCCTCTCTTTCTCTCAATCTCTCTCTCTCTATATATACATGTATTCTTCACTAGCAATAAGATAAACATTCTATAATATACTATTTATTTTGGTTATTGTCTAGGTAACAATTTTTTATATATTTTCTTTATCTTTATGGTCCGAATTTTTTTTATCCATATATGTGGTTACATAATATAATTTCTACATTCTGTGTTCAGCTTCTACCACCAGCAAATTTTGAAGAGGTGTTCATCAATATTTTTGAATATATTGATATACTTTTCAAAATTGTTAGGCCAAGGAAGCTACCATACTTGGCCATAGGTGAGAAAGTTTGAATTTTGTTTTTGATCTCGTAATGTTTAATAAACTCATGAGACTTTTATACGCTGTTTGCTTTCCCTAATCAACTGCAGTGCAGTTGAGATATGTGTTCTTATATATGTGTTGCACTTAATGATATAAACTAGAAATATTGCATGTAATGGTATAAGTTCTAATTTTTGTTGTAGATGGAGAAGCTAAGACAATTTGAATTGGAAAGCAAACAAGTCCTACCAAAGCAGCAGTCCGAAGTATCATATTCTAATATAATAAAATCAAATAATTAAATAAATAAAATTAAAAAAATATTAATTTAATTATTTCGGTTCGGTTCGGTTTCTAGACCACCAAAACCGAACCGAACCAAAAGAGTTTGGTTCGGTTCGGTTTTTTCAATTAGGTTCGGTTTTTTCGTTCGGTTCGGTTTTTTTGGTTTCGGTTCGGCTCGGTTTTTGGTTTTTTTCGGTTTTCGGTTTTTTGAACCCACCCCTAATTTTCTCATCAAGTTTTTGGCGGCGTTGCCGGGGATTAGCAACTTTGCTAATCCCTTGTTATTTCTTTTTGTTTATTTTCGTGTCTTTTGTTTTTAGTTACTGACTTTGTTTCTGTTTGTGTTTTTTTTTTTTTTGGTTTTACTTTTGATATTTGATTTAGTTTTGTTTCCTTGATTTCGGGTACTAGAGAAGTAAGACATGGATTTTGTTACCATTCAAGCTCAATTGGCAGAACTTACTTCTCAATTGTCACAATATGCCGAAAGGAACACAATGCAAAGTGTCCCTACAATGGTGTGTCATATGGGCAAGGATATCCAACTCAACAATATTTTCAATTCGCTGCGAATGAAGATGCTTGGGATTATGAAGGCCATAGCCAATCATGGGACAACATGTTTTCCAATGCTTACAATTCGGATTGGAGAGATTATTCAGATTACATAGAACCTCTTCGAAATGTGCCCTAAAACCAATCATATGATGATACTTTACGGACATTTCACATGTTAAACTAATCTAGTTTAATGTCAAGGGCAAATATTATTGTTTTAAGCCGTCTCATATAAATGTTATATGCTTAAACGATAAGTCCAAGGAATATGTAATTGGGAGAATGTAATTTAAACAAGTTAGATTAATGAGACCATTCTCTTTCGTATACATATCCTAAACGTTCCTGATCATAGGATTGCCAATTGGGCATTGACAGTCCGTTAAGATCAGTACGTGATGTGTCTTCTCTCATGGAGAGATACTGGTCTCGAGTCATTGGTGTGATTGACACCAAGACAAGCATGTAGGTCCTTAATAGAGAATGAGTCCACTGAACACGATCAATGAGCAGTTCTTATACTCATGTCACATGAGAACTCATGGTTGGGATAATGCAAAGTAGTCCTTTGATCTGAGGCATCATAGTTGTCTTGTGGTTTGGTACTTGATCTTTGACTATGTCAAAGTCACCTCGTCAGAGGGTGTCCACGACATAGTTGGGGTTAAGCCACTTAGCCATGGAGGCAAGTGAATGCGCAACAAGGGATCTCTAACCTTCAAACCATTTGAGGGAGAATACTCTATGATATGATTAAGAATCTCTGGCCAGAGTATGAATGAGATTTAGGAAGTCGTTCCAAATCACATTCAAGGTAATCATATAAGTAAATGAATCACATTGGATAGTAGACATGAATAAACTATCAAACCAAACAATGTGATCAAGAGTATTGTATTAGAGAAAGACCGTATTGCATTGTAATCCTAAACTGAATAGGTTCTCCACCTCTTCTGATTAGCTTGGGTAACCATGACATACTGCTAGGTGTCATTCATGGTTTGTGGAAGCCCTAAATGTGTATAATCACTAAAGGGAGAATTGAAAGTAAGTTTCAATTCACAATCGATTTGAAAGAGTTATAATCGCCCACTGCCTCGCTAAAAGGAACCTAATGGATCGTACACCGTGTAAGGTAAAGATTGAAGAAACAAAGGAGATGAGTAAGAATAATTAAATGGTTTGATTATTTATTTATGGCAAGGATTAATTAATATGTTAATTAATCAAACGAATAAAGTTCGTTAAAAGACCACGGGTTAGTTTTGGGCCTCAAGGCCCAATGGGCTTCGAACGTCAAGCCCATTAACTTAAGTTGTATGACAACTTAATTCACAAAGGCCCAAAAAGGCCCAATAGAACCCTATGGCCGACCATTTAGAGGAAGGGTAGTGAACTTGCTATAAATATGACTTTATAGCCAAAATTCATTTAGGGTTTCTTTTGGAGAAAAGATGAGAACACAAACTCTCTTTTCTCTCTAAAGAGGTCGGCCACCCTAGAGGAAAATAGCTAGTAATCTTACTTCCTCTAGGTCACTCATTTCTTCCTAAAATCTTACCTTGGTGTGGAGACTTAGAGGTTCTCAATTTTGAGAACTTGGAGAAACCTATTCTTCCATCCAAATCCATGGATCTAAGAAGCAAGGAATGAAGTCCCTATCTCTTGGGTGATTATCCTTTGCTTATGTAAAGAGGAATCAACAAAGGTATAATTTCTCAACTCACTTTGTTTTGAGTTGAGTCTTGGTTCACCAATCTACTAGGCTTTGAATTTCATGGTTAATGTTTTGTTTTTAAGTGCATGCAAGCATGATTCCGCTTTTTAATTGTTAATTGCATGCTATAGATGTTGCTTAAATGAACATGCTTTTCACAAAATTTCCTTCAGGTGTGTCATATGGGCAAGGATATCCAACTCAACAATATTTTCAATTCGCTGCGAATGAAGATGCTTGGGATTATGAAGGCCATAGCCAATTATGGGACAACATGTTTTCCAATGCTTACAATTCGGATTGGAGAGATTATTCATATTACATAGAACCTCAACAATTCCAACAAGTTGGATATTGGCAACAAGAAGAGGAGTTCCATTCAAGACCTATGCAGCCATCACAACCTCATATACAATATTCTCAATCAAACTCAGGTTCATCAATAGATTATGATCGAATTTTTTATGAAATAAATTTTGTGGTGCAGAGCTCACAAAATCAAGCCAAGGAGGCTCAACAAGATGGATATTGGCAGCAATCTGAGGAGTTTTATTTAACACCTATGCAACCACCACAGCTTCCCCTATAACAATTCCAATCAAATTCAAGTATGCCCATGGATAGTGATCAAAATTTTCAATTACTAACCTCTTTGGTGCAGGGGCAGCAAAATCAAAATGAAACAATGCTCAATCAAGCTAAAGAGATAAGTGAATTGAAAAATCAACTTGGAGAGATTATGGAGTTCACGGCACAAATTCAAGAGCAAAGTGAACTCTTCAACTCAACTATTGAAAATTTGAAGGAAGATTTTGAAATCCATGATGCTATCACCTTGGGAAGTGCTATGGAGGTTGGAGGTGAACCCAAGACGTCCAAACGAAGCCAAAACATGGAGGAGCAGCTGCTGCTCAAAGAAGAGGAGAATAACAAGGCCACGACAAGGGAAGAACCACCCTTGCCGCAGCCCCATATGCCCTCTATGCCGTCCACTACAACCAAGGTAAGCCTAAATTCAATTCATCTTGACCCAGTTTCACCAAATGTCCTTATTCTTTGCAGGATCATGCAATCCAAGGAAGAAGAGGGTGAAAAAGGCATATTCGAAATCTTTCCAAAGAATCAAGAGCAAGAAGTGGATGGGGAATGTCTAGAATTCATCAAAGAAGATACACTTGAGACTAAAATTCCCAAAGAAGTTGGATTTTATGACACGGGACAAGTCATAACTCTCAAAACACCAAATCTGGCCAAGTCCCATATCCCTGCAACCTTCAAAGATATGGTGTTCGTAATTGAGTTTGTGTCAGAGCAAGCAAGTAAACCGTCTTTTCCAACTTTGATTTTATTTTATACTAACTTATTGATTTTGATGATTCAGGCACCTACACTATAATTTAAACCATTGCCGGATCACGTCAAGTATCACCTTCCATTCAAGGATAAATTCCATGCTATGGGCCCTATCCAAGCTTAAAAGGAAGTTTCGTCCGGCTGCAAGACGTTAAAGCAAGCGCTTCTTGGGAGGCAACCCATGTATTCAAATAAAGAAGATCTTTGAATTGTTCCACGATTAGTTTTACGATCCTAAAAACCTTCCCTTTTCTGCATTTTTATTTTGCCATGATTGTCATTTTTATTTGTTGCTTGTTTAATTGTTTTTGGTGTGGGTTTATTTTTGAAACATTGACAGATATGCAAGGTACTTTTACATTAAAATTCATGGAAAATGAACAGGAGACAGAAAAATACAAGAGAGAGCCTTCACAAAGGCTGCTTAGAAGAAGTCTTAGTAGTCGGCGGAGCCACAGAAGGAGGAGGTATCGAAGGTTGATCATTTGGAGCTTCACTATGCAGTACAGCCCCAGAAGACGAAGGCAAATGCTGTTGCAACAAACCCACAAACCTCTGGTGATCAAGTAAAATCTAACCATCAGATTCCTGCATCTAGTCAATCTTCTTCGTCATGTTTGTAGCATAGTTGTGTGGAAGCCTGTGCTACTGTTTATTCTCGTGCTTAAGCCTCTATCTCCTATTTGAAACTCATCACTTTAGCCGCCAATGATTCAACTGGACGGGTTCGGCCAAATAGATATTGGGCCATATTGGACACAAAACCTGCACACTGCACACTGAGAGCCAGATAATCCTTAACAGCCAACTCATCAGATCGTTTGGAAAGTAGTTTGTTATCTTTGGGAGTGACAAGGTTTCGGGCCACTTCCGCAGCGGTCATATCATTTTTCATCACCGAATCCCCAATGGTAAGAGGACCAGTAGAGGATATGAAGGATGGGTGCCATATGTTGTCTGGAGAAGGCATGGATGCCTCTTCACCAAGGTTCAAGTCAAAACGACAGTCGGAGGGGCCAGACATTTTCAAAGGTGTTGAAGAAAGAAGAGGTCGGACAAATCGAGATCTTAGAAGTGCAATGAAGGGAGTTTCTACAGGCGAAAATTCAAGTGTGCTTTGAAACGAACTGCGCGTCTCTATAAAAATCAGCACGGGACGGGATTTCAGAGATTGAAGAGGCGAGCTCAGAAATCGAAGAGGCAAATTCAAAAATCGAAGAGGCGCTAGCTTTCTCAAAAAGCTGGGCTTGCTCAGAAACCACGGGTCAATCTTCTTTTCCAGATTTGTCCGCACTTGTCACATGCAACCTCTGCACTCGATGGAGCTCAGAATTCGAAGAGGCGAGCTCAGAAGTCGAAGAGGCATTTGCTTTTCTAGACGTGTCAGCATCTGTCACATGCACACTCAGCTTTGTAAAAATCACGGGCAGTTTGTCGAAGCGCTGATCCCAGATATCGAAGAGGCACTTGCTTTTCCAGACGTATTAGCGCCTGTCACATGCATACTCAGCCTTGAAAAAATTACGGGCAATCTGTCAAAGATTTTTTGTGAAGTAGAAAGCATGTGAAGTTTACTGTTAAATCATCCAACGGTTGTCGACAAGAGTGAGAAAATAGTACCGATTGTTAATTCCTATAAATGTTAACCTTCACCCTCCATTGTAAGGCAAACATACATAACCTTTCTTCATCTCCGAGAATGCCTTCCCCACGAAGCCTCTTGAGTCACCCAGTGTTCCTTATTCCTTGAGATACCTCTGCAAACAACTCATCCAAAGCAAAAGTATTTCATATCATGAAGGTTGAAAGCAAGAGTATCTCATATCATGCTTTCTCCCTGTCCTTCTCATTGTCGTTGTTTTCATCTGCGGGACAAGGAGAAAAAGAGGAATCAGCCAGCACTTGGTATCAATCTTCTGATCTGGAACCGATTGCCTAGAACCCTTTCCTGATTGCTTACCTAGCCTTGCTCTCGAGTACTCACCTTCAACATCATATGCTTCCTCTTCGTCTACCACATCTGCTTGGGGAACAGATAAGGGAAGTGAAAATGATACCTCGAAGCATGTGGAGACAATGTGCTAATTCATCCTCAGCTAGGGACAAGGAGAAAGAAAGCAAATGGTGGGCACTTAGAAAGATTGAAGAAAGAAACAGACCATCACCTCTATCTCGTGCATGCCTGCCGTGCAGAAGAAACAAACAGAGAAGAATGCAGACTGCACAATCAAATCAACCCAGCAGAAGAAGTCTGATTTGAAACCAAGGAACTCTGATATTCCTCGCTCAGAATTCCAAACCAGTTTGAGATCAAAGCTGTGGAAAGTCAACAAGATCATCTATCTCCAAAACCAGATTTGCGTTCTTAAACTCTACTCTGTCTGGTATTTACTTTGCCATACTTGTCATGTTTATTCGTTGTTTGTTTGTTTGCTTATTTTTGTGTGGGTTTATGCTTGAAACATTGAGGATAATGTTTGATTTAAGTGTGGGGGGGGGGTAACCAAGTTGTTTTGCATGACATTCGTAGGAGTTTATCACCCATTACTTCTAGTGTTGTTCCTTGCTGTTTTTAAGTGTTTTTAAGTTGTTTTGGAGTGTTTTAGTGTGTTTTGACATAAAAATCCGAAAATCTCATAAAAATTTGAAAAATTGTTTTGAAAAACCCAAAAGAGTTGTTTTTGTGTGTTTATTTGTGTCTTAGGGTACCTTCCAACACAATGATGAGGATTTGGTTTTTAATTACATGACTGTTAAATAGAGTTATAAACATGGATGAACATTTGATTTACTCTTTGGTGTATGCTTGGTTGTGGTTATAATTTATGAATTCACATGCAATCATAAAGGAAAAATCAGTTTTTGTAACATGCTTGAAAGAAGGAACTCAAATGAACTCTACAACCTTGTGAGACTTGAGCCTATACGTTTATTTGGAGAGTTAATAATCTGTGCACCAATGTTTTATAAAGTCGTTGCATGATCTCATTATTCTTTGCTTGGTTGCTACTTAGAAAGTGTTTCATCATTTAGTTCCAAATGCTAGAACTCATGCCTATTTCATTCAAAGCATGCTATTGATTTGCATAACACATATTCAAGATGAAGTTGTGTAGTGACCACCAAAGCCAAATTGCCGTGCCCCTATTTCATTATGTGTTTAAGTTTAACCCCGTTGAGCCTTGTTAAGCCTATGTTCTTTGTTAACCCACACTATCCTTACCTAGCCTAGTTTTAGGACCATCCATACCCTTATTCTTAAAGCATAGTAAAGCATGACTTAAAATGAACTCTTTTTTTATCAATGTATTGCAGAGAGTAAGTGTGGGGGAAGTGATTCTTGTGTGTGTGTGTGTGTGCCAAAGTCCTTAATAAGGCACGGGTAGAAAAGAAAAAAAAAGAGTGAAAAGAAAAAAAGAATTGAAAAAAGTATGAAAAGGAGCCATAAGTGTTGCATGAATCCTCCCCTTGTATTTAAAAGTTGATTCTGCATTCTAAAGTGAATTCTAAGTGTCTATTTCATTGCTTTGCTTGTTATCGTTTTAAGAACGTTTGTTATTCCTATCCTTTATTTATTAGCCATTACCCCCAAGCCCTGTTACATCCCTTGACTTCAATCTTGAGTGTTGTGTGTTTCAATTTGTGGAGTTCGAAATTGGTATGAGCATATGGTGTCACTAGTTCTCGCATCTAAGTAGTAGTATTCCATTCATGAGATCATATCTAAACATGCTTAATAACTCTAGAAAATTGCTTTCTTTGTTATAACATATGTGAGTCCTAGTCTTTCGTGTTTACATCAATCTTCTCACATATACTAGTGTAGGGTGTGTAGTCGGAAAATGTGTGTGAAAATAGAGAGTATCTTGTAAGGAATTGAGAAAATTCTCTAAGGCATGTTACTACATTCAAAACATTGTTTTAATTGGTTAATTGTGAACTAGTAAGTGGTGACTGTGATTAAGTATGTGCTCAAGTGTAAAGATGACCAAAATCTATAGGAATGATGATTTTTAACATGTCATGTTTCATTACAAATCCCTGAGGCAAATGTTGGAAGATCTAGGTTGTGTTTTGTTTGTTTCGTTTGTTTGTTTTGCTCGAGGACTAGCAAAAACTAAGTGTGGGGGAATTTGATAGGAGCATATTTATGTGACTGAGTTAGCTTGTTCTCATGCATTTATGTTGTTATTTCTTAGTTAATTATGTATTTTAAGCTATTTTCGTGTGTTTGTAGGTCCATAGGCCTTATAAAGCAATAAAATGCATTTTGGTGCATTTTGGAGCAGTTTTGGCCTTGGAATGAATAGCACATGCATGGAGCAAGGTGGATGGACGAAATTGAAGACTAAAGAGGCTAGGAATGTGTTAAAGAGAAAGAAGAATTAATGTAAAAAGGACAAAGAGCTTAGCCACAAAGGGGTGTCACTCCACCATTCACCTTTCCATCATTGTTGTGCACCACCATTGCACTCCCTTTGGATTCCTATGCCTTGCATCATCATCCATGTTCCCTCCATTGACTCATTTGTTGCATCATTCCACTTCCTTTCCTTTGTCTACCATGTGCACAATATCCTTTCACGTCCTTGCACTCATTGATTCACCACTTACTCACCTTTCCACCCATGCTATGCATAATCACCCTTGTCCCCTTCATTATTTCAGATTTCATGCATCATTACATTGAATCATTGCACTCAATTGCTACACCATTCCTTGTTCCCTCCATCATTTCAGATTTCATGCATCATTACATTGAATCATTGCACTCAATTGCTACATCATTCCTTGTTCTCTCCATTATTTCAGATTCATGCATCATTACATTGAATCATTGCACTCAATTGCTACACCATTCCGTGTTCCTTGTTCCCTCCATCATTTCAGATTTCATGCATCATTACATTGAATCATTGCACTCAATTGCTACATCATTCCTTGTTGAATCATTGCACTCAATTGCTACACCATTCCTTGTTCCCTCCATCATTACAGATTCATGCATCATTACATTGAATCATTGCACTCAATTGCTACACCATTCCTTGTTCCTTGTTCCCTCCATCATTTCAGATTTCATACATCATTACATTGAATCATTGCACTCAATTGCTACACCATTCCTTGTTCCCTCCATCATTTCAGATTCATGCATCATTACATTGAATCATTGCACTCAATTTCTACACCACTCCATGTTCCCCTTCATTGCCATGCACTTCTTCTATAAAAGGAAGTGTGTGTAACATAAATGAAGTTCATACTTGGTTAGATCATTCATCCCCATTTTAATACAACCTTCACCCAAACACATCCATTCATCTTCACATCCATTCCTCCATACAAACAAACCTTCAAACACTCACCAACACCTTGTGCCGTAGCAAAGGAAGGGAAGGAAAGTGCTTGGACGTGCTTGCTGTCCAACTTGGATCGTTACAGCGTTTAGGTGTTTTCTTTCTTTTGTTTCTAATGTTTAAATTCATTTCCTTTACTTTTGTTGTGAATATGAGTGGCTAAACCCCTCTTAGCTAGGGGTGATTTCAAAGCCATGATTATGTGTGTGTGTAATATGATTTGATAAATTCCAGTTATGAACTCTTGAATCGTGAATGCAATTGGCTTAACTATTTGATTGATAGCTTATTTGTATTTGTTAATTAAGGGTCGACACTTAATTGGCATGCATAAATCCGTTGCTAGAATATAAGGAAGTTTCACATAATCATTACAAACTTATATTCACATGTAGTGAAGGTCGCTTATAAACGATCGCGTTAAGTTCAATTCCTAGCATAAGCGACATGATGCCATAGTTGCAAGTGCTTTGTCAATGCTTATGATTTTCATTAAACGTAATGATCTTTGATTGTATCTCTATTATGATGTCATGTAGGGAACTTTTGAAGAATGTTTTGGGTTGTAGAATGATGTCATCCAATCCAATAAAACAAGGAAAATCTGAGAGTTAACTAGTGATGTCACGGTTAATTTGGAGCATTGTCGTTCATAATTTAATGAAGTAGTAACTGGAAATCGAGTTATTTGCATGTCATGTGTTGAGAAAAAGCCTCTAGCTATCCCATCCATCATCTTATTTCTCACATTTCGTTTTACAATCTGTCTAGTTTTTCATACTTGTTTGTTTGTTTCAACTTCATCCAAATCAAACCCCCCCCCCTTTTAGTTTCTTGTTTCAAAGTGTTTCAAATCTGTTTTAGTTTGTGTTTTTAAGTGTTTTGATTCAAGTAAAAGTCAATTTTCATCCAAAGTCATTCCTAGTGTCTAGTTTAAGTTTATTTGATTGTTTTAAGTTGTTTTGAGTATTTTTTGTTTGCTTTGAGTCTTGTGAGTCTTGTTAAGTGTTTTTAAATTTAGTTTTATGTTTTTGAGTCGGTTTAGAGGTTATTAGCAAGCCCTCCTAATCCTCGGTCCAGAACGATTCCTACTTATACGTGTACTACAATTGTCAAAAGAGGGTTAAATTTGTGTGTTAAGATAATTTTCGCATCACTGGCCCTACCCCTCTATTGTCTAGGTTTATGGTTTAATTTTGAACAATTTTTCTAAGTATTTGGAATAATTTGTTTGGTTTTGGTTTGTTTTGAATTATGGATTGTTATTTGAATGGATATTATTTTCTCGAATTGCTTAATTGAATGAATGGACTTATATTTATACCTGTGACCAATTCAATCAATTTATTTGTAGGTAGGTCTAGTGGGGAAATTAGTTGTTTGGCAGATAGTGCAACCACGCACACCATCTTGCGTGAACAACACTATTTTACTAACTTAATACCTAAGAAAGCTCATTTGACAACTTTCTCAGGCTCATCCAACCTGATTGAAAGATACATAAAGTCAAGTATCATGTTGTCCAATGGTATAATTTTGACCATTAAGGAGGCACTCTCTTATCCATGTTCTGGAAAGGCAAGTATCATGTTGTCCAATGATATTCGAGATAATTAATATCATATTGAAACCACTGAAGATAATGGTTCTGAATTTCTTTGTATCACTTCATACGAATATGGCCAGAAGCATATTCACAAGAAGTTGAAACGTTTGCCGAGTGGGTTATACCACAACCATTTGCAACATAGAAGCCCACAGTGTGGCCGGCCTTATGCCTAAGTTCCAAGACACTTTGTTGCTTTGGCATGATTGTTTGGGACATCTTGGACGTGACATGATGCGCCGTATCCTCAAATCTTCACACGGGCATAAGTTACATCCCTATGTTGGAGTCCGGCCATGCAAAACGTGTTCATTAGGGAAGTTGAATACTCAACCATCCCAACAAAGATTATTCACCACCCCCCTAAATTTCTTCACAGGATTCAAGGAGACATTTGTGGACCTATCTAACCAACCTGCAGACCATTTAGATACTTTATGGTGTTGGTTAATGCATCGACAAGATGGTGACATGTTTTTTTGTTGTCCACACGCAACGCCGCGTTTGCTAAACTCCTAGCTCAAATTAGTAAGCTAAGGGCTCACCACCCTAATTATTCAATTAAGTCAATTTGACTGGATAACGCTGGAGAGTTTACGTCACAGACTTTTGACGATTATTGCATGTCAGTAGGGATTGATGTGGAACATCCTGTACCCCATGTTCACACCCAAAATGGCCTGGCAAAAGCTTTCATAAAGCGCCTTCAATTGATCGTTTAGACTTTGGTTATGAGAACCAAACTGCCAGTATCTACCTAGGGCAATGCAATATTGCACGTAGCTATGTTGGTCCGTTTGAGGCCCACCGCTACTCAACCACATTCACCGTTATAGTTCGTCACTGGATACGAGCTTGACGGCTCGCATTTACGGGTGTTTGGATTGGCCATTTATGTGCCAATAACGCCGTCACTACGTACTAAAATGGATCCTCAGAGAAAAATAGGAATCTATGTCGGTTATGATTTTCCATCAATTGTTC
Source organism: Malus domestica (assembly GCF_042453785.1). NCBI lineage: Eukaryota > Viridiplantae > Streptophyta > Magnoliopsida > Rosales > Rosaceae > Malus > Malus domestica. Next base: position 18,263,809 of record NC_091677.1, on the reverse strand, counting down.
GCTACTTAGAACCCTTAACATGAGATCTCTTTACGGCACGTTTTGCAGACTGTCATTTTGATAAGACAGTCTTCTTATTGTTAGGGGGAGATAAGCATGTTAACATTCCTGTAGAACGCCGCGAATTATCGTGGTATACTCCCACTATGTCTCATTTAGATCCCCGCATTGCCTAGTCTAAAACTAAGGTGCGTCAAATTATAGATCTTCAGAGCATTGCTCAAAGCATGCCAGATACTTTTAATGATCTGGCAAAGGTGACAAAATCAAATATACCTGCTGCAAACACACCTGCAAGGATAAATGTACCATGCATACGTCAACAACCCACCTGGGAAGGCTAGACCATCCCCGAAGGTAAGGAGGCCGAACCCTTCTCGTAGCAAGGTACATTGGATGCTAGCCAATCATCTTTTTCGACCTTGAAGGGTGGCAGACCCCTTGGTTCAAAGGATTCATAACCCTAAAAGAGGAAAATGGCACCAACTAGTGATCTTAGTTTGAATCTGACCATCGCTTACTCATCTGTTCCAACACATGAGGTTATTCTAGATTATGGTGACGCTTCAGACGAAACATTCTGGCTTCCCGAGAATCATGAGATTTTGGTCCACTACGCAGTATTGGATGAGGTTTGGAATATGAATGAGATGATCGTCAACGATTCATTCGCGTACTCAATAGCTACTGACATCATGCTTAGCGATGACATTGAACCACGTTCCATCGATGAATGCCGACGTAGAACCGATTGGTCAAACTGGAAATAAGCAATCCATGTCGAACTCGATTCACTCACAAACCGTAAAGTGTTTGGACCTATCGTTCCTAAACCACCACGCGTGAAGCTTGTTGGTTACAAGTTGGTTTTTGTGAGGAAGTGTAATGAAAAGAATGAAATAATGCGATATAAAGCACGCCTCGTAGCGCAAGGCTTCTCTGGGCACCTTGAGATTGATTACGAGGAGACATATTCCTCCGTAATAGACGTTATAATGTTCCGCTACCTAATCAGTTTGGTAGTTTCCGAAAAGCTGAATATGCAACATATGAACATGGTAACCGCATATCTCTATGGGGATCTAGATATGAAAATTTATATGAAAGTTCTAGAATGACTTCCATTGACTGGTTCAAATAGTTTTAGACCACGAAACACTCTCTCAATTAGGTTGGGAAGTCACTCTATGGATTGAAACAATCCGGGCGGATGTGGTATAACCGTCTGAGTGAATATTTAACAAATCAAGGTTATGTGAACAATGAATTATGCCCATGTGTGTTCATAAAGAAGTCACATTCCCGATTTGCAATCGTTGTAGTTATTGTTGATGACATGAACCTCATTGGGACTCCCTCAGAGCTTGAAGAAATTGCTGCACACTTGAAATCGAAATTTGAGATGAAAGATCTTAGGAAAACTCGATACTGTCTTGACTTGGAGATCGAACATTGTTCAGATGGAATCCTAGTACATCAATCGAACTACATCCAAAAGATGTTGCATTGTTTTAATGAGGATAAAGTGAAACCTTCAAGTACCCCCACAGTCGTTCGAACTCTAGATGCTAAACGAGATCCCTTCCATCCAAATGAGGATGAGGATGAGATTTTGGAACCCGAAGTTCCTTACCTAAGTCCAATTAGGGCTTTATTGTACTTGGCTCAATGCACTAGACTTGACATCTCCTTCGCTGTAAATCTTTTGGCAAGATACAACAATATGCCCACACGCAGGCACTGGAATGGTTTTAAAGACATTTTCCGGTACCTCAAAGGTACAACGGATTTGGGCTTGTTCTATACCCACAAATCTCCGAGTGTTGCCGCCCCCTATGGTCTTCAGATTGATTCTCGCCTTGTTGGTTACGTAGATGCTGGATATATGTCTAACCCATATAAAGCATATTCTTAAATGGGTTAAGTCTTTACCGTTGGAGACATCGCTATATCTTGGAGGTCAACCAAGCAAACGTTAGTTGCAACTTCATCTAACCATGCTGAGATTCTCGCCTAGCATGAAGCATCGCATGAATGCTTCTGGTTGAAAGAAGTTATGGGACACATTTGAAGCACTAGTGGTCTTACATCAGTTGTTGACCTTTCTATGACAATCTTTGAGACAATGCGACATGTATCGAGCAGTTGAAGAAGGAACACATCAAGGGAGACAACACCAAGCACATAGCGCCGAAGTTCTTTTACTCACACCAATAGTAGCATCAGAACATTGAAGTCAAGCAAATCCGTTCCCAAGACAACCTGGTCGATCTCTTCACCAAGTCATTGCCCAAGTCTACATTTCAAAAGCTCGCCCAAGGAATCGATATGCGTAAATTATCTAAGTTGAATCGCATGTAGTTCTCTTATTTAGAAGTTATGTCTAACTCAGGGGGAGTATCTATAAGCATACTCACATGATCTTAATGTACTATTTTTCCTACGATTAGGAGCATTTTTCCCACTGGGTTTTTGCTACCTAACGAGGTTTTAATGAGGCACCCATCCTGGGATGATCATACTCCGTTAAGTTCACTACTTCGTCCTATTTGACGTTTGTTTTAGACATTATGCATACTTCTCACTTTTCTCCTTAGTCTATGGATTTTCCCCATGCATTAGGTTTTACCATAGTGAGGTTTTTGTGAGTTTTACTACAAATGCATACTTCACTTAAATTTGAGACTTGCGATCACCCTTTGTGCCGATGACTTCATCAATTATTCTACCTTATCTGCTGAAGATCTGATGCGATGGTTTGTTGAGTATTTACACACTCAATGGGGAGTGTTGCATTCATATTTAGAATAGGAATGTGATTGTGTAAATCCTAGGGAATCTGGGAATGTATCTTATATTCCTATTAAGAGTAGATTACCTATTAAATGTTGTAATCCTAAAGAGAAATGTTTTTACCTTTCCTGCTACTATAAATAAAGGCACAATGGGGTGAATCAAACACATCTCACAATTAAATCAATCTCTCTTCTCCCTCAATATTGTCGGCCCCCCTCTCTCTAAACCCTAGATCGTTCAATCAAATATGCCTACAACATATATATATATATGTGTGTGTGTGTGTGTGTGTGTGTGTGTGTGTGTTTGTGTGTGTGTTGGGGGGTGTGTATCCATCGACCGTGGCACCATATTTTTTACACAAATTTTGCACAAATTTTGAACTGCTAGATTAGTCCATTTTTAATGATTGAGATGTAGGTTGACATGGCAATTAATTTTATTTCTATTTCCTAAAAATACATATTAAATATAAATAAAACTTTACAATTATAATTTTCTTTCTCTATCATCTATCATTAGTTATTTCCATTTAATTATGTTTCATTCTCTTTTTTTCCATGTCCCTCGTCATAATGATCTGCTCTGGTTTAGAATTTCACCGAATTTGGCACAATCTAATAACCCAACTTCAAATTCTCGCTCTCATCTAATCCTTTTTTTGGAAAGTATTTCAATCAAATATCTTTCTCATTTATTTCTACTAATCAGTGAAAAACAATAACAAAAACCCTAATTACGTTTCACCTTCTTCCTATGCAAACCTAACAAGCTTTTTTTTCTTATCATCACTCAATTCATTTCTAGTCTATTCTCATTCAAAATGACGAAGAGCGTGGTAGATTTTTTATCAAACTCTCCCTCCATGGCTCTAGTATGTACTCAATTTAATATCCCTTAGTTTTGATTTTAATCAAAGTTTATCGTTGCTCTTAATCAGCATTTATGTCAGTAGTTCATCTGGAGAACTAAGATTGTTGGGAACTTAAGCCTTTTGTTTATTCTATAAATAAAATTCCAAATGCTTATGACCACAGACCCTATTTATTTTAACAATCCATATATTTATCCTTTATTTTTTAACTTGGATCATTAAGCATGATTAATATATGTTAAATAAAGTCAAATAAAGTTATGCCCAAAGCTGCTAAAATTCTCACTCAAACATTTCATGAAGAAAATTTTGAAGGGAAAATTATGAGATTCTAGCATGGGATTTCATAATGACTATCATGCATATACAAATCAAATTTAATATACGAAAGCAGCGGAAGCATTTATAACAGCTTATCAAAGCTATAGTCATGCAAATCCCCTTCAAGGTTCATAGGTTTATATATAATGCATCAAAACAAATTTTAGAATCAAGAACAAAGTGAAGGTTAGTCATATACCTCTTGATCTAGACTTGAGACCAAGGATGGACCACCTCCAAGCCCTTTGCTCCTTGAAATCCTTGAGCCTAGCTTCCCTCCTTGCCTCCTCCACTTTGTTATAATGAGTGCTCCTAGGTTCTCTTCAAGTTCCCAAAATAGGAAACCTCTAAAGATCCTCACCCACTAGTGTAGTGAGAAGGATGAAGGAATAACCAAAAGGGTGAAAGAGATGTTAGTAAAAACCCCCTTTGGTGGCCGGCCTTTGTGTAGTTTAGAGAGCTATTTTTCTTTTGCCTCTTTGTTGTTTTAACACACAAAAACCCTAATGAACAATATCTCATAAAGTTGCTTATATAGACAAAAGAAAACCTAGTCAACACTTGACTAAATATCTCTCCAAAACCCACATAATATGGCCGGCCCTCTTGTGTTGTTTTTGGGCTTTGGGCTTTTATTATTTCAAGTCATCCAATGCTTGAATAAAAGCCCAATGGGTTTAGGCCCAATGGGCCTAATTAAACCCGAACGTTTCTTTAAGCCCAAAACGATCTTTATCGCTTTTATGATTTCTTTAGACTTTTCTAAATTAATCACAACACATAATTAATCCAATTAATTGTTTCCATCATCCATTAGTTACTCACTACAATAGTGTTGTGGTGAACAATCTTTTAGGTTCTAATTAGCAAGGCAGTGAGGTGATTGGCATCAATCCAATTGCTTATATTTAATTCAATCACTTAGTGAATTAAAACTTCATTTTAATTCACCTTTCTTCTTTGATGACTACATTTAATCATCTAGAAGAACTCACAAGCTATGAGTGACATCTAACCATATGTCATAGCTACCCAAGCTAATGTAGAAGTTTATTCGAAGAACCTAGTCAGTTGGAATTACAATGTAATTCAATCCTTCTCTAATACAATACTCTCAATCACATCATTAGGGTATGGATATATCATGTCAAACCCCTAATGTGATTATTCCTTCTTATATGATCCAATTGAGTCGTATAGGAACGCTTTCCTTTATTACGCTCGATACTTCGGCCGAAGATTCCCGAATCATATCTTAGAGTATTCTTCCTCTCTTATCGAGGATTAGAGATTCCTTGTTGCGCATACACTTGCCGTCATGACTAAGTGGCTTAACCCCAACTATGCCGTTGACATTCTGATAGAGTGACTTTGACATAATCAAAGATTAAGTACTTAACCACAAGACAACGACGATGCCTCAGGTCAAAGGATTACTTACATTATTCCAACCATTTGAGTTACTTGCTTGACATGTGAGTAGACCTCCATGCAAGTACTCTGATTCGATTGTATTCAGTGAACTCATTCCCTTAATGAGCACCTACATACTTGTCTTAGTGTCACAACACGAATGGGTTGAGACTTTCCATCCTTCCAATTGAAGCGGACACAGCATGTACTGGTCTAAGCATTGTCAGTATCCCTCCGACAATCCAATGACCAGGAACCTTTTGGACATAATGGTTATGTGAAGAAGGTCTCTGTAGTCTAACATCATTAGATTACTTCTTCAATCGATCCATTGTCCATGGATTCACTATTCAGGACATATATCGTTTATTGAGATAGTCCTAATTAGTATCTTTGCCATTTGATGTATAAGAATCATCCATACATCGATTCATTTGTCCTGAAAGATTTCTTCCAAAGATTGACTTTCAGGGCATATTTCCAACAATCTCCCACTTGCACTAAAGTCAATCACTAGTGTATCTTATACATCTTGTCGAGAGAATTTATGCTCGTAGGTTAACTTGGTTATGTATAAATCTCTTTTATTAAAAGGGATTTACTTATCAAATGTTTCCAAGACATTTGATGATGTCTCTTTAATGTGTTCGAATACTTTGATGAGACCTTGATTCCATGGCTTGAGCTATCGCCCCATTACGTCGTAGTACTTTACTAACGACCTTATGGTTTGGATTCAATCATGGGTTCTAAAAGAACCCCTTTCATTGAAAACACCTTTTGAAGCAGTTTCTAAAACTTATATATCTACATATATTTCGTTTGTATACTTTATACAAACTTTGCTCCAAGCTTGAGACCATTGTAGTACAATACTAACAATTCATTCATATGATTAGTACTTCATCCATCATGAAGTTCCATTTGTTAAAATGGCTTATTTTCAATTTGGTTAACAACCTAAGTGAATGCAAGCTTCCAGAGTCCCACTCTGATGTTTCTTTCTTAAAGGCAATAATACTCTATCAGTTGCTTTGGTTCTGATCCTGGGATATAGTAATATCTTAAAGTGATAAACTCAGTGGTTTCTTCACCTTTGGATATCTACTTCACAAGTCAACACATGTGTCCCTTTTGCGATTTTATGACACATTCATTATAAGGGTTATGAAAGTGATTTCCTATCACATAGGAAAATGCTTTCTTCAATCTCCAACATTTGAGATTTAATTCCCATATAACATTATTGAGATAGCCTTGCTATATCAGTAAGTCCAATTTCAAGTTTATACTTCAAAATTGACCGTGTCATGTTTTGTCATTTTTCGAGTAACATCTATGTTTCATCAAGTCTATCAAATAGACTTTATTCACATCTTGTTGCTCAAATTATGACATCACTCCCACTGGCCTTGTTGTAACTTAGCATTCATTCAAAATTAACAATTATATTTTCTTGATTTGAATGCATATTGCTCCCACTAACTTGTCTTGGATCCATTGAGAATCATTGAGATCCATTAGCTTATTGATGATGTCTCAACAATTTTGAGACCATCAACAACCCTAGCTAACACAAGTTATTTAAACGAATCCCATACAAAAGAATTCCTTCTAAAGTAATTCCTTTTGAATATGTGACTTGTTTTATCAAGTCTATTCATTTAATTATACGATGTCATACACCATACTACAAGTTTTAGTCATACTAAGACCTTTAATGTAGTCATATAAGAATTATCTAAGTCTTTAGTGGAAGCATGGCTCCTACTAAGGATATAGATTCTCAACCATTCCTTCTAGGTGGTTGATATAATTCTCTATCAAAACTACGTAGAGCAATATCGTTACATGAGATGTTGAATTTGGATTGTCTTGTTGTTAAACCATATGTTGTGACTCATTTTGAAACTTATTCCCTTTTTGTTTCATCAACTTGTCCATATGCTTTGTTATTAGCATGTTCTCATAAAAGAGAATGATGGACAACTCCCAACATATAACAATTTTATGCTAGGTTGACGAAACCAACATTCAAAGACTATTCTTTAAATGTTACACAACATAGAATTTTAACGTTTTGAAGAGCTTGAGTCCTTTTAACATTTAAAATTACAGACTCTTAATAATAGTCAAGTACTATTATTCTTTAGACAACTATAAACCAATCACATTCAAGTTTATATCCATTTTCATACCTCCCACTATTTCTCATGACTTTAATGAGAAATTATTTCATACATTCAAAATGTATAAAAGTGGATTATATTGGTAGAAGACATTGTGTAGTAGCTTTGAAACATTTCAAGCTTATTTGTTTCAATCTTCACTAAGTTTAATGTCTTGTTATTTAAGTGACTAAAGTCTTTAAACCTTTTATAGATTTAGACACTTCTTTCTTGGTTTAGTCACTAACACAATTGACATTTTAAAACAATTTTAAGAATGCCCAATTAATTGTTCAAAACTACTAATTGAATCAAGAGTGATCTTGATCATTGTGTTTCATGTGATAACTATATAAGAAACAATTTTCTTATTACTTATATCATTATAATGTGATCTTCCTTTTCTTCAAGAAAGGAATCTCTAGACTTTTGTCAATTCATATAGAACTCATAAGTAGACAAATGGAACCAAATCTAAAGATTCATTGTATCCTTTTATGTCCTACATGTGAGATCTATCCATAATTGATAAATCTAAAGTTTGGTTTATCACATTACAATTAAGTGATATAACTTTTGTATCTCATCTAGGATACAACAAGACAATTTTCAATTCATAACACTACTTTAAGGAAATAGTATATTAAAAAGGCATACTTCACATTACATTAATATGATAGTTCAAACATTCATAATGTTTAATACAAAAGGTATTAGCTCTATACATTTAGAGACTAACATAAATGCCTTTATACATTTAGGCACTAATAGTGGCCTTCCATCAAATGAAGCCATATAATTAGTTCTTAACAAAATAAGAAAGTTTAAAGACAATCTTTAAATGCCTAACAAAACTTCCTAAGTAGTAAGCAAAAATCATAGTGGCCGAACCCTTCACCACATTTTCTTGCTTGTTCTTCTTCTACTTGGCTTCTCCACCTATATACAATTATACAAGTGATTAGCACTTTATATCAAATATAAATATTTAGAAGATCTAACATTTAGAATTGAAGATAAGAACATAAACCATACCTTGTGGCTTGTCTTTAAGAGTTGCAAGGTATAACCTGCAATTCCTCTTCCAATGCCCCTCCTTTCCACAGTGGTGGCAAGTCCCTTTGGGCTCCTTTGCCTTCTTTTTCCTCACTCCTCCTTTCGGCTTAGGAGTGGGGGACTTCTTCTCCTTCCCTTTGCCTTTGCCTTGCGGCTTGGCCTTGGAAGAGGATGGCTTATTGTAGGCTACTGCAGCAGTCCCTACAACGTTCTCTTTCTTCATAGTCTTCTCGGCAGTTACTAACATGTTTAGTAACTCGGAGAGAGTACTATCCATCTTATTCATGTTGTAGTTCATTACGAACTGCAAGAATGAATCAGAAAGAGAAGCCAATATGAAGTCCTGGGCCAATTCCCCGTCAAGTGGAGTACCAAGGTTCTCCAATTGTTCAATGAATCCTATCATCTTCAGTACATGTTGATGCACTGGAGCCCCCTTGACCATTTTGGTCTTCACAAGTTCACAGACAGTGCTAAAGCGACGGTTGCGCGTCCCTTCACCATATAACTCCGTAAGATGGAGTATTATGGAAGATGCACTGTCCATGCCCTCGTGCTGTCTCTGTAGCTCCTCATTCATGGAAGCCAACAGATAGCACTTGGCTTGTGTATCATCCTCAACGTGCTTGTCATACTTAGCACGTTCATCCTCAGTGGCGTCAGGGCCAAGAGGTATGTGAGGTGGAGCCTTGTCTAGTACGTAAACAATCTTCTCCAAGGTTAGGAGAATCTTGACATTACGATACCATGATGGGAAATTGTGCCCCTCTAGGCAATGTTTGTCGAGTATTTTCGCGAGTGTGCTTCCAACCATATCTATATACATAAACAAATAAAATAATTAGATTGATTGTTGATTAAGTCAAACGATTTGGGTCTTTAAACCGAATGACACCACCCACCATTTTTGGCAAATTCCATATCCCCCACAATGGAATCCGGGAGATTTCAAAGAAAACTCCTAGCGGGTTATGGGAGGCTCACTATTACCAAGCCCACCTCACGATGATACGATGTTTGGCTAGCAACAATAATAATGAGAGGGTACAATTACCCATTCACAACAACCTCTTGTGATTACCCATCTTTTTGGCCTCTAGAAAATAATACCTCACGATGATACGATGTTGGCATTATGTTTCTTAGTTAAGTTCTTTCCCACCATGCCAGTTTAGCTAGGGGTTCAAGCATGACCTCACGATGATACGATGTTGGCCATACTCGTTGCCTACCTTAACCTCATCAAATGTTTTAAATAAACTCCTCCTGAATATAAGCATGCACTTTGTCACTTCCCCATGATAGGGTGAAGGCGGTGTACAAGTCATAAACGCTTGGAGCCTACCACGGTGGAAGGCCACGAAAAAGTGTTCTAAGCACTCTTACGCTTTCAACTTAATATTTGTTTGGTTGAGAGATTTTAAGGTCTCATCAATTTTATTTATTTAATCACAATCAAATAAATTGTCCTATTATAACTACTAGTCCAAAGCTAATGAAATTAGTAGCATATAATATCCCCACTATTCGTTTTCATAAAACAAATCAATATCAAAACATTTTTCAAAATATTGGAGATATATATAACAACTAATTGTATTCATTATAGTCTAGTAGCGTATGATACTCCCACTATTTGTTTTAAGAAAAACAAATCAATATCAAAAACAAATTTTTCAAATATTGGAAGTAACTACTACTACTACGGTTTTTGCATTCCTTTGAATTTGAACTTTATAGTTATCTTAGGCTCTTGGATGACCATGGACTTATTAGGTTATTGCAACAACGAGCCATCATTGTTGAATATAAACTCGGGGAGGTTGTGTCAATTTAATTACGTGCTTATCAATCCAATTAAAACCATTTTCATTGAGCCATTAGAAATGAAAGACAATCATTCATTGCTAATTTGGGCATTGGACCCTTTTAATCTTTAATCTCATGTCAAAACCCTCTTTTAGTTATGTCTCCTTACCAATAGTTAAAGAAACTCTAGTCTAGCACTAGAGGGAATCCACTAACGAATAGAGATTAAGAAGTAATAAGAATTACAAACCGATTTGTACAAATTCCTATAAATTACATATACTAAAAGGGGAGAGAAAGATTAACGTCAAACGTGACAAGGTCCAATTAAACAGTAATTAAAACACATTCCCAAGGTTCAAACAATTTGATTTTAGCGCCTTATCATATAGCTCAATTATCGTTTAAGGCATAAGTCCAAAGTCATCCATTTCATAACTACTTAAACACATTTAAATAATCATAATGGAATGCAACATAAACATTTAGATTTAGTGCATATGGGCATAATATAATTATGAGTTTAAACAACTAACAAAATTAAAATCAAATATTTTAACTTTCTAGTTAGTAGGGGCCTAAATGTAAATATGAAAAGTTAGGGGTAAAACCGTAAATATTTCAAAGTAAATATCAACTTTTCAAAGATTACAAAATAGCCCCACAAGTGGATAAATCCACTAGGGAGGCCGGCCACATTAAGGGGATGGGAGGTCTCTTACACAATCTTACACAACATGCATTAAAAGCCACATTATGTAAGAAAATTACATTTTGCTTGTCACTTGGTTTTGCCATTAAAACTTAGGTGAGATGGGTGATGGAAATCCTCCTAGACAAGTCTAGGGTTTTAAAAGGTTTTAATATGGTTATGGATGGTAAGAACATCACCTAAAACCATGAAACCATGCATGAAAACCAACTAAAAACATTTTCACCCAAAACCAAAATATGAACACCAAGAACAAAACCATGAACACAATTTCAAGATTTGTACATTCTTGGTGATTTTTTCAAACCCAAAAACAAAAGTGACAAGAACTCTTTTTTTTAGCTTTAAAAGGATGTGTGAGTGGTTTACAATAAAACACAAACACAACCCAAAACCACCCCCAAAACCGTGCCTACCCTTAGCAACAAAACCCCAAATTTTGTTCATGACTTATTCTTCATTCATGCATACAAAACAACTTTTACATGCATATCTTTTCAACTCTTGATTTATATTTTTCAACCATTGAAAAACAAAAGACAAACATACTTTTAAATGAAGAAATAATTTGTCAAACTAGTTTTAAACTCATTTTTCATTCATGCATACAAAACATCTTTTGCATACATATCTTTCTCAACTTTTGACTAACATTTTTCAACTATTGAAAAACAAAAGATAAACATACTTTGAATGAAACAATAATATGTCATACATAACATTAATACCCATATGCATAAAATCCAAAAGGACACATTATACATAAACCATTGGCTCTTATACCACTTGAAGGGAAAATTATGAGATTCTAGCATGGGATTTCATAATGACTATCATGCATATACAAATCAAATTTAATATACGAAAGCAGCGGAAGCATTTATAACAGCTTATCAAAGCTATAGTCATGCAAATCCCCTTCAAGGTTCATAGGTTTATATATAATGCATCAAAACAAATTTTAGAATCAAGAACAAAGTGAAGGTTAGTCATATACCTCTTGATCTAGACTTGAGACCAAGGATGGACCACCTCCAAGCCCTTTGCTCCTTGAAATCCTTGAGCCTAGCTTCCCTCCTTGCCTCCTCCACTTTGTTATAATGAGTGCTCCTAGGTTCTCTTCAAGTTCCCAAAATAGGAAACCTCTAAAGATCCTCACCCACTAGTGTAGTGAGAAGGATGAAGGAATAACCAAAAGGGTGAAAGAGATGTTAGTAAAAACCCCCTTTGGTGGCCGGCCTTTGTGTAGTTTAGAGAGCTATTTTTCTTTTGCCTCTTTGTTGTTTTAACACACAAAAACCCTAATGAACAATATCTCATAAAGTTGCTTATATAGACAAAAGAAAACCTAGTCAACACTTGACTAAATATCTCTCCAAAACCCACATAATATGGCCGGCCCTCTTGTGTTGTTTTTGGGCTTTGGGCTTTTATTATTTCAAGTCATCCAATGCTTGAATAAAAGCCCAATGGGTTTAGGCCCAATGGGCCTAATTAAACCCGAACGTTTCTTTAAGCCCAAAACGATCTTTATCGCTTTTATGATTTCTTTAGACTTTTCTAAATTAATCACAACACATAATTAATCCAATTAATTGTTTCCATCATCCATTAGTTACTCACTACAATAGTGTTGTGGTGAACAATCTTTTAGGTTCTAATTAGCAAGGCAGTGAGGTGATTGGCATCAATCCAATTGCTTATATTTAATTCAATCACTTAGTGAATTAAAACTTCATTTTAATTCACCTTTCTTCTTTGATGACTACATTTAATCATCTAGAAGAACTCACAAGCTATGAGTGACATCTAACCATATGTCATAGCTACCCAAGCTAATGTAGAAGTTTATTCGAAGAACCTAGTCAGTTGGAATTACAATGTAATTCAATCCTTCTCTAATACAATACTCTCAATCACATCATTAGGGTATGGATATATCATGTCAAACCCCTAATGTGATTATTCCTTCTTATATGATCCAATTGAGTCGTATAGGAACGCTTTCCTTTATTACGCTCGATACTTCGGCCGAAGATTCCCGAATCATATCTTAGAGTATTCTTCCTCTCTTATCGAGGATTAGAGATTCCTTGTTGCGCATACACTTGCCGTCATGACTAAGTGGCTTAACCCCAACTATGCCGTTGACATTCTGATAGAGTGACTTTGACATAATCAAAGATTAAGTACTTAACCACAAGACAACGACGATGCCTCAGGTCAAAGGATTACTTACATTATTCCAACCATTTGAGTTACTTGCTTGACATGTGAGTAGACCTCCATGCAAGTACTCTGATTCGATTGTATTCAGTGAACTCATTCCCTTAATGAGCACCTACATACTTGTCTTAGTGTCACAACACGAATGGGTTGAGACTTTCCATCCTTCCAATTGAAGCGGACACAGCATGTACTGGTGATGCGAAAAATTACTTGACACACAAATTAAACCCTCTTTTTGACAATTGTAGTATAGATGTAAGTAGGGTATCGTTCTAGGCCGGGGATTAGGAGGGATTGCTAATCTATTCTAAATTAATTTAAAAATATTAAATAAGACTCAAGGACACAAAATTAGGCTAAAAACTCTAATAACTCGAAACACACTTAAAATGACTCAAAATAATGAAAACAATTAAATTAAACACTAGGAACTGAAATGGACGGAAATTAAATTAAAAGACTAACAATAAAGAAAACTAACTAAAAAATATAATTTAATAATGGATGGGTGTTTGGTTTTGATGAAAAGTAAATTAAACTTAATTAAATTACAGAATTGACAAAAACATAAAATTAAGGTAAAATGATAAATGACGGACTAGCTAGAGGGTTCTTCTCCACACATGACACATATGCAACCTAAATTGATTTTCAGTTGTTCTTTCAATAAATTGTGAATCTCAATACTCCAGATTAACCGTGAACAGCACTTTTTTAATCTTCAAGTTTTCCTTAAGTTATTGAATTGGACGGAAAAACGCATACAACAATTCAAAACATTCTTCAAAAGTCCCCTACGTGAAAAGCACAATAGCGATACAATCAAAGATCATTAAACTTTGTGAAAACTATAAGCATTGACGAGGCATTCGTAACTATGAAAAGCATGATACTCTTGCCAAAAATTTACTTAACGTGATTGTGACTAGCAACCTTTACTACTTGTGAAAATAAGTTCATAACGATTAGGTGAAATTCACTTATATTCTAGCATCAAATTCATGCATGTAAATTAAGCGTGCACTCTCAACCAACATACACAAATCAGTTTTTATACGAACGGATAAGTAAATTGAAATCACAACTTATGAAATCACAACCGAAGGTAATCAATTCATATTACAAATATATTCATGGTTTCGAATTAACCTCTAGCCAAAATAAAATTAATTACACATTATTAAAACAAAAATAAAATAGGAGTTTGGAAAGATTAAACCGAAAGAAAGGATCTGCTGCTTGGACTCTGAACTGCATGGACTCTGAACTGCATTTTCATGCTGACCTCCTGTCCTCCTCGCCACTGACTTCCCTTCCTCAAGCTGCCCAATGGCAGCACTCTCCTCTCGGTCCTCTTCCTGCGTCTCTGCGAGCTGCCCAAAGGGCAGCTCCCTTCTCTCGCTCCCCAGACCGCCTTATCTTTCCGTCTCCCACCTTAACCTCCCGAGGCTCCCTTTCTCTTTATTCCTAGCGCCCTCATGCGCCCTGCGTCAGCCCCTTCTATTCTATTATTTCTTTCTATTTCTGTGCCAGCCTGCACCACCTTCTTTCTTTCTTTATTCTTAGTGTCTCTCCCACTCGGTTTCTCCTGCTTTTGTGCTTCTTCCAATCAGTTTTATTTTATTTTCTTTTCTTTCACACTTCTGCTCGTTTCTGCCTTCTTTGGCTGTGGATTCTTTTGTTGTCTAATTGAAAAGCCATGCTTGGTAAACAGATATTGGAAAAATCAATACCGTGATGCATATATACATTCTGCATAGATTTAAGGACAGAGATTTAGTTCAATTATAATCGCAATGAATAAACTAAATTAATTGATCTAAAAAAAATCATAATGTTCGAAGTAACTATTCTGTTTATTATTTAAAACTCATTTTTGCCATTTTTATTTTCTTTGCATAACAAATCCTATAAACACAAAAATAACGTAAATAGCTCAAAATATAAAGAACTAACTAAGAAAAGACGAGTGAATTTGAAGTAAAAATATATATAAATATGATCCGATCAAATACCCCCATACTTAGTTTTTGCTAGTCCTCGAGCAAAACCAAGAAAACATGAAAAAGTAATAACAAGAAAAACATTAGCTTCCCTCTATGTGACCCTCATAGAATTTCATTCAAGAAAACAAATCATCAAGAACCATAGCTAGCATCAAGGAACTAATCCAAGTTCATCTTCCTTATTCAAATATTAGCAGTAGTCTTCAAATCATCCTTGAAGTGTAGTGTGTGAGATAGCCATGCTAATGCAATTTCAAGTTTTTATTTTTAAAATCATCATATGCAAACTAGTGACCTTCTCACGGGATATGCACTCAATCACACATGTGTTTAGTTTTAATGTGTTTCGCTCAAAGAAACAAATGTGAAATTTCTACCATAAGCTTGCATAAAGATCACTTCTCCACAGTCATAATTGCAAAACTTAAATCAAGAGGACTTTTATTGGATGTAATGAGGTTTAGGGATAGGGTTATTGAAACAAAAGAATAGGAAAACACAAATTCCAAGCTACATTGCAAGCAATTCTTTTCTTTAGATTTATAAGAACTCAAGCTCTCCAACAATTCTTCTAGCACCTCCAACCATACTCTTAAACTGAAACTTTAAAAAAAAACTTTTTATTTTCTTTTTTTTTTCTTCTTTTTTTTTTCTTCGTATACAATCTTTCTTTTTCTTTTTCTTTTCTCTTTTTTTTTTTTTTTTTTTTTTTTTTTATACAAACATGAAATACCCCCACACTTAATCTTTTGCTAAACATCTTCACAGTACTTCACAAACGTTTCTCATAAGACAATCTCGCATTGCTCGCTTGGAAAGGGTAAGGAAAAATGTTTCAGGTATAAGGGTAGACATATCTGGTGATAAGAAATAAAAGGCTCAACAAATACGGCTCAAATTGGCAATCTAATGATATCATTTTTCTTTGGGAAACATGGTTATTTGGGCCATAGTGGTAAACCTAATGCCTCTATCATTTCCAAGTTCATGCAATCAATGACAAACATTTCGAAAGATCGTTACGCAAGTTCTAGAGATGTATCTCACATAAGTTCATCACACATGAAAGAATAGGAGTGTATGAAAAATGCACACACTTTCAATAGGCTCAAAAACTCACATAGGATGTATATGGTCACTAA
This sequence comes from Malus domestica, assembly GCF_042453785.1. Lineage (NCBI taxonomy): Eukaryota > Viridiplantae > Streptophyta > Magnoliopsida > Rosales > Rosaceae > Malus > Malus domestica. The sequence goes on along the minus strand of NC_091677.1, from coordinate 18,247,283 downwards.
ATTCACATATGAAGCTTTAAGTCATGCTTTAGTTTCACACCAACAAGGCTATGTGCATTTGGTTTTTCAAAGATGATCAAACATGTACAAAACTAACAAGAGAATTAGGAATTTCACAAAACACATGTTAACTAAGTTCTTGATCCAATTATATCATTGTGTCGGGAAACTAACAAAAATCTAATTCATAACAATAAGGGAAACAAGACAATATTTTTGGATTTTTTTAAATTTTCCGATTTTTTAATTTTTTAATTTTTTAATTTTTTTTTTTTTTTTTTTTTTTAGAAAACAAAACTAATTAAGAAAACAAAAAGCAACAACACAGAAACAAATGAAATTCTAGAGATTTCTACCCCCACACTTAAACTTGACATTGTCCCCAATGTCAGAAAACACTATAACGCAAATAAAAATAAAATAAAATAAATAAATAATAAGAAACAAAATAAAGCAATTGGACTGAAAACTTCCCTAATTTGCAGTAAAATCAAGCGATGACCCCCAAGCTAAAATTCTGCAATCAACTTCAAGGGTGGAAATAACCAAAAGTTCCTGCAAAGAAAAGAAATAATTCAGTTAAGTAACGCAAGAAAATAAAAATAAAAAATTGCAAACGAAAAATTGAAAATCACGATAAAAGATAATGAATAAAACTAATAAGTAATCATTGGTCGTGCTTGTTGACTTTCCACAGCTTTCCTCTTGAACGGGGTGACACTTAGCTTTTTACTTGCAAGTGATGATTTGATGATATTGTACGGCGGAGCTTTGCTCTTTGGCGATGTTGTTGAAGCTTCTTGAGTTCTTCAACTCAGATTCCTTCTGCTCTCGAGTTGATTGTGCAGGCTCAATTCCTTAATTGTTCTCCAAGCAGATGTGGCAGCTTCTCTAGTTCTTCATCTCAGACTCCTTCTGCTGGGATGATTGTGCAAGCTGCATTCTTCTCTGCTTGTTTCTTCTGTACGTTGTCTCCACATGCTGTTGGTATCATTTTCGCTTGCCTTATCTGTTCTTCAGGTAGATGTGGCAGCTTCTTTGGAAGTACATCAGCAGTGGAAGACGAGTACTCGAGAGCAATTTCTCCATGTCCTGCAGGTTAGAACAAAGACAAGGAAAAGGACATGGAGAATGCATGATATGAGATACTCTTGCTTTCAACCTTTATGATATGAAATACTTTTGCTTTGAATTGGTTGTTCGCAGGAGTATCCCAGGGAATGAGGAATACAGAGTGACTCGAGAGGGTTTGTTGGAAGGCCATTTCAAAGATGAAGAAGTGCTGAGAGGGTGTGCCTTTGCTGTGGAAGGCGAAGGTAGAAACTTATAGGGCTTTTCTTCACAACCGGAACTATTCTCTCACTTATTGTCGGTAGCCGGTGGATGGATGAATAGTACAAATTACGCGCTTTCTGACAAAGCTGCTCGTAATTTCCGCAAAGTTACCGGTTGCATGTGACGAGTGACAACACGTCTAGACAAAGTGATCTTTCGAAATCCGGGATTCGGCTCGTGGTTTCTGAGCAAGCCCAATTTTTAAGAAATGAAACGCCTCTTTTGAGAAAAGAATCCGACTTTTGAGAAAGGAGCCCCTCTTTTGAGAAAAAACTCCGGCTTTTGAGAAAGGAGCCCCTCTTTTGAGAAAAAAACTCCGGCTTTTGAGAAAGGAGCTCCGACTCTTCGATTTGCGAGAGGACGCCTCTTCAATTTCTGAGGAGTGCCTCTTTGATTTCTTCCTTTTTATAGAGACGTTAAGCTTGTTCCACAACACACTTGAGCTCCCTCCTGTAAACACTCCCTTCTTGCACTTCCGAAATCTTAATTTGTCTGATCACTTCTTTCTCAACACCTCTGAAAAATGGCAGGCCCTTCCGATCGACGTTTTGACTTAAACATTGGTGAAGAGGCAGCTCCGCCTTCACCAGACAACATATGGCGCCCTTCTTTCATATCCCCCACTGGTCCCCTTACCGTTGGGGCTTCGGTGATGAAGAACGATATGACAGCAGCGGTGGTGGCCCGGAACATTGTCACGCCTAAAGATAACAGACTGCTCGCTAGACGGTCTGATGAATTGGCGGTTAAGGAGTCTCTGGCTCTCAGTGTGCAGTGTGCGGGTTCCGTATCCAACATGGCCCAACGCCTATATGCTCGAACCCGTCACGTTGAATCGTTGGTGGCTGAAATACAGAGTCTCAAGCAAGAGATTAAAGGGCTCAAGCATGAGAATAAAGAATTGCACAAGCTCGCACACAGCTATGCCACCAGTATGAAGAGGAAGATTGACCAGATGCAGGACACCGATGGTCAAATTTTACTTGATCATCGGAGGTTTGTGGGTTTGTTCCAACAACATCTGCCTTCGTCTTCTGGAGCGGCACCGCGTAGTGAAGCTCCAACTGATCAACCTCTGCCGCTTCCTACTTCTGTGGCCCCGCCGACTGCTAAAGCCCCGCCTACTACTAAAGCACCACCCGACCAATGAATACTATTAGTTTACATCATTGTAAAATATTTGTACTTTTTTTTTTTTTTAATTTTTAATTTTTTTTTTTTTATGTATTTTTTTTTTTTTTTTGCATTAATTTTAAATTTTATCTTTTTTTTTTTTTTTTTTTTTTTTTTTTAAATGTAAATTAATGTAAAGAGACTTTGGTTAACCTTCCCCCACACTTAAACTAAATAACACAAACTCACAGAAATCAACCAAATAACACAACTAACTAAACAAAACAAAATGAAAGCAGTAAAGATAAGGATGGAAGAATGCAAAGCTGATTGGGTTAGCGATTCCAAAGTCTCCCTTCGTTGAATGCTTGGGTTGCCTCCCAAGAAGCGCTTGATTTAACGTCTTTAGCCGGACGCATCTTTCCTTTAAATTTCCCTCGGCTCCATTTGAACCTAAAATCAAAGAAAGAAAAATCAATCAAATATCAAAAGTAAAATACACAAACACCAATATAAACATAAACAAAAACAAAAATAAAAGGATTAGCAAAGTTGCTAATCCCCGGCAACGGCGCCAAAATTTGATGCGAAAAATTACTTGACACACAAATTAAACCCTCTTTTTGACAATTGTAGTATAGATGTAAGTAGGGTATCGTTCTAGGCCGGGGATTAGGAGGGATTGCTAATCTATTCTAAATTAATTTAAAAATATTAAATAAGACTCAAGGACACAAAATTAGGCTAAAAACTCTAATAACTCGAAACACACTTAAAATGACTCAAAATAATGAAAACAATTAAATTAAACACTAGGAACTGAAATGGACGGAAATTAAATTAAAAGACTAACAATAAAGAAAACTAACTAAAAAATATAATTTAATAATGGATGGGTGTTTGGTTTTGATGAAAAGTAAATTAAACTTAATTAAATTACAGAATTGACAAAAACATAAAATTAAGGTAAAATGATAAATGACGGACTAGCTAGAGGGTTCTTCTCCACACATGACACATATGCAACCTAAATTGATTTTCAGTTGTTCTTTCAATAAATTGTGAATCTCAATACTCCAGATTAACCGTGAACAGCACTTTTTTAATCTTCAAGTTTTCCTTAAGTTATTGAATTGGACGGAAAAATGCATACAACAATTCAAAACATTCTTCAAAAGTCCCCTACGTGAAAAGCACAATAGCGATACAATCAAAGATCATTAAACTTTGTGAAAACTATAAGCATTGACGAGGCATTCGTAACTATGAAAAGCATGATACTCTTGCCAAGAATTTACTTAACGTGATTGTGACTAGCAACCTTTACTACTTGTGAAAATAAGTTCATAACGATTAGGTGAAATTCACTTATATTCTAGCATCAAATTCATGCATGTAAATTAAGCGTGCACTCTCAACCAACATACACAAATCAGTTTTTATACGAACGGATAAATAAATTGAAATCACAACTTATGAAATCACAACCGAAGGTAATCAATTCATATTACAAATATATTCATGGTTTCGAATTAACCTCTAGCCAAAATAAAATTAATTACACATTATTAAAACAAAAATAAAATAGGAGTTTGGAAAGATTAAACCGAAAGAAAGGATCTGCTGCTTGGACTCTGAACTGCATGGACTCTGAACTGCATTTTCATGCTGACCTCCTGTCCTCCTCGCCACTGACTTCCCTTCCTCAAGCTGCCCAATGGCAGCACTCTCCTCTCGGTCCTCTTCCTGCGTCTCTGCGAGCTGCCCAAAGGGCAGCTCCCTTCTCTCGCTCCCCAGACCGCCTTATCTTTCCGTCTCCCACCTTAACCTCCCGAGGCTCCCTTTCTCTTTATTCCTAGCGCCCTCATGCGCCCTGCGTCAGCCCCTTCTATTCTATTATTTCTTTCTGTTTCTGCGCCAGCCTGCACCACCTTCTTTCTTTCTTTATTCTTAGTGTCTCTCCCACTCGGTTTCTCCTGCTTTTGTGCTTCTTCCAATCAGTTTTATTTTATTTTCTTTTCTTTCACACTTCTGCTCGTTTCTGCCTTCTTTGGCTGTGGATTCTTTTGTTGTCTAATTGAAAAGCCATGCTTGGTAAATAGATATTGGAAAAATCAATACCGTGATGCATATATACATTATGCATAGATTTAAGGACAGAGATTTAGTTCAATTATAATCGCAATGAATAAACTAAATTAATTGATCTAAAAAAAATCATAATGTTCGAAGTAACTATTCTGTTTATTATTTAAAACTCATTTTTGCCATTTTTATTTTCTTTGCATAACAAATCCTATAAACACAAAAATAACGTAAATAGCTCAAAATATAAAGAACTAACTAAGAAAAGACGAGTGAATTTGAAGTAAAAATATAAATAAATATGATCCGATCAACTGGTCTAAGCATTGTCAGTATCCCTCCGACAATCCAATGACCAGGAACCTTTTGGACATAATGGTTATGTGAAGAAGGTCTCTGTAGTCTAACATCATTAGATTACTTCTTCAATCGATCCATTGTCCATGGATTCACTATTCAGGACATATATCGTTTATTGAGATAGTCCTAATTAGTATCTTTGCCATTTGATGTATAAGAATCATCCATACATCGATTCATTTGTCCTGAAAGATTTCTTCCAAAGATTGACTTTCAGGGCATATTTCCAACAAATTTGTTAATTCTAAACGTTTCTTCAATTCTTAGTGGCGCACATATTGGCTTTAGCAATAGAGATAGCTATATTCACTTTAGAAATGTTCTACATAGACAACTAAATAGAGGTGATGCTCAGTCAGTGCTTACTTATTTCTAGAAAAATCAAGCTGAAAATCCACAATTTTGATGCAATCCAATGTGAAGAAAATGGATGAGCAACTAATATCTTTTGAGTTGATGCTCGGTCCCACATGGCTTATCACTATTGTAGTGATGTTGTTACATTTGATACAACCTAAAGACAAACAAGTATGATGTACGATTTTCATCACATTAAGCAATGGGAGGACGTCATTCGATTGCAATTAGTACTGGCTAAGACTTGGCAATGTAAGGAACAATTGCCAAGGTTTTTCCAAACACTCATCATCGATTATGCCTATGGCATTTCAAGAAGAAGTTTGTCGAAAAGTTGTCACATGTATACTTTAAGAAGTCCAAGTTCAAGATTGAGATGAAAAAATGTACTCGAAAGACATAGGATAGATGAATTTGAAGCAAAGTGAAAGCCCTTGATGAAAGAATATAGGTTGGAAAACGACAAGTGGCTGAAAAGTTCATATAAGATGTGTTCTTCTAGGGTTCCTGTTTATAATCGTAGAATGTTTTCTGTAGGAATGAATACTACTGGACGTAGTGAGGGTACTAATTCCTTTTTCGATGGATTTGTCACACCAACAACAAATCTTAGAGAGTTTGTCGCCAAATATGAAAAAGCATTTAAGAAGATTATGGAAAGAGAAAGTGATGTATCACATCAATGAAGAAGAATTTCTATTGCAGCATACACCAAGTTTGTATACTAGAAATAATAAATTCAAGGATGAATGGAATAAAGTCAATAGGTACAAAGTTGAAGAAAATGGCACGTGAACACAAATATCATGCACGCATAGTGAAATCAAAACTTGGAGAGCAAGAAAAGTTTGTGATGAAGCTAAATGTGCAAACACACGAAGCTATGTGTGAATGCCTGAACATTTTATTTTGCCAAGATGGAAGCAAGAAGCAAACAAATTTAGGATAATAGATTCTAAAAGTTTGGGGACAGATGATGGAAAAGAAGAATTAGAAGCTTTGAGACTTAGCCATATGTGTCATTAAGCAACTAAGTTAGCTTTTACTATAGCTTCTTCAAATGAGGCACACACAATTTTCGTAGATGAACTATCCAAAAAGCTATCGGAATATTCTTGTCAAGATGCAACCATTGCCTCTTCAACAAAAAGTGACACATGTACTAATATTGATTCATCTATACTGGTACTGTTGGACCTAAATATCTCAACAACTAAGGGAAAAAAGAAAGACAATATTAATAGTTCGAAAATGATGAAAAGTGGTATTGAGTTGGCTCAACAAAAGAAGAAAAGAAAATGTCATTCATGCAATAAGTTAGTACAACATGACACAAGAAATTGCCCATTAAATTCGAAAAGAAGAAAAATCGAATCAACTAATGAATGCAAGTCAAATTAACTTTTTTTATTGATATTTTTCAATGTTAGGTTACCTATTTATGTATATATTTTTTTCTTGTTATTTCATAATCTATCAGGGAATGAGGAACAAGAAGACTTGGGAGAATATGTGGAGTGATGATCGAAAGTATTTGGAGAGTGATGGTGTTTAAGTCTTGTATTTTGTTAAAGTTTATGCTAATAGTGTTTTGAAATTGGTCGTGTTTTATTAACGTTATTGACACTTCACAAAGTCAAATTTTGTCAAGCTTTATGAGAGAGAGAGAGAGAGAGATTTGATTTTTTTAACCAAAATGCGAAATAAAAATCTTTACCATACTTCTATAATCCACCGTAAAAAAGAACGCTGGTAAGAGAGAGATTTGATTTTTTTTAACCAAAATGCGAAATAAAAGTCTTTACCATACTTCTATAATCCACCGTAAAAGAGAACGCTGGTAATTTCAGAAGTTTATACTAAAATCACAAAACTTAAAATTCTATTTTAATTTTTAAACTGTACAAAAAGTGAAAATTCATGATATATGGTTGTTGGGGCCCATGGTTGTTTATACTAAAATCACAAAACTTTAAAATGTTAATTTTGTGTAAAAATTGAATCAGATGGGTTCCTCAAAAAGCCAGAATTGACTTGCTCTTTGTTAATTTTTTGCGTAATCAAAGAGAGAGAGATTTGATGAAAAATCAAATAATTGTTCTCGTTATTCACCGATTATTAGAAGTAAATGAGAGGAAATTTGATTGAAATACTTTCTCTGAAAAAAGGATTAGATGAAAGAGTCATGTTAACTATCATCTTAGCCATTGGGAGTCTGCATCTAATGGCTAGACTTATGTAAAAAAATGTGTAAAAAATGTAGTGCCACAGATCCGCCCCCATATATATATATTGGTTTCTAATCTGTTTGGATTTCCCCTCTTGAACGAAACAAGAAGATACTGTGTCCAAACGATAAGTCCTTAAGATGTAGCCCGCATGGAGCAGAGAGAAAGAAGTCTAGAATTCCAATATTTAGATAATTTATTTTATACTTGTAAACCCAGAAATTTGGGAAAAATGAGTCGACTATTTAGGACTAATTCATCTGCCAGTACTAGCTCTAGATCTAGTCTAAATAGGATCCCAGACATAGTAAATGAAGAACAAAAGTTAAAATTTCAGTCAGATGAAAGTGTTGAATTTAGTGATTGAAATATCCCCAAAGTATATAGTAAAGAAATTACCAATGTCTGCCTTTAAAAGCAAACATCATGTTAGGATAGTCAAGCAAGCTTATGCTCTCAATAAAGAAAAAGAAACATGTCAGCTGTTTAATCCAGAACAAATTAGGAGTCACAGAAAAGACGGTGACAAATACATTCACATTAGATTAGTTCAAATCGTACTTGTGAAGCCTAAAATAACCTAAAAATGGGCAGGCTTCTCAGATGTTCCCATGCCCAGCTCACACCCTTGAAGGTCCCAGCAGCTAAATACCAATGCCCATAGCTCACCTGCCATTGGCAAGGAAAAGTCAAAACATTGAAGATAAGGATTAATTACCCAAGAAAGATAATATTGCCCTCAATAAATGGGCAGGCTTCTCAGATGCTCCCATGCCCAGCTCACACCCCTGAATGTCCCAGCAGCTGAATACCAATGCCCACAGCTTACCTGCCATTGGCAAGGAAAAGTCAAAACATTAAAGATAAGGATTAATTACCCAAATCCTATTTTTAATACATTCCCAATTGAATATTGACTCTAATCAATTAGGGATAATTACTCCATTATCTCAAGCTATTATTTCATATTTAATATCTTGAGAATATTTCTCCATAAACTTTGGCCAATAAGATGCCGCCATGTGCAGGGTAAAACCCTAACACTATGGCCGGCCCTATCCCTATAAATACCCCATATTCTTCTAAATTTCAGAAGCTTTTGCTACCTTAAAAAAGCCCTAAACACTTTATTCTCTCATAGAAACTGACTTAGGCATCGGAGATCCATTGGCCTAATACTCCCCCATCTCGTGGGTGTGTGAGGCTTAGGTCCTTGATCAAAGATGTTAATTGTTTTGCAAGTGCATTTTTGTCCAAACTGAAGACGGCGAAAATTTGCATCAACAAATTGGTTTCTTGAATTTTCTGTTACGTTGAATTTCTCACACGTTGTATCAATTAATTTTTCCTAGAAAAGTTTCTTGATTAATCCTTGGAGAAAGGATACCAAGGTACGAAATTCAAGAACCACGACGAATAGAACCCCGTACATACAAGGATTTAGACCGGAGAGTGAAGACGAGGACATAGCCCAGCGACGGAGATCCTCAAGGCTCAATGCGACGACAGAATGACCCCTACTACCTCAAAGCCATGCCACCACCTTATCACCACCTTGCAGCGCATGGCAGGGACCACTGCAGTAGCAGCAGCCCAAACTGAGGCCTAGACACTTGCTGCAGCAGCTCACCGTGCTGCTAAGGTGCCAATAGGTTACGGGCAGGAAGCCCAGCCCACTGTAGCATCTTTAATTGCCCTCTAGCGAGCCTAAGTGCTACAAGCTTAGGCCTAAGCCCACAAAGACCCAGCAGAGCTAGCCCAGCCAACAAGAGCAACTCATGGGCAGGCGACCCAAGCCTAGCTAGCTGCTAACCAAGATTAAGCTCGCGAGGAACTAGGGTTGGCCCAACGCGTAGTGCAGGCACAAGGCCAGCCGCCACACGCATGAGCCTAGTGCACCCACACTCATGCCCAGTCATCTAATCGAGTTAGCTTGCCCAGCAACTGACTCGGCCGACCTAGCCTACGACCCAATCCAATCCGAGGCCACCTTCGGTGATCCAGATTCTAACCACCGGTTCTGCGATCAACTAAGGGTTATTTTCACCCCACATTTCTACAGGAATGCTCGCTTTGGGCTCAAGCTTTATACCTGCAATACTTTCACCACACATGGAGACGCCCATTATCCTCACTTTTCCAATCCAAATGGTGAGCACCACCTGACAAACCCCCTTGTGCAGCAGACCACCTTGGTGAACTAACTCCTTGAGCGCATCGAGATGCAGCGCGCCCCAGACAAGGTGTCCCAAAGCAGGACAAGAGTAGAAGAACGTGACTTATTCCATCGACATCCCGACAAAGAGCCGTTCAGCCCACCACGGACGTGCGTTTGAGTGGTGTGCACTCTAGTTTGGGCTCTCAGGAAAACATTTTTTTTTCACCTAGATGCACAGAGAAGCATTCATTCCTGACTTAGATGGGCGCTTAGGACATTCTAGGTGAAGCGTCTACACGAGGCTAGGCCCACAAAGAGATCTTCCTACAGGGCACTGGAGTAGGCAGCTGCATGGTGGACAGAAAAGAGCATAAGAGCAGTCCAACTTAAGTTCCACCGACAGCCCTCGCCAAGCATGACGATGAGCAACGCAGAACGAACCACGTGCACTGTGACCGCGGCACAGACGAGCAAGACATGCCAAAAAGCAACATGGACCAACAGGTCAACACCGAAGCCAATTGGAGACTTCACTGCCTTACGAGGTGCAAATCCAGGAGGAAGTACAAAGGTTCATAGTAGAGCAGCTGGGCGGATTCCAGCACATTGATACTATCGACGATGCCCTTTGTAGAGACACGGCCAACATGAGTAGGTCACCGTTTACAGACGAGGCTCGTAACAGAGTAATTATGCATATTCTAGGTCATTGATATTACAGACGATACCATTCGTAAAGATATGGCCAACATGAGTAGGTCACCATTTACAAACGAGATTGAGCAGATAGAGCCACCGCGAAAGTTCAGCCCGCCATATTTCACCTTGTTCAAAAGAGATCAAGATCCGGACAGGCACCTGATGGACTACCAAAGCGCCATAACCTTCTACTACAGCAATGATGCTCTCATGTGCAAAATCTTTGCCACAACACTCCAACCTGAGGCGCAAGACTAGTTCCACACCCTACCGCCACGCTCAATCCAGAACTTAAGCGAACTTTCCTTGATTTCACTAAGGAATATTCGTCCTACCGCTCAATCAAGAAGAAGTCTGACCACCTATTCAACATGAAGAAAGACCTAAATGAGTTACTCCGTAAATACGTCAAGAGGTTTAAGGTGGAGAAGGCGAAAATATTGGATGCGATGACAACATTGCATGTTCAGCCTTCTGAAAGGGGCTCTCAGCAGATCACCCATTTTTCGGAGAACTGATCATGAGAGAGAACCTGACCTTGGAAAACTCTAATCAAGACTCAAAAAGACTAAAAATTCAATACCACACACTTTGTAGCTACCCTAAATCAATGGGCTGCTTGAATGGATTGAAAGACATACAGCTGAAAACAAAATAAATTAAGTTAGTAAGCAAAACTAAAAGGAATTACGAAGTTGTTTAAGCATAGTCCTTGGCAATGGCGCCATTTTGTTGAAGTTCCTTTAGAGTGCAAATATAAGGACTGTATAATGGCACAAGTAAGGGTGTCGAACCACAGAGACTGATAAATAACTTAGTAAAACCTTTTACTCTTACATATTAGCATCAGTTAATGACTCATATGATTTAAAATTGGGGGGTTTAAGTAATTTTGGAAAAGAAATAAAGACAGAAAGGAAAGAGAAAAATTAAAACTATCTAAAAATAAACTTAAGACATGAAATATGTTAGAAACGCTTTTAAGACATAATATGACTCCAAATGAACAAAGGTCTTCCCCTAAACATTCCTCAATCAGTGATATGATCTTTTAACTTGTAACATCCCACATCGCCCAGGGGAGTGGATCCTGTAAGCCTTATATGTATATTCCCATCTCTACCTAGCACGAGGCCATTTGGGAGCTCACTAGCTTCGAGTTCCATCGGAACTCCGAAGTTAAGCGAGTTCGCGCGAGAGTAATCCCATAATGGGTGACCCATTGGGAAGTTTTCGTGTGAGTTTCTAGAAACAAAACCGTGAGGGCGTAGTCGGGGGCCAAAGCAGACAATATCATGCTACGACGGAGTCGAGCCCGGGAAGTGGTCCCGCCCGGGTCGGGATGTGACAATTTGGGAGCTCACTGGCTTCGGGTTCCATCGGAACTTTGAAGTTAAGCGAGTTCACACGAGAGCAATCCTATGATGGGTGACCTACTGGGAAGTTCTCGTGTGAGTTCCTAGAAACAAAACCATGAGGGCATGGTCGGGGCCCAAAGAGGACAATATCGTGCTACGACCGAGTTGAGCCCAGGATGTGGTGGGGGCCTGGGCCGGGATATGACAATTTGGTATCAGAGCCAATCCCTGGCTAGAAGTGTGCTAACGAGGATGTCGAGCCTCTAAGGGGGTAGATTATAACATCCCACATTTCCCAAGGGAGTGGATCATGTAAGCCTTATCTATATATTCCCATCTCTACCTAGCACGAGGCCTTTTCGGAACTCACTAGCTTTTGGCTCAATCGGAACTTCGAAGGCCTCTAAGGAGGGTGGATTATAACATCCCGTATTGCCTAAGGGAGTCGATCATGTAAGCCTTATCTATATATTCCCATCTCTACCTAGCACGAGGCTTTTTGGGAACTCACTAGCTTTGGGTTCAATCGGAAATTCGAAGTTAAGCGAGTTCATGCGAGAGAAATCCCATGATGGGTGACCCACTGGGAAGTTCTCGTGTGAGTTCCCAGAAACAAAACCGTGAGGGCGTGGTCGGGCCCCAAAGCGGACAATATTGTGCTACAATAGAGTCGAGCCCAGGATGTGGTGGGGGCCCGGGCCGGGATGTGACGTAACTTATCATTTTCAAATGCACAATTAAGATGTTCACATATCTAGCATGGCATATAACTAGATTGTATGAATTCTCTCTTACTTTGCATGTTAGATGCATGGCATATACATAAAACTTATATTTATAAGTGCAACCTAGCATCGCATATACATCCTTATCATTCTCAACAGAAAGCAAACATAAACAAGTTAGCTAAGCTTGAAAATATGTGCTTGAAATGATTGAAACAGAAATTCTTGTGTAGTCAGAAATACCTAATATAGGGAGTGTAGTTAGAAATTCTTGTGTGAAAATAAGAATGTATCTAGTAAGGAATTGAGGAAATTCTCTAAGGCATGTTACTATATTCAAAATGCCGTTTTAATTGATTAAATGTGAGCTAGTGAATGGTGACTATGATTAAGTATGCTCGAGGGTAAGGAATGCTTAAATCTATGTAAGTGGTGATCTTTGGCATGTCATGTTTCATTGAAAATCCCTGACGCAAATGTTGGAAGGTTAGGTTGTGTTTTGTTTGTTTTGTTTGTTTTGTTTGTTTTGTTTCTTTTGTTTTGCTCGAGGACTAGCAAAAGCTAAGTGTGGGGGAATTTGATAGGAACATATTTATGCGACTTAGTTAGCTTGTTCTTGTGTATTTGTGTTGTTATTTCTTAGTTAATTATGTATTTTAAGCTATTTTCATGTGTTTGTAGGTCATAATAACAAAGTTGGCAAGAAAGTGCATTTTAGAGCATTTTAGAGCATTTTTTAGCCAAGATTGGATAGTGCAAGCATGGAGACATGAGGATTGACGTTTTTGAAGATTTGAAGGCTAGAAATCAACATGTGTGTGTGCAAGTGTGTTGACCTTCAACTCCAAACATCCATCCACTACACCCATTACATCCACTCATTACCAAACATCCATCCACTACACCCATTACATCCACTCATTACCAAACACTCATCCAATACACCCATTACATCCACTCATTACCAAACATCTACCCACTACACCCATTACATCCACTCATTACCAAACACTCATCCACTACACCCATTACATCCACTCAATACCAAACATTCACCCACTACACCCATTACATCCACTCATTACCACAACACTCACCCACTACACTCATTACAACTCCATACACTCATCTCCCTAGCCTATAAATACATCCACCCTTCACCATAATTTGGGGGCTATCATCCAAAGACACCACATCATCTACACAACTCTCCACCCTTCACCATAACTCACCTATATCCATCCACCACCACAAGAGACCATCCATTCACCACTCACACCTTGGTGCTGCATATTTGCAAGGAAGGAGGATTGCTTGGAGTTGTGCTAGTCATTCAATTTGGATTGCTGGAGCATTCTAGGTGTATTCTACTTTGGTTTTCAATGTTTAATTTCAATTGTTTATGTTTAATTGCAAGTATGAGGAACTAAACCTCTTGTGGCTAGAGGAGAATTCGAAACCATGAATATATTTGCAGTATGAATTGATTTCTTCCAATTGTGATTTGATAAGTTGTGATTGCAATTCAATTATCTATTTTATTCATAACGGATTTGTGTATGTTTATTAAGGATGCATACTTAGTTTTCATGCATGAATTTGATGCTAGGATATAAATAAGTTTCACCTAATCGTTACAAGTTTATATTCATGAGTAGTGAAGGTTGCTTGTCACAAACGCGTTAATTGAATTCATGGCAAACGTATCATGCATTCATAGTTACAATTGCCTCGTCAACACTTATGATTTTCATGGAACGTAATGATCTTTAATTGTATCTCTATTATGCATTCATATAGGGGACTTTTAGAGAATGATTTGGGTTGTCGTATGCATTCATCCAATTCAATGAGTAAAGGAAAATCTGAGGGTTAATTTGTGCATCACGGTTAATCTGGGGTGTTGAGCATCATAGTTTATTGAAAAGCAATTGGAGATTGATTTGTATGCAAGTGTGTCATGTGTGGAGAAAGACCTTCTAGCTAGCCCATCATCCATCCAAAACAACCAATTTCGTGCAAATCTGTTTAGTTATAGTTTCTGTTTTTTTTTACTTTATTTTCGTCCAAATCCCAATCCCCCTTTACTTTAGTGTGTCTAATTAGTTAGAATCTGTTTTAGTTTGTGTTTTTAAGTGTTTTGAGTCTATAGAGTCTAGTTAAGTGTTTTTAATTTTCTTTTTGTAAGTCAGTTTAGTTTAGATTAGCAATCCCTCCTAATCCCCGGTCCAGAACGATCCCTACTTATACATATACTACAATTGTCAAAAGAGGGTTTAATTTGAGTGCTTAACTTACATCGCATCAAATTTTGGCACCGTTGCCAGGGATTAGCATTTGCTAATCCCTTGTTATTTCTTTTTGTTTATTTTCATGTTTTTTGTTTTAGTTACTGACTTTGTTTCCATTTGTGTATCTTATTTTTACTTATGATATTTGATTTAGTTTTGTTTCCTTGATTTCAAGTACTAAAGAAGTAAGACATGGATTTTGCTACTATTCAAGCTCAATTGGCGAAACTTACTTCTCAATTGTCACAATATGCCGAAAGGACCACAATGCAAAGTGTCCCTACAGATGGTTTGTCCTATGGGCAAGGATATCCAACTCATCAATGTTCTCAATTCGCTGCGAATGAAGATGCTTGGGGTTATCAAGGCCATAGCCAATCAGGGGACAACATGTTTTCCAACGCTTACAATTCGAATTGGAGAGATTATTCAGATTACATGTGTGGAGAACCGCAACAATTCCAACAAGATGGATATTGGCAGCAAGAAGAGGAGTTTTATCACTGGCCATATGAACCATCACAACCACCACAACAATCTGCCCAATTCAATTCAGGTACATCTTTGAATAATGATATGTTTAATAAGTTACTCACCTCTTTGAACCAGGATGTAGAAAACCGAAACAAAGAGGTGCAAAATCAAGCCAAGAAGACAGGCGAATTAGAAAAGCAATTTGGGCAAATTATGGAGTTCACGGAACAAATTCAAGGGCAAAGTGAATTCTCCAACTCAATTGTTGAAAATTTGAAAGAAGATTTTGAAATCCATGATGCTATCACTTTGGGAAGTGCTATGGAGGTTAGAGGTGAATCGAAGACATCCAAAACAAGCCAAAACATGGATGAACAGCTGTTGCTCGAAGAAGAGGAGAATAACAAGGCCACGACAAGGGAAGAACCACCTTTGCTGCAGCCCCATATGCCATCTATGCCGTCCACTACAACCAAGGTAACCCTAAATCCAATTTGTCCTGACCCCGTTTCCCAAAATGTCCTTATTCCTTGCAGGATCATGCAATCCAAGGAAGAAGAGGGTGAGAAAGGCATCTTTGAAACCTTTCCAACGAATCAAAAGTAAGAAGTGGATGGGGAATGTCTAGAATTCATCAAAGAAGATACATTTGAGACGAAAATTCCCAAAGAAGTTGGGTTTTATGACACGGGACAAGTCATAACTCTCAAAACACCAAATCTGGCCAAGTCTCATATCCCTGCAATCTTCAAAGATGTGGTGTTCGTAATTGAGTTTGTGTTGGAGCAAGCAAGTAAGCCATCTTCTCCAACTTCGATTTTATTATATACTAACTTGCTGATTTTGATGATTCAGGCACCTACACTAGAATTTAAACCATTGCCGGATCACGTCAAGTATCACCTTCCATTCAAGGATCAATTCCATGATATGGGCCCTATCCAAGTTTAGAAGGAAGTTTCGTCCGGCTGTAAGACATTAAAGCAAGCGCTTTCTAGGAGGCAACCCATGTATTCAAATAAGGAAGATTTTTTAATTGCTCCACAATTGGTTTAGCATTCCTAAAAACGTTATCTTTTCTGTAGTTTTATTTTGCCATGATTGTCATTTTTATTTGTTACTGGTTTAATTGTTTTTGGTGTGGGTTTATTTTTAAAACACTGACAGTTATGCAAGGTATTTTCACATTCATTTTCATAAAAAAAAAGGGGAAACATTAAGTAGAAAAAAGCTATAAGAGGGAGCCTTCACAAAGGCTGCTTAGGAGAAGTCTCAGTAGTCGGCAAAGCCTCAGCAGTCGGCGGAGCCCCAGAATGAGGAAGCATCGGAGGTTGATCATTTGGAGCTTCATTACATGGTACAGCCCCAGAAGATGAAGGCAAATGCTGTTGGAACAAACCCACAAACCTCTGATGATTAAGTAAAATCTGACCATCAGATTCTTTTCATTTGGTCAATCTTCCCCTTCATGTTTGTAGCATAGTTATGTGCGAGCCTGTGCAACTGTTTATTCTCATGCTTAAGCCCTCTAATCTCCTGCTTGAGACTCATCACTTCAGCTGCCAATGATTCAACTTGACGGGTTCGGGCAAATAGGCGTTGGGCCATATTGGACACGGAACTTGCGCACTGCATACTGAGAGCCAGAGAATCCTTAACAACCAGCTCATCAGACCGTTTGGCAAGTAGTCTGTTATCTTTGGGAGTGACAAGGTTCCTAGACACCACCGCAGCTGTCAGATCATTCTTCATCACCGAATCCCCAACGGTAAGACGACCAGTAAGGGATATGAAGGATGGGCGCCATATGTTGTCTGGAGAAGGCAGGACTGCCTCTTCACCAAGGTTCAAGTCAAAACGACGATCGGAGGGGCCAAACATTTTCAGAGGTGTTAAAGAAAGAAGAGGTCGGACAAGTCAAGATCGTAAGAAGTGCAAGAAGGGAAGTTTTACAGGCAGAAATTCAAGTGTGCTTTGAACGTCCTGCGTACCTTTATAAAAATCAGCACGCGATGGGATTTCAGAGATCGAAGAGGCGAGCTCAAAAATTAAAGAGGCCAACTTAAAAATCAAAAAGGCGCTAGCTTTCTTAAAAGCTGGGCTTACTCAGAAACCACGACCAATCTTCTTTTCCAGATTTATCCGCACTTGTCACATGCAACCTCTGCACTCGACGAGATTTCAGAGATCGAAGAGGCAAGCTCAGAAATCAGAGAGGCATCTGCTTTTCCAGATGTGTCAGCATTTATCACGTGCAGAGTCAGCTTTACGAAATTCACGGGCAGTTTGTCGAACTGTTGATTCCAGATATCGGAGAAGCATCCGCTTTTCCAGACGTGTCAGCGCTTGTCACATGCAGAGTCAGCTTTGCAGAAATCACGGGCAGTTTGTCGAAGCGCCGATTCCAGATATCGAAGAGGCACTTGCTTTTCCAGACGTGTCAGTGCCTGTCACATGCACACTCAGCCTTGCGAAAATCACGGGCAATCTGTCGAATATCTCTTGTGAAGTAGAAAGCACGTGAAGTTCACTATTAAATCATCCAACGGTTGCTGACAAGAGTGAAAGAATAGTACCGGTTATTAATTCCTATAAATGTCACCCTTCGCCCTCCATTGAAAGGCAAACATACATAACCCTCTTCTTCTCTGAGAATGCCTTTCCAACAAACCCTCTCGAGTCACTCAGTGTTCCTTATTCCTTGGGGTACCTCTGCAAACAACTCATCTAAAGCAAAAGTATTTCATATCATGAAGGTTGAAAGCAAGAGTATCTCATATCATGCTTTCTCTCTGTCCTTCTCTTTGTCGTTGTTTTGGGACAAAGAGAAAGAGAGCAATCGGCCAGCACTTGGTATCAATCTTCCAATCTGGAACCGACTGCCTGGAACCCCTTCCTGATTGCTTACCTAGCCTTGCTCTCGAGTACTCATCTTCATCATCTTATGCTTCATCTTCGTCTACCACATCTGCTTGGGGAACAGATAAGGGAAGTGAAAATGATACCTCGAAGCATGTGGTGACAAGGTACTAATTCATCCTTAGCTAGGGACAATGAGAAAGAAAGCAAGAGGTGGGCACTTGGAAAGATTGAAGAAAGAAACAGACCAACACCTCTACCTCGTGCCTGCCGGCCGTGCAGAAGAAACAAGCAGAGAAGAATGCAGACTGCACAATCAAATCAACCCGGCAGAAGGAGTCTGATTTGAAACCAAGGAACTCTCATATTCCTCGTTCAGAATTCCAAACCAGTTCGAGATCAAAGCTGTGGAAAGATAACAAGATCATCTATTTCCAAAACCAGATTTGCGTTCTTAAACTCTACTCTGTCTAATTTTTACTTTGCCATACTTGTCATGTTTATTCGTTGTTTGTTTATTTGCTTGTTTTTGTGTGAGTATATGCTTGAAACATTGAGGACAATGTTTGATTTAAGTTTGAGGGGGTAACCAAGTTGTTTTGCATGAAATTCGTAGGAGTTTATCACCCATTACTTCTAGTGTTGTTCCTTGCTGTTTTTAAGTGTTTTTAAGCTGTTTTGGAGTGTTTTAGTGTGTGTTGACATAAAAATCCGAAAATCTCATAAAAATTTGAAAAATTGTTTTGAAAAAAAACCCAAAAAGAGTTGTTTTTTTGTGTCTTAGGGTACCTTCCAACACAATGATGAGGATTTGGTTTTTAATTACATGACTATTGAAGAGAGTTATAAACATGGATGAAAATTTGATTTACTCTTTGATGTATGCTTGGTTGTGGTTATAATTTAAGAATTCACATGCAATCATAAAAGGAAAATCAGTTTTTTTTGTAACATGCTTGAAAGAAGGAACTCAAACTAACGTTACATCATTGAGAGACTTGGGCCTAAACGTTTATTTGGTGAGTTATTAATCTGTGCAATTTTTTTGTTTTCTAAAGTCGTTGCATGATCTCATTATTCTTTGCTTGGTTGCTACTTAGAAGGCGTTTCATCATTTAGTTCCAAATGCTAGAACTCATGCTTATTTCATTCAAAGCATGTTATTGATTTGCATAACACATATTCAAGATGAAGTTGTTTAGTGAGCCAAGAGCCAAAAAGCCTATCCCGTTCATTATGTGTTTAAGTTTAACCCCGTTGAGTCTTGTGTTGCCTATGTTCTTTGTTACCCACACTATTCTCACACATAATTCAATTAGAAACAAAAGAACTTTCTGGATAGATCTCATGAAAGGAATTAAATACTAAGAATAGGATAACACGCATACTTACTAACATCCATGAATACTAAGGTTTTTACGGTAGGGGTTATGAAAGGATGAATAAGGAATACTAGAACTTGAGATGTACCAAAGTGTTTTCCTTGCAAAACCAGCATGCTCTCCTCTTGAATTGATCTTCTTTACTTGTTCTCAGCTTCCAGGACCCATGGATTTAGAAATTGCATCTTTTTCTCTTTTTTTTTTTTTTTTTTTTTTTTTCTTATTTTGCAATTCCAACCTATGTTATCTTGGTACACGCCACTTTCTTAGCTTGAAGCTCGATCATTATATTTGTCTTCATCACTTTGGTATTCCCCAAGCTATAGGGAATGGCTATTATGGATGAAAATGGGTAGAGTTTAGTGTGGGTGATGGAAGATGGCTGTGTTTGGCTTCAAAATGGGTAATGGCTCACACAACAAAGGCAGTGAATTAGGCCATTTACTAGTTAAAAACATGCGTACTCTAACATCGTCTCAATGAATTCATTCATGGGTGATAACAAACACAAGTATCCACCAAAGAGAACTCTTAGTATTCAATCAAAAAGGAATAATGAGATCATTTGAAATGAATTTGAAAGAAAAGGATAGGAGGAGTAGAAATAGTTTAATCCCTCTAAAAGAAGCAAATAGGCACAAAATTTCACAAAAGGCAATCTCCACTATCCTTCTTCTAAGGCTTGAACTAGTAACTTTTCACAACTATTCTTAGAACTGAGAGCAATGGTATTATATAGTAGGTACAACAACTTTCAAAGCATAGCCAAAGTTATGATTGCAAGACTAAGTGAAACATGTACACACCCATTATTTAATTGCAAATAGCTCTAATCATGACTCAAAAAGACTAAAAATTCAATACCACACACTTTGTAGCTGCCCTAAATCAATGGGCTGCTTGAATGGAATGAAAGACATACAACTGAAAACAAAATAAATTAAGTTAGTAAGAAAAACTAAAAGGAATTGCAAAGTTGTTTAAGTGCAATCCCCGGCAACGGCGCCATTTTGTTGAAGTTCCTTTCGAGTGCAAATATAAGGATAGTATAGTGGCACAAGTAAAGGTGTCGAACCACAGGGACTGATAAACAACTTAGTAAAACCTTTGACTCTTACATATTAGCATCAGTTAATGACTCCTATGATTTAAAATTGGGGGGTTTAAGTAATTTTGGCAAAGAAATAAAGACAAAAAAAAAAGGGAAAAATTAGAACTATCTAAAAATAAATCTAAGACATGAAATAGGTTAGAAAAGCTTTTAAGACATAAATCTGACTTCAAATGAACAAAGGCCTTCCCCTAAACATTCCTGAATCAGTGATATGATCTTTTAACTTATCATTTTCAAATGCACAACTAAGATGTTCACATATCTAGCATGGCATATAACTAGATTGTATGAATCCTCTCTTACTTTCCATGTTAGATGCATGGCATATACATAAAACTTATATTTGTAAGTGCAACCTAGCATGGCATATACTCAGATTTAGCACCTAGAAACTCATTAAGAACCAAGAGGATTATGAACATCACATGAACCTTAGAACATGGCATTTATCCTAGAACTTCATGGAATCAATTTACATGATTAGTTCTGAACCTAACCACATGTTGCTAATGAATGAAAGATGATATGGCAGTTATCCTTATCATTCTCAACAGAAAGCTAACATAAACAAGGTAGCTAAGCTTGAAAATATATGTTTGAAATGATTAAAACAAAAAAAATGATTCTAGCTTGAAAATGAAATTGATATACTAAAACTGCATCATAATATTAATTCAATCATGTCTAGGGCTTCAAAGTAGCCCTAAGTATCCATAAAAACAAAATAGATAAAAAGTCAAGAAAGCTAGAACCTAGAAACTGCTCAAGGTTGAAAACTCATGCTCTCTCTCCAGATTCTCCTCCTTTTGTTGAGTATTTGTCTCCTATTAAAAGGCTTAGGACTTATCTAACATCTGACACATTTACATCCTTGAATTGACTCTCATTTATAACTCATAACAACCAGCTTTTAGTATTGGAGTAACTGAAAACTAGCTGTTATAAGAATTTGTAACTAAACAGCTCCTCTTTATTATGTCATAAGTTATTGTAAAAACATCCAAATCATAAGCTATAAAGACCATCAGAAAGAAGACTTCCAGGGCTTTCCATCCATATATGGCCCATTTTCTAATTCACTCTGAGCAATTCGGGGCAAAGCTCGAAAGTTGGCTATTCTGCAAGGGCCTTTTCTGGCGAATCTTGGGCCACTTGTTACAATATTCAAAATAAGATGATTTCTTCAAGTCCTTACTTTCATCCTAAAATAAAATACAAACAACAAAATACCTTGTGATGCATAGAGATTTTAAGTCAAAAACCTAAGCAAAAGAGGGCGTAAAAGTATAACTTTATACACTCAACAGGAAAACACGATCGAACACAAAGCGGAGGTCTTGACCGAATTCAACGGACTTACCTCAACTGCCATTGGCACAATCACACTCAGCGTAACTAGCCCTCTAATTGTCTCATCGTAGACCTTAATGATAGTCAGCAACCTATCTCACCATAATGGGATATTGGGCCAACCTTGGCTAGTGAAGATTGGAGTTGTCACCTCGATCAAATATCAGAAGATCCAATTTCGCATCCCGGGAAAAGCAGTCGAAGAGATCAAAGGCGACCAGACTATGTCTAAGTGATGCATTGTAGAATTTCTTAAGGAGACGAAGAAGAAGTCTTTTGGCCCAGGAGTAGCAGTTGAACTGTAGAAAGACGATTCTACCTCCACCAAATAACAATAACAGTAGACAAGTCAAGAGGATGGCATCAAGGTCGACATTGCTCTGGCAGGTAAATTAGGATGGAAACCCGAAGAAGACGCTGAACACATCTCCCTTGATCCTAAGCAACGGTCAGACCATGCAAAACGCACATCCAAAGAAGATCTGAGCAATCCTGGATATGAAGTCCCCCCCACCACTCTGAATGTGATCTAAGGTTTGACCTGATGAGCAGCTGCACTTAACTGATTCTTCTTGCGACCTACCAATCGGTGCAAGCTTTTTTCAAGTTAATCAGGATGCGTAGTGAAACAAATGGAATGACAAAGTACTAGAAAGTATTACAGGACTTAGATAAGTGCCTGACATTACCTCCCTTACAATTCAAGCTGGAAATAGAGGAGGGTCTATGCATCCATACAGCGGTATCTGAAGTAGCAACGAGCTCTACCCTCATACAAGAAGAGATGCCGCCCCAACCACCTGTATTCCACAGTTCAAAAGTTCTTCTCGATGCAGAAACCAGATATTTGAAAATCAAAACTTTAATTTTGGCGCTAGTTGTTGCAACCTGGAAGCTCAAGCCTTATGATAACTCATATATTTCATGCATTTATACCATCTTTTTCTTGCCTCTTTGTGATGTTTTTGAGTTAAACTGGTTGCATTTTACCTTATTTTGTGTTAGTGTGCAATTACATGTACTTTAAGATCAATTTGAAGGGAAAAGAAGTGAAAACATGCCATTTTTGGAGCTGGCCCTTATTCAAACGTGGATAGAAGTTTAGTGGCCTATTTTGAAGCCCAAATAAAGTTGTTACTTTTTTTGAAGCCCAAATAAAGAATCCAAAATAAATCTGGCTAGTTAGGAGACCAAGAGCAGAATGGGAAAGGAATTGGATCATCTAGCCTAATTTGGAGAAGCCAAATAAGGAAAAACGTTCAAAACTTTGGCTTAATGGTTGGGATCACCTTGCAATCAGCTACAGCCCCATTTTGCATATAAATACTAGGGTTTCAGATCACTTTTATACAAGCCCCCCTTAGGGGTCACCCAGAGCTTTCTCTCTTCTCTTTCTTTGGCCTTTCTTCAAGAAACAAAACCCTATTTCCCTTCGCCATCTGCTACCACCCAAGAAACCACTTAGCCACGCTGTTCTTAGAGAAGTTGAACATCAGAATTGCTTCAAGGGGGTTTCTTGTATGAATTTAATTTCACTCATGTTGTTCTTGATATTTATATATTCTGTAATCATGTTGTGTAATTAAGTTCATAGTTGGGGATTTTGATGTAGCATTGCAAACCTACTCTATGTTATTAAGTTAAAGTATTCAAATTACCAATCTATGTTCTTGTTTCATTCACTGATTTTATAGTATAATTTTTTTTTGTTAATCTTAATGTTTGATCACCATTAGGACTGCTTATGAATTATTTGATCAAGGATATAGTACACATCATGCTTAATCTTGGTGGACATGTGAATGAATGAAGAAACTACTATGCATACATCCTTACTTGCTAATCTAAGTTGAACATCACAACAAGGTTGCATATTAGGAGTACTTGATCATAACCACACATTAAATGGATGATCATAAATAAGTAAAACGAACCCTAGTTGTATATTAGAGAGTTGAATGCGTTTTGACTTAATTTTCATGGAATTGACTTGTAATGGTGAAATCGGTATCCCTAGTTTTGTTCCCATCATTTCTGAATCAATTAGTCATTCATCTTTATCTTGTCTTGCATTTTAAGTTACTTTAGCTTTCAAAACAAAAATCTAAATTCAGTTTTCATTTTCATTGTTTAGTTAGGGTTCACATAAAGCTAGTAATTTGTAGAGTTCTAATCAGTCCCTGTGGTTCGACACCCTTACCTGTGCCATTATACTATCTTTATATTTGCACTTGAAAGGAACACAACAAAATTTTGGTGCCATTGCCAGGGACTGATTTCAGCCCCTATAATTACTTGCTTTATAAACCCTATTTGTTTTTCTTTTCTTAATTTAGATTTTTAATATACATTTTAGGTTGTTTGATTTCAGGTGGTATAGAGAGATGTACAACGAATGTCAGTTATGTGCTAAAATTGGCCATCTTCTTCAATTCTACCCAAGGAGAGATGAGTTTCCTATGTTTGTCTGAGACACGTGCATTTCTCTAACCAAGAGCCACTACAACCATTGTCAAACACATATAGCCCTGCTTGGAAGAACTCTGATCATGGCTCTTGGAACAACATAGAAGCTCCAAATCAAGCATTTGCACCTCCATCATAGCAAGAATCCTTTAACACTACTTTGGAGGACACTTTGAAGCTACTTGCTCAAAGAACTTTACAATTTCAACAATCAACGAGTAACATGATTCAATAACACTCCACTGCACTTCCCAAGTTGAAAATTCAATTGGGGTAGATTGTCCAAGTGTTAAATGAACATCAATCTGGTGGTGATGATCAAGAAGAGGAGGAAGAACAACCAAAGGAAGCTTGCTGTGCATATTTTCATAGTAAGGTTCCTGAGCTTTACAAAGATGAAGAACCTTACATTCCTCCCAAGCAATATGTTCCACCAATTCCTTTTCCAGGGAGATTTGTCAAACAATAGCATGAGTAGCCACCCATAGATATGCTTGGTGAAACTCTGTCGGACATAGTGTTTGAAGCTCTTCCTCTATCTTCTAATTTAATTGATTATTTTTCAAAATCTGTGTCAGATTCTCCATGTTGTTTTACATCTTTTCAAGAGGGAAAAGAATTGAAGTTCGATAACGATACCTTACTGCCATCTCAAATAAAGGAAAAAGATATGGCCTCACATTTTATTCACAAGGAGAGACGAAAATGCCATCATAATCGAGGCCTTGTGGAAATTCAACGCACCATATTCAATGCCCCTCGAAAGAAACCACTTCTTTCAACCACGGTTCAGAGGTACCTTGACTTCCTGCCACCATAGGCGTTCATCCATCATACCTATCGTGTCTTGCCTAGATGTTAAATAAAGCGCTTGCTAAGAGGCAACCAAGCTAGGTTTGTGTTCTTTCCTTTTATTTTCTGTCTTTTAGGTTTTGTCTTATTTCATTCAATGCATACCCTACCTTGCTGCATTGTTAGATTCCATTCTTTTTTTTTTTACGCATCAAGGACAATGCTTAGTTTAGGTTTGGGGGCGTGGAATTGAAAATTTTCGTTTGTTTTTAGTTTTGGTTAAGTTTTCTTTTGCTTACTAATGTGACTGTATATGAGGGCTATGTTTACAAACAAAACTACAATGTTGTCATGAAAAAGTTTCATATCTTATTTTCTTTTACAAAGCTGTTACTCTTGAAATTATGATGGTAAAAGTACCATGCTCAAATTCCGGAAGAAGAATAGTGGAGACTACCCTAGTGAGTTATTTTGAGCCTATTTGCTTATTTGAGAGGGTTTAAAGCGTTTCTGCTCCTATCTTTTTCTTTCAATTTCACTTTAAATGACCTAATTATTTCTCTTTGATTGAATGCTAAGAATAATCCTATGTTGTAGATACCGTGTGTATATTATCACCTATGAATGAACTCATTGAGACAATGTTAGGCTATGCATGTTTTAACCACTAAAAGGCCTAATTCCCATCATTTTATGTGCTCCATTCACCCTTATTGCAGCCAAACACTTTTAGCCTAGTTCTTTCATCACCCACACCAAACTCTACCAATCTTAGCCCATTACAGCCATACCTTATAGTTTGGGGAATACTAAAGTGATGAAGATATAGATAGATTGAGCTCTAGATCAAAAACGTGGAGTGTACCAAGGTAACATGTGCTGGAAATGCACAAAAAAAAAAGTTACAGAAAAAAAATCAAAGAATATGCAATTCCCAAATCTTCCCATTATCATGCATGGTTCCTGGACGCCAAGAACAAATAACAAAGACCAATTCAAGTGAAAACCCTGCTTATTTCATAACAGAGACACTTTGGTATGTTCTAAGACCTAGTATTTCCTATCCTTTCTTTCATAGCCCATAGCCTAAGCCTTACATTACAACCTTGTAAAAGACCTAACTGATCTTTGGGAATGTATTCATAAGTGCTGGTAAGTATGTGTGTTATCCATATTCTTAGAATTTGATTCATTTCATGAGATCTGTTCAGAAATTGTCTTTTATTTCATATTTCATGTGAGAATTTTTTAATCCTTTTTACATAATTTCACTCACATGTATTTGTGGAGAGACTACACCTTAGGATCTTAATGAAAATTTGAGTGATATCTGAGAGGACTAGAGTTAAGGTGAATTCTATATTTGGCATTTAAGTATGGTGTCTTTAAAGTCATGAGTCATGGAGTAATATTTTTACACTTTACACATGATACGATTCTTTGAAGTGGCAAACTTTTGGTTTGGATGTATAACTAAGCTTTCATTTATTAGTTTGTTTCAAGTATACTTTAACCAATTTGTTTGCAGAGTCTATATATGTTTATGGGCGTCACACTGAAAACCCTCAAGAGACACAACTCCTCCGACTAGGGACACTAGAAGTTTAAAGGCTTGTTGCACATGCTCAGTGCAATCGTTTAGCCAGCGAAAGTGGTATAGTTAGATTGTATTGTTTTTTTGTGTTTTTAGTTATAGTTTTGCTCTAGGACTAGCACTGTACGTTTAGACGTACGCAATCATTGTCATGACGCGATATTCTGCACAGTCCATACGCACAACGTTAAAGGCGCAAAAACTAAAAAATGTTTCGACAAGTTCAACAACTTAACCCAGAAATGCCCCAGAGACAACTGAGCACATCGTAGCCTCACTAGCCCCACCTGCAGGAGATTTCTGGTGTTTGCACGTTGACATATCATCCAACTACCAGGGATCAAGAGTAGGCCTAGTTCTCAATACCTTGGGCGATTCGATGCTCGAGCAGGCGATTAGTCTAAGCTTCATGACGTTAAACAATGAAGCAGAGTACGAAGCCCTACTAGCAGGTCTCCGATTAGCGAATAACCTGGCGGTGAAGAAGCTTGTGATCTATTCTGATTCCTAGCTGATCACCAACCAAACCTCAGGGAAATATGCAACAAATCATCCAAGGATGGCCCGATACCTAATGCGAAAATTATCATAACACACAAATTTGACCCTCTTTTGGCAACTGTAGTATAAGTTTAAGTAGGGATTGTTCTAGACCGGGGATTAGGAGGGCTTGCTAATAACCTCTAAACTGACTCAAAAACATAAAACTAAACTTAAAAATACTTAACAAGACTCACAAGACTCAAAGCAAACTTAACATACTCAAACCAGCTTAGAACAACTAAATAAACTTAAACTAGACACTAGGAATGACTTTGGACGAAAATTGACTTTTACTTGAATTAAAATATTTAAAAACACAAATTAAAACAGATTCTAACTAATTAGACACACTAAAGTAAAGGGGGATTGAGTTTTGGACGAAGTTGAAACAAACAAACAAGTATGAAAAACTAGACAGATTGTAAAACAAATTTGAGAAATAAGATGATGGATGGGATAGCTAGAGGCTTTTTCTCCACACATGACATGTATGCAAATAACTTTATTTCTAGTTACTACTTCATTGAATTATGAACGACAATGCTCCAAATTAACCGTGACATCACTAGTTAACTCTCAAATTTTCCTTGTTTTATTGATTGGATGACATCATTCGACAACCCAAAACATTCTTCTAAAGTTCCCTACATGGCATCATAATAGAGATACAATAAAAGATCATTACGTTTAATGAAAATCATAAGCATTGACAAAGCACTTGCAAGTATGACATCATGTCACTCATGCTAGGAATTGAACTTAATGCGATCGTTTATAAGCGACCTTCACTACATGTGAATATAAGTTTGTAACGATTATGTGAAACTTCCTTATATTCTAGCAACGGATTTATGCATGCCAATTAAGTGTCGACCCTTAATTAACAAATACAAATAAGTTATCAATCAAATAGTTAAGCCAACTGGATTCACGATTCAAGAGTTCATAACTGGAATTTATCAAATTATATTGCACACATAATCATGGCTTTGAAATCACCCCTAGCCAAGAGGGGTTTAGCCACTCATATTCACAACAAAACAAAAGAAAATGAATTTAAACATTGGAAACAAAAGAAAGAAAACACCTAAATGCTCCAACGATCCAAGTTGGACAGCAAGCACGTCCAAGCACTTTCCTTCCCTTCCTTTGCTACGACACAAGGTGTTGGTAAGTGTTTGAAGGTTGGTTTGTATGGAGGAATGAATGTGAAGATGAATGGATGTGTTTGGATGAAGGTTGTATTGAATGCGGCAAAGAGTGGAGAATTGTGTAGATGATGTGTGTGTGTTTTGGATGGATTTTTTCTCCCTTGTTATGGTAAAGGGTGGATGTATTTATAGGCTAGGGAGAGGACCACCATCTAATTAAGGTGGTAGTGGTGTATATTGTGGTAATGAGTGGATGTAATGGGTGTAGTGGGTGAGTGTTTGGTAATGAGTGGATGTAATGGGTGTAGTGGATGGATGTTTGGTAATGAGTGGATGTAATGGGTGTAATGGGTGAGTGGTTGGTAATGAGTGGATGTAATGGGTGTAGTGTATGGATGTTTGGTCATGAGTGGATGTAATGGGTGTAGTGGATGGATGTTTGTAGTGTAGGTCAACACACTTGCACACATACATTCTGATTTCTAGCCTTCAAATCTTCAAAAACGTCCATCCTCATGTCTCCATGCTTGCACTATCCAATCTTGGCCCAAAAATGCTCCAAAATGCTCCAAATAGCACTTTGTTATTTGAACCTACAAACACACGAAAATAGCTTAAAGTACTAAAATAACTAGAATTAAGCTAAGTAAATGCCAAGAAACAAGCTACTAAGTTGCATAAATATGCTCCTATCAAATTCCCCCACACTTAGCTTTTGCTAGTCCTCGAGCAAAACAAAAAAAACAAAACGAAACAAAACAAACAAAGCACAACCTAACCTTCCAACAGTTGCCTCAGGGATTTTTAATGAAATATGACGTGTTAAAAATCATCATTCCCACAGATATTGGTCATCCTTACACTTGAGCACATACTTAATCACAGTCACCACTTACTAGGTCACAATTAATCAATTAAAACGATGTTTTGAATGTAGTAACATGCCTTAGAGAGTTTGCTCAATTCCTTACAAGATACTCTCTATTTTCACACACATTTTCTGACTACACACCCTACACTAGTATATGTGAGAAGATTGATGTAAACACGAAAGATTAGGACTCACATATGTTATAACAAAGAAAGCAATTTTCTGGAGTTATTAAGCATGTTTAGATATGATCTCATGAATGGAATGCTACTACTTAGATGCGAGAACCAGTGACACCATATGCTCATACCAATTTCAAACTCCACAAATTGAAACACACAACACTCAAGATTGAAGTCAAGGGTTCTAACAGGGCTTGGGGGTAATGGCTAACAAAGAAAGGATAGGGATAACAAGCGTTCTTAATAAGTGTGGGGGAAGTGTGGGGGAAGTGATTCTTGTGTGTGTGTGTGTGTGTATCAGAGTCCTTAATAAGGCACGGGTCGAGAAAAGAAAAAAAAATAAAAGAAAAAAAAGTATGAAAAAGAGTTCTAAAGTGTTGTTTGTTAAAAAAGGGTCCAAAACATTGAATTCGGCCCTAAGTGTTGCATGAATCTTCCCTTTGTATTTAAAATTTGATTCTGCATTCTAAAGTGAATTCCAAGTGTCTATTTCATTGCTTTGCTTGCTATCGCTTTAAGAACGTTTGTTATTCCTATCCTTTCTTTATTAGCCATTACCTTCAAGCCCTGTTACAACCCTTGACTTCAATCTTGAGTGTTGTGTGTTTCAATTTGTGGAGTTCAAAATTGGTATGAGCATATGGTGTCACTGGTTCTCGCATCTAAGTAGTAGCATTCCATTAATGAGATCATATCTAAACATGCTTAATAACTCCAGAAAAATGCTTTCTTTGTTATAACATATGTGAGTCCTAGTCTTTTGTGTTTACATTAATCTTCTCACATATACTAGTGTAGGGTGTGTGATAGGAGCATATTTATGCGACTTAATTGGCTTGTTCTTGTGCGTTTACGTTGTGTTTCTTTAGTTATTTTAGTGTTTAAAGCCATTTTCATTTGTTTGTAGGTCTTAATAACAACCTTGGCAAGAAAAGTGCATTTTGGTGCATGTTGGATCAATATTGGGCTCAAATGGATTGCATGCATGAGGATGGACGTTTTGGGCATATGTGTGTGCAAGTGTGTGTGTTTAATTGCAAGGATAAACAATGACAACTCATACACATGCAAAGAAGCCCACATGCAAAGTGAAAGACTCTAAGTACAAAGTATGCAAGAAGATGCATTTTGGAGGCCTTTGGAGCATGTTTCGGGCTTGGAATGGATAGCAAATGCATGGGCCAAAGTGGATGGACGAATTTGAGAACTAAAGAGGCCAAGAATGTGAAGAATTAGTGTCCAAAAGATAAAGAATTCAGCCCAAAAATTTGTCACTCCAAGTTGCACACTCCTTGCCATGCAAAACACATAGAATTCCCTTTGGATTCCCATGCCATGCTTGATCACTCTTGTCCCCTACATAATTTCTGATTTCATGCTTTAATTCATTTAATTATTTCACTCAATTGCTTGATACCTCTTGTTCCCTTCACCCATTAGATTTTAGACAACCTTTACATCCATTACATGCACCAATTGATGCTCCATCATTCACATTTGGAATCCAAGGGCATTTGTCACACATGTTGTTGCACCTTTGACCCATTTGTTGACACATTTCACCTCCCTTTCCATCTCTATGAAATGTACACAATCATTCATGCTCCCTAGCTGCAACACCACTCCATTTTACCCTTCACACTTTGCATCATCACTTCATTTTCACCCTTGGACCATTGCACACCACACACACCAACTTGCCATGCATTTCATCCCTAGCCTAACCTGATTTTCTAAGGTTTTTGGGGCCTATAAATACATGTTTACACCCCTTGGCCAAAGAAGAATCCCCCATATTCATCATTTTATCACAGAAATTCGTCCATACACACCCTAGGAAGCAAAACACCCCAAAAACACCATTCTAGTGCCTAGAAAACATAACAGCCACTCCACCTTCTTCCACCCTCTTTGCCTAGTTCTCCACCACCTTCCAACCATCAAACACTCTTCCACACTCACCCTAAACCCCTCCATATCATTCCCCATCCATTCTACACCATAAATCCACCCAAAAATCTGTCCACAAGCTTCATGCCGCAACAAGGAGGAAGGGAAATCCATTGATGCACTTGCTTTCCAAGTTGGAGCATTTTAGGTGTTTTCTTTCCTTTGATTTTAATGTCTAATTTTATGTATCTTTGTATTGCAAGAATGAGGAACTAAACCCCCTTAGTTGGGGGGTGATTCGAAACCATGTACATGCTTGCAATATGATTTGATTACATTCAGTTGTTATTTCATAAGTTGCAGATTCAATTCGTTCATCTACTTGATTGATAACTTATTTGTGTATGTTGATTGAGAGTGCACGCTTAGTTTTCATGCATGAATATGATGCTAGATTATGAGGGAGTTTCACCTAATAGTTACAATCTTATAATCACAAGTAGTGAAGGTCGCTTGAAAACGATCGCGTTGAATGAATTCTTGGCACTAGTTTCATGCTCATCATAGTAACGAATGCCTCGTCAACACTTATAGTTCTCATTGTGCTTCATGATTCTTGATTGTATCTTTATTGTGCTCATCACGTAAGGAACCTTTGAGGAATGCTTTGAATTGTTGTATGCGCTTTTCCATCCAATTCATTAACTTAAGGAGAACTTGAAGGTTAATTTAAGCATATCTAATTAACTTGGGGTGTTGAGTTTCATAATTTATTGAAAGAACAACTGAAAATCATTTTGTTTGCAAGTGTGTCATGTGTGGAGAAGAACCTCCTAACTAGCCTTTTATCCATCCTTTTCATCCAAAAACGTTTTACAATCTGTTTTGTTTTAAAGTTTCTGTTTTGTTTTCAATTTTCGTCCAAAACAAATCCCCCTTTATTTTGAAGTCTTAGATTAGTTAGAAAGTGTTTTGATTTGTGTTTCTAAGTGTTTTGATTCAAGTTTTCATCCAACTTCGTCCAAGTTCTTGTTAAGTTCTCAAAACTGCCCAGAAAGTGGTTTTTAGGCAGTTTTGAGTCACTAGGTTGCTGTTTTGAGTTTTATGTTTGTTTAAGTATTTTAAAGTATAGTTTTGCATTCTTTGAGTCTAGTTTAGTGTTTTAAATTTTGTTTTTATGTTTTTAAGTCAGTTTTCAAGTGTTTAGCAATCCCTCCTAATCCCCGGCCTAGAACGATCCCTACTTACATACTTTACTACATTTGATAAAAAGAGGGTTTAATTTTGTGTGTTAACTTATTTTTCACATCAGTGTGTAGTCAGAAAATGTGTGTGAAAATAGAGAGTATCTTGTAAGAAATTGAGCAAATTCTCTAAGGCATGTTACTACATTCAAAACATCGTTTTAATTGGTTAATTGTGAACTAGTAAGTGGTGAATGTGATTAAGTATGTGCTCAAGTGTAAAGATGACCAAAATCTGTGGGAATGATGATTTTTAACATGTCATGTTTCATTAAAAATCCCTGAGGCAAATGTTGGAAGATCTAGGTTGTGTTTTGTTTGTTTTGTTTTGCTCGAGGACTAGCAAAAGCTAAGTGTGGGGGAATTTGATAGGAGCATATTTATGTGACTGAGTGAGCTTGTTCTCATGCATTTATGTTGTTATTTCTTAGTTAATTATGTATTTTAAGCTATTTTCGTGTGTTTGTAGGTCCATAGGCCTTATAAAGTAATAAGATGCATTTTGGTGCATTTTGGAGCAGTTTTGGGCTTGGAATGAATAGTACATGCATGGAGCAAGGTGGATGGACGAAATTGAAGACTGAAGAGGCTAGGAATGTGTTAAAGAGAAAGAAGAATTAATGTAAAAAGGACAAAGAGCTTAGCCACAAAGGGGTGTCACTCCACCATTCACCTTTCCATCATTTCAGATTTCATGCATCATTACATTGAATCATTGCACTCAATTGCTACACCATTCCTTGTTCCCTCCATCATTTCAGATTTCATGCATCAAATCATTGCACTTAATTGCTACACCATTCCTTGTTCCCTCCATCATTTCAGATTCATGCATCATTACATTGAATCATTGCACTCAATTGCTACACCATTCCTTCTTCCCTCCATCATTTCAGATTTCATGCATCATTGCACTCAATTGCTACACCACTCAATGTTCCCCTCCATTGCCATGCACTTCCTCTATAAAAGGAAGTGTGTGTAAGATAAATTGAGTTCATACTTGGTTAGATCATTCACTCCCATTTCAACACAACCTTCATCCAAACACATCCATTCATCTTCACATCCATTCCTCCATACAAACCAACCTTCAAACACTCACCAACATCTTGTGCCGTAGCGAAGGAAGGGAAGGAAAGTGCTTGGACGTGCTTGTTGTCCAACTTGGATCGTTGGAGCGTTTAGGTGTTTTCTTTCTTTTGTTTCTAATGTTTAAATTCATTTCCTTTCGTTTTGTCGTAAATATGAGTGGGTAAACCCCTCTTGGCTAGGGGTGATTTCAAAGCCACGATTATGTGTGCAATATAATTTGATAAATTCCAGTTATGAACTCTTGAATCGTGAATGCAATTGGCTTAACTATTTGATTGATAACTTATTTGATTTGTTAATTAAGGGTCAACACTTAATTGGCATGCATAAATCCGTTGCTAGAATATAAGGAAGTTTCACATAATCGTTACAAACTTATATTCACATGTAGTGAAGGTTGCTTATAAACGATCGCGTTAAGTTCAATTCCTAGCATGAGTGACATGATGTCATAGTTGCAAGTGCTTTGTCAATGCTTATGATTTTCATTAAACGTAATGATCTTTGATAGTATCTCTATTATGATGTCATGTAGGGAACTTTTGAAGAATGTTTTGGGTTGTCAAATGATGTCATCCAATCCAATAAAACAAGGAAAATTTGAGAGTTAAGTAGTGATGTCACGGTTAATTTGGGGCATTGTCATTCATAATTCAATGAAGTAGTAACTGGAAATTGAGTTGTTTGCATGCATATCATGTGTGGAGAAAAAGCCTCTAGTGAAGGAAATTTTGTGAAAAACATGTTCATTTAAGCAACATCTATAGCATGCAATTAACAATTAAAAGGCAGAATCATGCTTGTATGCACTTAAAAACAAAACATTAACCATGAAATTCAAAGCCTAGTAGATTGGTGAACCTTGACTCAACTTAAAACAACATTTGTTAGTTGAGAAATTATACCTTTGTAGATTCCTCTTTGCATAAGCAAAGGCTAATCACCCAAAGAGAGGGCCTTCATTCCTTGCATCTTAGATCTATGGATTTGGATGGATGAAATGGTTCTCCAAGTTCCCAAAATTGAGAACCTCTAAGTCTCTTCACCAAGGTTAGATTGGAGAAGAAATGAGTGACCTTGGAGTAGTAGGATTGCTAGCTAAACCCTCCAAGGAGGCCGGCCACTTTAGAGAGAAAGGAGAGCTTATGTTCTCATCCTTTCCCCAAAAGAAAACCCTAAATGAATTTTGGCTATAAAGTCATATTTATACCTTTATTCATTGGAGTGGCAAACTTGTAATTAAGTCCAAAACCCACTCCTTTAACAAAATGGCCGGCCATAGGGTTTCATTGGGCTTTTAAGGCCCTTTGTGAATTATTTGTCATTAAGTTGTCATACAACTTAAGTCACTGGGCCTGACGTTCGACGCCCATTGGGCCTTGAGGCCCAAAACTATCCCGAGGTCTCTAACGAACTTATTCGTTTGATTAATTAACATATTAATTAATCCTTGCCATAAATAATTAAACCATTTAATTATTCTTACTCATCTCCATTGTTTCTTCAATCTCCACCTTACACGGTGTACGATCCATTAGGTTCCTTTTAGCGAGGCAGTGGGCGATTAAAACCATTTCAAATCGATTGTGAATTGAAACTTACTTTCAATTCTCCCTTTAGTGATTATACACGTTTAGGGCTTCCACAAACCATGAGTGACACCTAGCAGTATGTCATGGTTACCCAAGCTAATCAGAAGAGGTGGATAACCTATTCAGTTTAGGATTACAATGCAATACGGTCTTTCTCTAATACAATACTCTTGACCACATTATTTGGTTTGATAGTTTATTCATGTCGACTATCCAGTGTGATTTGTTTACTTAAATGATTACCTTGAATGTGATTTGGAATGACTTCCTAAATCTCATTCATACTCTGGCCAGAGATTCTAAATCATATCATAGAGTATTCTCCCTCAAACGGTTTGAAGGTTAGAGATCCCTTGTTGCGCATTTAATTGCCTCCATGGCTAAGTGGCTTAACCCCAACTATGTCGTGGACACCCTCTAACGGAGTGACTTTGACATAATCAAAGATCAAGGACCTAACCACAAGACAACTATGATGCCTCAGGTCAAATGACTACTTTGCATTATCCCAACTATGAGTTCTCATGTGACATGAGTATGAGAACTCCTCGTTGATCATGTTCAGTGGACTCATTCTCTATTGAGCACCTACATGCTTGTCTTGGTGTCAGTCACACCAATGACTTGAGACCAGTCACTCTCCCTAAGAGAAGACATAGCACGTACTGATCTTAACAGACTGTCAATGCCCATTTGGCAATCCTATGATCAAGAACGTTTAGGATATGTATACGAAAGAGAATGGTCTCATGAATCTAACTTCTTTAAATTACTTTCTCCTAATTACATATTCCTTGGACTTATCGTTTAAGCACATAACATTTATATGAGACGGCTTAAACAATAATCTATGCCCTTGATATTAAACTATATTAGCTTAACATGTGAAATGTCCGTAAAGTATCTTCATATGATTGGTTTTAGGGCACATTTCCAACAATCTCCCACTTGCACTAGAGCCAATCAGCTTGGTCATCAGTGATGATACCTGTTCTGTAGTCATTTCAATAATGGCTGAGTAGTAGGCCTAGGCAATGGATATCTATATGTTATCCATAGAAGCAACCTTGAGAATAACGACGTCACCATTATACATGATTCTTAATCATGTGGTTTAATCTCTCATTTAAGTTCGGATCGTGATGAGACCTTGATTCCCTGGCTTGAGCTATCGCCCCATTAGTGTCATAGTGTCAGTACACTAGAGACACTTTCTGGTTGGAACCGAATAAAGAGTTCATAAATGAACTTTCCCATCCAAACAACATTGTTGTAAGCTTCTATATGGCAATATATTTTGCATTCATCATGGAACACACTAAAGTCATTACTTTTAATGTTTCCATCCAAATATCTCTTTTAGTCATAATAAAGAGATATCTAATTATCTCTTCGTTCATAATGAAGAAATATCCAATGATGGATTAGATTCATAATCTAATACATTTACGCTTCCTTTACGTTACTCTAATTCTTCCTCATTCTTTGAGGAATCTATCCTTTAGTATTTCTTAAATACTTAAGGATTCACTTGACAGTTGTCGTGGTTCTGATCCTGGGCTTGCACTGATATCGTCTTGTACCTATCTAGGTACAACTCATATCAATGTTTTCATACAATATGAAATTCATAAATCACCTTTCTGCGTATGCATAAAGGATTCTATTTACGCATTATTTGTTTGGGAGTCAAAGGGCACGTTCCCTTTGAGAAGGGCAACTTGCTAGTCTCACTAGAGTCGTCCTTCTAATTGAAGTTTATCATCATATGAGAAACTTCCTAGCATCTCTTGTCTATTATTAGGGATTGATATAATTGAATTATATCTTGAAATAGATCATTATAGATTTCTATCCCATGTATATAGACTATGTCTCCCATATCCATTCTATCGTTATAGAATGTTTAAAGTCATAACTTTAATGAAGAAGTATTCTTTTCATTTCCAAAATTAATATATCATATATGTGTGTGTATATATATATATATATATATTTAAATTTAGGAATATGATTAACTCCCACTAATCTTTTGTAAACCTAGTAAACAAAAGATTCATTCACATCTTTATGAGAAATCAAACGATTTGATCTTTCTCTCATAAGACGCTTATAGCTCCCACTAGCTTGCTAAGATCCATGATGGATAGATCTCTACAACTTACATGTCTTGTGATTCATAGTTTTAGACATATATTATCAAGACTATCTTTATAATGGTTTCGGAAACCCATATTATGTCCAATGTACATTGAATCACCATTTAGTTGTAGCTAGCAATCTTCGAATTAATTGAAACCAAGACTACGTCAAAGATGGTTTCTTCAAAGTCAACCAATCTCTTTGATTGTAGTCACCTTAAGCTACCAATTAGCTATAAAGGTTTCATTATTTCGGATCAAATGGTACTTTACCATTTCCTTGAGTATATGTCATATATACACTCAATGTAGTCATAAGGATTTTCATTCTTATTTCTTTCGAATTAAGAGGTGTAACTCTATGACATAATCATAAAGTTCAAACCATTCAACTGAGACAGTTTATAAATCCTTCTCGACTACCTTGGAGCTTGTGGTATAGGAACTAGGTTGTTATATTTGTTGATTATCATCTTGTCTCTCAAAGAACCCATTCTTTGAGTTCTATCTCTCGTTCATTGCTCTATCTTAGGCAAATCATATTGTAGGATTACAATGAACTACCCAACAAAACAACATTTGTTAGTTGGTTTATAGAAGTGATATCCAAAGGTTAATTTAAGGATATCCATAAGATAATTCTCAAACAAATATTGCTTATTAGCACACAACCCCTAATCTTAACATGATTAAGATTTGTCTTTCTTTCCACCTACATCCTATGGAGTCATGAAAATTTTGGAAGATCTTCTAATTGACAATCATATTGTCTTAGAAGTATATATCCTATATATATGGGTAATTGATAACATCCAACGAACTAAATCTTATTCGAGTTCGTTCTTCTCTTAATGGAGAAATCCACTATCATATGATGCTTCTTTCCTTGATATCTTTCAAGGAAACTGTTCTAAAGTGTTACCTTATCTTGGATCAAATCTAAGGAGGTAAATACTTTAGACGTCTTACTCATCAACTTACATTTCTTGAATTCTTTGAAACCTTTTGCAAAGTATTCGGACTTGTGTTTATTCAAAATAAACTATAGTCCAACCAAGAGTGATCTTCGGTGAATGTCATACAACATGAGTAGTATTATGTTGTGGACAAGTGCCACTGATATCTAAGTGAATTAACCTCAACAACTTTGTGATTCTTTATTCTTTCCAAAAGAATAAAGATTCAAACATTTTGCCTCTATACAATTTTAACAAGAAGGCATTGGATCCGGATCTAACGATCCAAAGCATCCATCAATGACCAACTCGTAATTTATGTTTTTAGAGGTATCACAACTCAGTTGGGATTAGTCACTACCTTGCAACCTTTTGGGTTTTAAGCATCGTTATATTCTAAACAGTTAACACTACCATATCATCTCTACTATAGAGATAATTAATTAGATTACAATAATCTAATCATTCATTAATAAAGAACAATGTTTTGTCAAACAAAACATTTATCCATTTAACATACGGAATTAAGTTCCTTTATTCAATTGGAATGTAAAGACAATCGTTGTTTTTCCATTTTCTTTGGTAGTTCATATGAGGAAGTAAGTACTATCTGCTTTCGTAGAGATCTACATTTAATTCACGTTCCGAATGTGAAGTACTTTCTCTTCTCTCATTAATCTTCTACTTCTTATTAGCCACACTTTTACAACGATTGTAAAACATAGTTACTAATACGGAATCAAGCATTCAAGTAGAAGAACCAACTTTTTTGAACTTTTCAAGAACAATTTACAACACCTTCGAAAGGTGTGTTCTTGACACTTGCAAGACATTTCTTGCAAATACCCCTTCCAATGTCCATCCTTTCATAAAGAAAGTTTGTTCCCTTGGAGTTATTTCGCCTTCTTCATTTGACTTCTCCTTTGACTACAATAGTCATGGTCCCTAAACTCCCACTATCTCTCTTGAAACTTATTTCAATTGTGTTAAACACATCAAACGATTTGGAGAGTGTGTGGTTATTGTTCACTATATAGTTTACAATAAACTTAGTGAACCATTTGGATAGGGACACAAAGGTGAAGTCCTTGCCTAGTTTCCGTTTCTAGAAGTGGTTTAACACTTCAACACTCAATGATTCAAAATCATCATAAGTCCATGTCGATGGACTATTTTTGTCAACCAACCATTATGTTCTAAACATAATTACAAACTTTCAAGAGTTGTTCAAGGCAACTCTCATTTCTTCATACAACAATTTGTAAGTGAAGAATCATGGCACATAAAGTGTCCATGCCTTTGTGCTTTCTTCTTAAGTTCCTTGTTCATGTAACAAAGAAACAAGCACTAATGTTTGCGTTAGTTAAGGTTTGTTCAAAGCAACTCTTATTTCTTCATACAACGATTTGTAATTGAAGAATTATGACATTAAAAGTGTTGTCCTCTTTATGATAGACATTTTCTAACATATTCTTCTAATGATACATTATCAATAGGAAGATTGTGAGGATGAGACTACTTAGGTACATATACAATCCATTTAAGACAATCTTTGGGATTGTGGTACCAAGTCCGGAAACTAAAGCATTCGGCTTTTCTTTGTCAAGTTTTGGATAGCGTTTGCAAATATATTGGTAAACAAATACATAACAAATATAAATTGATTGTTTTTTAAGCCATTTGATCCAGGTCTTTAAATCAAATAGCACCACCCACTATTTTTGGCAAATTCCATATCCCTCATTGGAATTCGAGAGTTTTGGATGAAACTCTTAGTAGGGTATGGGAGACTCCCCATTACCAAGCCCACCTCAGAAGAATATCATATTGGCTAGCAACAATAATGATGAGAGGATAACGCTTTAGCCATTTACAACTTTTGTAATTACCCATCTAATTTGGCCTCTAGAAAATGATGCCTCAGAAGAATATCATATTGGCACCATTGCACTTAGTTAAGTCATTCCCACCATGCTAGTTCAAGTAGGGGTTCAAGAATGGCCTCAGAAGAATATCATATTGACCATACTCGTTGCCTACCTTCACTTCATCATATGTTTGTAGGCTTCTCCTGTATGTAAGCACATACTTTGCATACCCCAGAACTGGACGAATACGGTGTATGAGTCACAAACGATTGAAGCCCACCATGATGGAAGGCCTACGAAGAGATGTTCAAAGCATATCTCGCTTATCAACTTAATAATGGTTTGGTTGAGGGTTTTAGGTCTCATCACATATAAATATACATTTTAATCTTATTAAAACAATTTTGGTCCTATTACAACTATTGGTGCATTTGATTGAATTTAGTTGTATATAATACTCCCACTATGCTTATAAAACAGTTTTTAAAGCAAGAGTATATGATACTACTAACATAAACTTTGCATTCATTTGATGGACTATATAGTTGCCTTAGGGCCTTAGGATGACTATGAACCTTTGATTAGATCCAACACGAGCCTTGTGTTGAATCTCGGTCTAGGGATGGTGATTATTTTAGTTACGCGTTTAATCACATTAAGGCGTGTTGTCTTATTGGGCGTTGGACCCGCTACTCCATTTTCATGCATATCAAATAAAACGAGAAAGGAGTACTTCAAAGTAAAGATGAGCTTATGCTCTTTACAACATTTGAATAGTAAAAATTACTTTAAAGTAAAGAAGAGCTTATGCTCTTTTACAACATTTGATCAAATCAAATTACAACCAAAATCTAATCTACACATTCCCATGGTTCAAACAAATTTGAAACGGTCTTTCACATAGCTCAATTATCGTAGGCTTAGGTTCATAATCACCCTTTAATTAATTAACGCTTTAACTAATTAAACTTGAATGCAACATTGTCATTTGGTTTTTTGTATCCATAGAATTGATTTAAATGAAGCTAAATGAAATGAAAATCCAATTCTCATTTAAAGAGACAAAACCATTTTGTTCTCAACCTAATTTGGGCCAAAATGCAATAACCTCAACTTTTTGGGCTATGTTGCAAAACTTAAACTTTTGAGCTCATTTTGTAAAAACACAAACGTCCACTACTTCATGTAATTACAACTAGAACCCAAAAATTTCAACAAATTGAAAAACTTCATTAAAGGAACAAAACAATTTGTCCTTTAATGATTTTGGGCCTTTACGTAAATACGTAAACTTTGGGTCAAACTACAAATACACAAAAGTACCAAAACTTTATGTAATTGCATAAAAGCCCCAAAAACACCCCACTTGATAGGGTGGCTGGTTTTGGAGAGGTTAAAGCCACAAAACTTTGAAATTTTTTTCAACAAAGCCTTAAAGTCATGCAAGTGGTGTGTGTGAAAGGGAATTAATCCTTACACACCCATCACCATTTCTATCACCTTTCAAAATAAATATCTAACATATTTAAACATTAGAAAAGCACAAAACAAAAACTTTATGAAATAAATCAAAACTTTGAATCAAAAACACCAAACTTTTTGTTCTTGGCTAAAATATCAAGAACAATGAAGAACATTCATGAAAAACTCAAAAATCTCCATGAACATTTTTCACCCAAAGACATCCCAAAACCACTCAAACTTAAGGGAAATAACATATAACCAAACTAGGGTACATAGGGGTTCCGAAAGTCACCTTAAAACACTTTTAATAAGTCAAACATGAACCCAAAAAAATCACCCTTTGGATTTGGCCGAAAATCCCCAAAAACATGGCACCAAATTTTAGCTCCAATATTCATGCTCATATGAACTACATCTACAACATTTGAGATGGCAAATTTTCTAGCAAAATTTACATCCAAAGAAGCAAGAATAAAGCTTGTAACAATTACAACATTCAAATCAAAGACTATGAACTACAAAACCCAAAAGGATTCACCAACTACTAGACCTAGGCTCTGATACCACTTGAAGGAAATTGTGTGAAAAACATGTTCATTTTTGCAACATCTATAGCATGCAATTAACAATTAAAAGGCGGAATCATGCTTGTATGCACTTAAAAACAAAACATTAACCATGAAATTCAAAGCCTAGTAGATTGGTGAACCTTGACTCAACTTAAAACAACATTTGTTAGTTGAGAAATTATACCTTTGTAGATTCCTCTTCGCATAAGCAAAGGCTAATCACCCAAAGAGAGGGCCTTCATTCCTTGCATCTTAGATCTATGGATTTGGATGGATGAAATGGTTCTCCAAGTTCCCAAAATTGAGAACCTCTAAGTCTCTTCACCAAGGTTAGATTGGAGAAGAAATGAGTGACCTTGGAGTAGTAGGATTGCTAGCTAAACCCTCCAAGGAGGCCGGCCACTTTAGAGAGAAAGGAGAGCTTATGTTCTCATCCTTTCCCCAAAAGAAAACCCTAAATGAATTTTGGCTATAAAGTCATATTTATACCTTTATTCATTGGAGTGGCAAACTTGTAATTAAGTCCAAAACCCACTCCTTTAACAAAATGGCCGGCCATAGGGTTTCATTGGGCTTTTAAGGCCCTTTGTGAATTATTTGTCATTAAGTTGTCATACAACTTAAGTCAATGGGCTTGACGTTCGAAGCCCATTGGGCCTTGAGGCCCAAAACTATCCCGAGGTCTTTAACGAACTTATTCGTTTGATTAATTAACATATTAATTAATCCTTGCCATAAATAATTAAACCATTTAATTATTCTTACTCATCTCCATTGTTTCTTCAATCTCCACCTTACACGGTGTACGATCCATTAGGTTCCTTTTAGCGAGGCAGTGGGCGATTAAAACCATTTCAAATCGATTGTGAATTGAAACTTACTTTCAATTCTCCCTTTAGTGATTATACACGTTTAGGGCTTCCACAAACCATGAGTGACACCTAGCAGTATGTCATGGTTACCCAAGCTAATCAGAAGAGGTGGAGAACCTATTCAGTTTAGGATTACAATGCAATACGGTCTTTCTCTAATACAATACTCTTGACCACATTGTTTGGTTTGAAAGTTTATTCTTGTCGACTATCCAATGTGATTCGTTTACTTATGTGATTACCTTGAATGTGATTTGGAATGACTTCCTAAATCTTATTCATACTCTGGCCAGAGATTCTTAATCATATCATA
The DNA here is from genome assembly GCF_042453785.1 of Malus domestica. Lineage (NCBI taxonomy): Eukaryota > Viridiplantae > Streptophyta > Magnoliopsida > Rosales > Rosaceae > Malus > Malus domestica. The sequence continues at coordinate 18,203,792 of NC_091677.1, read as the reverse complement.
GAGTATTCTCCCTCAAACGGTTTGAAGGTTAGAGATCCCTTGTTGCTCATTTAATTGCCTCCATGGCTAAGTGGCTTAACCCCAACTATGCCGTGGACACCCTCTAACGGAGTGACTTTGACATAATCAAAGATCAAGGACCTAACCACAAGACAACTATGATGCCTCAGGTCAAAGAACTACTTTGCATTATCCCAACTATGAGTTCTCATGTGACATGAGTATGAGAACTCTTCGTTGATCGTGTTCAGTGGACTCATTCTCTATTGAGCACCTACATGCTTGTCTTGGTGTCAGTCGCACCAATGACTTGAGACCAGTCACTCTCCCTGAGAGAAGACATAGCACGTACTGATCTTAACGGACTGTCAATGCACAATTGGCAATCCTATGATCAGGAACGTTTAGGATATGTATACGAAAGAGAATGGTATTATGAATCTAACTTCTTTAAATTACATTATCCTAATTACATATTCCTTGGACTTATCGTTTAAGCATATAACATTTATATGAGACGGCTTAAAACAATAATCTATGCCCTTGATATTAAACTATATTAGCTTAACATGTGAAATGTCCGTAAAGTATCATCATATGATTGGTTTTCAGGCACATTTCCAACATCTAGCTATCCCATCCATCATCTTATTTCTCAAATTTGTTTTACAATCTGTCTAGTTTTTCATACTTGTTTGTTTGTTTCAACTTCATCAAAAACTCAATCCCCCTTTACTTTAGTGTGTCTAAGTAGTTAAAATCTGTTTTAATTTGTGTTTTTAAATGTTTTGATTCAAGTAAAAGTCAATTTTCGTCCAAAGTCATTCCTAGTGTATAGTTTAAGTTTATTTAGTTGTTTTAAGTTGTTTTGAGTATTTTAAGTTTGCTTTGAGTCTTGTGAGTCTTGTTAAGTATTTTTTTAGTTTAGTTTTATGTTTTTGAGTCAATTTAGAGGTTATTAGCAAGCCCTCCTAATCCCCGGTCCAGAACGATCCCTACTTATACTTATACTACAGTTGTCAAAAAAGGGTTAAATTTGTGTGTTAAGTTAATTTTCGCATCAAAGCCTTCATCATCGCCTTTCGGGAAGGCTCAAAAAAGGTGGCTCCTATCTGGGAAGGTCCATACAAAATTAGCCGAGTATGCAGAAGGGGTAGCTATTCCCTCACCATTATGAGCGACAAAGAGATCGAAAAGCAGTGGAATGCCTACAACCTGAGAAAATACTACATGTGACCTTCCACCTAAAGGATAATTTTGTGAAAACAAGTTCATTTAAGCAACATCTTTAAGCATGCAATTAACAATTAAAGGCGGAATCATGCTAGCATGCACTTAAAAACAAAACATTAACCAAGAAATTCAAAGCCTAGTAGATTGGTGAACCAAAACTCAACTCAAAACAAAGTGAGTTGAAATTTATAGCTTTGTAGATTCCTCTTTGCATAAGCAATGGCTAATCACCCAAAGAGAGGGCCTTCATTCCTTGCATCTTAAATCTATGGATTTGGATGGAAGAATAGGTTTCTCCAAGTTCCCAAAATTGAGAACCTCTAAGTCTCTTCACCAAGGAGAGATTGGAGAAGAAATGAGTGACCTTGGAGTAGTGGGATTGCAAGATGTACCCCCCAAGGTGGCCGGCCTCTTTAGAGAGAAATGGAGAGACATGTTCTCTCCAATTTTCTCCAAAACAAACCCTAAATGAATTTTGGCTATAAAGTCATATTTATACCATTATTCATTTGAGTGGCAAACTTGTAAATAAGTCCAAGTTCACTACCCTTAACAATATGGCCGGCCATTAGGATATTTTGGACTAATTGGGCCTTTGTGAATCATTATTCATTAAGTTGTCATACAACTTAAGTTAATGGGCTTGACGTTCGAAGCCCATTGGGCCTTAAGGTCCAAAACTATCCCAAGGTCTTTAACGAACTTATTCGTTTGATTAATTAACATATTAATTAATCCTTGCCATAAATAAATGATTAAACCATTTAATCATTCTTACTCATCTCCATGGTTTCTTCAATCTCCTCCTTACACGGTGTGCGATCCATTAGGTTCCTTTTAGCGAGGCAGTGGGCGATTAAAACCATTTTACATCGATTGTGAATTCAAACTTATTTTCAATTCTCCCTTTAGTGATTACACACGTTTAGGGCTTCCACAAACCATGAGTGACACCTTGCAGCATATCATGGTTACCCAAGCTAATCAGAAGAGGTAGAGAAAACCTATTCAGTTTGGGATTACAAATGCAATACGGTCTTTCTCTAATCTAATACTCCTGACCACATTGTTTGGTTTGATAGTTTATTTATTCATGTCTACTATCCAATGTGATTCATGTGCTTATATGATTTCCTTGAATGTGATTTAGAACGACTTTTCTAAATCTCATTCATACTCTGGCCAGAGATTCTAAATCATATCATAGAGTATTCTCACTCAAACGGTTTGAAGGTTAGAGATCCCTTGTTGCGCATTCACTTGCCTCCATGACTAAATGGCTTAACCCCAACGATGTCGTGGACACCCCGATGGGGTGACTTTGACATAATCAAAGATCAAGGACTTAACCACAAGACAACTGTGATGCCTCAGGTCAAAGGACTAATTTGCATTATCCCAAACATGAGTTCTCATGTGACATGAGTATGAGAACTCTTCGTTGATCGCGTTCAGTGAACTCATTCTCTACTGAGCACCTACGTACTTGTCTTGATGTCACACACACCAATGACTCGAGACTAGTCACTCTCCCTGAGAGAAGACATAGCACGTACCGATCTTGACGGATTGTCAATGCCCAATTGGCAATCCTATGATCAGGAACATTTAGGATGTGTCTACGAAAGAATGGTCTCATGAATCTAACTTCATTAGATTACATTCTTCCAATCACATATTCCTTGGACTTTATTGTTTAAGCATATAACATTTATATGAGACGGCTCAAACAATAATCTTTGCCCTTTATAGTTAAACTAGATTAGTTTAACATGTAAAATGTCCGTAAAGTATCATCATATGATTAGCTTTAGGGCACATTTCCAACAATCTCCCACTTGCACTAGAGCCAATCAGCTTAGTCATCAGTGATGATACCTCTTCTGTAGTCATTTCATAAATGGCTGAATAATAGGCCTAGGCAATGGATATCTATATGTTATCCATAGAAGCAACCTTGAGAATAACGACGTCACCATTATACATGATTCTCAATCATGTGGATCAGTCTCTCATATGAGTTCGGATCTTGATGAGACCTTGATTCCCAGACTTGAGCTATCGCCCCATTAGTGTCATAGTGTCAGTACACTAGATACACTTTCTGGTTAGAACCGAATAGAGAGTTCACTAAATGAACTTTCCCATCCAAACAACATTGTTGCAAACTTCTAAATGGCAATATATTTTGCATTCATAATGGAACACACTAAAGTCATTACTTTAATGTTTCCATCCAAATATCTCTTTAGTCATAATAAAGAGATATCTGTTTATCTCTTCATTCATAATGAAGAAACATCCAATGATGGATTAGATTCATAATCTAATACATTTACGCTTCCTTTACGTTACTCTAATTCTTCCTCGTTCTTTGAGGAATTTATCCTTTAGTATTTCTTAAATACTTAAGGATTCACTTGACAGTTGCCATGGTTCTGATCCTGGGCTTGCACTGATATCGTCTTGTACCGTTCTAGGTACAACTCATATCAATGTTTTTCATACAATATGAAATACCTAAATCACCTTTATGCGTATGCATAAAGGATTCTATTTACGCATTATTTCTTTGGGAGTCAAAAGGGCACGTTCCCTTTGAGAAGGGCAACTTGCTAGTCACACTAGAGTTATCCTTCTAATTGAAGTTTATCATCATATGAGAAACTTCCTAGCAACTTTTGTCTATTATTAGGGATTGATATAATCAAATTATATCTTGAAATCTATCAATATAGATTTCCATCCCATGTATATAGACAATGTCTCCCATATACATTCTATCGTTATAGAATGCTTAAAGTCATAACTTTAACGAAGAAATATTCTTTTCATTTCCAAAATTAATATATCATATATATATTCATATATATCACATATATATTTATATATATATATACAAATTTAGGAATATGATTAACTCCCACTAATCTTTTGTAAACCTAGTAAACAAAAGATTCATTTACATCTTTATGAGAAATCAAACGATTTGACCTTTCTCTCATAAGACGCTTATAGCTCCCACTAGCTTGCTAAGATCCATGATGGATGGATCTCTACAACTTACATGTCTTGTGATTCATAGTTTTAGACATATATTATCAAGACTATCTTAATAATGGTTTCGGAAACCTATATTATGTCCAAACATTGAATCACCATTTAGTTGTAGCTAGCAATCTTCGAATTAATTGAAACTAAGACTACGTCAAAAATGGTTCCTTCAAAGTCAACCATTCTCTTTGATTGTAGTCACCTTAAGCTACCAATTAGCTTATAAAGGTTTCATTATTTCAGGTCAAATGGTACTTTACCATTTCCTTAAGTATATATCATATATATACACTCAATGTAGTCATAAGGATTTTCATTCTTATTTCTTTCGAATTAAGAGGTGTAACTCTATGACATAGTCATAAAGTTCAAACCATTCAACTGAGACGGTTTATAAATCCTTCTCGACTACCTTGGAGCTTGTGGTATAGGAACTAGGTTGTTATATTTGTTGATTACTTTCTTGTCTCTCAAAAAACCTATTCTTTTGAGTTCTATCTCTCGTTCATTTGCTCTTAGGCAAATCACATTGTAGGATTACAATGAACTACCCAACAAAACAACATTTGTTAGTTGGTTTATAGAAGCGATATCCAAAAGTTAATTTAAGGATATCCTACGAGATTGTTATCAAACAAATATTGCTTATTAGCACACAACCCCAAATCTTAACATGTTTTAAGATTTGTTTTTCTTTCCAACTACATCTTATGGAGTCATGAAAATATTGGAAGATCTTCTAATTTACAATCATATTGTTTTAGAATTATATATCCTATATATATGGGTAATAGATAATATCTAATGAACTAAATCTTATTCGAGTTCGTTCTTCTCCTAATGGAGAAATCCATTATCTTTTGATGCTATTTTCCTTGATATCTTTCATGGAAACTCATCTAAAGTGTTACCTTTCCTTGGATCAAATCTAAGGAGGTAAATACTTTAGATGTCTTACTCATCAACTTACATTTCTTGAATTCTTTGAAACATTTTGCAAAGTATTCGGACTTGTGTTTATTCAAAATAAACTATAGTTCAACCGAGAGTGATCTTCGGTGAATGTCATCCAACATGAGTAGTATTATGTTGTGGACAAGTGCCACTAACATCTAAGTGAATTAACCTCAACAACTTTGTGATTCTTTCTTCTTTCCAAAAGAATAAAGATTCAAACATTTCGCCTCTATACAATTTTAACAAGAAGGTATTGGATCCGGATCTAACGATCCAAAGCATCAATCTATCACCAACTCGTAACTTATGTTTTAGAGGTATCACAACTTAGTTGGGATTAGTCACTACCTTGCAACCTTTTGGGTTTTAAGCATCATTATATTCTAAACAGTTAACACTACCATATCATCTCTACTATAGAGACAATCAATTAGATTACTATAATCCAATCATTGATTGATTAATAAGGAACAATGCTTTGTCAAACAAAACATTCATCCATCTCTACTATAGTGACGGAATTAAGTTCCTTAAAATTGGAATATAAAGACAATCTATGTTTTTCCAATTTCTTTGGTAGTTCATATGAGAAAGTAAGTACCATCTGCTTTCGCAGAGATCTTTATTTTATTCACGTTTCGAATGTGAAGTACTTTCTCTTCTCTCATTAATCTTCTACTTCTTATTAGCCACACTTTTACAACGATTGTAAAACATAGTTACTAATACGGAATCAAGCATTCAAGTAGAAGAACCAACTGTTTTGAACTTTTCAAGAACAATTTACAACACCTTCGAAAGGTGTGTTCTTGACACTTGCAAGACATTTCTTGCAAATACCCCTTCCAATGTCCATCCTTTCATAAAGAAAGTTTGTTCCCTTGGAGTTAATTTTATCTTCTTCATTTGACTTCTCCTTTGACTACAATAGTCATGGTCCCTAAACTCCCACTATCTCTCTTGAAACTTATTTCAATTGTGTTATACACATCAAACATTTTGGAGAGCATGTGGTTATTGTTCACTATATAGTTTACAATAAACTTAGTGAACCATAAGGATAGGGACACAAAGGTGAAGTCCTTGCCTAGTTTCCGTCTCATTAAGTGGTTTATCACTTCAACACTCAATGATTCAAAATCATCATAAGTCCATGTTAATGGACTATTTTTGTCAACCAACCATTATGTTCTAAACATAATTACAAACTTTCAAGAGTTGTACAAGGCAACTCTTATTTCTTCATACAACAAATTGTAAGTGAAGAATCATGGCACATTAAGTGTCCATGCCTTTGTGCTTTCTTCTCAAGTTCTTTGTTCATATAACAAAGAAACAAGCACTAAGTGTTTGCATTGACTAAGAGTTGTTCAAAGCAACTCCTATTTCTTCATACAACAAATTGTATTTGAAGTATTATGACATTAAAAGTGTTGTCCTCTTTATGATAGACTTTTTCTAACATATTCTTCTAATGATACATTATCAATAGGAAGATTGTAAGGAAGAGACTACTTAGGTACATTTACAAGCCATTAAAGACAATCTATGGTTTTGTAGTACCAAGTCCGGAAACTAAATCTTTCGGCTTTTATTTGTCAAGTGATGGATAGCGTTTGCAAATATATTAGTAAACAAATACATAACGAATATAAATTGATTGATTTTAAGCCATTTGATTCGGGTCTTTAAATCAAATAGCACCACCCACTATTTTTGGCAAATTCCATATCCCTCATTGGAATTCGAGAGTTTTGGATGAAACTCCTAGTAGGGTATGGGAGGCTCACTATTACCAAGCCCACCTCACAATGATATGATATTGGCTAGCATTAATAATAATGAGAGAGTACGCTTACTCATTTGCAACTAATGCAAGTACCCATCTTATTTGGCCTCTAGAGAATGTTACCTCACAATGATATGATATTGGCTCCATTGCACTTAGTTAAGTCATTCCCACCATGCTTAGTTTATGAAGGGGTTCAAGAATAGCCTCACAATGATATGATATTGGCCATCCTCGTTGCCTACATAAACCTCATCATATGTTTATGGATTCCTCCTGAGTATAAGCATGCACTTTGTACTCCCCCATGATAGGGTGAAGCCGGTGTACAAGTCATAAACGATTGGATCCCACCACGGTGGAAGGCCTACGAAAGAGTGTTCTAAGCACTCTCACGCTTATCAACTTAATAATGGTTTGGTTGAGGGTTTTAGGTCTCATCACATATAAACATACATTTTAATCTATATTAAAACAATTTTGGTCCTATTACAACTATCGGTCCATTTGATTGTTTTTAGTTGTATATAATACTCCCACTATGCTTATAAAACGGTTTTTAAAGCAAGAGTATATGATACTACTAACATAAACTTTGCATTCATTTGATGGACTATATAGTTGCCTTAGGGCCTTAGGATGACTATGAACCTTTGTTTAGATTCAACACGAGCCTTGTGTTGAATCTTGGTCTAGGGATGGTGACTGATTTTAGTTACACGTTTAATCACATTAAGGCGTGTTGTCTTAGGGGCGTTGGACCCAACTACTTCATTTTCATGCATATCATATAAAGCAAGAAAGAAGTACTTCAAAGTAAAGGTGAGCTTATGCTCATTACAACATTTGCATAAAACAAATTACTTTAAAGTAAAGAAGAGCTTAAGCCCTTTTACAACATTTGATCAAATCAAATTACAACCAAAATCTAATCTACACATTCCCATGGTTCAAACAAATTTGAAACGGCCTTTCACATAGCTCAATTATATTAGGCTTAGGTTCATAATCACCCTTTAATTAATTAACATTTTAACTAATTAAATTGAATGCAACATTTTCATTTGGTTTTTGTATCCATAAAATTGATTTAAATGGAGCTAAACAAAATGAAAATCCAATTCTCATTTAAAGAGACAAAACAATTTTGTTCTCTACTTAATTTGGGCCAATATGCAATAACCACAACTTTTGGGCCATAAAGCAATTAACCTCAACTTTTGGGCTATATTGCAAAACTTTTGGGGTCACTTTGTAAAGACACAAAAGTCCACTACTTCATGTAATTACACTAGAACCCAAAATTTAATCAATGCAAAAACTTCATTAAAGGAGCAAAACAATTTGTCCTTTAGCGTTTTTGGACCTAAACGTAAAAACGTAAACTTTTGGGCCAAAGTGGAAATACACAAAAGTATCAAAACTTTATGTAATTGCATAAAAGGCCCCAAAAGTACCCCCACTAGGGGGTGGCCGGTTTTGGAAGAGGATAGAGTGATTTGTGTGTTGATTTGTGAGTTTTAGACATAAAGCATGCAAGTGATGCAAGTGGTGTGTGTGAAAGGAAATTAATCCTTTCACACCCACCATAATATCTCTTACATCTCTTACACCATATAAACAAATATCTAAAACATTTAAACATTTGAAAAACATAAAACATAAACTTTATGAAATAAATCAAAACTTTGAATCAAAACACAAACCTTTTTGTTCTTGGCAAAAATGTCAAGAACAATGAAGAACATTCATGAAAAACCCAAAATTTTTCCATGAACTTTTTCCACCCAAAAACATTCCAAAACCATTCAAACTTTAGGGAAATAACATCTAACCAAACTAGGGTACATAGGGGTTCCAAAAGTCACCTTAAAACACTTTTAACAAGTCAAACAAGAACCCAAAAATCCACCCTTTGGATTTGGCCGAATTTTCCCAAAGTCATGGCACCAAATTTTAGCTCCAATATTCATGTTCATAAGAACTACATCTACAACATTTGAGATGGCAAATTTTCTAACAAAATTTACATTCAAAGAAGCAAGAATAAAGCTTGTAACAATTACAACTTTTAAATCACAAACTATGAACTACAAAACCCAAAAGGATTCACCAACTACTAGACCTAGGCTCTGATACCACTTGAAGGAATATTTTGTGAAAACAAGTTCATTTAAGCAACATCTTTAAGCATGCAATTAACAATTAAAGGCGGAATCATGCTAGCATGCACTTAAAAACAAAACATTAACCAAGAAATTCAAAGCCTAGTAGATTGTGAAGGAATTATTTTGTGAAAACATGTTCATTTGAGCAACATCATATAGCATGCAATTAACAATTAAAGGCGGAATCATGCTTGTATGCACTCAAAAACAAAACATTACCATGAAATTCAAAGCCTAGTAGATTGGTGAACCAATAATCAACTCAAAACAAAGTGAGTTGAAAAATACCTTTGTAGATTCCTCTTTGCATAAGCAAAGGCTAATCACCCAAAGAGATAGGGCCTTCATTCCTTGCTTCTTAGATCCATGGATTTGGATGGAAGAATAGGTTCTCCAAGTTCCCAAAATTGAGAACCTCTAAGTCTCTTCACCAAGGTTAGATTGTAGAAGAAATGAGTGACCTTGGAGTAGTAGGATTGCTAGATGTACCCTCCAAGGTGTTGGCCTCTTTAGAGAGAAATGGAGAGACAATTCTCACCAATTTTCCCCAAAAATAAACCCTTTTTCACTTAATGAATATTTGGCTATAAAGTCATTTATATAGTCACTTCTTTAAGTGACCTAAATAACCAAAACCCTAATTCATTCCATATGGCCGGCCATTTAGGGATTTTAGGGCTTTTGGGCTTTAATGAATCTTTATTCATTAAATTGTCATACAACTTAAGTTAATGGGCTTGACGTTCGAAGCCCATTGGGCCTTAAGGTCCAAAACTATCCCGAAGTCTTGAACGAACTTATTCGTTTGATTAATTAACATATTAATTAATCCTAGCCATAAATAAATGATTAAACCATTTAATCATTCTTACTCATTTCCGTTTAATCTCCAATCTCTACCTTTTATGGTGTGCGATCCATTAGGTTCCTTTTAGCGAGGTAGTGGGCGATTAAAACCATTTTACATCGATTGTGAATTGAAACTATTTTCAATTCTCCCTTTAGTGATTATACACGTTTAGGGCTTCCACAAACCATGGTTGACGCCTAGCAGCATGTCATGGTTACCCAAGCTAATCAGAAGAGGTGGAGAACCTATTCAGTTCGAGATTACAAATGCAATACGGTCCTTCTCTAATCTAATACTCTTGACCACATTGTTTGGTTTGATAGTTTATTTTCTCATGTCTACTATCCAATGTGTGTCTTGTGCTTATATGATTACCTTGAATGTGATTTGGAACGCATTCCCTAATCTCATTCATACTCTGGCCAGAGATTCAAATCATATCATAGAGTATTCTCCCTCAAACGGTTTGAAGGTTAGAGATCCCTTGTTGCGCATTCACTTGTCTCTATAGCTAAGTCACTTGACCCCAACGATGCCGTGGACACCCTCCTGATGGAGTGACTTTGACATAATCAAAGATCAAGGTCTTAACCACAAGACAACTATGATGCCTCAGGTCAAAGGACTAATTTGCATTATCCCAACCATGAGTTCTCATGTGACATGGAATATGAGAACCCTTCGTTGATCGCGTTCAGTGAACTCATTCTCTATTAAGCACCTACCGTACTTGTCTTGATGTCACACACACCAATGACTCGAGACTAATCACTCTCCCTGAGAGAAGACATAATACGTACTGATCTTAACGGACTGTCAACGCCCAATTGGCAATCCTATGATCAGGAACATTTAGGATGTGTCTACGAAAGAATGGTCTCATGAATCTAACTTCATTAGATTACATTCTCCCAATCACATATTCCTTGGACTTTATCGTTTAAGCATATAACATTTATATGAGACAGCTCAAACAATAATCTATGCCCTTTATATGTTAAACTGGATTAGTTTAACATGTGAAATGTCCGTAAAGTATCATCACATGATTGGCTTTAGGGAACATTTCCAACAATCTCCCACTTGCACTAGAGCCAATCAGCTTGGTCATCTTGATGATACCTCTTCTGTAGTCATTTCATAAATGGCTGAATAGTAGGCCTAGACAGTGGATATCTATATGTGTTATCCATAGAAGCAACCTTGAGAATAACGACGTCACCATTATACATGATTCTCAATCATGTGGTTCAGTCTCTCATTTGTGTTCGGATCTTGATGAGACCTTGATTCCCAGGCTTGAGCTATCGCCCCATTAGTGTCATACACTTTCTGGTTGGAACCGAATAGAGAGTTCATAAATGAACTTTCCCATCCAAACAACATTGTTGTAAACTTCTATATGGCAATATATCTTGCATTCATAATGGAACACACTAAAGTCATTACTTTAATGTTTCCATCCAAATATCTCTTTAGTCATAATAAAGAGATATTCGTTTATCTCTTCATTCATAATGAAGAAACATCCAATGATGGATTAGATTCATAATCTAATACATTTACGCTTCCATTACGTTACTCTAATTCTTCCTCGATCTTTGAGGAATTTATCCTTTAGTATTTCTTAAATACTTAAGGACTCACTTGACAGTTGTCATGGTTCTGATCCTGGGCTTGCACTGATATCATCTTGTACCATTCTAGGTACAACTCATATCAGTGTTTTTCATACAATATGAAATACATAAATCACCTTTCTGCTTATGCATAAAGGATTCAATTTACGCATTATTTCTTTGGGAGTCAAAGGGTACATTCCCTTTGAGAAGGGCAACTTGCTAGTCTCACTAGAATCGTCCTTCTTATTGAAGTTTATCATCATATGAGAAACTTCCTAGCATCCATTGTCTATTATTAGGGATTGATATAATCCAATTATATCATGAAATATATCATTATAGATTTCCATCCCATGTATATAGACTATATCTCCCATATACATTCTATCTTCATATAATGTATTAAAGTCATAACTTTAACGAAGAAGTATTCTTTTCATTTCCAAAATTAATATATCATATATATTAAATTTTAGGAACATGATTAACTCCCACTAATCTTTTGTAAACCTAGTAAACAAAAGATTCATTTACATCTTTATGAGAAATCAAACGATTTGATCCTTTTTCCTCATAAAATGCAAATAGCTCCCACTAACTTGCTAAGATCCATGATGGATGGATCTCTACAACTTACATGTCTTGTGATTTATAGTTTTAGACATATATTATCAAGACTATCTTAATAATGGTTTCGGAAACCCATAGTATGTCCAAACATTGAATCACCATTTAGTTGTAGCTAGCAATCTTCGAATTTATTGAAACTAAGACTACGTTAAAAATGGTTCCTTTAGAGTCAACCATTCTATTTGATTGTAGTCACCTTAAGCTACCAATTAGCTTTGAAGGTTTCATTATTTCGAGTCAAATGGTACTTTACCATTTCCTTGAGTATATATCGTATATGCACTCAATGTAGTCATAAGGATTTTCATTCTTATCGACTACCTTGGAGCTTGAGGTATAGGAACTAGATTGTTATATTTGTTGATTACTTTCTTGTCTCTCAAAGAACTCATTCTTTGAGTTCTATCTCTCGTTCATTTGCTTTTAGGCAAATCACATTGTAGAATTACAATGAACTTCCCAACAAAACAACATTTGTTAGTTGGTTTATAGAAGCGATATCCAAAAGTTATTTTAAGGATATCCTACAAGATTGTTATCAAACAAATATTGCTTGTTAGCACACAACCCCAAATCTTTAACATGCTTAAGATTTGTCTTTCTTTCCAACTACATCTTATGGAGTCATGAAAATATTGGAAGATCTTCTCATTGACAATCATATTGTTTTAGAAGTATATATCCTATATATGGGTAATTGATAACATCTAACGAACTAAATCTTATTCAAGTTCGTTCTTCTCCTAATGGAGAAATATATTATCTTACGATGCTAATTTCCTTGATATCTTTCAAGGAAACTTATCTAAAGTGTTACCTTTCCTTGGATCAAATCTAAGGAGGTAAATACTTTAGATGTCTTACTCATCAACTTACATTACTTGAATTCTTTGAAACATTTTGCAAAGTATTCGGACTTGTGTTTATTCAAAATAAACTATAGTCCAACCGAGAGTGATCTTCGGTGAATGTTATTCAACATGAGTAATATTATGTTTGTGGACAAGTGCCACTAACATTTAAGTGAATTAACCTCAACAACTTTGTGATTCTTTCTTCTTTCCAAAAGAATAAAGATTCGAACATTTCGCCTCCATACAATTTTAACAAGAAGGTATTGGATCCGGATCTAACGATCCAAAGCGTCCATCTATGACCAACTCGTAATTTATGTTTTAGAGGTATCACAACTTTTGTTGGGATTAGTCACTACCTTGCAACCTTTTGGGTTTTAAGCATCATTATTTTCTAAACAGTTAACACTACCATATTATCTCTACTATAGAGATAATTAATTAAATTACCATAATCCAATCATTGATTAATAAAGAACATTGTTTTGTCAAACAAAACATTTATCCATTTCACATAGTGACGGAATTTAGTTCCTTAAAATTGGAATATAAAGACAATCTATGTTTTTCCAATTTCTTTGGTAGTTCATATGAGGAAGTAAGTACCATCTGCTTTCGCAGAGATCTACATTTGATTCACGTTTCCGAATGTGAAGCACCTTTTCTTCACTCATATATCTTCTACTTCTTATTAGTCACACTTTTACAACGATTGTAAAACATAGTTACTAATACAGAATCAAGCATTCAAGTAGAAGAACCAACTGTTTTGAACTTTTCAAGAACAATTTACAACACCTTCGAAAGGTGTGTCCTTGACACTTGCAAGACATTTCTTGCAAATACCCCTTCCAATGTCCATCATTTCATAAAGAAAGTTTGTTCCCTTGGAGTTATTTATCTTCTTTATTTGACTTTCACCTTTGACTACATTAGTCATGGTCCCTAAACTCCCACTATCTCTCTTGAAACCTTTTTTTCAATTGTGTTATACACGTCAAACAATTTTGGAGAGCATGTGGTTTATTGTTCACTACATAGTTTACAATAAACTTAGTGAACGATTAGGATAGGGAAACAAAGGTGAAGTCCTTGCCTAGTTTCCGTCTCATTAAGTGGTTTATCACTTCAACACTTAATGATTCAAAATCATTATAAGTCCATGTTAATGGACTATTTTTGTCAACCAACCATTATGTTCTAAACATAATTACAAACTTTAAAGAGTTGTACAAGGCAACTCTTATTTCTTCATACAACAAATTGTAAGTGAAGAATCATGGCATATAAAGTGTCCATGCCTTTGTGCTTTCTTCTCAAGTTCTTTGTTCATTTAACAAAGAAACAAGCACTAAGTGTTTGTATTGACTAAGAGTTGTTCAAAGCAACTCCTATTTCTTCATACAACAAATTGTAATTGAAGAATTATGACATTTAAAAGTGTTGTCCTCTTTATGATAGACCTTTTCTAACATATTCTTCTAATGATACATTATCAATAGTAAGATTGTGAGGAAGAGACTACTTTGGTACTTTTACAAGCCATTAAAGACAATCTATGGTTTTGTAGTACCAAGTCCGTAAACTAAATGTTCGGCTTTGTCAAGTGTTGGATAGCGTTTGCAAATATATTGGTAATCAAATACATAACGAATATAGATTGATTGATTTTAAGCCATTTGATTCGGGTCTTTAAATCAAAATAGCACCACCCACTATTTTTGGCAAATTCCATATCCCTCATTGGAATTCGAGAGTTTTGGATGAAACTCTTAGTAGGTTATGGGAGACTCACTACTACCAAGCCCACCTCAGAATTATATCATGTTGGCTAGCGTTAATAATAATGAGAGAGTACGCTTACTCATTTGCAACAACCTCTTGCAAGTACCCATCTAGTTTGGCCTCTAGAAAATGATGCCTCAGAATTATATCATGTTGGCGTCATTGTACTTAGTTAAGTCATTCCCACCATGCCTAGTTCGTGTAGGGGTTCAAGCATAGCCTCAGAATTATATCATATTGGCTAAACTCGTTGCCTACCTCACTTCATCATGTATGTATATAGAACTCCTCCTGAGTGTAAGCACGCACTTTGTACTCCCCCATTTTAGGGTGAAGCCGGTGTACGAGTCACAAACGATCGGAGCCTACCACGGTGGAAGGCCACGAAAGAGTGTTCAAAGCACTCTCCGTTTATCAACTTAATATTGGTTTGGTTGAGGGTTTTAGGTCTCATCACATATAAACATACATTTTAATCTCTATTAAAACTATTTTGGTCCTATTACAACTATTGGTCCGTCTCATTGTTTTAGTTGTACATAATACTCCCACTAAGCTTTTAAAACGATTTTTAAAGCAAGAGTATATGATACTACTAACATAAACTTTGCATTCATTTGATGGACTATATATAGTTGCCTTAGGGCCTAAGGATGATTATGAACCTTTGTTTAGATTCAACACGAGCCTTGTGTTGAATCTCGGTCTAGGAATGGTGATTGATTTTAGTTACGCGTTTAATCACATTAAGGCGTGTTGTCTTATGGGCGTTGGACCCAACTACTTCATTTTCATGCATATCATATAAAGCAAGAAAGAAGTACTTCAAAGTAAAGGTGAGCTTATGCTCATTACAACATTTGCATTTAACAAATTACTTTAAAGTAAAGAAGAGCTTAAGCCCTTTTACAACATTTGATCAAATCAAATTACAACCAAAATTTAATCTACACATTCCCATGGTTCAAACAAATTTGAAACGCCTTTCACATAGCTCAATTATATTAGGCTTAGGTTCATAATCACCCTTTAATTAATTAACACTTTAACTAATTAAATGAATGTAACATTTTCAATTGGTTTTTGTATCCATAAAATTGATTTAAATGGAGCTAAACAAAATGAAAATCCAATTCTCATTTAAAGAGACAAAACAATTTTGTTCTCATCCTATTTGGGCCATCATGCAATTAACCTCAACTTTTGGGCCATATTGCAATAACAAAAAACTTTTGGGGTCACTTTGTACAATACACAAAAGTCACTACTTCATGTAAATACAACTAGAACCCAAACTTTTAATAATGCAAAAACTTCATTAAAGGAACAAAACAATTTGTCCTTTAGCGTTTTTGGACCTAAACGTAAAAACGTAAACTTTTGGGCCAAAGTGCAAATACACAAAAGTATCAAAACTTTATGTAATTGCATAAAAGCCCCAAAAGTACTCCCTTTGAGGGAGTGGCTGGTTTTGGGGAGGGATAAGATTGGTGTGTGTGTTGATTTTTGAGTTTTGTCAAAAACAATCAAGTGGTGTAAGATAAGAACTTCTTATCACCATTATTTCTATCACCTTTCATAAAAATAATATAAGTTTTGATGATAGATTTTTCTATTGCCATTTAATCAAATATTTAACACTTTAAATACATGATAAATCATTTGAAAAACATATCACATAAACTTTATGAAATAATTCAAAACTTTGAATCAAAACACCAAACCTTTTTGTTCTTGGCAAGAACATCAAGAACAATGAAGAACATCCATGAAAAACCCAAATTTTTCCATGAACCTTTTTCACCCAAAAACATTCCAAAACCATTCTTACTTAAGGGAAATAACATCTAACCAAACTAGGGTACTTAGGGGTTCCAAAGAACACATTAAAACACTTTTAACAAGTCAAACAAGAACCCAAAAATTCACCCTTTGGATTTGGCCGAATTTTCCCAAAAGCATGGCACCAAATTTTAGCTCCAATATTCATGCTCATATGAACAACATCTACAACATTTGAGATAGCAAATTTTCCAACAAAATTTACTTTCAAAGAAGCAAGAATAAAGCTTGTAACAATTACAACTTTTAAATCACAAACTATGAACTATAAAACCCAAAAGGATTCACCAACTACTAGACCTAGGCTCTGATACCACTTGAAGGAATTATTTTGTGAAAACATGTTCATTTGAGCAACATCATATAGCATGCAATTAACAATTAAAGGCGGAATCATGCTTGTATGCACTCAAAAACAAAACATTACCATGAAATTCAAAGCCTAGTAGATTGGTGAACCAATAATCAACTCAAAACAAAGTGAGTTGAAAAATACCTTTGTAGATTCCTCTTTGCATAAGCAAAGGCTAATCACCCAAAGAGATAGGGCCTTCATTCCTTGCTTCTTAGATCCATGGATTTGGATGGAAGAATAGGTTCTCCAAGTTCCCAAAATTGAGAACCTCTAAGTCTCTTCACCAAGGTTAGATTGTAGAAGAAATGAGTGACCTTGGAGTAGTAGGATTGCTAGATGTACCCTCCAAGGTGTTGGCCTCTTTAGAGAGAAATGGAGAGACAATTCTCACCAATTTTCCCCAAAAATAAACCCTTTTTCACTTAATGAATATTTGGCTATAAAGTCATTTATATAGTCACTTCTTTAAGTGACCTAAATAACCAAAACCCTAATTCATTCCATATGGCCGGCCATTTAGGGATTTTAGGGCTTTTGGGCTTTAATGAATCTTTATTCATTAAATTGTCATACAACTTAAGTTAATGGGCTTGACGTTCGAAGCCCATTGGGCCTTAAGGTCCAAAACTATCCCGAAGTCTTTAACGAACTTATTCGTTTGATTAATTAACATATTAATTAATCCTAGCCATAAATAAATGATTAAACCATTTAATCATTCTTACTCATTTCCGTTTAATCTCCAATCTCTACCTTTTATGGTGTGCGATCCATTAGGTTCCTTTTAGCGAGGTAGTGGGCGATTAAAACCATTTTACATCGATTGTGAATTGAAACTATTTTCAATTCTCCCTTTAGTGATTATACACGTTTAGGGCTTCCACAAACCATGGTTGACGCCTAGCAGCATGTCATGGTTACCCAAGCTAATCAGAAGAGGTGGAGAACCTATTCAGTTCGAGATTACAAATGCAATACGGTCCTTCTCTAATCTAATACTCTTGACCACATTGTTTGGTTTGATAGTTTATTTTCTCATGTCTACTATCCAATGTGTGTCTTGTGCTTATATGATTACCTTGAATGTGATTTGGAACGCATTCCCTAATCTCATTCATACTCTGGCCAGAGATTCAAATCATATCATAGAGTATTCTCCCTCAAACGGTTTGAAGGTTAGAGATCCCTTGTTGCGCATTCACTTGTCTCTATAGCTAAGTCACTTGACCCCAACGATGCCGTGGACACCCTCCTGATGGAGTGACTTTGACATAATCAAAGATCAAGGTCTTAACCACAAGACAACTATGATGCCTCAGGTCAAAGGACTAATTTGCATTATCCCAACCATGAGTTCTCATGTGACATGGAATATGAGAACCCTTCGTTGATCGCGTTCAGTGAACTCATTCTCTATTAAGCACCTACCGTACTTGTCTTGATGTCACACACACCAATGACTCGAGACTAATCACTCTCCCTGAGAGAAGACATAGTACGTACTGATCTTAACGGACTGTCAACGCCCAATTGGCAATCCTATGATCAGGAACATTTAGGATGTGTCTACGAAAGAATGGTCTCATGAATCTAACTTCATTAGATTACATTCTCCCAATCACATATTCCTTGGACTTTATCGTTTAAGCATATAACATTTATATGAGACGGCTCAAACAATAATCTATGCCCTTTATATGTTAAACTGGATTAGTTTAACATGTGAAATGTCCGTAAAGTATCATCACATGATTGGCTTTAGGGCACATTTCCAACAGATTGGTGAACCAAAACTCAACTCAAAACAAAGTGAGTTGAAATTTATAGCTTTGTAGATTCCTCTTTGCATAAGCAAAGGCTAATCACCCAAAGAGAGGGCCTTCATTCCTTGCATCTTAAATCTATGGATTTGGATGGAAGAATAGGTTTCTCCAAGTTCCCAAAATTGAGAACCTCTAAGTCTCTTCACCAAGGAGAGATTGGAGAAGAAATGAGTGACCTTGGAGTAGTGGGATTGCAAGATGCACCCCCAAGGTGGCCGGCCTCTTTAGAGAGAAATGGAGAGACATGTTCTCTCCAATTTTCTCCAAAACAAACCCTAAATGAATTTTGGCTATAAAGTCATATTTATACCATTATTCATTTGAGTGGCAAACTTGTAAATAAGTCCAAGTTCACTACCCTTAACAATATGGCCGGCCATTAGGATATTTTGGACTAATTGGGCCTTTGTGAATCATTATTCATTAAGTTGTCATACAACTTAAGTTAATGGGCTGGACGTTTGAAGCCTATTGGGCCTTAAGGTCCAAAACTATCCCGAGGTCTTTAACGAACTTATTCTTTTGATTAATTAACATATTAATTAATCCTTGCCATAAATAAATGATTAAACCATTTAATCATTCTTACTCATCTCCATGGTTTCTTCAATCTCCTCCTTACACGGTGTGCGATCCATTAGGTTCCTTTTAGCGAGGCAATGGGCGATTAAAACCATTTTACATCGATTGTGAATTCAAACTTACTTTCAATTCTCCCTTTAGTGATTACACACGTTTAGGGCTTCCACAAACCATGAGTGACACCTTGCAGCATATCATGGTTACCCAAGCTAATCATGTTGGAAATGTGCCCTAAAGCCAATCATGTGATGATACTTTACGGACATTTCACATGTTAAACTAATCTAGTTTTACATATAAAGGGCATACATTATTGTTTGAGCCGTCTCATATAAATGTTATATGCTTAAACGATAAAGTCCAAGGAATATGTGATTGGGAGAATGTAATCTAATGAAGTTAGATTCATGAGACCATTCTTTCGTAGACACATCCTAAACGTTCCTGATCATAGGATTGTCAATTGGGCGTTGACAGTCCGTTAAGATCAGTACGTACTATGTCTTCTCTCAGGGAGAGTGATTAGTCTCGAGTCATTGGTGTGTGTGACATCAATACAAGTACGTAGGTGCTCAATAGAGAATGAGTTCACTGAACGTGATCAACGAAGAGTTCTTATATTCCATGTCACATGAGAACTCATGGTTGGGATAATGCAAAGTAGTCCTTTGACCTGAGGCATCACAGTTGTCTTGTGGTTAAGTCCTTGATCTTTAATTATGTCAAAGTCACCCCCTCGGGGTGTCCACGGCATCGTTGGGGTTAAGCCACTTAGCTATGGAGACAAGTGAATGCGCAACAAGGGATCTCTAACCTTCAAACAGTTGAGGGAGAATACTCTATGATATGATTTGGAATCTCTGGCCAGAGTATGAATGAGATTAGGGAATGCGTTCCAAATCACATTCAAGGAAATCATATAAGCACACGAATCACATTGGATAGTAGACATGAATAAATAAACTATCATACCAAACAATGTGGTCAAGAGTATTAGATTAGAGAAGGACCGTATTGCATTTGTAATCCCAAACTGAATAGGTTCTCTATCCTCTTCTGATTAGCTTGGGTAACCATGATATGCTGCTAGGTGTCACTCATGGTTTGTGGAAGCCCTAAACGTGTGTAATCACTAAAGGGAGAATTGAAAATAGTTTCAATTCACAATCGATGTAAAATGGTTTTAATCGCCCACTACCTCGCTAAAAGGAACCTAATGGATCGCACACCATAAAAGGTGGAGATTGAAGATTAAACGAAAATGAGTAAGAATGATTAAATGGTTTAATCATTTATTTATGGCAAGGATTAATTAATATGTTAATTAATCAAACGAATAAGTTCGTTAAAGACTTCGGGATAGTTTTGGACCTTAAGGCCCAATGGGCTTCGAACGTCAAGCCCATTAACTTAAGTTGTATGACAATTTAATGAATGAAGATTCATTAAAGCCCAAAAGCCCAAAATCCCCTAAATGGCCGGCCATAGTGTGATGAATTAGGGTTTTGGTTATTTAGGTCACTTAAAGAAGTGACTATATAAATGACTTTATAACTAAATATTCATTAAGATTATTAAGGGTTTATTTTGGGGGAAAATTGGTGAGAATTGTCTCTCCATTTTCTCTCTAAAGAAGCTAACACCTTGGAGGGTACATCTAGCAATCCTACTACTCCAAGGTCACTCATTTCTTCTACAATCAAACCTTGGTGAAGAGACTTAGAGGTTCCCTATTTTGGGAACTTGGAGAAACCTATTCTTCCATCCAAATCCATGGATCTAAGAAGCAAGGAATGAAGGCCCCTATCTCTTTGGGTGATTAGCCTTTGCTTATGCAAAGAGGAATCTACAAAGGTATTAATTTCAACTCACTTTGTTTTGAGTTGATTATTGGTTCACCAATCTACTAGGCTTTGAATTTCATGGGTAATGTTTTGTTTTTGAATGCATACAAGCATGATTCCGCCTTTAATTTGTTAATTGCATGCTATAGATGTTATTCAAATGAACATGTTTTTCAAAATAATCCCTTCAAATCAGAAGAGGTAGAGAAAACCTATTCAGTTTGGGATTACAAATGCAATACGGTCTTTCTCTAATCTAATACTCCTGACCACATTCTTTGGTTTGATAGTTTATTTATTCATGTCTACTATCCAATGTGATTCGTGTGCTTATATGATTTCCTTGAATGTGATTTAGAACGACTTTTCTAAATCTCATTCATACTCTGGCCAGAGATTCTAAATCATATCATAGAGTATTCTCCCTCAAAAGGTTTGAAGGTTAGAGATCCCTTGTTGCGCATTCACTTGCCTCCATGACTAAGTGGCTTAACCCCAACGATGTCGTGGACACCCCGATGGGGTGACTTTGACATAATCAAAGATCAAGGACTTAACCACAAGACAACTGTGATGCCTCAGGTCAAAGGACTAATTTGCATTATCCCAAACATGAGTTTTCATGTGACATGAGTATGAGAACTCTTCGTTGATCGCGTTCAGTGAACTCATTCTCTACTGAGAACCTACGTAATTGTCTTGATGTCACACACACCAATGACTCGAGACTAGTCACTCTCCCTGAGAGAGGACATAGCACGTACCGATCTTGACGGATTGTCAATGCCCAATTGGCAATCCTATGATCAGGAACATTTAGGATGTGTCTACGAAAGAATGGTCTCATGAATCTAACTTCATTAGATTACATTCTTCCAATCACATATTCCTTGGACTTTATCGTTTAAGCATATAACATTTATATGAGACGGCTCAAACAATAATCTTTGCCCTTTATAGTTAAACTAGATTAGTTTAACATGTAAAATGTCCGTAAAGTATCATCATATGATTGGCTTTAGGGCACATTTCCAACACCACCATTCATTGGACCCTATTCAAGACAAACAAAGTTTGAAGACTCAAGCAACTTAAGAAACAAGACCTCGCATGCCGAGGATTATTTGTTGTTATGCCATTACTACATGACAGCAAAGTTAATAAATTTATTTATTTTCAATGAAGATTGAAGGAATTATTCATAAGCCTGAGCTGAATGCATAAGCAAACTGACCACCCTTGTGACAAACAAAAGACATCCCTGCCCTTGTAGATATGGCGTATTTTCTTCAATTAGAAGAGGGTAAATTAATCCGGAATATCTAGACATGGATGGGTTGTACGACTGCCCTTGTGATTTAGCAATCCCTCCTAATTACTTGGAAACTGACTTGAAAACGTAAAAACAAAGTTTAAAACACTAAACTAGACTCAAAGAATGCAAAACTATACTTTAAAATACTAAGAAAAACAAAAAGATTCAAAACAGCAAATAAACATTCAAAACTGCCTTAAAAACACTTTCTGGGCAGTTTTGAACACCTAACACTGAATTGGACGAAATTGGGTTATGACTTGACTCAAGACACTTAAAAACACAAACTAAAGTGATTACTGACTAATCTAACATTTTGAAATAAATGGGAGATTGGTTCTTGACGAATTTGAAAACAAAACAAACTTTGTAAAACAAAACAGATTGTAAATGAATTTGAATGAAACTTATGGATGGAAGGCTAGCTAGGAGGTTCTTCTCCACACATGTCACACTTGCATACAAAACGATTTTCAGTTGCTTTTCGATAAACTATGAATACTCAACGCCCCAAATTAACAGTGAATTGCACTAATTAACCCTCAGTTTTTCCACAAGTTATTGGGTTGGATGATTGCATACGACAACCCAAAACATTCCCTACAAGTTCCCTACATGAATTGCATAATAGAGATACAAGCAAGAATCATTAAGTTCTATGAAAAACATAAGCATTGACGAGGCACTCGGTACTATGATTTGCATGAAACTTATGCCAAGAATTTACTTAACGTGATTGTGACTAGCAACCTTCACTACTTGTGAATATAAGTTCATAACGATTAGGTGAAACTCCCTTATATTCTAGCGTCAAATTCATGCATGAAAATTAAGCGTGCACTCTCAACCAACATACACAAATCAGTTTTTATACGAACGGATAAGTAAATTGAATTCATAACTTATGAATCACAACTAGATGTAATCAAATCATATTGCAAGCATGAACATAGTTTCGAATCACCCCCTAACTAAGAGGGGTTTAGTTCCTCATGCTCGCAATTACACAAAGATAACTTAAATTAAACATTGAAATCAAAGATAGAAAACACCTAGAAACGCTCCAACACTCCCAAGGCTTGGGCATAGGCACGGCACAAGATGTTCCTTCTCCTTCCTTCCTTGCAATAGTCACGGCATAAGAGATTTAGAACAGGTTTTGGGTGGTTTTTATGGTGTAGAATGGATGGGGAATGGTATGGAAAGGTTTAGGGTTGATGGGTGGTGTGGCTAGGGGTGGTGTTTGGCTGAATGTTTAGAGAATGGTGATGGAGAGGTGCGGCTAAGGTAAGGGATCAAAATCTGTTTTTTTTTTATGAATATGGGAGGTGGTATTTATAGGCTTGAGAGATGACCACTCCATTTCCTTTGCATGTGCAGCTTGTGTGGGTGTGAGTTGTCATGTTTCCCCTTTACATTTACACACACATGCTTCATCATTTCAACCACAAAACACACCAATTTTCTGCCCATGCCATGTGCTTTTCTTCCACGTTGCATGTGGGTTTGCTGCCATGTTTCTTTGCTTTGCCATTACACTTGCACACATACATGTTCTTTGCATCATTTCAACCACAAAACACACACATTTTCTGCCATGTTTCACCTTTACATTTACACACACACATGCTTCATCATTTCAACCACAAAACACACACAATTTCTGCCCATGCCGTGTGATCCCATGTGTGTGCTGCAATGTTCTTTTCTTTGCCATGTGTTTGCTTTCTTTGCCATGTGTTTGATGCCATGTTATCATCCTAGCTGTTACACTTGCACACACACATGTTCTTTGCATCATTTCAACCACAAAACACACCAATTTTCTGCCCATGTCGTGTGCTCCCATGTGTGTGCTGCAACATTCTTTTCTTTGCCATGTGTTTGCTGCAACAAGGGGTTTATTTAAAGGGATAAAGGAAATAAAACCCTAGGTTAACTAGGTAAACAGAAATTAAGTCTAAAGCTTCTACAATTTAGGGAAACAAATCAGAAAACTAAGGGAAAGTGCAAGGAGGATGCGGCAATAACTAGAAAATTAAGGGAATGTGATTTCCTTGCATGCTTTGGTATTCAATTTCGTCCATCTATATTGCTCCAAGCATAAGTTATTCAATTCATACCCAAAACTGCTCCAAAAGGCTCCATAATGCATCTTCTTACACATTTTGTCCTTAGAATCTGAAAACATACGAAAATGACTTTAAACACTAAAATAACTATGAAATAATAATGCAAAAGCACAAGAACAAGCCAACTAAGTCGCATGAAAATGCTCCTATCACTGGTCCCTCGACTGCCACTCCTTCAGCAGCTACACCGCTTTTAACAGCCAAAGCTTCCATCAACTCATCATCAACCACCTATGCCTGACCCTCAGCTGCTCCACCAAAGGCAGGCTCAAACGAGAAATCAAGCAGAACAACTGGAGAAATGGAGAAAGTCTCGAAGTTCTTCTCGGAAAACTCTTAATTCAACGGCCTACCCTGAAGTTAGTCTACATAACCAAGCTTGTAGAAATCGGCCAAACAAGAAGCAAGCGCCATTTCGTGATCGGCTTTTTTATTCTTTAGCTGCATGTTTTCCTTAACAAGCCCAGTATGAGTACCCTGCAGATTATCCAATTCCTTGACAATCAGTGAAACACGACTGACTTTCTTCTCTATAACTTCCACCATCGCCTGAGTCGCACTACACTTAGCCTTCAAATGGGCGACCTCCTTGTTGTGTTCCTTTAAAGTGCAAATATAAGGATAGTATAATGGCACAAGTAAGGGTGTCGAACCACAAGGACTGATTAGAACTCTACAAATTACTAGCTTTATGTGAACCCTAACTAAGCAATGAAAATGAAAACTGAATTTAGATTTTTGTTTTGAAAGCTAAAGTAACTTAAAATGCAAGACAAGATAAAGATTAATGATAGATTGATTCAGAAACAATAGGAACAAAACTAGGGGTACCGATTTCACCATTACAAGTCAATTCCATGAAAATTAAGTCCAAACGCATTCAACTCTCCAATCTGCAACTAGGGTTCATTTTACTTATTTATGATCATCCATTTAATCTGTGGTTGTGATCAAGTACTCCTAATCTACAACCTAGTTGTGATGTTCAACTTAGATTAGCAAGTAAGAATCCATTAAGAACAAGAAAACTTAAAAGAACCAAAGATATCGCATGGCAGGATGTATGCATAGCAATTTCTTCATTCATTCACATGTCCACCAAGATTAAGCATGATGTGCAATATAACCTTGATCAAATAATTCATAAGCAGCCCTAATGGTGATCAAACATTAAGATTAACAAACGAATTATACTATAAAATCAATGAATGAAACAAGAACACATATTGGTAATTTGAATACTTTAACTTAATAACATAGAGTAGGTTTGCAAGGCTACATAGAATTCCCCAGCTATGAACTTAATTACACAACACAATTATAAAATATATAAATATCAAGAACAACATGAGTGAAATTAAAGTTCATAGAAGAAACCCCCTTGAAGCAATTCTAATGTTGAACTTCTCAAAGAACAGCGCGGTAGCGTGGTTTCTTCGGTGGCAGCGGATGGTGAAGAGAAATAGGGTTTTGTTGCTGGAAGAAAGGCCAAAGAAAGAGAAAAGAAAGAGCTCTAAGCAACCCCAAGGGGGCTTGTGTAAAAGTGATCTGAAACCCTAGTATTTATATGCTAAGTGGGGTTGCAGCTGATTGCAAGGTCACCCCAACCATTAAGCTAAAGTTTTGAATGTTTTTCCTTATTTGGCTCCTCCAAATCAGGCTAGATAATCCAATTCCTTTCCCATTCTGCTCCTGGTCTTCTAACAAGCTAGATTTATCTTGGATTCTTTATTTGGGCTTCAAAACAGGCCCCTAAACTTCTTTCCACGTTTGAATAAGGGTTAACCCCAAAAATGGCATGTTTTCACTTCTTTTGCCTTCAAATTGATCTAAAGTACATTTAACTGCACACTAACACAAAATAAAGTAAAATGCAACCAGTTTAACTCAAAAACTGAAGGAAATTTTTGTGAAAACAATTTCATTTGAGCAACATTTACAACATGCAATTAACAATTAAAGGTGAAATCATGTTTGTATGCACTCAAAAATAAAACTTTACCCATGAAATTAAAGGCCTAGTGAGTGTGGTGAACCAAGACTCAACTCAAGAACAAAGTGAGTTGAGAAATATTATACCTTTGTTGATTCCTCTTTGCGTAAGCAAGGGCTAATCACCTAAGAGATAGGGCCTTCATTCCTTACTTCTTAGCTCCATGGATTCCTTGGATGAGGATGGTAGAATGGATTCTCCAAGTTCCCAAAATAGAGAACCTCTAAGTCTCCACACCAAGAAGAGCATTGATGAAGACATAAGTGACCTAGAGGAAGGAAGATTGCTAGCTATGTTCCTCTAGGGTGGCCAGCATTCATTAGAGAAGAGAGAGCTTTGTGTTCTCTTTTCTTCCCTTAGAAAACCCTAATGATGAAATGTTATAAAGTTCTTTATATAGTCCCTTCAATTAAGTGACAAAAGAACCAAAACCCTTCATCCTCTAATGTGGCCGGTCTTAAGGGTTCATCGGCCTTTCAAGCCCTTTGTGTTTTCAAGTTGTCATACAACTTGATTTAATGGGCTTGACATTCAAATCTCATTAGGCCTTGAGGCCTTAAACCAACCCGAGTTCTATAACAAACATATTCGTTTGATTAATTAATCCTAGCCAAAAATAATTAAACCATTTAATTATCCTTACTCATCTCCATTGTTTCTTCAATCTCTACCTTACTCAGTGTATGATCCATTAGGTTCCTTTTAGCGAGACAATGGGCGATTAGAACTCTTCAAATCGATTGTGAATTGAAACTTACTTTCAATTCTCCCTTTAGTGATTACTCACCTTTAGGGCTTCCACAAACCATGAGTGACACCTAGCAGTATATCATGGCTACCCAAGCTAATCAGAAGAGGTGGAGAACCTATTCAGTTTAGGATTACAATGCAATACATTCTTTCTCTAATACAATACTCTTGACTGTTGGAAATGTGCCCTAAAACCAATCATGTGATGATACTTTACAGACATTTCACATGTTAAACTAATCTAGTTTAATATCAAGGGCAAAGATTATTGTTTTAAGCCGTCTCATATAAATGTTATATGCTTAAACAATAAGTCCAAGGAATATGTAATTAGGAGAATGTAATTTAAACAAGTTAGATTTATGAGACCATTCTCTTTCGTATACATATCCTAAACATTCCTGATCATAGGATTACCAATTGGGCATTGACAGTCCGTTAAGATTAGTACGTGCTGTGTCTTCTCTTATGGAGAGTGACTGGTCTCGAGTCATTAGTGTGATTGACACCAAGACAAGCATGTAGATGCTCAATAGAGAATGAGTCCATTGAACACGATCAACGAGGAGTTCTCATACTCATGTCACATGAGAACTCATGGTTGGGATAATGCAAAGTAGTCATTTGACCTGAGGCATCATAGTTGTCTTGTGGTTAAGTCCTTGATCTTTGACTGTGTCAAAGTCACTCCATCAGAGGGTGTCCACGGCATAGTTGGGATTAAGCCACTTAGCCATGGAGGCAAGTGAATGCGCAACAAGGGATCTCTAACCTTCCAACCGTTTGAAGGAGAATACTCTATTATATGATTAAGAATCTCTGGCCAGAGTATGAATGAGATTTAGGAAGTCATTCCAAATCACATTCAAGGTAATCATATAAGTAAATGAATCACATTGGATAGTAGACATGAATAAACTATCAATCCAAACAATGTGGTCAAGAGTATTGTATTAGAGAAAGACCGTATTGCATTGTAATCCTAAACTGAATAGGTTTTCCACCTCTTTTGATTAGCTTAGGTAACCATGACATACTGCTAGGTGTCACTCATGGTTTGTGGAAGCCCTAAACGTGTATAATCTCTAAAGGGAGAATTGAAAGTAAGTTTCAATTCACAATCGATTTGAAAGAGTTCTAATCGCCCACTGCCTCGCTAAAAGGAACCTAATGGATCGTACACCGTGTAAGGTAAAGATTGAAGAAACAACGGAGATGAGTAAGAATAATTAAATGGTTTAATTATTTATGGCAAGGATTAATTAATATGTTAATTAATCAAACGAATAAAGTTCATTAAAAGACCTAGGGTTAGTTTTGGGCCTTAAGGCCCAATGGGCTTCGAACGTCAAGCCCATTGACTTAAGTTGTATGACAACTTAATGACTAAATATTCACAAAGGCCCAAACAATCCAATAACACCCTATGGCCGGCCATATTGATAATGAAGTGGGTTTTGGACTTATTACAAGTTTGCCACTCCAATGAAGGTAGGTATAAATATAACTTTATAGCCTTTTCTTCATTAGGGTTTCTTTTGGGAGAAAAGATGAGAGCAAAAGCTCTCTTTGCTCTCTAAGAGGCCGGCCACCCTAGAGGAACATAGCTAGCAAGCTTACTTCCTCTAGGTCACTCATTTCTTCATCAATCCTTCCTTGGCGTGGAGACTTAGAGGTTCTCAACTTTGAGAACTTGGAGAAACCAATTATTCCATCCAAATCCATGGAGCTAAGAAGCAAGGAATGAAGGCCCTATCTCTTGGGTGATTATCCTTTGCTTATGCAAAGAGGAATCAACAAAGGTATAAATTTCTCAACTCACTTTGTTTTGAGTTGAGTCTTGGTTCACCTAACTACTAGGCTTTGAATTTCATGGGTAATGTTTTGTTTTGAGTGCATACAAGCATGTTTCCACTTTTAATTGTTAATTGCATGCTATATAGATGTTGCTCAAATGAACATGTTTTTCACAAAATTTCCTTCAAGTGGTATCAGAGCCTAGGTATAGTAGTTGGTGAATCCTTTCGGGTTTTGTAGTTCGTAGTCTTGATTTGAATGTTGTAATTGTTATAAGCTTTATTCTTGCTTCTTTGAATGTAAATTTTGTTAGAAAAATTGCCATCTCAAATGTTGTAGATGTAGTTCATATGAGCATGAATTTTGGAGCTAAAATTTGGTGCCATGTTTTTGGGGAAATTCGGCCAAATCCAAAGGGTGGATTTTTGGGTTCTTGTTTGTCTTGTTAAAAGTGTTTTAAGGTGACTTTTGGAACCCCTAAGTACCCTAGGATGTTAACCCCATTTTGAGTAGTGAAAATTTGAGTTTTATTGAGTGAAAATGCTCATGGAACTCTTATGGGTTTTCATGGATGTTCTTCATTGTTCTTGATGTTCTTACCAAGAACAAAAAGTGTGGTGTTTTGATTCAAAGTTTTGGTTGATTTCATAAAGTCCATGTTTTGTATTGGTTGTTTTGACTTTTCTATCAACAAGACATTTAATTAATTAAAAGGTGATTGAAATGTTGATAGAGTGTTTGAATTTATGTACATAATTGATTTTTTTTCTCACACATGTTTCCCACCAACCAATTTCCACTTGCATGGCTTTATGACTGTTGAAAAAATTTCAAAATTTTATGGCTTTCTCACCAAAACCGGCCACCCTACAAGTAGGGTACTTTTGGGGCTTTTGTGCAATTACATAAAGTTTTGATACTTTTGTGTTTTTGCAGTTTGACCCAAAAGTTTACGTTTCTTACGTAAAGGTCCAAAATCACTAAAGGACAAATTGTTTTGTTCCTTTAATGAAGTTTTTGAATTTGTTGAAATTTTTGGGTTCTAGTTGTAATTACATGAAGTAGTGGACTTTTGTGCTTTTACAAAGTGACCTCAAAAGTTTATGTTTTGCAATATAGCCCAAGAGTTGAGGTTATTGCATTTTGGCCCAAATTAGGTTGAGAACAAAATGGTTTTGTCTCTTTAAATGAGAATTGGATTTTCATTTCATTTAGCTCCATTTAAATCAATTCTATGGATACAAAAACCAAATGACAATGTTGCATTCAAGTTTAATTAGTTAAAGCGTTAATTAATTAAAGGGTGATTATGAACCTAAGCCTACGATAATTGAGCTATGTGAAAGGCCGTCTCAAATTTGTTTGAACCATGGGAATGTGTAGATTAGATTTTGGTTGTAATTTGATATGATCAAATGTTGTAAAAGAGCATAAGCTCTTCTTTACTTTAAAGTAATTTGTTTTGATCAAATGTTGTAAAATAGCATAAGCTCTTCTTTACTTTAAAGTACTCCTTTTCTTGTTTTATTTGATATGCATGAAATTGGAGTAGTTGGTTCCAATGCCCAATAGGAAAAACACGCCTTAATATGATTAAACGCGTAACTAAAATCAATCACCATCCCTAGACCAAGATTCAACACTAGGCTCGTGTTGGATCTAACCAAAGGTTCATAGTCATCCTAAGGCCCTAAGGCAACTATATAGTCCATCAATGAATGCAAACCTTATGTTAGTAGTACCATATACTCTTGCTTTAAAAACCGTTTTACAAGCTTAGTGGGAGTATTATATACTACTAAATAAATCACATGGACCAATAGTTGTAATAGGACCAAATTGTTTTAATAAGATTAAAATGTATGTTTATATATGATGAGACCTAAAACCCTCAACAAAACCATTATTAAGTTGGTAAGCGTGAGAGTGCTTTGAACACTCTTTCGTGGCCTTCCACCGTGGTAGGCTCCGATCATTTATGACTCATACAACGACTTCACCTTATCATGGGGGAGTACAAAGTGCGTGCTTACACTCAGGAGGAGATCTATATGCATACATGATGTTGTGAAGGTAGGCAACGAGAATAGCCAACATCATATCATTGTGAGGTTGTTCTTGAACCCCTACTCGAACTTGCATGGTGGGAATGACTTAACTAAGTGCAATGGAGCCAACATCATATCATTGTGAGGCTTCATTCTCTAGAGGCCAAATAAGATGGGTACTTGCATGAGATGCAAATGAGTAAGTGTACTCTCTCATTATTATTGATGCTAGCCAACATCATATCATTGTGAGGTGGGCTTGGTAATGATGAGTCTCCCATACCCTACTAAGAGTTTCCTCCAAAACTCTCGAATTCCGATGAGGGATATGGAATTTGCCAAAAATAGTGGGTGGTGCTATTTGATTTAAAGACCCGAATCAAATGGCTTAAAATCAATCAATTTATATTCGTTATGTATTTGTTTACCAATATATTTGCAAACGCTATCCAAAACTTGACAAAGAAAAGCCAAATGCTTTAGTTTCCGGACTTGGTACCACAATCCCAAAGATTGTCTTAAATGGATTGTATATGTACCTAAGTAGTCTAATCCTCACAATCTTCCTATTGATAATGTATCATTGGAAGAACATGTTAGATAAGTCTATCATAAAGAGGACAACACTTTTAATGTCATAGTTCTTCACTTACAAATCGTTGTATGAAGAAATAAGAGTTGCTTTGAACAACCCTTAGCTAATGCAAACACTAGTGCTTGTTTCTTTGTTAAATGAACAAAGAACTTGAGAAGAAAGCACAAGGGCATGGACACTTTATGTGCCATGATTCTTCACTTACAAATTATTGTATGAAGAAATGAGAGTTGCCTTGAACAACTCTTGAAAGTTTGTAATTATGTTTAGAACATAATGGTTGGTTGACAAAAATAGTCCATCAACATGGACTTATGATGATTTTGAATCATTGAGTGTTGAAGTGTTAAACCACTTCTAGAAACGGAAACTAGGCATGGACTTCACCTTTGTGTCCCTATCCAAATGGTTCACTAAGTTTATTGTAAACAATATAGTGAACAATAACCACACACTCTCCAAATCGTTTGATGTGTATAACACTATTGAAATAAGTTTCAAGAGAGATAGTGGGAGTTTAGGGACCATGACTATTGTAGTCAAAGGAGAAGTCAAATGAAGAAAGCGAAATAAACTCCAAGGGAACAACTTTCTTTATGAAAGGACGGACATTGGGGTATTTGCAAGAAATGTCTTGCACGTGTCAAGAACACACCCTTTCGAAGGTGTTGTAAATTGTTCTTGAAAAGTTCAAAACAGTTGGTTCTTCTACTTGAATGCTTGATTCCGTATTAGTAACTATGTTTTACAATCATTGTAAAAGTGTGGCTAATAAAAAGTAGAAGATTAATGAGAGAAGAGAAAGTACTTCACATTCGGAACGTGAATCAAATGTAGATCTCTGCGAAAGTAGATGGTACTTACTTCCTCATATGAACTACCAAAGAAATTGGAAAAACCATAGATTGTCTTTACATTCCAAATTTTAAGGAACTTAATTCCATCACTATAAGGGATGGATGAATGTTTTGTTTGACAAAACATTGTTCTTTATTAATGAATGATTAGATTATTGTAATCTAATTGATTGTCTCTATAGTAGAGATGATATGGTAATGTTAACTGTTTAGAAAATAACGATGCTTAAAACCCAAAAGGTTGCAAGGTAGTGACTAATCCCAACTGAGTTGTGATACCTCTAAAACATAAATTACGAGTTGGTCATAGATGGATGCTTTGGATCGTTAAATCCGGATCCAATACCTTCTTATTAAAATTGTATAGAGGCGAAATGTTCGAATCTTTATTCTTTTGGAAAGGAAGAAAGAATCACAAAGTTGTTGAGGTTAATTCACTTAGATGTTAGTGGCACTTGTTCACAACATAATACTACTCATGTTGTATGACATTCACCGAAGATCGCTCTCGGTTGGACTATCATTTATTTTGAATAAACACAAGTCCGAATACTTTGCAAAAGGTTTCAAAGAATTCAAGAAATGTAAGTTGATGAGTAAGATGTCTAAAGTATTTACCTCCTTAGATTTGATCCAAGGAAAGGTAACAATTTAGAACAGTTTCCTTGAAAGATATCAAGGAAAGAAGCATCATATGATAATGGATTTCTCCATTAAGAGAAGAACGAACTCGAAATAAGATTTAGTTCGTTGGATGTTATCAATTGCCCATATATAGGATATATACTTCTAAGACAATATGATTGTCAATTAGAAGATCTTCCAAAATTTTCATGACTCCATAGGATATAGTTGGAAAGAAAGACAAATCTTAATCATGTTAAGATTTGGGGTTGTGTGCTAATAAGCAATATTTGTTTAAAGAATTATCTTGTGGTTATCCTTAAATTAACATTTAGATATCACTTCTATAAACCAACTAACAAATGTTGTTTGTTAGGTAGTTCATTGTAATCCTACAATATGATTTGCCTAACGCAAATGAACGAGAGATAGAACTCAAGGAATGGATTCTTTGAAAGACAAGATGATAATCAACAAATATAATAACCTATTTCCTACGACACAAGCTCCAAGGTAGTCGAGAAGGATTTATAAACTGTCTCAGTTGAATGGTTTGAACTTTATGACTATGTCATAGAGTTACACCTCTTAATTCGAAAGAAATAAGAATGAAAATCCTTATGACTACATTAAGTGTATATACGACATATACTCAAGGAAATGGTAAGGTACCATTTGACCTGAAATAATGAAACCTTTATAGCTAATTGGTAGCTTAAGGTGACTACAATTAAAGAGATTGGTTGACTTGGAAGAAACCATCTTTGACGTAGCCTTGGTTTCAATTAATTCGAAGATTGCTAGCTACAACTAAATGGTGATTCAATGTTTGGACATAATATGGGTTTCCGAAACCATTATTAAGATAGTCTTGATAATATATGTCTAAAACTATGAATCACAAGACATGTAAGTTGTAGAGATCCATCCATCATGGATCTTAGCAAGCTAGTGGGAGCTATAAACGTCTTATGAGAGAAAGATCAAATCGTTTGATTTCTCATAAAGATGTAAATAAATCCTTTGTTTACTAGGTTTACAAAAGATTAGTGGGAGTTAATCATGTTCCTAAATTTGAATATATATATACAAATATATGATATATTAATTTTGGAAATGAAAAATAATACTTCTTCGTTAAAGTTATGACTTGAAACATTCTATAACGATAGAATGTATATGGGAGACATAGTCTATAAACATGGGATATAAATCTATAATGATAAATTTCAGGATATAATTGGATTATATCAAGCCCTAATGATAGACAAAAGATGCTAGGAAGTTTCTCATATGATGATAAACTTCAATCAGAAGAACAACTCTAGTAAAACTAGGAGGTAGCTCTTCTCAAAGGGAACATACCCTTTGACTCCCAAAGAAATAATGCGTAAATAGAATCCTTTATGCATACGCAGAAAAGTGATTTACGTATTTCATATTGTATGTAAACATTGATATGAGTTGTACCTAGAACGGTACAAGATGATATCAGTGCAAGTCCAAGATCAGAACCATGGCAAATGTCAAGTGAGTCCTTAAGTATTTAAGAAATACTAAAGGATAGATTCCTCAAAGAATGAGGAAGAATTAGAATAACGTAATGGAAGTGTAAATGTATTAGATTATGAATCTAATCCATCATTGGATGTTTCTTCATTATGAATGAAGAGATAATCATATATCTCTTTATTATGACTAAAGAGATATTTGGATGGAAACATTAAAAGTAATGACTTTAGTGTGTTCCATTGTGAATGCAAAATATATTGCCATATAGAAGCTTACAACAATGTTGTTTGGATGAGAAAGTTCATTCATGAACTCTCTGTTCGGTTCCAACCAGAAAGTGTCTCTAGTGTACCGACACTACGACACTAATGGGGCAATAGCTCAAGCCAGGGAATCAAGGTCTCATAAAGATCCGAACTCAAATGAGAGACTGAACCACATGATTGAGAATCATGTATAATGGTGACGTCGTTATTCTCGAGGTTGCTTCTATGGATAACATATAGATATCCATTGTCTAGGCCTACTACTTAGCCATTTTTGAAATGACTAAAAAAGAGGTATCATCACTGATGACCAAGCTTATTGGCTCTAGTGCAAGTGGGAGATTGTTGGAAATGTGCCCTAAAACCAATCATGTGATGATACTTTACGGACATTTCACATGTTAAACTAATCTAGTTTAATATCAAGGGCAAAGATTATTGTTTTAAGCCGTCTCATATAAATGTTATATGCTTAAACGATAAGTCCAAGGAATATGTAATTAGGAGAATATAATTTAAACAAGTTAGATTTATGAGACCATTCTCTTTCGTATACATATCCTAAATGTTCCTGATCATAGGATTGCCAATTAGGCATTGACAGTCCGTTAAGATCAGTACATGATGTGTCTTCTCTCATAGAGAGTGACTGGTCTCGAGTTATTGGTATGATTGACACCAAGACAAGCATGTAGGTGCTCAATAGCGAATGAGTCCACTGAACACGATCAACGAAGAGTTCTCGTACTCATGTCACATGAGAACTCATGGTTAGGATAATGCAAAGTAGTCCTTTGACCTGAGGCATCATAGTTGTCTTATGGTTAAGTCCTTGATCTTTGACTGTGTCAAAGTCACTCCATTAGAGGGTGTCCACGACATAGTTGGGGTTAAGCCACTTAGCCATGGAGGCAAGTGAATGCGCAACAAGGGATCTCTAACCTTCAAACCGTTTGAAGGAGAATACTCTATGATATGATTAAGAATCTCTGGCCAGA
Organism: Malus domestica; assembly: GCF_042453785.1. Classification (NCBI taxonomy): domain Eukaryota; kingdom Viridiplantae; phylum Streptophyta; class Magnoliopsida; order Rosales; family Rosaceae; genus Malus; species Malus domestica. The sequence goes on along the minus strand of NC_091677.1, from coordinate 18,167,517 downwards.
GTATGAATGAGATTTAGGAAGTCATTCCAAATCACATTCAAGGTAATCATATAAGTAAATGAATCACATTGGATAGTAGACATGAATAAACTATTAATCCAAACAATGTGGTCAAGAGTATTGTATTAGAGAAAGACCGTATTGCATTGTAATCCTAAACTGAATAGGTTCTCCACCTCTTCTGATTAGCTTGGGTAACCATGACATACTGCTAGGTGTCACTCATGGTTTATGGAAGCCCTAAATGTGTATAATCACTAAAGGGAGAATTGAAAGTAAGTTTCAATTCACAATCGATTTGAAAGAGTTCTAATCGCCCACTGCCTCGCTAAAAGGAACCTAATGGATCGTACACCGTGTAAGGTAAAGATTGAAGAAACAACGGAGATGAGTAAGAATAATTAAATGGTTTAATTATTTATGGCAAGGATTAACTAATATGTTAATTAATCAAACGAATAAAGTTCGTTAAAAGACCTAGGGTTAGTTTTGGGCCTTAAGGCCCAATGGGCTTCGAATGTCAAGCCCATTGACTTAAGTTGTATGACAACTTAATGACTAAATATTCACAAAGGCCCAAACAACCCAATAACACCCTATGGCTAGCCATATTGATAATGGAGTGGGTTTTGGACTTATTACAAGTTTGCCACTCCAATGAAGGTAGGTATAAATATGACTTTATAGCCTTTTCTTCATTAGGGTTTCTTTTGGGAGAAAAGATGAGAACAAAAGCTCTCTTTGCTCTCTAAGAGGCCGGCCACCCTAGAAGAACATAGCTAGAAATCTTACTTCCTCTAGGTCACTCATTTCTTCATCAATCCTTCCTTGGTGTGGAGACTTAGAGGTTCTCAACTTTGAGAACTTGGAGAAACCAATTATTCCATCCAAATCCATGGAGCTAAGAAGCAAGGAATGAAGGCCCTATCTCTTGGGTGATTATCCTTTGCTTATGCAAAGAGGAATCAACAAAGGTATAAATTTCTCAACTCACTTTGTTTTGAGTTGAGTCTTGGTTCACCTAACTACTAGGCTTTGAATTTCATAGGTAATGTTTTGTTTTGAGTGCATACAAGCATGTTTCCACTTTTAATTGTTAATTGCATGCTATATAGATGTTGCTCAAATGAACATGTTTTTCACAAAATTTCCTTCATTGACCACATTGTTTGGTTTGATAGTTTATTCATGTCTACTATCCAATGTGATTCATTTACTTATATGATTACCTTGAATGTGATTTGGAATGACTTCCTAAATCTCATTCATACTTTGGCCAGAGATTCTTAATCATATCATAAAGTATTCTCCCTCAAAGGGTTTGAAGGTTAGAGATCCCTTGTTGCGCATTCACTTACCTCTATGGCTAAGTGGCTTAACCCCGACTATGTCATGGACACCTTCTGATAAAGTGACTTTGACATAGTCAAAGATCAAGGACCTAACCACAAGACAACTATAATGCCTTAGGTCAAAGTACTACTTTGCATTATCCCAACCATGAGTTCTCATGTGACATTAGTATGAAAACTCCTTGTTAATCGTGTTTAGTGGACTCATTTTCTATTGAGCACCTACATGTTTGTCTTGGTGTCAGTCACACCAATTACTCGAGACTAGTCACTCTCTCTAAAAGAAGACATAACACGTACTGATCTTAACAGACTGTCAATGCCCAATTGGCAATCCTATGGTCAGGAACTTTTAGGGTATGTATACGAAAGAGAAGGGTCTCATGAATCTAACTTCTTTATATCACATTCTCCCAATTACATATTCTTTGGACTTATCATTTAAGCATATAACATATGAGACGGCTTTAAACAATAATCTTTGCCCTTCATATTAAACTAGATTAGTTTAACATGTGAAATGTCCGTAAAGTATTATCATATGATTGGCCTTAGGTCACATTTCCAACAAAAATATCACAAAGAGACTAGAAATAGATGGTATAAATACATGAAATACATGATTTGTTAAATACCCCCAAACTGGGTTTTTGCTAGTCCTCGAGCAAAACTATAACTAAAAACACACAAAAACAATAAAATCTAACTATACCACTTTCGCTGGCTAAACGATTGCACTGAGCATGTGTAACAAGCCTTTAAACCTCTAGGTGTCCCTAGTCGGAGGAGTTGTGTCACCTGAGGGTTTACAGTGATGATGCCCACCAACATCTACAGACTCTACAAACAAATTGGTTAAAGCATACTTGAAACAAACTAATAAGAACCAATGAAAGCTTAGTCATGAAGGATTTATTTTGAAAAACATGTTCATTTGAGCAACATCATATGGCATGCAATTAACAATTAAAGGCGGAATCATGCTTGCATGTACTCAAAAAACAAAACATTACCATGAAATTCAAAGCCTAGTAGATTGGTGAACCAATTAATCAACTCAAAACAAAGTGAGTTGAAATTAATACCTTTGTAGATTCCTCTTTGCATAAGCAAAGGCTAATCACCCAAAGAGATAGGGCCTTCATTCCTTGCTTCTTAGATCCATGGATTTGGATGGAAGAATAGGTTCTCTAAGTTCCCAAAATTGAGAACCTCTAAGTCTCTTCACCAAGGTTAGATTGTAGAAGAAATGAGTGACCTTGGAGTAGTAGGATTGCTAGATGTACCCTTGATAGGAGCATATTTATGTGCCTTAGTTAGCTAGTTCTTATGCATTTCCATGGTGTTTTCTTAGTTAAAGTAGTCTTTTAAGCTAGTTTTATGTGTTTTCAGGTTTTAAGGCCAAAGGATGCAAGAAGATGCATTTTGGAGCTTTTTGGAGCAAAATTGGGCTTGGAATGATTATCACATAATTGGAGCCAAGGTTTGGACGAATTTGAAGACTTGAAGATGATGATTCCTACTTGAACAAGGTTTCCTAGTTGAAGTAGGAAAGTGCTTACATGAAGGAGGATTCCTAATCGACGAAGGATTCCTAATCGACGAAGGATTCCTAATCAACGAAGGATTCCTAATTGAAGATGGATTCCTAATCACATGAGGATTCCTAGAAGAACAAGGATTCCTACTCCAACAAGGATTCCTACTTGAAGTAGGAAAGTTAAGCCAAGGTTTCCTACTTTGGTTTGATTTTTCCTAATTGTCCCTAAAAGTTTCAGCAATTATGAAGACTTTCTAAGCATTCTAGGACACAAAACAAAAGCCTAGAACCCTTTTGAACCCTTGCCGCACCCCCCTTTGCATTTCCTCTTCCCTATTTCCTGTTTTTATGCTTTAAAACACCTTCCTTTTGTGTTTTAAACCCTAGCCGAATTTCCCTTGCCCTTTCCCTTAATTTTCTGATTTGTTTCCTTAATTCTAGAAGCTTTAAACTTAATTCCTGATTACCTAATTAGCCTAGGGTTTTTAATTTCCTAATCCCTTTAAATAAACAGGTTTGTGCAGCCAAAAACATCTCCAGTCAGCCACACACTCTCCAAAATTCGTCAAAACCCATCCACAACCTCAGAAACCATTCCTCCTCCATCTCTGCCGATTTCCACCACCATTCTTCATATCCACACCTTCCACACAACACCCACACACCATCCCCAAGCCTTGCCGTGCCTCTATACCATCCATAATCCATTCTACATCACAAAAACAGCCCAGAAACCACACCATCCCAATCTGCCGCAAGGGGAAGAGAAGGAGACAGTTCACAAAGTTGTTTGGCTCTTCAATCTGAGTTGTTGAACAATTTTAGGTGTATTCTATCTTATATTTCAATGTCTACTTCTTGTAATCTTTGTTTTTCATTGAGTATGATTGGCTAAATTCGTTTTGGCTAAGGGTGTATTCGAAACCATGTTTATTTATGTGAAATAAATTGATTACTTCCAGTTATCGTTTCATAAGTCGTGAATACAATTTGCTCAACCGTTTAATTCAAAACTTATTCTTGTATGTTGATTGAGAGTGCACACTTGATTTGCATGCTGGAATTTGGTGCTAGAATATAAGTTTGTTTCACCTAATCGTTATGAATTTATATTCGCAAGTAGTGAAGATCGCTAGTCACGATCGTGTTAAGTAGATTCATGGCAGGAGTATCATGCTTTTCATAGTTACAATTGCCTTGTCGATGCTTATGATTTCCAAAGAACTTAATGATTCTAACTTGTATCTTTATCATGTTGTTCATATAGAGAACTTGTTAGGAATAATTTGTTTGCGATGCATATTCATCCAATTCAATGATTCTAGGGAAATCTGAAAGTTAATTTAAGCGAACCTAATTAACTTGGAGTGTCGAGGTTCATAATTTATTGAATTGATAACTGGAAATCGATTTACGTTGCATAAATTTCATGGGTGGAGAAGAACCCCTTAGCCATTCCATCATCCATTGATTCATCACATTTAGTTTACAATCTGTTTTAATTTACAATCTGTGCATTTAGTTCAAATTCGTCCAAACACAATTCCCCCATATTTTGTTAAGTTTGAGTCTTCATAATCTGTCCTCTTTGGTGTTTTTAAGTATTTTGAGTCATAAGTTTTGTCAAATTCGTCCAAATCTTGTCTTAGTTGCTGTTTGAGTCAATTAACTTGTTTTAGTCAGTTTTGGGCAGATTTGAGTGTTTCAAATCTGTTTTGAATCTTAGTAGTCTAATTAGAGTCTTTAAGTTTAGTTTTTGTGTTTCTAAGTCGATTTGTATTAGATTAGCACCCCTAGTTAATCCCCGGTTAGAACGATCCATACTTACATCATTACTACAATTGCCATTCAATTACCCAAGAAACCACCAACATCCAATCTGCCGCAAGCAAGGAAAGGGGACAGATTCACTCAATTGTTTGGCTCTTCATTCTGAGTTGTTGAACAATTTTAGGTGTATTCTATCTTATATTTCAATGGCTAATTCATGTAATCTTTGTTTTGCTTTGAGTATGATTGGCTAAATTCGTTTTGGCTAAGGGTGTATTCAAAACCATGATTATATATGTGAAATAAGTTGATTACTTTCAGTTATCGTTGCATAAGTCGTGAATACAATTTGCTT